>NC_052617.1:55949090-56563391 GCF_016545825.1 Eucalyptus grandis
TTTGAGTCAATTAGCATAACCAGATTTAGCTTTTATTTTATAGCTGATTGGATGTGATTTTCCATTATTACCATTACTCGTTTCCCTTCCCCCACCGCTCCATCGCCATCATCGCTCGAAACCGCCAGTTTGAACTTCTCATCCTCGTCTTTCGCCCTCCTTCCATGTTGTCCGGAGGTCATGGCCATCAAACTTGGATGTATCGATCTGAGATGTTCGGTCATATCGAGCTGATCATATTGCGCTAGTAACAACTGATGGTTCGAACAATTCAGTCGCGCCGACTGATCCTGCACTATCTCAAGACTGGTAGTTGTTTTTCGGTTCGGACACATCTCATTTTGCTTAGCCAGCAATGTGATCTGCAACATCCAGGAAATTCATCTACATGAAGACTTGGTAATTGCCCACCGCACCATTTTTCTAGCACAACGGTCCTCAACCGTAATACCTCCTACCGAAGGAGGGAATCAAAGTGATGAAAGAACACACCCATACTAATGAACTGCACAGATATAGTAGGGCGTTACATTGTCAAGATATCTCAGTTGATAACTGGGATTTAACTGCCATAATAAGCACTTAAATAAGTGTAAAACACGTCGCTGTCTCGTATCAACCCCGGGCGGCTCAGACAGAACACCATAACTTCGATCCACACCAGTATATACAATTTCTAGGGTGAGAATGTACTGCCGGTGAAAACTTTATGAGATACCTCATACAGGTTTCCATGCAGTAAGCACCTCCTGAAACATCTCCAGCATCAATTCCCTATCCGCCTGTCTGAAAAAGTTATTCATCTCCTCTCTAACATCGTATACCTTCCCAAAATCGAACAGGAACATCAAGCACCCCTTCTTAAGCTTGTCCAGCTGATACAGCCAAGCCTCCTGCAGCCTCTCGAGGACGTTGTTCGAACTAATGTCTTCCAACAGGCTGTCCTCGCATGCATCTTTTAGATCTGCGATTCCATATTTATTGGCTGCCCGAGAAGCGTGAGACGATGCTTCCAGAAATCCTCTTGGTTTATGCATCCGTACAAGTACTTCAAAAGGGCCTTGCAGGACTCGAGGGACATGTCTTCGATGGAGATCACGGAAGACTCTTTTTCCTTTAGGTTGTGACGGAACATGCTTTGGAAAACTGGAGAGCTTGCGGATAAGATGGCCTTGTGGGCCCTCAAAGAGCCGTCAGATGTATCGATGGTGATGTCAGAATGGATGGCTTCTTCGAGCATTCGTGAGAGGCAATGGAGAGTCCTTTGAATTGCTGCAGATTGCATTAACCCACTCCCATCTCCGAGCCATACAGGAGTGGGCTCCCCTCCCTGATGGTCAATTAGCAAAAGAGCAACATTAGAACGCCAAAAAAGTTCAGTTACATCATCAAATTGCTCTCTTTTTTTATGTCAGATATGATAATACTTTTCCTTCATATACAGCTCTTCTAAATGATATAATTCTTTTATAGGTACTTAAATAATATAAATAATTACATAGTAGAAGAGGTAATGAAGCAAACTTGGCAGATATCGGCAAATTCAACAATAGTTATGACACAGCACAGTTAAGACATATTTCTGATTATTAAGAAAAGAATAAACCAACATCAAATTTGTTATGCTGCTGACATAGTTCAGAAATTCTTATAAAGCCATGCAAACCCAACATGCTGCTACAAGATTAAAGTGATTATTGATAAAATCTCACGTTCGATGGGTAGATCTTCAGATCCAAAAACTCGACATCGATGATAAAACGTCCATGGAAGGCACAATCGATAGACCAACCAAAGTCTTCACATGTCCGAAGTAATTTGTCATATACTGCAGATGAAATTTAATAGGCGAGACAATTAGGATAAAGATATAGCTGCACCGACATAATATTAGAAAGTTCTCAAAGCAATAGCATCTATGCTCGCCAGTATATTGAAATTTGAGATCATGTGCCTGTTACTGCCAACAAAGACTTTTTCATGTAACATTAGTATCATTTCTGCAACAGTTAACTATATGACATTTGAATTGGAATATGATCAAAATCACTATAAAAGAGCATCAGTCCGTTTCATCAACACCTATGTCGTCTAAAGTGGTGCTTTCCTCTTGAGATCGTGCAATTATTGCTTCCTACCGTGCTCGGGGAAATATCGCATGTCAGAGAAGCCTTTTTATTGCCTTGGAACTCTGGTTCCAGAAATGCATGCTCAATCATGCAAATCACAGTATGGACAGAAGAAGCAAGAAGGAAATCATACGAATGTGGATGGCACCACCGTGTCTTACTAGCCTAGCTAGAAATGATTTGATTTAGACCCAAAACTCTGACAAATTAGCTTCAACTGCCACCAGCACAGCAAGCAACATGGGACTCAAAGTACCAAATTTGAAATCAATGAAAAGCTACACAGGGCTACGAGTAAGCTCTCTAGTTCCACCATCCTATGCAACTTTGGAAGGCCAGAGAAAGGTAAATTTGCATTAGGCTGTTTCAAGCTGCAGGTGAATTTTCTGTTTCTTCACACACCCCCTCCCGCTGCGCCAAGAAAAGAAAAGAAAGGGGAAAAAAAAAAAAAAAAAACCAACTTTTCTACATGGAATGAGCAGCATGCCACAATGATGATCCCCTAAAAACAGAGAGCACTTAAACACAACAAACACAAACAACGAAATCACCCAAAAGAGCAATCAAAAAGTCATAAAAATGTCAACCCTTTTTCTTCTCCCCTTTAAATTAACCAGATTTTCACTGATATATACAGTATATAAACAGGTCCATGGAATCTTGACACCCAATACACTACCAAGAAAAAAGGTGGAAGCAAAACGACGAAAAAAAAAGAAGAAGCAAAAAAGAGCAGATCATCAAGCATTCAGGAATATCCCCCAGAGAGCCAGAACAATAGAATCATCAGATTGGAGAAAACATTTCACCTGGCAAGTGAATAGCCTACGGCCAGAACCAGCAACCGAGACGCGCACGACGAATCGCGCGAGGGGTTGTTCTTTGGAAATCCTCGAGCTCGGGGAACAAGCGCACGTTCAGATAGCGGTTCCTCTCCACCGATAAGTGCCTGCCCAGAAAGAGAAAGAGAGCGAATGAGCACGAGCCGCTCGTTCAAAAAAAAAGAAAGGGGAAGCAGCAGGAATTGGTGAATCTTGGATCGATAGAGATGGAGAGCCCCCCACCACCCACCCACCAGTTCCAGATGCCCATTTTGAAAGGTTCCGACTTTCGGCAAGAGGAGGGTCGAAGCCGTCGATCCTCCACTGGGCGAGCCGCGACAGCGTCTCCACCTTGGAATCGGCCATGGCGGCTGGGTTCGGCGGCGGCCCAAGAGTAGAGTGAGCCGCACTCGTCGCACAGAGAGAGAGAGAGAGAGAGGTGGAGAGGCAGAAGGCGTCTCTGCGTGACCTTGTTATGGAAGCTTTCGAAAGCTCTCAAGCCTGGAAAAAGAAAGAGCGAAAGGCATCGCCACAGTCGGATCCATAGAAAATGATGGAATGCGACCTTCCTTTGTTTTGCTCGCAAGCATCAGGCAGAACAGTGGTAGATATTTCTTTTTATATATAAAAAAAAAGTTGGCAAATAATCCTTATCCTAAAATTTTAATTTATTGATACGATCAAAAACTTTAATCTAATATCGTCCATGAATTTTTCATTTATTCATTACCGTCATCGACCTTTTGATACGTGTTCATTTAGTCAATCAATTTAAATCAAGAATTAGATTTAATATATACTAAAAATTCATAAATCACATTGAATAAATTTAAAGTTCGAGTTTAATATTGCACATTGGGTAAAATTTAAGAAAAATTAAATTTAAGAATTCGAAGACCAAAAATTTAGAAAACATAAGTATAATTAACCCTTTCTTTTTCAGCCATCATTTATTTCCCAAAAAGGTAATCTAGAAAAATGTTTTAATTGAATGAACATATATTATTTTCATCATTCACAATAATGAAAATTGACTATTTATTTTAAATGATACAAGCACAGCTATTTTTAGGAAGCTATTTTTAAATCATTTATTTTCATAAATTAGCTTTTTTTTTTATAAGGGTCGTATCCATGTATATAACTAAATTCACTTCAATTAAATTGAAAGAAATTCTTTCCTTTTATTTATGTAATATGTAGTTGACCACTTGTTCTAAATGACACAAGCACAACCCTTTTAAGAAATTATTTTCCAAATCATTCATTTTCTGCAAAATCTTTTTTTTTATAAAGACCGTATCTATGCATATAACTAAATTCACTCCAATTAAACCCAAAGTAATTCTTTCCTTTTATTTATGTGAGAATCGTTGACATAATCAAGAATATCGTATCTTTCCTCTAATAATAGCAATATGTCATCCTATTTTTATTTTTAGATTCTACCTTTATACACATTAGCTTTTATTTAAAAAGGAAATTTTTATAAATCTAGTTCTTTTTTTCATATTATCGAGTAAACTTATGGATTAATCGTGTCAAGTAGAAAAATGTAAACATAAATAACTTTTTAACAAGTCCAATGTTTATAAAACTATATTTTTATTATGACAATTTATCATCAAACTCTTTCTTATCATTTATCTTGATATAATGGGATGACCGATGAAAAAAAGAAGAACAAATCCTTATTAGGGATTTGCCAAAATAAAAACACAATTGCAGTCCCAACGAGAAAATTTAAATATAAAATAAAGTCAGAATTTTGTATAAAGTAGGTTGAAGTTTTATAATGATAGCTAAATTTTGTTCATTTTAGATTAACAAAAATTAGTATCATTCACGGAGTTTCTATAATAAAAATTATCAAATTGCCTCGATTTGCATTGCTTTTCTATATCATAACTTTTTATATATTTTATATAAAAGTATTTTGCCGATAGTATATAAACAAAACTTCAATTATAAAATAGAGTAAATAAAGAGACTTAATTTTTTCAAAGACAAACTAAACAATAAATTCACCATGAATGTGAGCAAGTAAGTGCCTAGGAGAGGGCACATACTTTATACTCATTGGTTTCAAAATTTTAGAACCTAAAACCTCTTTTTTTGTAACCTCTAAAATTACCCTAAAAATTTCCCCGATCATATTAACTTTATAAGGCCCGTAGATTCTACAGGTTCTCCAGCACATCCCAATGGGTAAGTCAGGCCTAAAAGAGAAGCTTTACTTATTATTCAAGTATTTTAGAACCTACAACTTATCTTGCAACCTCTAAAATTACCTTGAAAATTTAACTTTACAAGGCCCATAGATTCTACAGGTTCTCCTGCACATCCTAGTGGCCAAGTCGGGCCTAAAAGGGAAGCTCTATTTATTACTACCCAAGTACCTTCCTCCGGAAAAGAAAAAAAGAAAGGCACCTGCTTGATAGGAAAATGCAAGTGAATGTTTTGTTTTGGCTGGCTTCTCTCTATGAATATCGGGCATGTGATATTATTGCAACCCCATCTCGAAAAGGAGAGTTGAACGCGAGGTTAGGCTGTTATTACGTACACGTTACTTTGAAAGGTGACAAAGGTCTATTTAATTGATGATTTAAAAGGACTGTTTTACACATCAGACTTCAAAAGTTTATTTTTTCCTTTGCTTACTATCATGTGATTGGATTCTTAAACTTTTGTTCAGTACAGTACAGTTAAATACTCTAAATTATTCCAATAGTGCAATCGAGCCTTTTCGACTTTTACCTAGCAAAACGTTAGGAACTCTCTTACTTTTCTATAATCTTATTACTAACTTGATTGACAAATGATGCCTAGTCGACGCCCCAAGCACCGTGTTAGCAACTACAACCTTCATAAGAGTTCAATGGAGGCACATGAAGAAAATCCAAAGGACATGCAAGTTGGGATCTTTAACAAAGAAACACACGTATTGTTGATATCTTCATAAACAGAATATTTAACATAAGGCATCTTTCATGCTTTCTCAACACTAACAAAAAAAAAATTGCTTGATTAAAAGGAAGAACCGACCATCTATATAATAATCGTTAGCTTGATGTGACCAAGTTCTCGCTCTCCACAGTGTCAACATGCCAATTTGACTAAACTATATAATAATCTAATTTCCATTTGATTTTGAGTCCCCTCCGGAGATGTTTATTTTCCCCAAAGCTAGCAAACCAACAAAAAAAAAAAACTATCTACGACTTTTAAGGGTTCCCCATCACTGTCCGACAACTAGCTCATGATTTATGATAATTTTAATATAGTTTTTGGATTTTCAAATTCGTGCAACTCAGTCTTTCCATAAGACATCGTAATCTTTGCAGCAATGTCAATCGATATCTTTTGCAACAAAATAAAGAGTTTTTCCTTACGGGAGCACTATTTTTTTTTCAACGTAAGAATAATTTGATTACGTGAGAAAATTAATTAAGCCGATTGTTTATCCTGGTACCGGAGCTAACCTTGGGGTCTTTCGCTCTATGTATATTTTATTCAAGTAATTAATTAAATGAGCTCATTCTAACATCGAACAATTGTCAGAGTTTCACAAATTTCGAAATCAAGGAGCTTGTCTAAATTCCATGATTAGAGTAATGATATACTAATGAAAAGTTCAACAAGCTCTAGTCTACTAAATGAGTCGGCAATCTATGTGGATCTAGCGGCATCATTTAGAAAAGCTAGGTCATCCTAAAAGAAATTAAAAACTAAACAAAAAATAGAGAGAGAAAAATAAAAAAAATGAAATAAATAATCTATAAAATTTGGTTTAATGTGTAATATACTCTCTATACTTTTATTTTGTTCCAAATTTTTTTCCTAAAATCTTTCTTAGGAATTTCATTTTCTGGTTTTGACATTTTTTCACCTTTATTTGCTGACTCAATGTCCACTAAAGGGCACGTTATGGCCACATCAACATTAGGAATACCAAAGTTAACAAACCTTCAGTAAGTCTTGGACTACTCCTCTCTTATGAAAAACAAAGATGATTTTTCTGTCTCTCTCTATAATATATAGTGCGATGAACTCTCGGAAAAAAGTTATATTTGGAGAAACTATTTTCAAAATGATCTTATACGATAGAGAAAATCACTTGATACTTGCAAAACCAATCACAGGGCCAAAAAACCGCAGTCTCAAAAAGGCACTGTGGTTCGGTTTGCCAGCAAGTGGTTAATCATTTCCAACAAGTCAACAGTAAAAAAAAGTTTTGTGTGTAAAGTAATTACGGCCTGCACATTATATTGACGGTACGAGACATTTTGATACTATTTTGAAATTTCTAGGAGTTTAATCAGACTCACGTCAAATTTAAATCGAGAAACGTAGAAGATTTTCTCTCTTTCAAAGTACAGTCAGGTGAAAATTTTTCGAGACATGATGATTTTAGCAACGCCTCGGTCTCAAAATCATTTCAGAAAGTCAACTATTTCCTTGGAGCGTGGCACCCAATTGCAGGGGTGACACGCCGCTCCACCCGATTGGGCCGACCTCACTCGCTCGTTGGCCGACGCGTGGAGGGGCCCCAAGGGTTGGTGGGGATGGGCCCTCCCCCGCTCCATTCACATGCTTATTAATATTTTCATATTTCCACCGATATTTGCATTTTTGTCAATATTTATAATACTTGAAATTACAAAAAAGAATAAAAATTGAGTGGCGTTCAAGACGTGGATGAGGGATGGAAAAATTTATAAGTCAAGACGTGGACGAGGGATAAATGTTATCATTCTCACTTTTTTTTTTCGTCATTTCAAAATTACTCTTTTTAATACCAAATGATCGCCCCTTTTTTTCAAGTTTAACCACATTTTTGTCTCACTTTTTTATGAATGCAAAAATTTTTACGACACTTCTTTACCGCAACGAATGGACTATATAATTTTGCAACTTATACTTCTTGTCCTTATAATGAAATTACAGGACGGATTCATTGAATTTGATTCAATATTATTTCAAAATCATTGTGCACAAGCACGGCATGCATACCCAGTATATAGTATATTAGCAAACAAAACTCACCTAGCAACAAGAAACTTGGTAATCACACCTAAACAAAAGATGGAAAACCACCAACCATGTTCAAGAAGCTCGAAACATGTCACCAGCAATGGCTAGCTTATATTTTAGGTATTTGCCATGTTATGTGAAAAGATTATCCAGCTTTTAGCATGTTGGTGGGCTGTGATGACTGGCTCATTCATTTGCACTTGAACTAAGTATGACACAAAATCTAAAATTTGAGCATTTAGTAGCATATCGATGACTCCCATAGAGGTCATTTCACCTATTAGTATTAAAAAGCCAAAAGATGAAGAGAAAAACATATAAAGATAATAGCATAAATGATGTTTGAATTTTAGTTTAATGTGTTATATTGTCTTTAAATTTTTAATTTTTCAACGTAATATTTGATTAAAATTTTAGGACCACGTAAAAAGAAAATCATAAATTCAAGATGATATTGTACAGAAGTTTAAAAGTTGGATGAAACTTTAGAGGTAGGTCATTTTTACAAGACACGAAATGACGGGTTGGTCCACGCGCTTGGTCACAGAGTGACAGAGAAAACGACTGTCCTTAAAACGAAGCCACCTCGGATGCTTTCATTTCTCTTTCGGTCTCGGTCGGTGCTGTCCCGAGTCCAGCAACGTTCGACAACGCAGGTTTCCCCGTCCCCCCCCGCGCTGATTTCACCGTCGTCATCTCCGATTCCCCTGCCTCCTCCTCCTCCTCCTCCTTCGCAGCTTTCGCTCCCGCCGAGTTGTCACCGCGTCGAGCGGCGATCGGGGGACATGGCGGATTCGATGTTTCTCGAAGACGGGCCTCGGGGCGCGACGCGGAGTCCCTTCTCGCGCTCCGCTTCCGTCAAGGACGTCAGCTACAGGTACCGATTCCATCTCCTTCTCGCCTTCGATTGGCTTTCGGGTTAATGGGTTGGAGATTGAACCGTTGCATGAGGCTATCTGATAAACTCGGGTTGATTTCGGGGGGAATCCGGGACTCTTTTGAGCTTGGGAGATGGTAAGGTTTTCGTTTTTTCGTGTTTTTTGTTCTCCGGTCGTGAAGAAAGGGGGTTTCTTTTCATTCGCGGAATGGTCAATGAGTTAGGCGTGAAGAAGGGGTTTTCTGTTCGTTCGTGGATGGGTGGGGTGTCGATATGGCGCGATTGATTGTAGTTGTGGTCAACTTGATCGATCGTTTTCGGTTGACTCTTGATGCTTGACATTTCGTCTCACAGAGATTGGAGAAATTGATTCTTCGAGGATAAGCCGATTCTCGAGCTTGCTTCTCGCCCACCTGAGTTTTGAGATTGAACTGGCGAAAGGGGAGCCTGTTCAGCTGATAAGCTACTTTCCCAGAACCCTTTTCAACTAATTAGTTAGCTGAATTCCCTAGTAGTGTTGTTGATGCTACTTTTGCGACATCTTGAGATCATCTTTCATAGAGTTTTTTCCAGTTTGAAGTGCTCATTGCTCTTTTGATGAATGTTCCGCGAAGCGATTGCTGGATTTGCCCAAAATCGATTCTTGATGTAAATATATGATTTCATACGGCAGGAGTATTGTTTTGAATGTGAGGCACTGAAATTAAAGTTTTGCCTGAACATCTGAAAGGGACTAGGTTATGCCTAAAAATTTCTCCCCCAAGGAAGGGAGAGGGTTTTGTGGGGTGCAGGAGCCTCTAGTTTCAAGTGTATGCATAGTCAACCATGTGCTTGTATTGTAAAATGAAAATTTCCGTCTTTACGAAAGTAATCCTTGAGAATTAAAGCTCTCTGTCTAAGCATGTTTTCTTGATTCTTGGCCACTTTGCTTTATGTAGTTGTATTTCTAAAACAGGGGCATCACAAATCTTTTATTCTTATGTGATTTGCCCTGAATGACTGACTAGCAATGGTCCAAGAATGCGCCTCCCTGACTTTCTGTGTGACTGTGCTGTCTGAAATCAATTTCTTTATTTACACATTTTTCGATCCACCAATTCTGGGTTGCTGAACTTTCAACAACTGAAAAAGCAACAAGTAGTGGTCATCTAAAAATATTACCTAAGGAGGCAACTTGTTTGCAACAATTGTCACAAGGTCAGAAGTTTATTACTGCTTCATGAGGATTCAAGCATCTGTCTTCGTATAAACTAGATGTTCATGTCTCTTGCAGTACTTGGGCTGAAATTCTTCGATGGGGTTAGAATTGTTGTAATCATAGTGGATGAGGATAGTGTTTGCTAGCCTTTTCCTGAGAAATTTGACTTGACTTTTCCACATGATAGACATTGTTTTTAATCCTGACCAATAAACGCACTACTCTTAATCTCTCACCACACTTACTACATGTGTGCACACCCTTGCATGCACAGTTGTGCAATCATACATACACATAACATGTTTGTGCATTCTGATGTGGTGTGAATAGGAAGGTAACCACAAAAGCTGTTTGTAATATTCTCTTTTCTTTGCAGCTGTGGCTCTTGTGGATACGAGCTAAACCTCAGCTCCTTAAATCGGAACATGTCAACAATTGGATCTAAATACAGTAAGTCCATAAAGAAGGGGATCATATCATTCCGTAATGTTGATGAGAGTAGATTTACACTGGTTGATGAGCTGCAGTGCATACCTTACTTCTCAAAACGATCATGGGGTTTGTTTAGGCGGAGAACCAAACTTCTTTGCCGTAAGTGTGGCAACCGTATTGGAATTGCATATGATCCAATCACTTCATCTGATTCACTTGTATCAGATGGACTAGAATCATTTTCATCCAGTGAAGTTCCTAGTCAACGTAAATACGATGTAAGAATTCGTGCCTTACAGCCATCATCCTCTGAGGAATCATCGATGTCCCCCTTTGTATGATAAATACGATTCCTGTTGGGTTGGATCAAGTCAAGGCGACTGAAAAGTTCCCCTGAGAGTTTTTCCCTGTCTAAAGGTGGAATGCTACTGTCATGTTTGTAACTTTTGCATTTGTAATAAGGGATTACATGTATAGAATACGAAGAACACTGGATGCTGGGAACTGTGAGGTATTTGAATGATTAAGCTGTGTTTAATTTTTACCCGTGAATTTGGGAAGTGATGCTGCTACTTTGAGGGTCGATCTATCTTCTACTAATCAAAATTATAGATGCTACATATGGAAATGGATATCACCATGCTTCTGTGGGGAAAACTAATTTGTGAAGTGATGCTGGTCATTGTTAAATTTTGCTGATCAACACGTTTTAGCATGTGCATATTGGTTTTGTGGTTGACATGGATTTGGTGAATTTAATGAACAAACATACTGAGAAAGATACAAGTAGACACAGAACCGTGTGTTCGATGTTGTGTAGAGACTGCAGTTTTATATGTTGCAATTGCACCAGCCAATATTTTTTTCATGTGGAACGACCTCCAAGCTAGCATAGTTCTGGGAACTTAGGAGTTCATTAGTGGCATATAATCCCATTGTCAATTTAGTCTACAATTATTGCTTAGGAACTGGAAGGAGCTGGTGACTTGAATGGAATTTTAATTGATCTTTATGAAGTTGAGGTTGTGTAGCATACAAGTCGTCATATAATGCTGGTGAAATCACTGAATGCTTTCCTTTATTAGAGATACGGACCGGTTGCAAACTCTGAAATTTTTCTGAAACTCTTTCCAGTTACTTTCAGTCTCTTTGATCTGTTGGTTTTTAGACTTGTATCGAGATAGAATTGTTTATCACATGAGATGGTTGTCTCTGAGAAACATCCAATCCGCATGTTTGATAGCTGCTTGCATAGTTACGCATGATTTGCGTGGAACACAAGTTCACATTCCGTCGATATGTAAAGTGCTATTTGGGGCATCAACCAGTCGGAACTTTTATCTTGTATGGATTGGCATTCCTCAATGTTGAACTATCAAATTGTTGGGACCATGAAAACAACGATTCCACAGTATTGCGGTGATTGTGCATTCTTGTTCTCGTTCCTAGATGAACGATATGATCATATAGTGGCATGGTGGATCTTGATCGATTGTGGTAATTTTAACTGAAGCAACATTGCATGCAAGTGGAGACTGACATCCATTTTTCACTCTCCTTTTTCTTCCTAACTTCAATTTAGCCTTGCATGCATGTCAAAGGGCGATGAAACCGACAAATCATCAAATCCAACAATCAAACATTCCATTATGGTAAAAAGAGTCACGAGACAACGTCGTCCCCCCGTTGTTGTCTGCTTTCTCTCTGTTAAGGCCACATGCAAATAAACAGTATATTCCTCTCTCTCTCTCTCTCTCTCTCTCTCTCTCTGCAACACATGACTAAGGCAGCCAATGTGTTTTGGGTAACATGGTTCACCCAACAATTAACAATTAGGGGACAAATTAACCCGAAAAAGAGGATGATAATTCGGGTTGATAATGCAAGTACTCCAGAAAATTAGGCACCAGTCAGAAGCCTACATAAGAAAGTGTAAGCCGCATTTTTCTATTGGTAGTAGCAGAAAGAATATCTTGTGGCGTGGACTGTTCTGGTCCGGTTATTCTAAGGTGAGGATCTAAGGCGCAGCTAGAGGCCTAACAGGGGTAGCTATAAGCTTTCATTTCAAAGGCTGTATATATATATAAGTTGGGTACATTTTGGGAATTGGATCTGTGTGGATAAGAATATCATATCACTCTTTGATATTGGTGTGACCAAACGATATGGCCTTTCCAAAAGTTGTTTTGACTTGAGGCGCTCCCTAAAGAAGCTTTTTTTCTTCTCTCTTTTCCAGTCATCTTACAAGAAAAAGGAGCTAAAGCTCTTGCTAGGTTTTCATGCTCTGGCTCTGACCCTTTATCTTTATCCCATCTTTAGATCTCTCTGGTTGGATGGAGGAGATATAGGTGGTGGTGACCAGCTTTGCCCTACCGGAGACTTGCTTGGCATAGGCACATGCATGTCCTTTGGCCTGAGTCCAAATACAGTCCCTCTCTCTCTCTCTCTCTCTCTCTCTCTCCATGGGCAAAGAGAACCTTTTGCAGAATATTACCTACAAAACAGAACACAAGACTAAGAAAATGGGAGTTCTTGGCCTTGGTAAAAATGAGATGGAAAGTGATGAAAATTATATGTTTCTTTTGGCACATAGGGTGCTAAGAAGTAACAGTCTGTACAGCTTATTTGCCCTTCAAGTTAGGACCAATTTGAGGGCTCATGCCCTGTGGTCTCTAGGTCAAAATCACTCACTTTAAAAAATGTCGATTTTTTTAATCAATTCAAGTGTTAACATTGTACTTGTTAGAATAACGTTAAAGTGTTATTACACATGAAACAAAAGTTACCGAAAGTTGCAAAAGCCACAAACACAAATTGAGCTTTTCTAGACATACCGTTAATGCTTTTTTTCATGATAAAAATGGAGGGAAAAAGCAACTAGCACTAGTGGCCTCCTGTAAGCATTACCTATCTTACCCCCGTTATGAAGTTTGTTACTAATTGCAATCTAAATGTTCGAGGGTGCCTTGTCATCGCAATTTTATTGAGATATTAGTAGATAAAAATCTTTTCACACGAGATATTTTAAAGTTACGCAATGTAACAAAAGCCATTTAAATATTCTTTGATGATGTGAATCGAATTTTGATGACTTCCTGGAAGAGAAAATAGATGATTTTTTTCCTCAATAGGCCAATAACCTTGATGCTTAGATATAAGGTTGATATGATATGCATCTGAAAGACAGCGAGTGAAATTTACTGTCTAGGGGGGATGAAGTGTGTGGAGCTCTATTGAGAATCATATTTGCCCTCAGCCTAGCCCAGCTAGGAGCTACTAGCTCCACATGTAGACATTTTTCAAACATCCATCAATCACTTCCATGTGACACTAATGCACCTGTCTTTAAAATAGTCAATTCGCCACCGAATTTATAGGAGCTATACATTTCCTTACTTAGATTAAAGATATAACGTATTTCCTTTTAAAATTAGTCTACCGAGGTTTAGGTTTATTTGTAGCCTCGTTGAAGATATATGTACTATCCACAGCTATATTCGTGCCACAACATTTGTCATCACTTTTCTGAAAGTAATTGTTTTGTTCTTTAGTGCAACATTATGGTATATAAAGCCATTTAATCTTTGTAAAAATGATACAATAAATTCTAATCCAATGAAGAGATGACATTGTAAGTTAAGAAATCACATTATATGAATTAAAAGTTTAAGAATGTTCAGAAATCATTTACATTATTATTTCTTAATCTTTCTTTCAAAACTCTCTTGAAAAGACCTATGCAACTGAGGGACCTCTGTCAAGTTGCCCTAATTGCCCCACGAGGTGATAAATGTTGCGTTAGGAGGTCAGCCTCGACGCCTACGCAGCACAAGGTTTCGATCCTCATCAGATGCTTCGCTCGATCTCACCGAACGAGGCAGGACTCGATGATTCACAACACTCTTGGAAATCTTATGGGCACGGCACCTTCGCAAACGTGAGTTTCCCCCCTTATTAGCCAAAGGGAGGCGGCAGATATTGCCTAAGTTTCGTTAGGTGAGTCAAACCGCATGAACCACGTGAATCCCCGTTAGGCTACATTCATCTTCCCCTTGGACAGTCGTTGGGAGTTGGGTGCACATTCATGTCTCGTCATTTTCGTCCTCCCCATTTGAAACTAAACAAACAGAATTGTGGTCCTAAATCAACAGCTTTTGGTCCCATATTCCATACTCTTTAACCCTTCAAATACAGATTGCCACTGTGAAGGGCTCTTGCACTACCCAACAAAGAGGGCCTAAATGGACCTTGCACGTGCGGAGAAAATTTGTAGCGAAATGATTATTCTTCACGTCCATCAATCAAATTTTCAGAAGACTAAAAAAAAGGAATTTGGCATCTATCCGCTATAGATGAGTAATTTAAAATCAAAATTAGAATCATCTGAGTGCTCTGCAACAATGGGACAGGTATTGCTCCATCAAGACAACTATGGGACAAGCACTTCTTTAGCATTGTACACATGGTCCATCATTGTTTACTTTTGCCCCATATCTTCAAAGGATATCAAAATGATTCCTTTCATGACGTTTTAAAGAAATTACATATGCCATTTTAAGCCCCAAACAACTTTTCTTTTTGTCTGATTTTCTGTTCTGGCTACAACCATGAGAAGCAAAAGGGGTTTTAGATAAATATACAAGGATCCGGAGAGCATTCAGAAAGGAAAGCACTTACTCAAGCTATTCTTTGACTCTGTCGGTCTCAATAGTATCAAACTTTACAGTCACACTTTGCAGGCCCCAAAAGAAAATACCCAAAAAGAAGGGGACTCGTTCTTTTCTTTTGAAACCCTCTCTCTTTTCCTTTTTCATTCTTTGGTCCTCCTCTTTGTGAGAGTCCTCATCCAGCCACTCCTCACCTTCACCCCCTCCACCTTGGTGCCCACGTGGCAGACGCTCCCCTTGCTCTTGCTGGACCTCTTCCATCTCATGAGCTGGAACAAGTGGCCAATCCGCTTCCGCCACCTCAGCGAGGCGCGCGGCTTGGCATGCTCGACCACCGTCTTGTTATTGGTACTGCTTTCCCTAGAGGCTGTGGTAGCGGGGATAGTCTTCTTGCTCGTGCTGTGAGGCCATGAAGCCTTGCAATTGTCAAAGGACACCTTAGAAGCTGTGTTTTTTTCCCACGACGCAAGACCATTGTCCTCAAATTTGATTGATATGAAAGAATCTGCATGAATCATGAACTCTCTTAGTGAGATTATTAACAAGGAAAAAGAAAAGGAGAATCTCAATTTATGATGAATTAAGTGAAGCCTGGAGACCGGCACGTATGTTCTTACAGTTCTTCTGTTTCAGTATTAGAAACATAGAACATAATCCTATTAAAATTATTTTAATGAAACTTATAGCAGAAGTAGCCCTGCTCAAGATATGATGGGTAATGAAATCACATCAAATGGATGTTGGCCATGGCCCAGCAAACATGTCCCCCTCGAATTCTCAGTGCACCGACCTGAATGATCCCATCTTCTACCATCTAACTCTATCTGTTCACTTTAATGTGAATAGTCATCTTTTTTTATTTAATTTTTCTTTTTTATTATCTCCAAGCAATTCTACCACCTTTTTTTTTTCTCGAGACTGTGAATTTGTATGTGAGACCAAATTTCACATCAGATCCAGAGTGATTTACGTCCTATTTATTATCTAAAATTTTCACTCTTGTACAAAAATAAGAGGACAGAAGATCAAACCAAACCCAAGCATCACTCCTTCCAATGTGAGCCATTTGGCCTTATTTCCTTGTAGGCTTGTACCCATTGTATGCATGCAATAATTTCTTTCCCCAGACAACACAGCAAGTGATGGCAATGGCTGAGACAAGACAGCCCTATCAAAAACTCCCACCTATTCACTACTTGCAAAGGTGCAAACTTTTTCTCAGATTCAAACTCTGGGATCTTGAAAGGTAGGGAGAAGAACCGTAAGAAAGGAGAAAAATTTACCTTCTGGGCTAGGGGAAGCCTCTTCATAGGAGATAGAACCAGATTTCCAATGCCGGAATTCGAGGCGATTGAGGAAAGATCCAAAAGCAAAGATCTTGGGAAGACCAGCAACAGGTGGCTTCTTGTTGGGGTTATTGCTCTGGCTCTGAGCTCTGTGGCCATGGCTGCTTCTGGTTGAATGAGGAGGAAGATGGTGGTGGTGGTTGTTGTGCGCCTGCTTTGCTGCTAAAACTAGAAGCCTCTCGTTCAAGCACAAGGGACAGACCCCAACAATTACTTCTTGAGGATGGAAATAGCAGCATGTCGAGTTGCCTTCTCTGTAGTCATTCATGCTCTGATTTCTGAAGCTTACTGTGCAGGGGGAGCGCAGAGAGAGAGAGAGAGAGAGAGGGAGAGAGGAGAGAGAGAATAGTCCAAGAATGTGTGAGCTGCTATTCATTTATATTGGGATGAAACATGGAGTCTGTAGGAGTCGGTGAGCTCATCACCACACACTATGGCCCGCAAAAAATTTCATCTCAAGAGGCACTTAAAAAAAAATTGGAAATGAAATTTTAATTAGATGCACATAAATTTGAATGCGACGTAGCTCCTATCCTTTTAATAACTTCTCTGGATTTATAATAATCTCGAAAGTCACATCTATTCTCCCGATTTTTAGAATCTTAATCGATAGATATGAACGGGATGGTTTGTTAAACTTAATCCGATTACAAGGCAATGGATATGGATACCCTTGTCATGAAATGGGAAAAAGCAAAGGAATATTTTATCTTCGGGAGAGGTAAGGACGGGGCAAAGGCCAAGGCTTTAGGGCCACAATCCAGAGGCAAATTTCACCTTTTTTTTACCAGCCGAAGCAGAATTCGCATTTGTCTTATTTACTGGTTTTTACTGTGCGCCTCGGTTGCAACGAGGTGGAGAGGTTAGGTAAGGTACTGTTTCACCTTTGACCCCCTCATAAGGGGCAACGAGATTTGCAATGTCTGCAAAGGAGTCACATGAGTGCAGTAAACCCTCCTCATCGCTTGTCTTGTCTAGATTATTATGATATAATATTTAGCGTGGGAAAACATTCCATTGTTAACGGCAACAGTCTGATCTTTTGCAGCATCTAGAACCCATCTGGCTCAAGCTTCATGCCCGGTCTTCCCTTGGAGGAGATGGTCAAAGTTGGACCCCTCCTCTTCTTGGATCTGTTTTAGGTTGCACTTTTATCATGGCATAATGTCAAGCACAACTTGCATTGCCACCGTGGGGAAAATTTTCATCATTCGATGCTGTCCGGTCCTTGGATATTCCCGTTTATACTTATGTCGTGATCGTGATATCTCGTCGAGAAAAAAAAAGGGTATTTCATGTACCTTTCATTGGATACTTATAAGGCATAGTATTGTACGGCACAACATTATTTTAAGATGATCTTGTGACGTGTTATGATACTATCATATTTAGTTAAAATGGCGCAGTGTAATTATACAGAGCAATAAGTGTGCCTTAGAAGTTTCCCCTTCATTGCAATATACATTGATAATTCTAAACATCGTCGACCCAAGAAACGGGCAGAACTTGCAGGAGGAGGTTGGATTAGGGTTTTTTTGTTTAGTTGAACGAGGGGGAAGGAGAGTGGCCATCTCGGAGACACGTCTTTTTAGAAGAAGCGGTTGGATCGTAGCGCTTCTTCTCAAGCCAAGGTCAAATTTGGCTTGAAGTTGTAACCGTGTCAATAAAGCGTGACTAAAGGAGGATATTATAATGGGGCAAGGCTGTGGATTAAGTCAAACATTGCAGCTTGAGACTGCTCCCTGTGGGTTGTGGACCATAGAAAGCAAGAAAAAAAGGGAAATTAGAAAAAAAAAGAAAAAAAATACATTTGCAGAAAAGTAGTATGGAGGGTGAGAAAAGTATAAATATAAATGACAAGGAAAAGCAGGTGCTAGGGACACTTTAGCTTGACTCTAATGCCCTTTTAGGGGAAAAAGAAGAAGAAAAAGAAACAGATTTATTGCAATATCTTTTTTTCCTCCAGAAGAAATGATTCCTGATAATGCAAAAGTCCTTTTGATGAAGCTTTTGCCCGTTTCCCTTTCTTCTTTTACAATTTCTTTCATTTTCTTTTTTGATTCCTTTTCTTATCCAAAGCAGATCTTATATAAAAGTTTGTGACTTGGATTGCACTAGTCAAAATCCCGTGCACTGCACGGTTTTGATTTTTGATTCATTATAGTTTAGTTGGATAGCCGAGAATTATACAAAGAGTACATATCTTTTATATTTGGGTTAATACCTTTAAAAACCCCAAACCCAGTACACATGTGACAAATTTACCCCAAACTATTTTTTTGACCACCAAAAACCCCAAACTGGTATACATTTGACAAATTTACCATAAACTGGTACACTTGTGATAAATTTACTTCCGTTAGTTTTAGTTAAATTTTCTTGTTAAATTATAAAGTTAAATAACACGTGACAATTGACCGGTATATCAATTTGAGATTTTACACGTTGTTTGTCATAGTTTATAATTTTTGTGATTTTTTTGTGGTATTAATCTAATTTTTCGGAGGGCATATTAGTCACAAATTTACTAATTTGGGGTTTTTTGTGATCGAATAAATTAATTTGGGGTAAATTTGTCATAAATGTACAAGTTTATGGTTTTTTATAGTTAGTCGGAGTAAATTTGTCACAGGTGTACCAGTTTGGGGTTTTTCATGGTCAAAAAAATAGTTTTGGGTAAATTTGTCACAAGTGTACCAGTTTGGGGTTTTTTAAGGTATTAACCCTTTATATTTTATGACATCTACACAAATGAAAATCAATTTGAAACAAAGAAAATGTTCAAAAACTTCCATTTCATCGGTGTTCCTTTGACATATTATTTTGATTTGAGAATTTTGTTGTGCCGAAATATATAAATAGAGGTATTGCAGCATTTTGACAATTCTTTAATTTAAATTTTATGACTCAGTGTTGGATATTGCCAACTTTTTGAATTTATATTGATAATATAAAATATAGGGTTGCTCGAGGAAGTATGATAATCTAAATACTAATTAGATGAATTAGGGCTTCTGTGTATTATTTTTATTCTCCATGGTAGCCCATAAACTGGGAACATGAATACATGTTACAAAATCATATTATTGATTATTAATTTACGTCCTCTTCCAGTCGCCTGATCATGTCTATTGCATGTGTGGAAAAAAAAAACTCTTTAAGGAATGAAGAAAATACATATTTTTTGAATTTTATCCAATTAGGAAGATTTTTAATTACTTATGATTTTTTTAATTAATATGCTCAAATGAAAATTAATCCTTCCCTTTTCATTTTTTCACTTATCTAATATATATTTTTATGCTCTTTACATGTTATGTTATATGAGTTGATAATCATATAAAAGATGAGAATACATGGAATTTTGACACGTGGGACAGCCATTAAACCTCATTCTATCCAACTTTTTTATTATATATATTTGTTATAGGGCAATTTTAAGTAATAAGAGGTGACTCATCTAGGTCATAGGCGTCGGAACTTAGCTTGATGAGGCAACCGTCGAATTGGTTTTTCGTTGTTCAAATTTGCCATTTTGATTTACATGCCAAGTTTATACCCCGTTATTTATGCTAAGTTTGGGACATCTAGGTACAGAAAATTGTGAGAGAAGACATCCTTCCGTAAGTTAAAGTTGGATTTTTCATCAAAACAAAACAAAGTGGGAGACTACACCCGCTACAAGTCTCAATAAAACTCAATGTCCAAGAAAAACCAAACGAAGAATAGCAGCCAAAAAGCCAAGGAAAAAAAATATAGAAAAACAAGACATCGGAGAATAGCAGAATCATTCAACCAAAACTCTCCATTTAAGCATGTGAAGATTTGATCCCATCAATCTGCATCATTTTCTCCCCACTCCATATGCAATTATGCATCAAAGATTTTGATTTTAACAGCCAACTTCACATTAAAAAAGAAAAAAAAAAAGGCTTGGATAGAAACAAGATAATCTGGTCTAGCTCAAGGCCAAATCTGTGTGAGTTCCTTATCATACCAACTACTTTAGCCTTAGGACCAAGGAAGAAACGTAGATCACCCTTCTTAGAAAATTATCCATTAAAAATTTTATGTAGCTTGAACAAATCCCTCAACCACATCATTTTTTCCTCTTGGCTCCTCTCATTGAAAATTCAGCTCAAATTTTCATTCTCCACGTTTCCTTTCCTTTCCCAAATAAAGCATTAAAGATTGCGACACAAGAAATGTTTCGAGTTATGTTTTTCCAGTGCAATGCCCGCTAACAAATCGTGTGCGGTGATTATGAGTGAGGACAAGACTATTTAGCAACTTAATCATCATATTTTGTTCATTTTGTGGGAAAAGAAGAAGGCAAGGCAAACAAGAGGATATCTGAATCTACAAGAAATATTACTATACCACGGATATAGAAGGCAATAGTGATAACGTGGAGCAATCAAGCAATCATCATTACTCCCGTGTTATGAATATATTTAATTAAGTGATATTTTGCTCTAGCTTTCGATTGATTTGGTTAGAATATGTGTGCTGTCGCAGTGGTGCATCCGTTATAGATAATACTTCTCCAAAGGTTAGGCATACTAAAGAAGTATTTCTAAAGGCAATGACTTCCACTCCAAAAATTAGGCATACCAAAAACTTTTGTTCCTCTCTCTCCTCTCTCTATCAATTCTAAGATGATATTTTACCGAAAAAATACCTAAGATGATTAACTAGTCTATGTGGAAAACAGAGGTCGCTAGTTCCGGTCACGAATGAATGTGGTGATCGTGCAACTACATGGTCGTAGGACAAAGGCTAATGCAGAAAAGAAGATAGAAAGAGAAAGATTAGGCTGATTATTTTTGTCTTGTCATCATTTATCAAAACTGAGATTAAAGGCAGCTATGAGTTGCATTTGGATATGTCGCTCTCTAATCAAGACCAGTCAAAAGGAAACATAGACCTTTCAGGAAAGCTAGGAGCTAAATACAACTCTTGACTTTTTTTTCGGCTTGCCAAGTACATTTTAAATACCATATCTCTTGCTAAATACGTACTAAGTTGATATCACTTAGGATCTTTCTTTTATCTTTTAACACGTAGAAAACCATCTAAAACCATACCGTGTGCTTGCACATTCATTAAAGGAATCATCTAAAATCAACATGAGAAATAAATTCGCGACATGATGTTAATCCTTCTACATGTGGGTTGCAGGGATTCCATGTATAGCATCCCTAGTTAACTCACTCAAGATATCATCCATCTTAACCTATCTTATAACGAGTCTCACAATTGTCATTTGGCATACAAGTAAGCACTTTTCCAAAATATCACCTATTTTGATAGTATTCTAGCCTAAACACGCTTAAAAATGAAGTTCCAAAGCTAAGGTTGCCATTAGGTATCTCCGTGAATTAATTTTAGTTTTCATAAATTTATCCCCACTAGCTCTCCCCCGATTCAATGTGTTATTTAGTTCATTTCTACCTCATTCACTATCCTAAAAGCTTGTTAGGAGCTGCTCATTATTTGAGTCATTTGATCTTGGCGACCACTCCCCACTCTTCTTGGACCAGGTCGTTATAGGCTCACCAACTTTTGCATGGTGTGTCCATGAACCACACATCTACTGGAAAGCCACTTTAATATCATATTGTGACATCATTAGTAACTCGCTTGAGGTATTGTTAGTTTTGGCCTGTTTCATACCAAACCTCGCAATTTTGTCTTTGAGCGTATAGGCAAGCACTTTCCTCAAAAGTCACCCATTCTAATAATACCCTAACCTGAGCAAAGTAAAATTTGTTATTCGGTCAAAACATGTCTTTGAGTTAATTTTAGTTTTCATGAATATATTCTATGCTCGCTCTCTCCCAATTTAATGTGTTATTTGGTTCATTTTTGCCTCCTTCACCATACAAGCCTTTGGCCTCCGCAACCATGAGTTCTTCATGTACCCAAATCCCACGCCATGCTCCTGTGCTATAATACAGAAAAAATGGCATCAGCCTTGCCGGGCTACTTCCAAGTTGCCAACTTAATACATTAAAATAAACTATGCACATGAAAGATACGTTAACTTTTAAGTTGAAGTAATCAACAAGCTTCTGTAAAATGCGCGCGCGTCCCAATTACATTAGCATTAGGATTAGTGACTAATAACCTTTTTTTCCCATGTCAGCTCGTGAGAGTGAGATGGAGGTCTACACCGGAAGGAAAATGATGTAAACTTGATCTCTAAAAATGGGTTAAAAGACTAGAAACCAAAGCAATACCACCAACCTGACCATGCTCACTTTCATCCCTTGTTGAATGTAAGTGACGACAATTTGTGCCATGCGCTGTTGTTTCGACGACAAAGCATTCCTTAAACAAGTCGAGTTCCCTCCTGAGGGTCATGTTATAGCCTATATGATTTTGAATCGATGGTTCTTGTGTCATGTTAAATTCACATTTCGCACAACGACTTTGGCCATGATCATGCTATGTCGTTGTGTCCAAATCCGAAATGGCCTCCTCCACTGGATTATAAGCTTGGTCGGCTGCACGAACTCGAGGTAGAGATGGCAGCCTTAAAAAGTTTTTTCACTTTCATTCTCGGCTTGACTCTGAAAAGCTGAAAAGGGGAGGAAAATGGTAACTTTGTTACTAGGAACACGTGAACGACACGATCGCGAAAAGAGAGTTGCGCACAGTTTATAAATCTATGTTGGATTCGACCTCCACAAGAGAGGACGAGAGGGGTCCCTGTAAGAAAGAAGACACAGTGGAAATCTACAGAAAACAACTCATTTTCATCTTCATCTTCATCTTCATCATGCCACGTACTCTCTCTAGTCGGACGCTCAGCGGGTTCGCTCTTTGTCAAACTATCCGATGGTTTTCAACCAAAATGGGTGGCCTCATTTTTTCGACAACGAGTTTTATGACTAGGGTCGAATGACCAGATAACAAGTAACCTTATCCTCCATGATCGAGGTTATTAAGCTCCACGGTGCAATCGAGATGGTCAATGTTTCCTCGCTTCGTCTAGCGTCGAATTGGCATCCAAAAGAAAGAGAAATGCTTGGTCGCGGAAAGCATTGCAAAATGGACCACCATACTTTTGAGTAATTTCTCCATGGAGCTTTCACGTCCATGACAATGTGTTGAGAGAGAGAGAGAGAGAGAGAGGGAGGGAGGGAGGGAGTCAAAAAAGCAATGAGTGGGGTGAAGGTGAGGGGGTGGGGGTGGGGGTGGGGGATAGGAGTGTCGATGAAACAAGCTTGAAAAGGGGGAGGGTTCAAAAGCGATGGGAACAAACAAGCTACTGGTCACATGGGGCGGGGGTGAGGAGGAGAGCTGTTTCCATTCTGGTTGGCTTCGAGTCAATTCCACATCATGGACCAAAGTTGAATGTGGGTCTCTCTCTCTCTCTCTCTCTCTCGACAAGACACATTCCCTTTTCTTCCAACTAACCCCTCAAAACTTCTTAAATAGGTACTTCCCCCCATTTCACCTTTTCCTTAATTTTCCTTTTTCCTTTTTCTCTTCTCCTTTTCCCTTTCACATGCTGTTGAGCTGTGGCTTTGCCCACAAAGAGGCAACCGGCTTGGAAGTGGGCTATCCTCACTACCATACAACAACGGCTGCATTTGCATTGAGATAAGCCCGCCCTAAAGGAATTCAGTTAGATGCTGCCTTTCGCATGCATGGTGTAGCCTCTTTCTTTTCCTCAACGTAATTTTATTTGCTCAAAACCTATGAGGACAGCAATGGCAATATCCTCTAGGCTCGCAGAGACTGTTCGGAGTTAGATCATCCTTAATCACGAGGCAATTTATTGTCAGGTGCATGCTTAGCCTCGGTACAATAAAATGCTTTCAATCTTAAGAAAGAGGAGATTAACAGATGAAGCTGAGACTTCCAGAGACCCTATGTCTTGTGCCAGAGGGACATGCTCAAGCGAATCGCGTCTTCTTATGCTTCCGGTTCTTATTGATTTATCATATCACCATTGACTTGTTATATCACCCCGGAAACGAAAGATAATCATTTGATTTTCCAAGACTCACAACAGTATTCCTAAACCAATGAAAAACAAGGTGGTTCCGTGATATAGAAAATGGAAGAGCAGGGTAGCCATCTCTAATACAGGAATACCTGGTACCCCAGTTCCACCATGTAATAATCTCTAAAGATCCAAAATTACACAAAAAAGAGTGGGAAAGACTTGGCAATCTTTTGTACTGGCGACAACTTTGCTCTCTGTTTCTACTTTCTACGATAACACACTAATGTGCTGGAGGGGGAAAAAGGCAAATAGACGGGAAGTAGTGGGATTTGTTCAATCTGGAGAAGTCCCATCAGTAGTGAACAGAGAGCAGAATAATTTTCAATATAAATGGCAATGGTCCAGGAAGTGAGAACCATAGTTGAAGTACTTTTCTTTCTAGAAGACAATGAATGTGGAAGACAGCAATAATTGATCCGGGGAAGCTACGTAAACTCAACTGTCTGGTGTAATAGCTTACACTTTACTCAGCCTGCAAATTGAGCACAGTGCCCTATTATCACAGAAGAGATTGCTGACAAGACAGCAGGTATGAAATTGAGTAAACGAGCAAAATTGAGAAAGATTTCGACATCATGGTGAGCTGTTGAAGATTCTGTAAGAACCAGCCCCTGTTTAGTACATTAATCATGCATACAACTTGGAGAGTTCCTCTGAGAATGTTTTTCTGATCATATCTCTCTTGAGCTTGAGAGCTGCTGTAACTAGGCCAGATTCGGGAGTCCATGGATTTGGAAGCAATCTAATCTTTGCGGGGATCTCGAATTTCTCCAAACGTGCCTCCTTGGCTGCCTGTCAATTATGAAGTAATAGAAGAGATTAGGAACAGGATAGGATGAAGTGAATCCACTCAAGGAAGGGGCCACATTGTCATTCTTGAAAGCTCATTATGTATATCAAACAGGCTAATCTCAAATGAAAAAGATCTTCTATAATGATATTCTTAAGCTGCACTATTGCTCATTATACAAGACTGCACGCATGAATAAAACCCAGCTTAAAATTGAGTCCCATTGACTCACACTTAGCATGTCCATGCATAGCCTACCACAAGCTAATTAATATGGCCTAAGAACAGGAAATTACTACATGGAGCTTCTAGTTTTTATCCCTCCATCTCTATCTGGCCAATCTCACTATGCAAAATCTGTATCTAGCATCTTTTTTTTCAGTTATAAAACAAAAATTCATTGATAAAGAACCAAGAGGGTGCGAACCACTGAACAAGATAAACTAAGAAGAAAGAATCCATGAGCTCTAGAATATCTGACGGTCGGAAAAAGCGTGAGGCTTACAATCTACAGTTCAATTGAATAATGAGTCCCTAACTCGACAACCTCTACCATTATCGGCCATCTGCACCACTTATATTTAGGAAAAGAAAATCTCACATGCAAGTATTCTTCTAAGAAAGGAGCATACCTTGACAAGTGAAGAATGCACTTCTTTTATTGTTTCTTCCCTCTCACAAAGTTCAGCAAAATCAGAGAAAGAAACTCCTTTCTTTGAAGCCCACTCTTCCACTGCATGCTGTGATGCCACCACAATAGCCACACAATAACTATGAAAAGGATCAGCATGGATCATTAGATTGTCAACGTATAGGCTCACAACCAGCGCAGCCTCAACCTACAGATTAGGCAAGATTAGTACCTGGGGAAGATTTGATGAAAATAAGTTCATCAGTGAGAGTTCAAAATTCAAACCTTCCCTAAGGAGACATATTCGCCGTGCTGAAGTTTAACTATATCCTTCTTGCGATCAACAATCTCAAGGCAACCGTCAGCATGGAATTGTCCTATGTCTCCTGTGTAGAACCACCTCATTCCTCTCTCATCCACCTTTTCAGAGAAAATATTTCACCAAATAAGGATCTTAACAATCAATTTCAAACCATGAAATTTCACTTATACAAGAAAGACTACCTTATATACTTCCTTTGTTTTCCCATCATTCTTGAAATAACCAAGTGTAACATTAGGACCACCTATTACTATTTCCCCACGAGGCATTGGTGAATCAGTTGTTAGATATCCACCTTCAGGCCAATCTACTACCTGAAACAGAGAATATCAACATTTCATACTTTCTTCATGTCACTAAATATGTGAAAAATGAATTAAACATGGATCATGCAGAGTGTCATGACTACATAGCACATTACATCCTATGTTAAACTACACGTTGTAGATAAGTAGCATTACTCACTCCACATTTAACACATCTAGAGCAAAGAGAAGCATGAAAAATACATGGATAATGTATGGATGTGAAAAAGACAGTGGAATGGTCATATGTAGAAACAATGGCCATTCGCAATAGTTGAAAAGCAAAACAATGGCCATTCATTTTGACCAGTAAGCTGTAGGTAGAGATATCAAAGGGATGCACTCTCTTTAAACTCCAGTTTATCCTACCAATGCACGGTTTGTTATACTTGGAAGCAAAACATAGTGGAAATTGATGACCAGCTAAGAAAGCTGGATAGCTTCTATGACCAAGTAAATTACAAAACCTGCAGAAATAAAGTTTGAAGTAGATGACATTCAAGTAAATAAGTAGCATCTACTAGTGACTAAGAACTTCGGGATGGCAAACTCTAAATCTTTTCAGTATTTATCAAAAGAATTAATCCCATAGTCCCTTTAGGGTGAGGGGCAGGAGGGCAGATTCTGCGTTGATAAAGTGAATATAAGGAAAAAAGAGCTTGCCAACTGTTGTGTTACTTTCCTCATGTCATTGTCTGATTAAACCACAAATCAGATGACTAAGGTCAAGGGAGCTTGTGCCACAAAGGGGATACAACAAGGGACGAGGTTGGATTACTAATTCTCATGCTGTTCAAGTCACAACAGTATGCTTACTGGGAAGAGTTGATGTTACTATATGATAAACTTCAAACAAATTTCCCAAACATCTTCTCTTGCCACAAGGTTAATATAAATTCATGTCAAGAAGTCACTCTGAACTCCTTAAGGTCAGACCAGCTTTGAGAGCTCATCTTCAGAGTCGAAGAAAGAAATTATTCAGTATATTTTCCTCACCTTGACAAATGAACAAGGAAGTGGAGCGCCAACACGGCCCACAGATGTATCATCAAATTCGGAGAATGTCCCGCCAGCACAAGTCTCTGTGAGTCCATACCCTTGACCAATGGGAGCCCTTGAAACCATTGCACACTTAGCATGTGATGTTAAGAAAAATAATAAGCACGTAGGCTTTCAGAATCTAGAAAAAGCATCCATGAAAAGATCTGGTCTCAGTTATGACCCTTAGTCTGGTGTAAGCAAGTGAACATGGATGGCAAGTCACCCATCTGTTCTCAAATTGACATGGTTTCTCAATGATCTTTCTTCATAATTGTTTTCTGTAACTCCAGTTATAGGTCACAATGCATCTGTTTCATGATGACATTTAAATGGGCTAACAGTCTGTATGTAAGAAGGAAAATTATCAGCTGGATTGAAGCAAAAAGCAACACAAGGGCAAAAGCCACCCTCCTTAATAACGTTTCATTGTGGTAATTTACGTATCTTCTCTATCTGCTTCGCTGAACAAACTTTCAAGTCAGGTCAGGCTAATTACAGTCTAACTCATCAAGGGACCTAATGTGTCTGCTTAAAAAAGACAATCTAATTTTGTGAGAGACAAGATTATTTATGAATATTCAAGTTCAACCTCTTCTCCATGTATCAATAGAATTCCACCACAAACAAAAGTAGTGCTGGATGCAAATGACTTAAACCAGCCAAGTGTAATTTATCACACATTGGAGAGGTAATCATCATAAATAATACAGAGACAAAACTGATAACCTTCTCAGTGACTTCCACTGTAAAAGAAAGATGAATGAAATTTATTTAGGTTAAGAAGCTATAAACATAAGAGCTAGGTCACCTGTAGCCCAAGGGCAGTTGACAAACTCATGCAACTCATCTGTTAGATGGCAAAATAGAGCCTTGACACAACTTGTACATCCAAAACTTACCTATGTTGGTACTCATTCAAATTCAGGAGAATTGGCAATCAGGTTAAGGGCATCCAGACGTGAGATACCATCAGAGCTAAGCTACTGCTTGCATAATAGTTAGGCCCATCAACACTTAGCATCACATCCAAAAAGTGTCACTATTCATTGTGGAGATTGGCACCATCTATGTTTGGATATTCTCATCTTATATTTGTCAGGAGAAATGGTGATTGGTGACAACCACCAATTACCTTTCTGTTGCTCGACAAAAGCAACTTTCTCGTTTTGTCGTAAGATTTGAGAGCCAAGAACAGAAGATTGCATCTTTGTAGCTTGTTACCGACAGAATTCTTTTTCTAGTTAAAAATCTTCCCCAAACACGAATTTTCATATGTAAAGCAACCAAATAGTGACAAGCACATGAGCTAGAGTGTCCAGAAAAATGCATATATGCAAAGCATAGAGATAAAAAAGGCAAGTCTCACTAGAAAATTCACCAGGCATCATGAAGATAATACTAACCCAAGGCATATGTTGATAAATCTTTGGGTATCAGCAGAAAGAGGAGCGCCTCCAGAAAGTATGAAGCGGATACGACCTCCAAGAATTGCTTGAACCTTCCGGAACACCAGAATGTTCCACAGAAGCCTCTCAAGGCCCCAAGCTCCAAACCAGCTGCCATTTATTGCAGACAACCGACGAGCATATGCTATATCAAAAAGTCTTTTGGAGAATCCACCTTTTGCATCTAGCTGCAGTAAATGGAAAGGTCCAGTAACTGCCATACATAATGAATATTCCTTTTTAATGAGTAAAGATGGCATTTTGGTCATTCTCTCAGATTCTCTTGTAAGTAACTCTAAGAACATTCTTCAGTTTATCTATTTCATCAAAAGGGGTAGTGCAACGAAAGTGACAAACCTTCTTCCGCACCCCATCTCGAACTCGATCAAGAATTGCTGGGACAGCTGTCATCACTGTTGGTGCCAAGGCGGTGGCATCCCCTCTCGTTCCCTTCTTTATCTTGCTTGATGTGTCAGTAAGAGTCAATGTAGTTCCATAGCCTATTGCACTTCCCACAGCAGCAATGACATTCTATAGTATGCACAGACACCAATTCCGAAATACTTTATCAAAAATTTATCATGGAAAGAGAAAATTACCAAAAAAAGGACCCTATTCTGTGACTTATTAGTTGACAGATGAGATACCTCAGCTGCCAATTCAAGGATGTGAGCCAGGGGAAGGTATGCCAGGTAAACATCTTTGCTTCCCAGGCCAGGAACAATAGTCATTACAGCAGAAACAGTAGCCAGCACATTGGCATGTGTCATCATTACTCCCTGAATGAAGTATGAAAGTAAGAAGGCAACAATTGGGAAATCAAATTGAATATGTCTGACTTGTAAAGACATTATGCTTTCTCATAGTGTAAGCATAGATATAAATCCTGATACCAAGTCACTAGCTATTATGACTTGTATATCAGCAGTATCTTGCATCCCATAATAAATTTTAAGAAGCATAATGATTGGAGATAGCACATGCACATCGTCAGTACGTATGCTGCAATGACTAAGTAAAAAGTTACATTCCCAGCCAAAAATCTACCCACAGACTCAAAAGAAAAATAAATGGTAACAAAGAAAATATTTTGTACTTTCTCATATATTTGACAGCACTAGAAAAGTATTCTAGGTCACTATCCAAACAAAATGCTGATGTGTATATTGATTTTTGTAGACGCATTTGCAGTTGTACATTGGATGGAAACATTGACTCTGCTACACTTGGCAGGGACCAACTTCCATTCAGCACCTTTATCCTTCAGTAAAAGTGGCTCAGACAGAATCAATATAGTATGGACATTGAGAATTTTATATGATAAACTAGATATTATCCAACAATAACTAACAGCTCACAAACTATTAGCAATTCTACACACAGTATAATCATACATTTTTCTATCGCATGTTATGCTTGAATCCTTGTCAAAGATAAAAGAAAAGCATCAATTAGGTGCAACTAAAAACTTATAAGAAGAAGACTCCATTCACATATTAAGTCTACATACACAGTAAAATATTCCAGCAGATTAAGATGCACCAGCCAAAAAAAAACACTAATGATGTAGCGCAATGTTTGGATAACAAAATTGGTTTACTTATGCTCCTAAGAAAGAAGTAAATGCCTTACTAACCTTAGGCAAACCAGTACTTCCACTTGTATACATTATGACAGCTACATCAGAAGGGAGTGGTAAATCAGCATCGACAGGGTTCTCTCGGCCAATTCTTTCTACATCAGGAAAAGAACTGATGATCCAGCTAGTGCTCCGGTCAACCAATGCAACATTAGAAGGTACCTCATTATCCAAACAAATAACACGTTCCACTGTATCAAGCTGTCCAGAAATGTCTACAAGCTTCTTTAGCTCTTTTTTGCCACAAATGACAGTTGTTACCTCCGTCTACAAAAACATTCAAAAAGCTAGTGAAGCACTTTCTGATGATTATTATATAAGAGAAGAAAAAAAAAACTGTTGAGTCCTCTCATGATGTTGGAATCCCAATACATGATTAATATTGCCATCAGGACTTCAATGAGAAATTAGAAGAGCATTTGTCAGATGCATCTCACATGCAGATACGATAATGTTGGATGAGAAAAAGAAGTGATCATAAAATCCATTCTGTCTTCAAGGGTTTTAGACAATGAACATTAAATTTTAATTTAGGCCTGACGGGCCTAGCCTTTTAGGTTAGTTTCATTTACTGTGCATTTAGAGTCTGTAATGATATCAATCAGATGAAAATCATTTCACACAGGAGAAGAATCATAAAACTAGTTATTTAGAAATAAAAGCGAGGTGCAGCTCACATGGGTGAAACAACAAGATGTTGAGAAGAAAATTCATGTGCATTAATTATGACCTTAAAAATCAACAAGCTCATATACACGACACAACATCATCATCGCATTATTATAATCGCAATAAAGAAATTATAGCTCTATCCAACCTTTATACATGACAACTCCCACATTTATCCTTCTGGTATCACCTACAAACAACTACATGTTGGTTCAGTTAAAAAAAAAAGGTCGTCTAATGCACATCAGAAAATTTTCTTTCAGTTGCTTCAAGACCCCTTCGATAGAAGAGGGAATCAAATATGCTTAAAAACTATCATTGTATGAGAGAACATGTGTGCATACGCAAGAGAAGAGAGAGAGAGAGAGAGAGAGAACCTCATTCAATGAGTGACACAAAGCCTCCTCTCCCAGGGAAGCATATATAGTAACGACAGTTATATTCCGTCTAAAGCAGGCCTAACAAAGGGAAAAAGGAGCGGCAATATAAGAATTCTATGATATCTCATATATTCTGCAGGCGTACACAACTGCAATACACAAGCTGATAAAATGGTTGTAGCAATTTAAACACTTCAGAGACCTATCTTCCATTTGACTTGTAACCAATAAATTATGAATGTTAAGGAGAAAAGAAAGCAGTACAATTGTAAAAATTGCATAACTGAACCAAAAGCGAGGAAATATGACATGTTAGACTATCTGGTGACTTAAAAGACAAGCACCTGCAATGCTATAAACCATTCTTCTCTAGTATCAGCAAAGATTGCTGCACGTTCTCCTCTTTTATGTCCCAGCTGCGCCAAACCAGACGCAAAGTTACACACAGATTCAAATGTTCTGCCATATGTTAGCCATTCATAGTCTCCCAAGTGAAGCTTCTCAAATGATCTTCCATCTGAAGTAACTTCAGTCTCTCTTGCAATCAATTTCCGAGTTCCAAGCAGCGGTTTGTTTGGATGCTGCTTGCATGACTGTTCAAAAAGTTCAGAAAGAGTCGAGATTCCTTCCCACCAACTAGATACCGGGGCTGTGAAACGACGGTTTCTAATTGCATACCCAGGTTCTCCACCAACTTCAACGGGCAATCCCCGCTTCTTTCCTTTCTTTGAATTTTGGAAGATAAGGGTAACTACAAGAGGAACAAGAATGCCAGCAAGATATGGACTCATCTTTGATGGATACACGGCCCCAAAATATTAGATCCTTCAAAAAGAACCCACAAAAAAAAAAAAAAATGAGACCATGGGAAAAACTAATTTCTAGAATATAGAGAAGGCATACACTAGAATAGCATAAGGAGGGCATGCAACACTCAACGACATGTCAAATCTCAAATAGGAGCACACGCTGCGAAGCCAGTTTTTTGGCCAGTACCAACAATTACATTGAACGCCCAAAACTTAAATACCACAAATGGTATTGCTTAATTTTAAGCAAAATACACTTTAAAAGCTTGGCGGAAGGATTTTCCATTCAAAGAATGTTGGTAGGTCTTGATACCCCATTTCAGCATTAAATGGCATTCTAGTATGCTAAATGTTTGAAAATTTTCTTTTGGGATTTGATTATTCAGACTATACCAGGATTTAAATAAGGCATGCTGGAGTCAACTGTCATCCTCAACTTATAAAAGAAACTCCCAGGAATGATTCACGCCGGATGCCTAAATACTGATAATTGAAATGAGTTGTGTAAAATCTGATTGGGCCAACGAGAAGCATGAACATATCACAAGGTCCAATAAATGCGAACCAATAAAAAACTACTGAAATTTTCCAAAACGTCAGTGAGTGTCTCATCATAACATCAGCACAGCAAAAACTGTGTTATCATGTTGAGGTAGATTTGGAAAGAGGATCCAAATAAATAGTGAACAAGAGAAGACACAGCAAACATCGAGAAATGACAGATTACACGAATCAGTAACACAATCCAATTTGGTGGGATCAATCCAAAGAGTATTCTGCTTATTTCAAGCTATAGGATCACATTTTCCTCAATAAGATTTTCATCAGCATCTCATTTCCTACATCACGCCACGAAATTAACTATCTTAAAAGGCATCACAAAATGGCGAACGCCCCTGTCAGGAAGTTGGGACATCCATGGCTACGGCGAATGACCCATGAACACACGACTGAACCTGCGCGAGTGCCTAGCCCAGCATTAACCATTACAGACCACCAACACACTCAAAAATTAACTTCTTCTCCGGACCACGATCGCGTCCTCAATGGATTGACTCCCCAGTCACCACCGAGGACTCACGTAAAGCACGAAATACAGAAGCACGAACTCTGCCAAGCTCCTCTACCCTCTTCCAAAAATTCCATTTTATCCCGCAAAGAACCGACCTTTTTCCCAATCGAACCACAGAGGTAATCTGGGTCCCCGAGAATCAACATTTCTAGACAATAAAACAAATAGCACAATCAATCACCAGCGCATGCAAAGAGCAACGGCACACAACGCGGAGCGCGACCCAATCGACGCCGCACGACAAGGCACGGCGCGGCACATTCAGGGCGCCATTGCACAGAACGACGTCCGCAAGCTCGAACAATCGCGCCCGACTTCGCGTGCGGACCAAGCGGTCGACGATACCGATGACGACGACGACGACGACGACGACGGTACCTTCGAGAGGGAGAGGCGGCGAAGGCCTCGAGCAATGCGGCGGGAATTGAGTGGAGCGGCGTTGGCAGGTGAGGGGGTCCCCGCCGAGACGGAAGCTGCGGTACGTTGTATTTAATGGAGGAGAGAAGGGACGACGGAGATTTCGAGAGCGCTGGAGGTTGGAGTTTCAGACAGGAGTAGCCTCCAGCTCGCCCCTTCTTTTGAAACTCTTTCCTGTTTTTTTTTCTGTCTTCTCCTGTCCTCATTTTCCTGTGGAGGGCCCCAAAAAAACACCCTAAAAAAAATAATTTTATGAAATTAGGTTTGATGAATCTTAAATTTTTTTTTTTTTGGGTCCTACTCTATTCTTATTTTTTTTTTTTGTAAAAGTAAGAATATATAAATAGCTTTGAACTAATGTACAAAGGTCGGCGCCAAAACTTTCATTCAAAGAGATAACAAGTCTGAATGAGTGAATGGGAGCCAATGTATCCTACTCTATTTTTATTTTAACTCTTTCTTTCAAATTTTTGCCATATTTTTCTCAAGTCGTGAAATCACACTTGAAACTATATGATCCTCATCCCAATCATTTAAAGAAAGGGAGATTCGAACTCTCACCTCCTACTTCCACGTTAGAAGGATAGTTATTAGGGTTGATTGATCTTAATCAAACATTAATATTTTTGTCATAGTTAAAGGAATTTTTTTGGGCCCCTAAAGTCATGGTTGAAGGAATTATGGCGGTTATATGTCATTAATTTTTTCCATCAAATACTATGAATTTCCCTAAAATTAATTAATTCATTAATACTTCAGTATTTTAACATATGAGTTTCACGTCAGTTTATGAAAATAACTCTTTTTATGGTCTGGATTTTTTCTTTTCTGCAATAGAATTTAAACAACCAATATTTCTCTCCTTTGTTCATATTTCTTTTTGAAAGAAGATAAAAGATCAAAGTCTAGTTTAATAATTTGTCTAGCAATTATATTCTCACTCAATAAATTACATCATTTTAGTTTTCTGTATGCGTGTAATATGTTTCCATCAACTCGCAATCAAGCAGATTTTAGGCACGTAATTACTTTTAATCTTCATAATTTACAATCATTATAAATTAAACCTTAACAAAATGAATTTTCCTCCTAGTTCCCACCACTAGTTATCTTTTGAAAACGGAAAAAGTTAATTAGTCTGAAAGATGTGCTTAATTATAGTAACGCCTCGGATTTATTACATCATTCCCTTCACTTGATGCAGAGGATAATTAGGGAAGGGTCAAGAGACGCGGCATGCATTTTTCAATAAACACAAGCAATTCCCCCCCCCTTTTTTTTTAAGGCATCAAGTATTTCTTATTAATTCTAAGAAGTCGTGGAGAGTTTTCTATTTTTTCTGCTCTTTTAAAACTTCAACCTTGAAAGAAAAGAACAAAAAATGAATTTTTTTTTTTCAAAGATAGTAAACAATGTAAGAATAAATTGGAAAAATTAAAAGCGAGAGTGACCAGCATTTTCGCTCGATTTTTCACTTAACAGGTAGAAAGATATCATTTTGAAACCAAATTTCTATTATCTGAATTTCTAACATCATGCCAAGGAGAAGACAAAAAGAAAGGATCATGCACAAAACACAAGTGGCAACCCCTGGGGCCATACGTTTGGGGCTGAGGCAGATGCATTTTGAGACCCCACGAAGTTAATGTCTTGGATGTGGCACTTGAGGCCCCTATTTATGTGTGATCCAATCATCGAAACTCCTCGGTCATCACGACAGTAAAAGTAGAGACCTTTCCAAAAGGTACTTTTCATGACTTCTTTAAATTTTTGGGAAAATCAAACAAGACAAAATAACTTAAAAAAATATATACATATCATTTTTTCCTCGTGAATTCAGGCACCAATCTATCAAACTGAACTAGCCACCGCCAATCAGTATAGATAATTTACTCAAGAATTTCATTTGCATTTTGAGCCTAAATGGGTTTAGGCTAGCCTTACCACCAATCTCATGATCACATCTATCATTTTGAGTCAATTTTCTTTTGCCACTTCTCATATTTTATTTGTATTAAACTCTTCTCATCAAATTATTATTTCTCATTATATCATATCATCCCTCGAGGCCACGGTCCCCAAGTAATTGTATTGTATTTTAAACCCACATTTATTATACTCCTTAAACGTTGTTTGACTTGAATTTCAACTGGTGTAGGGGAGTTTCCACACCTTTTTTCTCCCCAAAATTTTATTTGCATTAAGTTCTTCTCATCAAAATATTATTTTCCATTATATCATATCATCCCCTAAGGCCACGGTCTTCAAGTAGGTGTCGATGTGATTGTATTGTAAACTCACAATTATTATACTTCTTAAATGTTGTTTGACTTGAATTTCAACCAGTGTAGGGATGTTTCCACACCTTTTTCTCCATAAATTACTTAGTGCAATGCTCTCCCATATTTTATTTGCATTAAACTCTTCTCATCAAAATATCATTTCCCATTATATCATATCATCCTCTGAGGCCATGGTCTCCAAGTAAATGTCGATCTGATTGTATTTTAAACTCACAATTACTATACTCCTTAAATGTTGTTTGACTTGAATTTCAACTGGTATAGGGATGTTCCCTTACCTTTTTCTTCCCATATTACTTAGTGCAAAACTCTTCCATGGATAAAATTTCCATATGATTGATCTGACCGAATTGGTCTAAAAGAAAACTTTATGTGCACGGGAGACGTGAGTAGATAGAAAAGCTGACGGGTGATTTGAATCGAAACAAAACCTGAAACTTTAAGGTCAATTTGCCATACTCCAAAGTCAAAGTTTGAGGAACAACATGAGGATTTTTCCTCTTCAAACCCACGGTAGAAGGAAACCCGTACCCACACGGTTCAAGAGTCGCTAAACCACCCCATAGTGCACGACCATCAAGTGGCTCCTGTGCTGCTAGAACCGTTCGATATCCCAAATGGTGCGATCCGAATGCAAGATGCAATTATCATATTGAAACATTAGAGCGTCATACAAAAAATTCCACCGCGTTTGGAATCAGGCCTTCATAGTCGGGTTTGATATCAAGAAAATGGAAATGCATCCCAAAGTTAATGTCAGTCTCATTCAAGCTTATCGTGTACCATTGAAAGAGGTGCAATAATGAGCCGTCATTGCAAGTCTTTTATGATTACAATGTGTCATCACCTACCCTTACTAGAATATTGTACAAGAACGAGCATTAATGGTAGATTGAAATGTCTATCCTTTTTCCCATTGGATAAATAGGATAATACCACAATAGAGAGGTGTTCATCCATCCCCGTCTTTTTTCATTTCTACTCGAGTAATCCCCATGAATCCATACAAGTCAGATTCATCCATGGACGTACGGTAGCTGATGGTGAAGTCACCTCGAACCTTCATGATCTGTGCAAGTGGACAAAGAGCGGGCAATCTCAGCATTCCATGTTGGGCATACAACGGACGGAGGTTTTAGGTACAAACATATGCCCCCTAGCTCATCTGTCCTGATTAAAAAAGGTTTGCGATGAAGACGCTATTTTCATGGTTAGATAATTATTCGCCTCGCCGACAACATGTGAAAAGTTACTGAGAATTCAATTATCAAATTTGCATGGCTAAAGTTAGGATTTGCCCCTCATATGCTTGGAAACGTTAAGGATACGACAACAATGCTAGCTTAAAATTACAGAAGACTCGCGGTAGTGGCGTTCGTCGACAGCAACAATGGTAATGGTCGGGAAGCCATGGCTATGGAAGTTGAAATGAAGCGGCAACGGCAGTTTGACATGCATGAGTCTCATTTCTATCTGGATTTGTATTCGTTTATCCTTTCCAAATCTCATCTCCCTCCTGTCGTTGGCTGCCTTATCGCCCTCTATATTTGCTCTTAGGAATCATCCCTCATCATCCTTACTAGCATATTGACCAAGTAACCTGACATTCCAGAGGATCCAAACAACCCGGTAGCCTCGAATTGCAAATGCAACATTGTCGTGCCCCAAGAGTCTTGGGTGACTATAATGACGAATGGACGTTCCAAAGATGCGTCGATTGCGAAACCGACAGTTGCTCAAAGTCTTACATTTGAAGCTTCACGTATTTGAATGAGCCATACCCTGGTTAAGCAGTCGCAGCAGGCCCCTAATGTACATGTACTACTCTAGAGTCGCCATTTCTTTGCAGGGTAGCTAATAAAACATTGTTGCCAGACCCCACAGGATCCGAATAAAAAGATGCTCCGTAGGCTGCATCTCTGTTGTTCCAGTCCTCAATGTGAATACGAACCATCTTAAACCTCAGCCATATGATGACACAGGTGACTTAATGTCAGTCGCAGCAATCACATTTTCACCGGTGGGGGTTCTTGAAAAATTTATTCCCCCACTATGCAGTTGTTCCTTTGTCACCAAGCAAACCATAAATTTGTGTTCCCACTCTACAGTGAAGTAAAACCTACGGCCAATTATGCACAAAGTGACAGGAGAAGCATGTGGCCGACTATTGACTGCAGGTTGCATTCGGAATCTGTCGTAGAAACTCAACAAATAGCTATTGACACTTTAATACCTACTCCCCATTGCAAGATATTTGAAATTGAAGCTCCAGAAATAAACATAAAACTCGACATTTACCAATGGCATTTTCATTGGAATAGATCTTTTTTAATCTAATAATTAACAAAGCCAGTATATCAATGAATTGTGAAAGACTAGCAGAATATTGATCAGGATGATCACTGTCCCCATCCTCAAAATCTGCCCATCTACATAAAAAACTGAGTAGCCTTCATCAGGTGTTTCTTGCATAGTCCGGTGTGCCTGTGATGTTTTTACTTTTGCCAAGTAGAGACACTGCAAGCTGGGGCAGTAAATTCTCATGGATGAACTTTCCGCAACTGTCACGTGGAAAACTTGGCAATAGCTACGCTAACTATCATAAAAAGAACATAGATACCCACAAGAGAGAATCCCCAAAACCTTTGCACCCGAAATCTGCACCATGTTATCACTAAGAGAGAGCCCATCAGACTTAGAAGCAGAAACACAAATGCAATAACGATACCAACATGGAAGTGAAGTACATAAGCTTCTGGATACACATTGGCAGTCTGCATAACCAAAGCAGTTCCAAGCCCAACAAGCATGTTGAACATTGGCCCAGCAAAACACCCAGCCATGGCCATTGCCGGTTGGCCAGCCTTAGCTATGGCCACATCGGCAACCAGGTCCCCCACCGAATTTCCCCATGCAAGCACTGTTAGCCCCAGAAGTGAGGGGGGCAGATCAAGAAGTGTCCCAAGAGCTGCAAGGCAATTCAAAAGCTCTCCTGCTATGGTGGATATCCAGAAGACACTCATCACAAATGCTACCAAAATGACAAACAGTTGCTCCGTCTTCGGTGGTTCTTTCTCCATGATGAAGTGAAGAATGGCAAGAGAGGAGCTTGTGAAGAGAACAATGAGCCACAGTGGAAAATGGGTATTCGGAACAAGGAAAACGATGGGATGATCTATTGGCATGAAGGAGTTGCAAGCGTATAAAAGAGCCAATGGGCAAAAAATAATGTTGAGAGATAAGTATAATCTGTTCCATTCTGAAGGTGAAGTTTGCGGGATAGTGAGCTTCAGAAGAAAAGAGACAGGAACTTCCCATGCCTTAGAAATCTGTTCACATTAGAAAATACAAGTAAGATCAAAATAAAACAAGTCTAGATGAAAAAACTCCACAGTTAGCTGAGTCACGGGTTTCTTAGATGGCCAGAGGTTAGTCCCATCTTTTATTCTTATTCAATGTCATTCACATCTTTGTCAACATTGATGTCAGTAAGATACCTCCTCTTTCTTCGCAAATTATTAGACACATCATTGTGTTCCAACATCTTAACCATCCTTTACATCAGCTTTATCCTCACTCGATGCAGTTAAATGACAAGGAAATTGCAACTTCAATAACATTGATTGAGCTATAAATGTAATCTGCTCAACAGCTTTATTCTCAACTCTCTTCTCTCAGAATCCTTACAGATTTCATCAATTCCTTCAAAAATTCCTTCAGACCCTAAGATTCCGGAGCAGCAGCACCCTCTTCTATACACACCCATATGGTGGGATTTGCTTCCGTAGTCAATAGAATAAGCATTGCAGAACAATATATTTTTAAGTAAAACTAATATATTCACAACTTGTCACATTGCTCTAGCATAGTCCCTGAAATTAAAATAATACTAACGGTTTGTTAATGAAGAAAATTCTCAAAACACACCATTATCACCCTGAACCCCTACAATGTCGTATCAACAATGGTATCGCCAGGAAATTTCACTCTGAGCCCCAATATCTGTGTCTATTTCCAAACTTCCCCTAGAAGATCCTTCTTGATGTAAGTCAAATAATCAGATCTGAATTACTTGATGGCCCTCAAAAAATAAATCTATGTATCAAGGAGCAGAACTTTGAAAACAAAGTCTTGGCCCTTTAACAATATATAACCACCAAATTACTTTCTGATGAAAATGTTATTATCAACCATAACAGTAATAAAACATGTCAAACTAGTTAGCTTCAAGAATCCTTGTCACGGAAAAGGTATGGATCTCATTATTAAGTGAACCTTTTCCCCTACTCTTATTAACAAAACCATTAAAACTTCATTCCAGTCTCCAACCTATAATGAGTGACTTCTGTCAGGCATTTATAGTATTCCTCAGAGAAGGAATTAGTTTTCTGAAGAAAGAAGAAAATGTCACACATGAAGTCGACCTTTCTGAGTTACCTTATTAAGAGTGCGATGCAATCTGGAAGTTGCTTTGAGCCTTCGCATGCTACCATCAATGCTTCCCCTCTCACAATCAGATGCTGTATGTGATAATTCACTGTGTCCAACCAAACCCACCTCAGCCCCAGCCTTCGCTCTCTCTGATCCCAAATCCATCCAAAATACAAAGACGACAAAAAAAACATAAAATCCAACAAATCCAAATGCCTGCCATATGAAAATCTCCCCACTCAGGTATACCCAAAACATAAACAGCGTCGCAATCATGTAAAAGAGCACATCTCTCACGAACTGTGTTGCATCCAAGGAAAAAGGTGCAGCATAAATTGCAACGAAACCAACGACAAATGCTGATACAAATGTGCCAGCAGAAAGTATAGCACCAAACCCTGTCCTATATTGTCCAGATCGGACAGCAGCAACCGAAGAGAACACATCAGGGGAACCATTTCCCAGGGCAAGAAGGGTAACTGCACCCATACTGGGAGTCAAATTCAGGTGAGAGGAGAGCTTGGTGGTGACAATAGAGAAATGATCTTGCGCAGTTTTGATAAGGATATAGAAATGAATAAGGAGAAATAAAGATAGAAAAGGGATTGAAAGATATGGGTTTTGGTCAAAGAGACAAAAGTGGAGAGCAGAGTAGTCAAAAATCCCATTGTGGTCAGCCAAGAGAGAACAAGGTTTGGCTATGATGGGGTTGACATTGCTGCTAAGGGATCGCCGGGGAACTGTGGGTAAAGGAAGAATGTAAGATGAAGAGGGTGGTGGGACAATAAAAAGGAAAAAGGTGAGAGCTGAGAGGATAACGAGGAAGATTGTGCATTTCTTGACGGATGAAAAAGAGAGACGGAGACCAGAACCTCCCTGGCCATGGTCGTCAACTTCCATAAAGAGGCTTGTAGGTGACATCCAATTACTCCTCCAGTAATTACAGTGGCTTCGCTTTGTCCCTTCAGAATAATGATCAATCAGAATATTAGGGCAGAGCATGCACCTCAATCAACGACCACAAAACAGATCTACTCCCTAACCAATTGAAAAAAAACAGAAACACACATGAGGGTGAAAAATTATGAACTTAAAGACTATACATGACCCTGACATACACTTATCCGAAACTTCCAAAACCCCCAGTAAAGAAGAAGAAGAGCAATTTTTCTAAGAAATAACGTCATTAGGAGATGCTTACCATCATAATAGCTGATATGGTGATGCCTCTGGATAACAGATGGTGAATTTCCACTTATCAGACTCAAATCACAATGATTTGGGTCAGATTCAGTCTGGTGTGAGTTCAAATCTGAATTTTCCTACATGAACCACGTGTTACATGCATCGAACAGAATCTGATAATTATATATAACTAGAACAGGGATCAAGATGCACCTGAATATAGGCATCATAATCTGCTGGGACTAACTTCTTCGGTCCTTCCCATGGGAAACCTCCTCGCCGAAGAAGATTCCTTATGTATTCATAGTGCCTTTTTAGACAATCACAATGACCATTCACCAAATCATTTATAAAGTGCAATCTGAAAACCATGTTGAATGGATAAACCCGACCTCTCCAAGCCTCATCATTTAAAGTGAAACCAAGTTTATTTCCTTTATTCACCTGCTCTAGCATAAGGTCTATGAAGTTAATGTCTATAGGAGGCGTCCAGACAGCTCCTGAACAATCACTTTCCCACAGTCTTCAACCTTCATGCTCCTGCATGCAGAAAAAGCTAAAGAATAATTACAGAAACTCGTTGTAGAGAGCAGGAGGAGATGCAAAGGTAAAGACAGGCCAAGCAGCTTCATGGATACTATAATACAGCAAAAAGGGGAAATCCACATAACAGCATACCAAAGCAATCAGCTCCATGGTCACATGAGATCGCATTAAATTAGCACCATAAAATTTTCCAGCAATCACACACCGAGAAGGGTGCAAAGCCTGAAATCAAGCCACCTCCAGAAAAGCTTGAAAGCAGCTCAAAGAACAACCACATTTACAGGTAATTTTGCACATATACATGCATGTCTGTGTGTGGTTTCGCTGATTTGTATTTTTACTTCACAAGAAATAATCACATTGCCCTCCATTTGTTAACTGCAATGAAAACACGATATCCTCGTGGGTTTTTCTTTTCTCCAACAAAACCGGGAAAGATTGCATCAAGTGCATTCTCTTTGGTTGCACATATAGTAGCACCCGCCTTCCACATTTAAAAGTGATTTTACAATTTCCATTCACTTCGTTTCCTTTCTTTCCTTTCCCATCCATTTCCCACCTAACTTAAATTACCAAAAATGCATAAGACTGTACAAGATTTTGTTCCATATTAATCTACCACAAACATGTTTCTATACAGATCAATTAATAATACGGTGGGGGCAGTAGGATCTCGCATAAGTACCCCAAATCGAGACAATGAACCTAAATTGCAGTTCATGAGGGAGTCAAGTGCTCTCGGTAACATTAATCTAGACAGAGATTAAACTTGAAGAAATGCTACGTTCAGCACAATCTAGCTGAATTTTGAGATACCCGTAGCTTGCCAAGCTCCTCACTAACCTAACACGGATCTTCTCCCACCCTTCTGTTTTATGGAAACCCTACTCCACTGGAAAACTTTTCCAGCTTTCATGTTTCATCGCTTCAGAAGAACTCCTATCAGTGAACAGGCCCATCCAATGGAGGTTGAATTTAGGCTGGAAACTAAAACTTGCCAAATATCGATTGTGAAGCAGGCCTGGAGCTTGCGAGTGTCAAGCTAGCTGCAGAGTTTTGATTTGGCAATCCGGCATCTAATGATCCAATAATTTCAGATAAAGAAACAATATGCACTACATACGCCATACTTCATTTCAGCTAGCTAGCACAAGCATTCTGAAAGGCTCCTCGTCCCAAGTCCTCCATCCAAAAAAAAAAAAAGCAAAGATTTTTCCACCTTTCTCACACACCCTTTGATACTAACAGGTTCCCGTTCTCATCCTCCGAATCCAAAAAGGAAAAGAGATTGTCCGGCAGAAAGAAATTGTCTTGATGAAGGCCAATACGCACAAATTGTCAGAAGCACTCGTTACCTAGTAAGCGTTTCTCGAGCGCTCTAAATTGCAATTACACGAGTGTCGGCCCAAAACCATAGGAACCCAAAAAAAAAAAAAAAAAAAAAACTACCAATTTGAACTGGTACGGGAGTGCGAGTCAAGCTCGATCGCCTCGAATATGGAATTCGACCTTCGAAACAATCAAACGCGTTCAACCCATGAGGAATCAAAGCATCTGCGGGAAACGCAAATCCCAGAAGCAAAACCAACGCGACAGACCACCCCCACCCTCCGAGGCCGCAAACATCGGAAACTGCCCCGACGCTTCACAGTCGACCAGGACGAGAGATTGCGAAATCTCGACAGATCAGACAGCATTCGCTCGTCGAGGACGCGGCAGAGCCAAGCACGACCGACATGGAAATGTTACCTCGCAAGCCGGGGAATCCTGCGTCGTCGGAGCGCGGAACTCGCGAGGATCGCAGGTTGGTGCCGGACGAGGAAGATGCTCGCGTTTCTCGAATCGAATTCCGACCGCGGGCGAGGGAATGGAAATCGGCAATATTCGCAGATCGCGCGTGGAGTTGCAGAGACATACAGCTTGACAGATTTTTGGAAGACGAGTGAGAATAATGATATTTGTTAATAATTATATTTGACGCGCTAATTTTGAGATAAATAAAATTTGTCATTTAAACTTATTTTTTTTTATATTTTATGCACATTTACGTAATTAAGGATAGACCAAGTTCTTTGCATGAACGATTTGTGGATGGATTTTTCAATATGTTGAAAATATAAATAAGTGACCGAGAAAATATGTATGGTCGTGTAAATGGAACAATTTAAGGTTAATCTAATTTTTTTGCGAGAGTATTGACAATATGAATATCATTTTAATAGATCAAGCAAAATTTCAAGTTGTTTTATTATGCTCTCTCGTAAAATTTAACAAAGTAAAAATCTAATTTATAAATCATTAAAATTGGATTTGGGTCGATATGTTAGATGACACCACTTAATCCAAATTTGGCTGCCGCTTCCATCGAGTTTCTCCCAAGTACACACCCTGAATCTTTAATGGCATCATTGGATGAAAACTTGATTGAGGCCATATATCAACTAAAAGTTTAATTTTTGTCAAGAAAACAAAAAGTTTGGGTCAAAATTGAAATCCAACTTAACGGAAGTTTTTTTTACAGGACAAATAAAATGGATCAAAATTGGGGCTAGTGATAAAATTGGTGCTCTTTTTAAGGGAATTAGGCCCAGTTATTTTTATTTTTCACATATAGCAAACCTTGTATCTAGTTTCAATGTCAACATTAACCCACATCCATGAATTCTTTTGGCATTAACTGTATAAAATATTTAAGATATTGACCAACAAATTCATAAATAGGCAACGTGACTTCATTGAGCCACGAAAAAAATTAAAATCTCCTTAAATCCCGGTTATTAAAATTTAATTGTGATATTACCGCCGACATCTTAATTATGACATATAAAATGTAGAGAAGTCAAAGTTCGACCATCATTTTTATCTTTTCCGATGCATCAAGAATCTTTGATGAATCATGTGACGGATTGTAGGCATGGGACCAAGAAGCTAAGGATCCTAGATCGACAACCTAAGGACGAACGAAAAACAAAGAACCGTGAAGGCCGAAAGACGTCCTCATCATCATCGAGGAAAACCAGGTTTCCGAAACATTTTCGTACTGAAGCGTGTACTGTTCAGTTGGGGATCAACCATACAAAGCTAGATGCGTTACTACGAGAATACATCATATCATTATCGATTGTTCTAAAAATTTAATTTTTTAAATCAAGGCCGGTCTAATACTTAAATGTTCCAACACTTTTCCATCATATACTTAATCGGATTTTTTTGTTTAGTACTGAACGTGAACATATATAATTGGGAAAATATTTGAACTCATAATATTTTGTTTTAATATCATGCGTGAACCTATAAGATCATTATCAATTATTGTAAAAATTTAAACTTTTAGATGAATGTTAATTTATTAGTTAAATATCTCAACAATCACGATTTTCGTTTCGAACTAAAAGCCGCTATTGCCGGTCGCCGAAGCATTGATGAGAGTAGCTGATGCGAGTCAACTCCAAACCAAGGACGTTGGATTGGATTTTGAGGTAGGGGCCTCTCCGGAAAGAGCGTGCACCCGATCAACAATCACTCAATGCCAGTTCTGCTTAGCGACTCGTTCCCAAAAAAGATGTGTAACATTTACCCAAACCTCTGGCATCGCAGGCATTGATTATGGTTAGGGCAGCTTGTGTCACCCCGTAAGATTCAATGCAACACTTTGCGACCAAAACAAAACACTAGACCACTCGACCAATTCCTTGTGTACGCATCAAGATGTGCTAACACATCATGCATTAACTGCCAGTCCAAATCGCGACTATGGTATGACGTTGAGGTAAAATTAATTCCAAATTCACTTGTTGAAATAGTTCATCTCATTACTTTCGCAATTTGAGTTCCAAATTTCTACCATCACCAACGTGGCCACATGACATTTCATAAACGACCCATACAACGTCTGTATATAAGCTTTCAATACTCTTTTTATCCATTATTCTTGAGTGCTTTGACTGCAAATTTCTCAATCCAAGGAACGACACAATTAAAAAAAGACTAAAATTTGCTCCAATCATCTAAATTTGAAACCAGGGTATTGATTTGCACCCCTGCCATTTCCATTTCCAAGGAGGGAGAGCGAGAGGGAGAGAGAGAGAGAGTCTCATCCCATCTCCACAGATCTCTACATCATCCGATAGACACCTACCCATTTTTAGATTCTACATGATTAAAGGTCTTCCCCTGGTCCTAGATTCTATAATTATTACACAATACCAGCTAAAATTCATATCATATGATCTAAATATTAAACCCCTTCTTGGGATTCCGCACCTGCTACTGCTACTATACTACAATACAGCAATGATGCTAGACTGGAGGAAATTAACAACTTCACATGATTATTAAAAACACAGGCGAAAAAGGGACCCAAATTCAGGCCAAGAGCCAGAAGTTCTTCTGCCATCTGGTGCTGATGAGATAGCCACCCACGCCCCTGCTCTGCTTCCTCACTCCAATGGTCAGGCAATCCGCTCCGTTGATGCATTGCTCCACGAACTCCTCAGATCTGCTGGCCCCGCACAGGCTGCCCCGGAAGAAGAAGAAGAAGAAGAAGAGGAAGAAGCCCGTTAAAAAAATGGTTTTTAATAGGCAAAGTGGGGGGTTTCCCAACGACGTCGAAACAGCAGAGAGGTCAAAGATCTTGATGTGCGGGATCGTGGGAAGAGGCGAAGCCACGATTTGCGAACTTAAAGAAGTGGAGAAAAGGAGATGTTTTTGACCCACCAATGGACGAGAGTCGACGGTTTCTTCTGGCCCAGCACCAGCACCGAGACCTCCAGCTTCTTCACCTGGCTCATCACGGTGGCCATCTTGGGACCTTGGATCACTAGCGCCTCCACGTCCACCTGCGCGAACCATCGTTGACCCGTCAAACCAAATCCAGTTTGGCAATAGGAATGACTAATCTCTCTCTCTCTCTGAGCTTAGCTGAGCTGGGCTGAGACCAGGGGGGTTCTTTTTGAAAAAAATGGAAATAAAAAAAGGAATCTGAAAAAGAAAAGAACCCGGAAGGGAAGGACAGACCAAGTTCTGAAAAAGAAAAGAGAAAAAGATGACCGAAGACAGAATGGAGGAGCTCGCATAATAGTGTCCCCTGCATGCAACCTCCAAAGAAGAGAAAGCAGGAATACTACGCCAGAGCCCAGAAGATGCATTGGATCTGACAGCATAATTAAGCAAAAACACACGTCTTCATTTGGCTAAAAATGAGTGAACCACTCTGCATTTCCAAAGGATCTACAGATCTGAGGCCTAATCTGTCACTTGTCACCGGCGGCGAAAATGCGGCAGGTTGGAGCCAATGGAAACGACCGGAACGCGAACATTGGTCAATGCATTTCGTCATAACCAGGAAAAGCAGAGCAAAACAAACGAAGCAACATTAATCCACACGCTCACCTCCGGCTTGGAAGCCTTGCAGAGAGACCCGAGTGAATTGGCAAGATACGGAGAAGTTGTTGAGGAAGAAGAAGAAGAAGAAGAAGAAGAGGAGGACGCATCAGAGGAAGGAGGAGAAGAAGATCTCTCGGCTCCAGGAGGTACGACGTGAAGCAGGGTCAGCAAGTCGCCCTTGTTGGCGACATGAGTGAGGGCCCACATCATTGCATGCTTGGAATGCGAGCTCTCGTCCACCACCACCATCACCCGCTTCCTCATCACCAGCCCGCCGTTCTCGCCGCCCCCGCCGTACATCTGGTCGAGCCCTTCCATCGGGTCCAAGCTCCTCCCGGCGTTGGCGGAACCGTACCTCTTGCTCCCGCTCCCGACGCCTACGACCCACCTCTTCGAGGTCGAGCTCCAAGCTTCTTTCCCACTGAGCTGCCTCAGAAGCGAACCCGAGCTTGGCATTTTCTCTGCCTATGCGTGTGCCAATAATAGAGAGAGAGAGAGAGAGCTCCTGTGCGGAAGAGTTTGTGAACCCAAGGCGGTCAGAGAGTTTGCTGTAAGCCTGCAGCAGAGAGAGAGAGAGAGAAGATGGTTTGTTTCCTGCTAGATATACTGCAATGGTGAGCAGAACAGTGATGATTTTGATATCCTTTGCCATATTGAACTTTTTCTAAAAATTAAAAAAATCGATCGTACAAAGATAAATAATTATTTAAATAAGTGGGTTCCTAACTTAAATATTTGCTTAAAATTTTTATATCCTTTTCCAAAATGAACTTTTTATAAAAATTAATAAAAAAATCAATTATACAAAGATAAATAATTATTTAAATAAGTGGGTTCCTAACTTAAACATTTGCTTAAAATTTCTGACTTTCCTTAATAAATTAATTCTACAAAAGTTTCTAGGACTGCTCTTATGAAAAACAGATGGTGAGACAAATTTCAGATACCGATGCCCCGTAACGAATTTTTTTCGGTCCTACATTACTCAATACATACTGTCATCATCCATCGATTCTAACTCCAGTATGGTTTGGACCAGTCCTGGTATTGTCTTTATACTTACGCGATGTAAAGATGGGGCCGTGTACATTTATTTTATATAGTTTTGTGGACTTTACAGCAAGATATGAGGAGGGTTTCGCGCAATAAATTAGGATCACGAGACCATATAATGCATTCGACTCCCTAAACCGGGACCTCTCCCTCATCTTACAGATCGCAAGACCACGAGGGACCTCCCTGCAAAAAGATTTAAGGCGGGACCGTTTAGCTATTTCACTGAGAGCATGGGGGGTGGATTTGATGAGCGATGATGGGTAAAGGCCAGCAAGGTTAAAGGAGTTCACGGGAAACCGCTCTGTCTTCTTGCGTCTTTTCCTTCCCTTTTACCAGAGAGATAAAAATGGGGTTTTGGTCAGTTTTGTGATGATGAAAGTTGAGAGGATTCTTTCGTACCTTCTTCTCCACACATGCGTCAGATCCTCCCTCCTTGCTTATTTTCAATTTCCTTGCCCATGACCTGCTTTTTGGAACCTCTGACAGGCAAAGCACCCCCCCAAAGAAAGAGAGTTTTATTCTTGCAAATTGATCTGTAGTCTTTTAATACGTTGCTGTTCGTTTCAAATTCGATGGATTTGATGATGTTCGGTATTTCGTGCCCCATCTCGGAAGTGCGCTCTGCTAGCGACCAAAGGGGCCTCATGAATGGATGGGGGGTTGGTTTCTTCTTTCATTCATGTCGTGCTGGTCCTTTCCATCTTCCTTCGTCTTATTAGCTCATTCAATCTGCCGCTGCTGCTGTTCTAATTACGTGAGCAGTACCTTTTCAGATGACCCACATAGCGGGGACTACACCATGTGTCATGGGGCTCGGCTAAAGACAAAATTGAGTTCCTCGACTTCACTTTTTTTTTTTTTCCTTCAAGTTCGGTGAGATTCATATTGGTTGGAACTTCTGGTTATTTCGATGAGAATTCGATATCTTCTGTTCCATCTTAACATATTCTTTATTAGTTTCTATTTGTGGTGGTGATTTTTATGGAATGTAGACAATTGTTATGATCAATGCGATAAAAAAGAAAGAAATGCGTGTATATTTTCTTGAGACATTTCGAGAAAATCGTTATATCTTTTTATGATTTCAAAGGTTCTAATCGACTTTTCTCTCTAGGCTATTTACCTTTTTTTTTTAATTTTCTCGAGAGATCTCGAGAAAAAGTACACACCCTTCGTCATTTTTATATTATCCATCGTAGGGATTATCTATATTTCACGAAAATTACCGCCACAAATAGAAACTAATAAAAAAAAAACTCTTTTTTTTCGTTTTTGTCTCTAGGCTTTTTACTTCAGTGGGCACGAAATGTTCACTAATTTTAAATTGGTGAAACCAAGAACTGCAAACAAGATTACAGGCCTAAGCAGCTTTCATCACAGCATTATCTCCATGGCATCAAGAATGATGAACACAGGATGGCAGGGCTGTAATATTCATGGACAAGGGTTGGTGGGATCCAACTGCATCTTCAGTGTAATCAATTTAAAATTAACTCCCCTTATTCCCAATTTTTTAATTTCCCCTTTCTCCTGACCCTAATAAATAACTCAGATTTTAATAAAAATTACCGAAAAAATTATATATCTATTATACTTATACAAATTTAATCATAAATCTTTTAATAATATATTTTATCCCACTCATCTCTTCTATATATATATATATATATATATATATATGCCGTGTTTATAAGGATCGAATTTTAGACCTCATACTGACCAAGCCCACCCCCAAATCACTTTATTAGCAGAGCTGCATGCTTGTTAGCTTCATTTGTGCCAATTAAGTCGGCACATATACATAATTTTTCAATTGAATCCATCTTATTAATTTTGATTGGAAATTATTGATATGAATGCCGAATGTCTTACATGACACGGTCGGTGATGATATTGATAAATTTTAATAATATTTTGATGTATATTTTTAAAATTTTATTTTTTCCATTTTCTTTGCTATTCTTCATCTTTTTTTTTCATTATTATTATTATGGCCAACGAAGGTCTTTGGACCCTCACTAATTACTAAGCAATGGTCACTAGGCCCTTGCCTAGCCTTGTTCAAATCATCACAACGGTGAGTGAGGCTAGTGAGGGCGTTACTACTTGCTAATCACAGATTCACAATAAAGAGAAAAGAATGAAAATAAAAAAAACATTAAAAAAATAATAAAATAAATAAAATTGTTCATATCAACACTAATTGTGTTACGTAAAACGATCAGCATTCACGTCAATAATTTACGGTCAAAATTATCTAAATAAAAATAATAATAAAAATATGAGAAGATTTACGATTGAATTGATATGATTTTCTGATTAAAAAAGTAATATGATTGAAAAATTCAAAATTGAATTAATATATATTTAATAGACTTAGGGTTTTTTTAATTTCTTTTTAATTTTAATTTGTGATACATTTCCTTATGGGGCCGGTATTGAAAAGGAGGAGGGGGACTACGGTCAATTCAGTCTACAGTTGTTTTTGGCAGTGTTATGTACTGATTTTCTCATCTCCTTGTCAATCACTCAAATCTCTGATCAGGACAGGCGCTCAGGCCTCAGTAAAGAATCCCGTCCGGACAGCCTATAATAATTCACACGAGACTTCACCCAAAAAAAGAAGATAAAATTTAGAAAAGATTAAAAAAGGGCTGCGGAAGATACACGTACGGAGATGCAAAATACGTATAAATTAATTAAAAAGGGGGGAATTAAAGCGGGAAAATGACGGGGAGTGGGGCCCAGGTCGCGGAACCGGGGTCCTTCTGGGGGTTGATTCGAGTCGGGGAAGTCGTACTTCCAAATAATTGTTCCCCAGTAAAAACTCGCTGCATGCGGATTGGATCTGCTGGGTAGGTGTGGTGAATTATTCCCATGCCCTTCTACCTTTTAAAAAAAGTTTTTTTTTTTTTTTTTTGGTTTCATCTCGAAATCATCTATTTAGAACGCACGTAATAACCATTATATTTTTAGCAAAAACTATTTTTCTAATTTAGAGAAAAGACTTGAAACAAAAATCTATTTGGAGATAAAATTTTACTTTTCTAACTTTGAAATATATTTTTTTGTTCAAAATAAACTTTTCGAATAGAAATGAAATGTTACTAGCTAGTTGCTCATTTGTCAATTGCCACCGGTTGCTATCTTCCCCCACCACCTGAAAATGAGAAATTTTGTGTCGTCATTAAATGATTTTCTATTGCAAGAAAAAAAGTTATCGATATTGCATGTATATTTTTACTTAAAACTCATCTAATGAATAGAATTAAAAAATCGATTTTTTTTTTTTTATCATAAATTGATTTATGGAATAGTATGGTTATTATTCACACATTTACCAATTAGTTTAGAAAATTCTATGGTCCCTAGCGTCTCGACTTTTTTTATTTATATGAGGGTCTTGTTGCATAATTTATTGATGATACTGTTAAGGACAATTAGAGGTGTAAGTAGCACATTTTTTAGATATTTGAAATAAAAAAAATAACTCATGTGTTTCAATAGAATTTCTTAACAACTTCAAATGATGAATTTTTAAATTTTTAAATAGCATTTAGGACAGTGCGGAATATGAAATATATTTCTCATGACATGACTATTCGGTAAAATTTACATAAGTGAAACACGAGTACCAACTTACACTTAATCGCATCTTTTTTGTTTGGTTAGGATGCCCAATCTAGTAATCCTCGAGCAAACATATGCATCCAATTCATCATGTCTTTGAATCGCGTGAATCTCACATGAATTCATCTTGATAGCGGTGCTCGAGCACATTAGGTGCACGGCCAATCGGTAATACGTGGGTTGACTTTTTCACCATGCGACCCTCCCAGTTTATTAGAGCGTGGTAGATTGGGCTTATGAACGATGGCCAAAGCTTATTGGGGAATCCCGGTTAGTAAAAAATTCCAAATATATAGTGATAAATGGTGGTCAACTTTAACGACGCCGTAATAAAAGATTTCTCTATAATGCGTCAGATATAAATCAGATACTTTAAAGTCGAAGTGGACTTAAGCATTACATAAGTCACTAGAAAAATCTTCCTCGTTAGAATATGTCTTGGATCCGAATACCCAATTGAAACTCGGCCCCAGTGGGAAGCGTGTTAAAGTCCAGCCAGAAGTAAGGAACGTCCAGATAGCACTTGTTTCTGACTTGGAGAACGGGAATTCCGATCCATATCGAAGCCGGCCGTATCGTGCTCCATGCTTACAAGCATACATCAGATGTAACGCTCGAGGGGCTGCTACTCGGGTCGAGCGAGGCCGTGAATTGCGGGTTCACAATCCAATCCGTCGCGCTGGCTACATGTCAAACGAGGCGAGTCGAGCCAAAGGTGGGAAGTGGGAAGGGATTGGCTCTTCCTCCCCAAACGATACGGTCCCAATTCTCGCCCCTAATCAGCGCCAGGGCGCGACAGATGAGGCGATATAAATTAGGAAAGAGATATTGTACGTCAAGAACGAATTTTTTAAGAAGAGGGAATTGAAAGGAAAGGAAAGGAAAGGACGGAGGGGGAGGTGTGGGAAGGGGGGTTTATCCATGGCGTCACGGTATCAGTTCAGTTCCATGGGAAGTTGTGTCGAGGGGGAATGCGGACGGTTTAGCGTTCAGCAGCAAGTGCTGTGCTGCGGCAGCATCTTCTTCCCTTCCTACTCTTCCCACTTTCTCGTGAATCGTCATGCATGGCGGCAACAGTGACATCTCTCTCTCTCTCTCTCTCTCTCTCTCGTGGCCGGTGGCTTTCATTCACCTTTTTTTCTTAGAGCCCGGTCCCCTCACTTCTTCTTCCAAACCTTCCCTTTACAACGGGGATGGCAATTTATAACGCGACCCGGACCGCCCGGCTTGAACGCCACGGGATTCGAGCTCACGTGACTTGGTGCTCCTGTCGTGTTTTGTTTTTCAGTTGCGATCCGTGGCGTCGTGGATCGTCACCTGACTTACCCATTATGCGGGAATTATCTACATGAATCTTTGTCCCGTGGGTAATGGAAATCACGGGCATTTTAGTTGGTTATCTGCAACGGGCATTAAACCATTGTCCATCGATTAGGTAAGAAAATTTGTGAATGCATTAATTATTTCTCCTAAAGTTACTTGATTGTGTTTAAGCTAACTGTGTTTGACTTACCAGACACGTCAAATTTGTGAATAAGCCACAGAGATTCTTCTTTTTTTTGGGAGGGAGATTGGTGTTTCCAAGATGCTATTCAATTGTTCAACTCACATTTGAGTTCGATCGACTAAGTCGGACTCATTTACTTAAAGCGGATTAATGCGGGTAGTGTTGTATTTACCTATTTTGAGAAAATGATCCTGTTTAGTCAAGTATTAGATGAGACTATTAAATAGGTCTCGTTTGGGTCAACTTATGTAACGGTTTATCTCATGAGTCTAAATTGTCGCCTATAGAAAAAATTTCAAAAATCGACTGGGCACCACAAGGAAGTTAACTAAGAAAAATCAATGGCTTGAACTTCATGTGATCTAGACATGCTTAAAGATGCTACAATGACATTAAAAGCTGATGGAACCTCCGAATCTATATACAAAAGCTTGTATGTCGAGACGGTTGATCCTTCTCCACACTAGGGGTGACATAAGAGATCTAAACAAGTCTTTAAAATATTTCATCTAGGTTCTCATTCAAACATTGGGCTCGTAAAATAGATAGAGGGCGTTGTTGGGTATAGAGCAAGAAAAACATACTGTACTAATTGGGGGCATAGGGCATGTGGGTGCCAACACGTTAATCTAAATGAACTTATCCATAGAGCCCGCCACACCTACAAATTAAATGGACAGGCCACAGGGGCCCCAATTTCGACTCCTTTCTTGTGGTGAGATTACACTTTGTAACCAACATCCTATGGTCCACAAGAAGCAATTGATCCTTCTGCACACCAGTGGCGACGTGTGGGCTAGGCCATGCTCAGCCTTGTCCGTTTCGTGCTTCGTGCTTCGTGCTGGCCTAGCCCATCAATCCTCGCGCTCGTGCTCACGTCTCGATCAAGACATCATTGTAAGCTGTTCCCGGGTCGTTTACCAACTAGCCCATTCCTATCTTTCGTCAAATGACCGGTGCGCGAGTACAAGATTCCAGTCCAGCGACTAGCCATTGTAGGAAATATGGACCCGGCAATACGCGAGTAAAAGTGAGCAAACAATGCATTTAAATCTCTCTTGCAACTTCAATTGTTCCGGGCTTTTGCCGGTTGAAGCTCCGATCTTGTTTGGAGTCTATTCAAGAATACATTCAATCATCGATGTCTCCAGCTTGTTCGGTGCGAAGTGTCGAGCTAGACGTACCTTATTAGAGCTTCGACACCCAATTTGCCACTCCTAAACCATGTCGATATGATCTCTACATGTACACAATCACTGTACAGATTTATTTTGCCCAAAATAAGATGGCAATGCATTAATTATTTCTTTTTAGTCAATTCGTAGTCTCACATTTTTTCCATATCATAATTTCGATTTTAAACTACCATAGATTTCACCGACGTAAAATTGTCAATGTAAGTGCATAGCACCAGTAATCGCTAGTACTTAATAAGCTTCGAGATGATACTTACCTTGAATTAGAAATTCAAATGACAATTAAACTACCCTTTACATAGATAAATATTATTTTTCCGAAAAGAGTTATGTCAAGAATGTGTAATTAAAAGGTTTCATTTTCGAATGCACAAGCGCCCGCACCATCAAAAAGGTAATGTTTCAAAAATGAATTTTATCTGGTCCACAAAAAGGCACTAGAGAATGAAAAATCATGTTTTTGAATTTAGGGAGTACGAAATGAAATTACCTAAGATTTTATTGTGAAACTGTGATCTATTCCTCGTATTTTATCAATGTGACTAATCCAATGATTCTCGTAGCTAGCTTTATTTTATTTTTATTTTTCAAACAAGTGCCACCAAAAACCCTGAACGCCTAAACTTGCTTACTGTACTATAAATATCCAATTTTTTTTTTTTTTTTTTTTTGGTAAAGGGTAAGAATATATTAAGCAAATGACAAATATACAAGAATTTGGAGCCAAAGGTCACACTCTAGCTGCGGGAAAACAGGGAGAGTGAGAGGGAGCCAAATCAAAAGAGCAAAGGCAAAAAGAACAAGCTAAACAACCCACGGCACTACAAACTACCACAAACCCGCATCCGACCCTCAATCAAAAGGCGAAGAACGGAGGGGTGTTAGGAAGATGTAGCCGATTCAAACACGGAGGGATCGAATCCCCACCTTCTATGGAGTCTTTTGTTTCTTGGAGTAGGTAGAGTATTATTAAACATAAGAGCCTTGTCCTTCACAACCTTGATTAGGTGATTTTTCATAGCTGGGATCACCAAGGAATCTCCCCGAAAAATGATGGAATTCCTCTTCTTCCAGATAAGGTGGCATATGGCCCCGAAAGAGAAATGTGCAATACTATGAAAGAAATCCTTTCTAGTTAGGAATTTTAACGCCCAAGCCAGGTTATCCACCCACGTCCTATTCCTCCAAGGAAGATTACACCTGGAAGCCCAAAAATATGCAAGAGTTGCGGAGGTCTCACATTCAAAAAACAATAGGTCAACGAAATCAGGAACGGAACTGCAGAAGGCGCACATTGAAAACTCGATTCTTCCATGAGAAAGGAGTAAGGTTTGAGTTGGCAGCCGATTTTTAGTGATTAGCCACATATTAAATTGAAACCTAGGGGCAATTGCATTATCCCAAATAAAAGAAGCCCAAGGCACACGTTCCTTTTTAATCTTGATAGTATTCCAGGCGGAAGCAACCGAAAACAAACCTGAAGGTCATTACGCCAAGTGAAGCGGTCATGGGTCGTGGAGCGATTCGGGAATAGGGATGCCCCACATTGGGAGGAAAAGTCTGAGCGATCGACCTACGGGGAGAAGAGATCGGCCACCACTACATAGCTTGGAAGGTTGAAACTTGCCATAAGATTCGGTAGTACAAACAAATGTAGGGTGCGTTTGGGAACCATTTTTGGGGAAAGTTTTTAGGAAAATACAAATACCTTTGAGTTAAAAGTGTTTTCCAAAATGCAACCGTGTTTGGTAAATTGTACTTTGAAAGCTCTTTGTAAAGTATTTTGAGCAAAATAGCGTTTGGAAAATTACATTTACAAAGAGCTTTGGTGATAAAAAAAAATTATCAAAAGAAAAATAAAAAAAATTAACTGGCAAGGCAGGTGGCCGGCGGCGGCCTCAGGCAGCCCTCAGAGAGGATCGACGAGGGCTGCCCAGGGTCGGGCGACCTCCGGTGAGGGTCGCTTGACCCCAAGCGACCCCTGGTGGCCCTTCACAGAGGTCGCTCGACCTAGATCTGGGTCTGCCGGAGGTTGGGCGACCTCGCAGCGACCGGCGCGACCCAGATTTGGGTCGCCAGAGGTCACGCCTAAGGTCGTGCGACCTCCGGCGACCCAGATCTGGATCGCGCGACCTAAAGAGCGTGAACCAGAGCTGGTCGCGGTGACGCAACTTGCATGCTGTTGCCGGGACTCACGGGCGGTCGCTGCAACTCGCCGGTGATGGTCGCCACGATCTCGCCGACCTCAGCCGTGACCTCGCCGGCCTCTCAAGCTTGTCTCTGATCAGCGGCGTGACTGGAGAAGGAAGACGATGAACAGTACCATAAACAGTACCTTGGGCATTCCGAGAATGTTGAAAGCCCAAGGCAGCCTAGGACCTGCCTTGGGCTTTCAGCCTTGCAAATGCTAGCTTCCCCCATAACCCCTTCGAAAGTAGTTCCCAAACACCCCCATTTTGGCCTAGAGATCTTTAGCCCCCCAAAGCCCTTTCCAAAACAGTTCCCAAACGCACCCGTAATGGTCCACAAGTTAGCTAATGGTCGTGCCATAGAGAAACTGAGTAACCATGACCAATCTGCCAAAAGAAAGACAACCTAAAAAATCTTCGAATCTGCAGTATTTTTTTCCACGTCCACGAACACACGGTGGGTTGGGAAGAATTCCAAAAATTATCCTTCTTTAAGAAATACGAGTGAACCCAGCGACATCATAGAGATTCTTTATCGGTGAAGAGAAACCAAATATATTTAAGCAAGGAGGCTGTATTGCAATCTTTCAGCTTACAAATACCTAAACCACCTTCCTCCTTAGGGAGACAAATATCATCCCAAGACACTTTGGCCCCGCCACGACCAAGTGAGGTGCCCTTCCACAAAAATTGTCTTAACAATTGTTCAATCCTATCAATGACAAGGGCAAAGAAAAACACTTGCCCAAAAGGCCTGGATAGAATGTAACACTGACCTTATAAGTTGAAGCCTTCCTGCAAAGGATAAAAACGAGGTTGAGACACCTGGAGTGCCATAACTTGGTATAGAGGGACACTTAAGTGTCAAAACTTTAAAATGGTATACTTAAGTGCCAATATCGGAGTAAAATGGGACACTTAAGTGCCATTCCGGCGAAAATCCAGCCAAATGGCTGACGTGGCAATTTTCCAACGAGTTTGGTCCAAAACGGCATCGTTTTGCACGTTGACGTGGAAGAGAAAATGCAAAAACGACACCGTTTCGTGTCGATGTGTAAATAATAATATAAAAATTAATTAAATTAGATTTAAAATTAATTTTATATAAAATATTCAAAAAATTTAAAAAAAAAAAAAATTTTAAAATTTTAAAAAATTAAGAAAATTTTAAAAATTAAAAAAAAGGGGGCGAGGGGAGGTCGAATGGGCGGTTGAGGGTTGAGCCCTCGTCGCCGCCGCCTCCCCGCCGTCGCCGGAAGGGCCGACGACGGAGGGGGAGGGTCGGCCGGGTCGTCGGCCCGGCCGACCGACGGCGAGGGTTGCGAGCCCTTGCTGGATCGCGGCGAGGGCCGCGACCCTCGCCCAGATCCGGGCGAGGGCTCGCGGGCCCTCGCCGCCGGTCGGCCGGCCTCGCGCCCCCGGCCGGGGCCCGGCAACCCCGGCCCTTGGCCGGGCCCGGCGACCTCGGCCGACCCTCCCCACTTCGTCGCCACTGCTCCGGCGGTGGCGAGGAGGCGGCAAGGGCTCGCGACCCTCGCCGGATCTGGGCGAGGGTCACGGCCCGCGCCCGCATGATCGGAAGGGCCGGCGACGGAGTGGGGAGGGTCGGCCGGGGTGCTGGGCCCGGTCGAGGCCTGGTGAGGGCTCGTGAGCCCTCGCCGGATCTGGCGCGCGAGCCGCGACCCTCGCCCGGATTTGGGTGCGGGCCGCGACCTCGCCCCCTGATCCGGCGAGGGGCCCGGTGGCGGAGTGGGGAAGGTCGGACAGGGGTCACCGGCCCGCGAGCCCTTGCCCGGATCCGGGCGAGGGTCGCGGCCCTCGCAGCCGATCCGGCGAGGGCTCGCAGCCCTCACCACTGGCCGGCGGGGGCGGCGACCCCGGCCGACCCTCCCCCTCGTCGCCGGCCCTTCCCGAACGGCGGGGAGGCGGCGGTGGCGAGGCTCACCCCCGCCCGCCCGTTCGACCTTCCCCTCCCCTTTTTAAATTTTATTAATTTTTTTTTTAATTTTTTGAATATTTTAAATAAAATTAAGTTTAAATTTAATTTAATTAATTTTTATATTATTATTTACACGTCGACGCGAAATGGTGTCATTTTTGCATTTTCTTCGCCATGTCAGCGTGCAAAACGACGCCGTTTTGGACCAAACTCGCCGGAAAGTTGCCACGTCAACCATTTGGCCGGATTTTCGCCGGAGTAGCACTTAAGTGTCCCATTTAACTTCGAAACTGGCACTCAAGTATACCATTTTGAAGTTATGGCACTTAAGTGTCCCTCGGTGCTAAGTTATGGCACTTGGGCTGTACTTCTGCCGGATAAAAACCGATGGGTCCAAGATTGAATCCTTGTGGTGATACGATCAATCAGCATAATACAATCACCTTTCGCGAGTCTAGAAGAGATGATAGGAACTCCCAGGTAACGAACCGGAAGTGTATCTTCCCGGAAGCCAAATGCAAGCCGAATATTATCTCTAATAGAAACAGAACCGCCCAAGAGAAACACTTCCCTCTTGTTTTTGTTCGGATTCAGCCCACTCCAAGATGAGAAAATGTCTAAACTTCTTTTAAGCACAACAGCCGAGACCCAATCAGCTTGGCAAAAAAGAAAAACGTCATCGGCAAAAAAAAGGTGCAAGAGCTTCACTTTCTTGCATCTCCAAAAGTATTTAAATTCCTTCACCGATGAACGGGCATTTAAAATCCTTGAGAACACCTCCATAACAAGTGTAAATAGATAGGGCGACAAGGGATCACCTTGGCGAAGTCCACGACTACTAGAGAAAAAACCATGTAATTCACCATTAACAAATACAGAGAATTTAGGCGTTCTAACACAAACCATAATCAAGCGGGTGATCCAATCAGGAAACCTGAAAGCCAGAAGTGTGAGTTCCAAGAAATCCCAATCGACGGTATCGTATGCCTTTTGAAAATCGACTTTGATGGCACATTTCGGTAGATATGGCTCTAAGTGGAAACCAGAAAACAATTCCTGAGCTAGGAGAATGTTATCTCTGATTCTTCTACTTTTAACGAATGCATTTTGGGAAGAGCTAATCAAATCATTTAACACAACAGCCACTTGATTGGCAATGATTTTTGTAATAACCTTATAAATGGTGTTACAACACACAATAGGCCTATAATCCGTGACAGCAGAAGCATTCGGAACTTTGGGAATCAAAGCAAGGATAGTGTTGTTTACCTCTTTTAGAAGATATCCCAAAGAAAAGAAGTCCTTAACTGCTTCCAAGACGAGTGACCCGACTGTTCCCCAATTGGTTTTGAAAAATTCAACAGAGAAACCATCAAGACCCGGGGCTTTACCCCTTGCAAGAGAGAAGAATGTTTCCTTTATCTCGACATTAGTAACTGGACAGGTGATAGAGCAGCATTGCGCATCCGAGAGTGGCCGGTGGATGAATGTCTTCAACTCTTGAAGAGAAGGCTTAGAAAGACCCACCTCAGGTGAAAGCAGCTCAGAGAAATATGATACAAACACTTGTGGCACAAGAAAAGGGTCTATGATGATGGAGTCGGATGGATCTTTCATTGAAAGGATGTTGTCTATTCTTCATAGAGTGGTGAAAGAACTTGGTGTTTCGATCACCCTCCTTTAGCCATTTCACCCGAGACTTTTGACAGTAAAATGATTCTTCTTGGAGGCGCAGTTCAACAAAAGCATGACGCTGAAATTTCTCAAGATCCGCAAGAGAAGAATTAGCGGAATCATCTTGAAGACCAACTTGAGTGCTGTGAAGAGCTTCTCTAGCTTCCGCCGTTCTCACCGAGATGTTCGAGAAAGATTCTTTGTTGAGGGTCTTGAGGCAACCTTTTACTCTTTAGTTTAGACACAAGGCGAAACATTGGTACTCCCCACATCGGGCTATCCCAAACATGATTGATAATTGATGAGAAATATGGGTGTTCTGACCAAAAGTCAAAGTATTTAAAAGGCTTTCTTCTTAGCATCGGATCAAGAACTCTGACAATCATAGGAGAGTGATTGGAGATTCCCGGGTTAAGAAAAGAAGCTTAAGAGAAGGAGAACTGGTGGTTCCATTTAGAGTTAATCAGAACCCGGTCAATCTTACGCATCTTCCTTGCAGCACCGGACGATGTAGAACAGGTAAAACGAAGGCCAACATAATGAAGATCCACCAAATCAGTCTGAGCTAAGCAAAACCGAAACTCATCAAAATTAGAAATCCAAGAATTTGAACCCCCAACCCTATCCGAGGGGTTTCTTATGGCATTGAAATCACCGGCCACAAGCCAAGCTGAGTCTTGCAAGACTTCATTGTAATGGATAAGATCATCCCATAAAGGTCTACGTCGCACAAAAGTATGATCTCCATAGACTGCCGAAATGTAACAACTCATGCTAGAGATGTTGAAAGTAAGGTAACCATGAATAGCTTGCGCATTAGAAGAGAGGGGATCAAAAGCAACAACATTGGGGTCCCACCCGACCTATATTCTACCTCGCGGAGAGTAGTCATAATTAGCCATCCACTTCCATCCTCTTAATAAGGTTGAGGAGATGGAGTCAAACAAAGGTTCGGGGATGTGTGTCTCAAAAATGCCAATCAAGCACAAATTGTTCGAGTAAACAAGTTTTCTGATCTCAGCTCGTCTAATAGGATCGAGAATACCCCTAACATTCCAAAATCCAAAATACATATTTACAAAAAGGTAGGGAGAGAATCACCTCTTTTTAGAGGCCTTACGACCAGTAGAGGTCGCGTTGGTGTTCACCGAAGGGGGCGGGTCCGGTCGGAGAAGCAACAGTTGCTCCTGGAGACTTTCTGGCCTTACATTTGAAATCTATGCCCGAGGAGAAGAATTGATGGAAAGTAAATCTTCATCGTCCAAAGCAACATGTAAACTGGAACTACCAATTTCATCGGAGCACTGAGCAGTATCTGAGTGGGAAATCGGGTGTGACATTTTTACATGACCATCGTGCACCTTGGAAGGGGCCTTCAAGAGGCCTTTAGAAATTTGCATAGGTGGAAGGAGTGGTGGTTTAATTGGTGCCGAAGTCTTTAACTTCAACTTCAACTGCTGCCTACCTTCACTAGGTCGAGCTAAACCGAAAGAATCCACCTCTTTAGTTGCAGGTTGCTTTTTCTTCTTCCCTTTTACTTGTTGCCATTCCTCATCAACCAAAGATGAATTAGTCACAAAAGGAGTCGAGGCGAGAGGTAGGGGCACCTTGCGAGCAACAACAGAGTCTGCTTGAGGAGCATTATGTTCATCAACAGGGTCTGCAATCATGTGCCAATCTGAAGTGGTCTCCCTTGCTAGGCAATGTCCAGCATCCGGCCTATTAATAAATAAGGGATTGTCTCGCGTACTATCTTTAGTCTGTACACGCTGAGGGGGATTTGCATGACCTGAAGATAGAGCAGGAGAAGCATGGGCCAAAGACACATATTGAGGGATCGGAGGTGTAACGTTCAAAGGTTGTTGAACATTCTTTTCAATAGAATACGCAGCAACTGGATTGCATTTATGGCCAAAAATGCCACACCTTGCACAAGCCGTGGGTCTCCATTCATATTCTATATCAACCATGCATGATTCACCATGATGAACCACGTCAATTGTTTCGCACGAAGGCTGCTTTGTTGTGATTTCTACATAGACTCTAGCATAGGCTAACATTTTCATCTGTTCCGTTCTTTGGTCTACATAGAGCGGCCTCCCAACGGCGCTAGCAACTTTGCTAATTGTCTGAGAGGAAAAAAAAACAGCAGGAAGATTTATAAGTTTTACCCACACAGGAACGGTTAGATGAGCATCCATCCTCAACTCTAGGGCCGGCCTCCATTGTTGAAGAACGATAGGCACTTTTGAGACAGTAAAAGGCCCACCTTCTAATACCTTCCTTCGAAAATCATTGTCTGGAATGTGGAAAAAGAAAAATCCCTTTCCATTGGCCATAACTTCAACCAAGTTCACGCCCCAAGCTTTCTTGAAAGCAGCCTCAGTAACTTTGAAGGGAATTCTCCTCCCAATATAGTAGCCAACAAGACAATCTTGAAGTTTAGGATCGGTGGCTTGAAGATCTTCGTCGGTCATTTCAATAACCGATTTATTATCAACATAAGTTGGAGGGCAGAACTCCAAATCATATCCCTTGGTTGACACCCTAGCCACAACCACACTCGCCCAAGTACGAAGATTGAAGCTCGACGAGGTTGCTCCCTGAGGTTGTTTAGAACCTGACTTGCCTCTACTCTTACCCCTTGGCCCACCTTGAGCTTGGGTAAATCGAGCACAGGCAGAAGCATCATTCAAACCAGCAGGGTTCTGGGCGGTAACACCCTTATTCTCGTTCACGGGACCACCAGAAGGGGATGGACCATTATCGAGATGGGGAAGGCTACGAATTCCAGACCCTGGCCCCTCATTTTGGGCCAAAGCTATTCTAGGAATCATAGCTGCACAGAAACGAAACCGCAGAAACAGGGGCGGAAAACCCTAGCTAAAACCGGCCATCGAGCCCAAGGAGGAGCACGTACCAAGCCGAGCTTGAATGGGTTTTGAAGACGCCATAGATCCCCGAGAATCGGCCTCAACGAACGCTCAACACTTCAGGAATCAGCCGCGCAAGAAATCGGATGAACAGTGAAAAACTCGCCAGAGCCCTTTACTAAAGCAAAAGGAGATTCTAAACCTTTTTTTTTGTGTCACGAAAAAATTGAAATATATACATACGTGCTTCATCAAGGGTATATTGTCACCCCAATTTAAGTTCGGGATTTTTAGGTTTGAGGTAATTTTATCCTAATGGGCAAGCTAAAAAAAAAATTGGGTTATTTGTGTCATAATGATATAGTTTGAGGTTTTTATGTTATTGACCCTTTTTCGTATGGTTCATAAGTAGAAAACATATTTTTTTGGATTAATATCCTGAAAAATCCCAAATTAATATACTCGTGATAAATTTAGATTGATATACTCGTGACAATTTTATCTTTCATTGGTTTTTGTTAATTGGACTTATATCACAAAAAATTATAAATTAGTCAATTTGTGATAAATAGAAAGTAAAATCCACAATCATCAACTACTATATATTATATAATTTAGTAATTTAATCTAAAAAACTTTGTCATAGGAGTAGTTTGGGATAAATTTATCATGAATGTATGAGTTTAGATTTTTTTTTATGGTATTCACTCTATTTTTAAACCATATTTCCGGAGAAAAAAAGGGGAAAAGGAAAGGAGTTGAAAAAAAGGGGGATAAAACCCTATCGACGAGCGAGCAGGCGATTTTGAAATTTTCGAGTTCACGAGCGCATCGGACCGCCGACCGATTCCCCCGGGGGTTTCGATCGTACGGCTACGAATCTCGCTCGCACCGTCTTCCCCTCTATTCGGGCACACTCCCACCGCCCTCCGCTCCTCCTTCTTCCGCACTCGAAAGCTTTGTTGAACTCGGAGCGAACGCCCCCGCCCGACAGCGCAACGCTCCACCGCAACCCGCGTTCGACCCGATTCGCTCCCGTCTCCGGGGCCCGAATCCAGCCGAATTCCGCACGCCGTTACTGCCCCGAGAGCCGGCCGGCGCGGTGAGATGGAGGACGACGAGGCGCGGGCGGCGGCGGCGGCGGCGGCGACGGTCACGGCGCCGGGGCGGCGTCGGCGGCGGGGGCCCGGGGTTCGCCGGAGGACATGGAGTCGCAGATCAAGGCCGCCATGCAGTCTCGCGTTTCTCATTTCAAGGAGGAGGCCGAGTGCGTGGCTTCTCTGCCCCCCCTTTTCAGCTTTCGATTGTCCGCGCGTAGTTGTTGGAACGGTGGGTAGGGCGAGGATAGGGCTGAGGTGGTGCTTAGCGTCGGTGTCGATTGTTCCGTATCTCACGTGATGATTAGGCGGCTGTTTTCGGTCGGGGGTGCTTGCTTGCGGGGGGGCGGATGATCTCGTGGAATTTCGAATTTTTCTCCCCTAGTGCTGGGGCGGCGTGTTGGGTCGTCGTGTGTTGTTTTGCTCTTGAAGTAGTAAGCGAGATAACCTAAAATTTAATGGCGGTTTGGTGTCTGGACTGTCGCGTAGAAAAACTGCTCTTAATACTTACGTTTTGACAGTAATTTGTTTTGGCGAGTGATCTGATGATAATAGCCGGAAATTGTGGGCTCGTGTCCTGGAAAGAATCTAGATAACCTCTGATTACATGTGGTGGGTTTTCGTTATTTTTCTCAAATCGGGACCTTTCTTAGTTTTTCCGATTTAAATGCGTCTCTCTGTCATCGTTGTTCTACGTTTTCTGCTAGTAATTGTGCTTTTGAATTAGGAACTTGTTAGTTTGATGTGTTTTATGAACAAATTGATGAGCTTGGTTTTTATGTCTTCGATAAAGACTGAATTGGAATGTACAAACTTTTTCTAAGTGCAGCTCGTTGACCTTTGAGGGCGTGCGGAGATTAATAGAGAAGGACTTAGGCCTGGATACGCATGCATTGGATATTCATAAGAGATTTATAAAGCAATGTTTACTGGAGGTAACTTTTGAAATTCGATTTTCTTGCTCCCATTGTGCCATGCAATTATGAGTTTGCAATGATCCTTGCTCGTGCTCTTTGGTATAGTGTTTGGAGCCCACTTCACGTGAGTAATTTAAACTTTAAATAAAGAGTAAAGAAAGTAGCGAAGCTTATGTGCAATGATGAATATGTCTCTTTTAAGAAATTGATTAGAACTTTCCAGATCATATAAGTTATTGAAATAGATAGCTATGAGTAAAATTGTGGATGTTCCGAACTTAGTTATTCTCCTGACGTGAAATGCCTCCTAAGACTGCGAGTGGCATGACAGTGAGGTCTCCGCTGAGATTACTGCGGAACATGCTTGTCACAGGTGGAGAGCCTGTTGACTTATCATTCAAGAATGCTGAAGCCACCAGTACTCTGCCTTCCGTTAGCCAGAATCTGCTGTTGAAAGATGGACATGATAAATTCACCACATATGACTGGATATCGTGCTTTTTGTTGGACATCGCCATGCCTGACTTATTAGTATTTACTGATGAATTTGATGTCCTTATTTTCCTTTTTCCTTCCTCCATTCATATGAAGCTTCATTTTGAGTTTTAGCCAGTTTACCTCCAAGTGTGCGAGAGTAACTATACTTTTCTAAGGACTGATCTTGGCGCATCTAGAGGATGGTAACTAAGTAATGTCTAATTAGGTGGTGTTGCTGGTCCCAATAGGGCAGTAAAGAGAGGTGGCTTGAATTATTCAAGAAATAGTGTTGTGATAGAGCTATATATTGTATGTTGTTGGACATTCATGAGGCCCACAACATTTACAGCACCAATCTTTTATTGAGGGTCTTCTTGAAAGGGATACTAAAAAGAAAGATCACTTCATTTAGTGCTCCCTCAAAGCACCTATAGTTTTTACACTGATTGGATCACAAATTAAAACCTTAAGTAAGGTAACATGGGAAATCATTGCTAGCGCTCTTATTTCTCCTATATTCCTGCTGGCTTCTATTTAAGAACTATGTAAATGCATCACAACGACATTGTTTAGATTCTTTTTAATGTTGTACAAAGATAGTTTTACAAAGATAATTCGGTATTATAGAATGTGAAGGGGATTAGGTTTTATCGTCAGATGGATTAAAACTGGCACAAAGGTATATTGGCTATACTGATTTTTTTATTGGGATAATTCCATCTGCAACTCTGGTGAATCAAGCATAACATAGTTATTTTTATTTTACAAACCAAATTGTAGATAGCTATTCCCTTGATGCTTTGCTCTTTTATTTCTATTCTCATAGAATATATTCCATTTCATCCAAGCATGATATTTCTGTTGGGGACACGTTTGTCTTTTCTTTTCTGAATTATCTTTTTGTTGGAGGATAAGGGCAGAAATGGGCAACTAGCTTTGCTACTCTCTTAAGGCATTGCCATGAGGGTTCTACATTTTTGATAGAATGAACTCACTATGATATCATCAAATGTGAGATTTGGTGAAATAGTTACTCACTTACACTGGCAACCCCTTTGTAGCAAGTAGGCAAGTCCCGTCAATGTAAACCCTTGAAGTGCTAGAGGTCTAGAACCAATATAGACATGCCTGTGCTACTACTGTAAGTGGGTTTGACCTCACAAACTCGTGTTTGTAGAATATTAGCCTGTACTGTTGGGCCATCATCACCAGTGGTTTTTCTTTCTAAATTTTGAAAGTGAAGATCGAATGGAATTTTGTGGAAACTGTTGCTAATTGTTTATTAGTGTAAGAAAAGTGATAGTTGGTGCAGACTCTCTTAGGACTGTATCAAAGCAGTTAGGTTTCAAATCGGGACTCCTGGGATGGCATTGATTATTAGATTGTACCCTTCTGGATTATAACATTCATGTTAAGTTCTTGCCACTGTAAAGATCTCAGTTGATTAAGTTTCTTAATCAGGATCACTGGGATGGCATGAGAAGGTCAAGTTGCTTGGGCTTTTACTCTTTTTGTAAATGAGAGTAATGCTCTTTCTCTAGTCCATGTTGCCATCCAAGGAAATTTCAACAAATTGGATTATATTCAGAAAAGAATTCCTGGTTTTAATGATTGAGAATTTTGCCTTCTCTAGTTTTGGTTGCTGGAGAGTAAGAGTTCTGCTGTAAAACGATGAACCTGTGATTTTCTAATGATGGTCATAAGATATTAGAGCAAATACCTTTTTGAGGAATCTTTTGACTGCTTTTCTTTTGATTCTTGTTTGTTGGTTATAGCACACTTCTGTTTATTAGTTTCTAATCTGTTCAAGTACCCTTTTTTTTTTTGGTGACGCATATCAGTGCCTGGAAGGAGGTGATGATAATGCCTCTAAGAGTTCTGGTGAGTCTCTGCAAAATAATGTGTCTTCTATTAAAGGAGAGATGGAGGAATTGTCTGAAGGTCCTCAGTCAAAGAATGAAGTTAAGAAATCTAACTCTGGAAGTGAAGAGAAATTGGAAGACTCGCCAGTTATGGGTCTCTTGACTGCAAAAAAAGCTCTTCATTCAGAGGCTGAGAAAACTCAAGGCAATGGAAGTAAAGCCAGTATAACCGAGAGCATGATAAACAAAGCCATCAAGAAGAGAGCTGCTTATTTTCGAGCAAATTCAGAGTATGTCTATTTATATCTCCTGTCCTTAGCTTCTTGTAAAAGTGCTTATGTGCGGTCTGCTTAACAATGTGGGATGTCGGCATGGCTTTTCTCGTCATGTCTAAAGGGCATTTACATAATTTCTGCAGGAAAGTTACAATGGCTGGAGTTCGTCGTCTTCTAGAGAAAGATCTTAAACTTGAAAAACATACATTGGATCCCCACAAGAAGTTTATAAGTGAGCACCTAGAAGAGGTGAGCAAAGATGATTACAACATTATGCTGTTCTCATTAAGAAGTTACTTTAGGAGTAATTTTACTTTTTCTCATGAAGGATCTGGTTTATTTTACCACTATTTCTGATTATTCCTTAGGTACTGCGATCTCCTGAAGTTTCTAAATCTGCAAACACAGTTAAGAAGAAAGTTGCTAAGGAGAGTCTAAAGAAGAAAACCCCTAAAAGAGTCAGCCCTGAAGGAAGTTCTGACTCGTCAGACAGTGAGGAAGAAGAAGATGCAGAGGAGGATGAAGTAAAACCGAGAAAGAAAACTGTTTCCAGAGGAAGTATGCAGAAAGCAGAAGGGCTGAAAAAACGTAAAGCACCCCCAGCAAAGGAGAATAAGGTGTCTAAGCGAATAAAGCCAGAAGAAGCTGCATCAGAGAGCAATGGTGACTCAGGAGACCATGGACATGATTCTGAGGATGGTGAATCTCATTCATCTGCAGAGCAACGCACAAAGGTGATATTTCTTCTCCTGTTTTGAAAAGGATTGAAGCAGATATTTTGCTCTACTCATCTTGTTGTGTTTGCAGAAGAAAGAGGTCTTGACCCCAACATATGGAAAAGGCGTGGATCGTCTTAAATCAATTATCAAGTCCTGTGGGATGAGGTAACGACTTGTTAGAAAGTTAAAGGGCTTCGCCATTTATGAAAGTAGATGTGGTAAGAAATATAATTCTTTGCAGTGTCCCACCCTCAATTTATAAAAAAGTCAAGCAAGTCTCTGAGGATAAACGCGAGGCTTTTCTAATGAAGGAGCTCGAGGAGATACTCTCAAGAGAAGGATTGTCTACAAATCCTGCTGATAAGGGTGAGACATATGGTCCTTCGCTCAAAATTTGTGCAACTGGATTTGTTGAGTAGATTTGATTAATATGTAATTCTAAATTGGAGGCATGAATAGTTACCATATTCTGGTGGATGCTTGGAAGTCAGGTTTGGGGCCAATGACTACTGATCTGATATCTCCTGGCAGGAGAAAATGGCAGCTTGTTATCTCTAGTACCACCTCAATTGTTTTGATAGAAATTTGGTAGGCAGCATTGTTTGCTTTGGCAGGAGATACAGGAATGTCATGCCATTGTTTAAGTCCATGGCTTAACAAGTCAATTAATAGGCACTCTAGTTTGGGGGATCTCCATACGTATATGAGGGATTTGCCGCTTTATCCCTCGTTCCTCTTTTCTTTTTATTATGTGTTATTGAGTGCTAATTTTGAGAGATTAAGAGTTAAGATCCATATATTTTTCTAGATAATTCAAGATGCCTTAAGACTACAATCTCTTTGGTACCTCACCCTTTTGATTGTTTCCATCTTTACTATTATTGATAAAGAGGACATCAGCTATCTGGAGTCCATGTTCAATAGCATAATCAACAGATGATTGAGAAGCGACAGCTTTTACATGTACCTAGCCGCATTTTCAAGAATGCTAGTCATTTTTTTTGTATGTTCAGATATCAAGGAAGTGAAGAAGAGAAAGGAAAGAGCAAAAGAACTTGAAGGCATTGACACGAGCAATATAGTGTCAAGTTCGCGTAGGCGGACGACTTCTAGATATGTAGCTCCTCCAAAACCAGAAATACCAGCAGAAGGTAAGGGGAAGAAGCAGGAAATTCTGATGCAGACGCTGGTCGTGATGATGATGAGGAAGATGAAGATGAGGATGATGATGATGGCAATGATGAGAGCCAAAGTGAGGAACTCAGTGAAGGTAAGTGTTCCCCATGATAATTCTTTTTGGTATGTTCTTTGTTTGGAGATGCTAGTGTCAGTCCAGTAGAGTTACAAGAATATTTTTTGCTTCATCCATTCCGTGGCACCATTTCACTGTGTTCGCTTTTGTGCACTTCAGCGAACTCTACTGGGGCTTACATCTTGAGAGTGTTGAATATTGTTGAGTTTAGTGCAGATATATAAAGTCTGTCAATGAATCATGACTCATATCTTTTCTTTGTCCTTCCTATGACTATCATGGAATTGTTTATTAGGTTTCCATTCCTCAGAAGAGTCCTAGTAGTTACTGCAGGCTGTTGTAATTAGGGTGATATATACAAAATTTCGTGTGGAAAGAAAAGAAACAAATTAATGGAAGGAAGTCAAATCGAGTGGCAATCTCTCTCAAACTATGATGAATGGTCTGGTTGATATTTTTAAAAATTGCATGATGATATCTCTTTTTTCTGACCCTCTGTCATTAACCAGTGCATCTGAGCTGTTCTCCATCTCATTAATAGGCTTCCTCTATTTTCTTTTCCAGATCAGGAGGACAGTGACTAGAGTTTTGCACCACCTGACAAGCAGGATAACATAATCGAAGCATCAACCATGAATGTGTACAGATGAATACTGCGGTTGAGTTTCAGTTTAGTATGGAATTGTTAGTCCGCAGACGTGCCCCCTGATTTGGGGACTTAACGTTATTGTTGCTGCTGAGGAATTTCATGTAGGACTTCATAAAATATGTTGTTTGAAGAAGATGGATATTAACGAGTCAGCAAGTAGAGTTCTGTGTACTAGAATTATAGTGTGGTTAATGTATTTTTAGGAGTGTCCATTGTTTTCCCGGGGAAAGTTCTATATGCAAATTCAGTATTATGTCTCACACCTATTATTGATAGTTTTATTAGTCGGTGAGCAGGACATTATGCTCGAACCCCTTGAAGTGCAAATTTAGCAGCTACTTGCTGGGATATTGCCACAAGGATAGTCTATTTGCAAAGCCCTTGTTAGCAATTTTCTGTGTCGGGATATTTATTTGTAAGTTGTTGATCGTTTTGCATTTGAGGATATGCGAAATCAAGTGCACAATTGAATCACGACTTATGAAAATAACCTGATGGCAGTAAAGTTGGTCATGAAATCTTTCTGATTTCGAGCGTTCAGAGTCATTTCTGTGCATTGCATTGGGACTCCGCGCTAATCATCAGCGTATTTTTCACTGATAAAGGAAAATCAGTTCGTTCTTCCTCAGCATCGGATACGCCAACCTTAATCCCCACTAGTATGACCGAAATACACTAAGTTACATTAGCAGTTTAGATTGGACCTAAGGAATAAAAGCTGAAAAAAAGAGTTGCACCCTGGCTCTTTTTGGGCTTGCGTCATTGTATCTGATTCAAACAGTTTACATGTTGGAGAGTCGTTAATGTCGATTCTTTCTATGATTCTCCTACTATAGTGACACATGCAACCAAAATCGATAAGTCGCCCATGAACTCTTCTCGGTTGCTTCTCATTGCGAAACTCGCGACAGTGCTCAGACCGGGCAGGAATGCGGAAGACAACTAATTAAAGTTTTATAACGGCGATCAAGCAAAAGAATAGATGAAATCAACACCATCAAAATCTGAACAATGGCCGAATGAAAGTACTCGACTGTATGACCAAGTCTATAACTTCGGCAACGTCAATGTGTGTTGAAGGGCTTCTCTAGTAATTTGGAAGAATAGCCAAGATGCTTCATACTTCTTCTCCTTTCAGTTTCCTCTCTGATAGGAGACGTCTCACTTCATCTGCAAGATCCTTTATATGCTTATCCTCACACCCTTCAAAGAGAGAAAAGACACAAATTCAGAGTCAATAGGAGCCCAGGCATCAATCAATAATCCAAGTTTCCCCTTAGAAGCTTCACCTATTTGAAGAAGAGCCTTCTCTAATTGGAAAAGATAATCCCTGTTTGGTCCTGACGGTCCTTCGGCGAGCACTATCTGTCTGCAATCCAACAAGATACATCAGAGATATGTGTCCGAGACTAACATCAAATGTGAATTAAGACTTCCAAAAAAAAAAAAGTGTTCCAGCAAGAACATCACTAAGATCAGGAATTGGCGAGCAAAACCAAATAACTTCTCTAATGGAAGACATTTGAAAAAAGGAGACAACCAATGAATACTTGGTGACGAATAGACATCGAATTTCGTCCCAGTTCCCATGCTCTGACTGAGAACAACAGAGATACGAACCTAGCAATGTCTTCAAGAGGTGCAGGGCCCAAATAATTCATGTTGATCTTCTTATCTGGAGAACCAACGTATCTGCAAGATAACAAATTTAGAAGTAATATAACTTTTCCATGGGTTGATTTTAAATATATTTAGATGAAAAGAAGTAATATAAGCAAGGGAGTCTCTTCAAATTTTCCTACTCACACCATTACTCCAGATACAGCCGGAGTTACAGCAGCTGGGTCCTGAAAAAGTAACGCAGCAGGACTAATGAAATTTAGTATTGGTGTCTTTGATTTCAGTTCGTTAGAAGCAAAATTAAAAGAAAGAAGAAAAAAAGACAAAACTTACAGTGAAAAAGTCGAGAGAAGCTTTCTGATCATATTGCTTCTCCCTTACTTCGAGATACTGTGGCACAAGAGAAAATGATCTAGTAAGGTGAACCAACAGAGGATTCAAAAAGGTTGGTCACCGGTTTGTTCTCTAATAGCAAGATAATTCCAGATCATTCAAAGCAAAGATTCAACTGATAAGGACAGAGATTAGTAAAGAGTAAAAAGATAATTAGAGACCAAATGACCATGCAAAACATTCGTACCAATTGGTATCCTCATTTGCACAGAGAAAAGAAAAACAATAACAAATAGAAAGATCCCAAATGAGTGATTTGAGCCTGACTATTAGCAGGCAAAGTGAACGGTGCATCAATCTGCAGCCTAGCATTCACATAGTATGCTCGGACATCTCTTAAGCTCAGGTACTATAAAATCCAATAAAGTAATAAGATGGTTCTGGGTTTTGTGCCATTAAATTTGATGCTGCCCTTTTGTCAAAGATCCTCAGAGAAGAATAAAATCAGAAAAGAAAAACAACAAGAAATAGAGAGATCCCAAATTAAATTTGATGCCATTTTGTAGCCTCGTTTGCACAGAGAAAAGAAAAACAATGACAAATAGAAAGATCCCAAATGAGTGATTTGAGCCTGACTATTAGCAGGCAAAGTGAACAGTGCATCAATCTGCAGCCTAGCAGCCACATAGTATGCTTGGACATCTCTTAAGCTCAGGTACTATAAAATCCAATAAAGTAATAAGATGGTTCTGGGTTTTGTGCCATTAAATTTGATGCTGCCCTTTTTGTCAAAGATCCTGAGAGAAGAATAAAAATCAGAAAAAAATGATGGTTGCAATTCAAAATATACAGATTCAATGGCATTTTTGGTGGCAAGGTTTAAAAGAATGCTAAAACAATTGAGTAAGACGTCACTCATTTTCAAATTACCAACACATGTAGAACCTCACTGCACTATATGACCAACAAGAAGGCTAATAGGTCACTTTTAGAATTTGATTGAACTAACAAGCTTGCCAGCCAGAACTTACCACCTTTCTACCAGTGTTAATATCCACAGAGTCCAAACTTCGGGCTTCGACTACTTTACTAGAAAATTTCTTCCCAAGGACTGACAAACTTGATCATGGTTAAACTCAGGCAACATAGAGAAAATAGGCTCAATGCATTTTCTTTTTACTATCCACATTAGAATTAACGGAAAAATGTATACTTATTGCCTTCAATGAAAGAGATTGCTACAGCCAGGCATTCTCCTAAAGCAAGTTACATGCAGAATTAGGCAAAGAGCGCAAGCATAAATTTAGTACAACTGCAAAGTTTTGGACAGAGAAAATTACATGGTAACTACAGCTAATAAATACTCTAATCATAGGACAGGACAGCAGTTACTCATAAGCCAAGAAATGAGATAACCGTGAAACATCATCTCGGTTGGTTCCTTTAAAATATCTTCATAGAAAGTAAAATGACAGCCATGTACTGACATTAAGCAAGTTTCCAACACTATGCTTTTACAAGATCTAATAGAACTTAGAACAAAATAAACATACCGTTATTGCAGTTCTTTTATCTTGCTCATCAGAAATTCTGTACGCAACTCCCCACTATAACCTTGAATGAAGCATGCATAATTTAGTAATGCTCAAGTACTAAATAAGAACTCCATACATAATTTGATTTGATGATAGTAAGAGCCAAAAGCACCGCATGTTTAAATTCATAACCAGGTCATTCAAGATAACACATGCTAAACTTCAAGAAAACTTTTACTGGGAAATACTGCTTGTGCTTAGTTGAATCTACAAGTTGATTACCATCAAGCCGGAGAATAAACAAAAGTGACAATGTGTGCGAACTATTTTGTCCAGATCAACCTTTGTTTTGGCACACAAATTTTGGAAGCTAATAAAAGTTGGTCTTGAACAGTGACTAGGAGTTCCCTAACGCTAAATAACGAAGCACCTATTGCAGTTGAACATGTACTCTTCAAATGCAGCATGGCATACCCAATCTTAGGAGAGTAAGCCAACAAATTTGGAGCCCAGGCAAGTCACTACTTGTTCACTAGAAGAAAGTCCCATGCCCAAATCTTAACCGTTCTTTTTGTTTTTCCTATATACTCGAGGAATTCAAGAATCCAGTACACAACTAAAGCAGGTGGTTTAACTACAATCACAAGCCAAAAAATAGGAATATGTGAAAATCTGCTGCAAGTTTTCTGCGAAGATCACTTCACTGTTTTACTTTCCCAAGCAACTCCTGTTCACATCTGAAAATCACAAATCTAATTCACTTCCCCAAAGGATTCACTTTTATATCAGTTAGAGTATCCATAACGCGTTATTAACTCTCGGTTACAGAAGATTCGCCAACATAAAACCGGACCGACATCCCATTTTTCTACTGAAATTGATTGGTAATGCCAATTCAGATCCAATTACAGAGTCTGATCGCGAGGTGATCCATGTTACGATAATACAAAATGGGGTCTAAACAGAACCTCACATAATGTGTGGATATATCATAAAGCAAACAACTTGAAATTAAATTTTGCATTTTTATTTTGCTAAAGATACGGAAGCGACTTACGCAGAATTCTCCCTCTGCAGGCTCCAGAGTGACGGTCCGTCCCGGAAACTCCGGCGTGCCTCTATGATCAGTACTCCCTAAAGAGAAAACAAGAACCCCACCAAAGCATTCGGGAATCATTTCATCGTCAAGCGCAGAGCTTTTTGCATTGGTTATCGTGCTGATATGCAGATGAATACTGGGCAATGAAGGGTCCATAAAGAGAGAGAGAGAGAGAAAGAGACCTTGATAGAACACCCGACGATAGCCTTTGATGAAACCCACGAGGCGATCGTCGTAGTGGAACCCAGCTTTCCATATGAGAGAGCCGTACCCGAACACCCACATCACCATCTCTCTCTCTCTCTCTCTCTCTCAGAGTTTCAGTTGCTGTTGCAGATCTCTCTGTCTCTCTCTCTCAGTTGCAGTTGCAGTTGCAGTTGCAGATGCCAAAAGGGTAAATTTCTATTGGAAAGATCAGATTGTAATGTGGCCAATCCCGGTCGTTGCGCTAGCCTCGCAGAAAAACTTCGCGTAGAACAATCCGATGTTCCGTGGCGTGTCATGTCACTTTTAAGACATAAACGTGCGTGGTGGGGAATCCGGGCCCATCGTTTCCCACTCGCTCGATTTCCCGGTTCGGCCGGTTCTTTCATATGCCCCTAATTTTACCACACCTTCGCTACTTATCCTCGGCTCTATCATATGAAGTTTTGCTATCATTGAGTCAGTCAAATTGCGCATTGTTCGACTTTTTATTTTTTTATTCTTTATTTTTATTTTCCTACATTCTATTGTTGAAAACAAACAAGTACCTCGACTTCTTTTTCAATAGAGTTAATATCACGGAAAATCCAAAATTGATACATTTATGATAAATCAATCTCATACTAATTACATATGTGACATATTTTTCATTAAATTTTATTGTTAAATTGTTAAGTTGGCTAACACATGATAATTGATGAGTGTATCGATTTTGGATTGGATCAATCAAATATTAGATTTGATTCAATCTTTTATATACGTCCTATATTATATTTACACAGTTTTTGTACATTAGTAAAGGATGGAATAGAATATAAAAAAATCCTCCCGTTTCTCTTCCCCTTTTACGGTCCTTCTAGTCTTCCTTTGCTTCTTGTCTTCTTTCAAATATGATTATCATGACATGACAAATTCTTCTTTATTTTTGGTATTAAGGTGTCAAGTGACAGAGTCCCCATTCAATGTAACCTTTCACTTGCACTCGTCTAAGAGATTTGGTTCCATCTTACATGTCCGTGACTTGAAATTTACAGAGTTTTTGTACATTAGTAAAGGATGGAATAGAATATAAAAAATCCTCCCAAAAGTTTCTCTTCCCCTTTTACGGTCCTTCTAGTCTTCCTTTGCTTCTTGTCTTCTTTCAAATATGATTATCATGACATGACAAATTCTTCTTTATTTTTGGTATTAAGGTGTCAAGTGACAGAGTCCCCATTCAATGTAACCTTTCACTTGCACTCGTCTAAGAGATTTGGTTCCATCTTACATGTCCGTGACTTGAACTGCATAAATAAATATATATTGAACCCGTGACTCTATACGATCGTTCAATATTCTCAACGCTTGCCATCTTTAGGATAGCCTGAAGCTCTAAGAAATTAACAAAGATGTGGTGGTCCAACCACCAAATTTCATGTTTTGGCTGCAAACTTGGTCATACTCTAGCAATTCCCATTAGTGCCTTACATTGAAAAACTAGAGCAGATTGGAACTATGTATACATCTAAGAGAACCTTAAATCATATTCTGATATCACCATTTTCAACAGCAAACCCATCTGCCACTGAAACCGGTGGCTTCTGGGTTTCAGCTTTTGGTTCGACGCATTCTTGCGACGGGGCCGAGTAGTCCTTGGCTTTGCCCCATACCACCGAATAGAGACCGATTGCGATGACGATTCCTCCGATGATGCTGCTCCTCCGATGGACCAGGATTCGGTGCACAAATCAGTATAGAAATGAAATATCCCAAGAATGGATTTGAATCTGGATGCTGGAAATCAAGAAGAGTAGAGAGAAAGAGGGCATTACCTTCCGAGATAAAGCTGTTCGGACAAGATGAGGGAACCGAGGGCGGCGACGATGACCATGCAGAGAGGATTGAAGGCCGTGACGAACACGGGACCCCTGGTCTTCATCACGATCCCTTGCACGTAGTATGTGACCCCGGAGCTAACTACGCCCTGGCACGGCGGAAGATATAAGTCAACTCGATTTTGAATGAAAGATTTTTCCGTGTGCAGAGAGGCGCTTGCGACTTACGGTGTAAACCGAAGCAAGAAGCCGAGAGTCCCACCCGACTCTCCACGCGGCCGGGTGACGCTCCGCCACGAGCGCCACCGCCGCACTCTGCATCGCCCCCATCAAGCATATCAAGGATGACAGCGACAGCTCTGCAGGGTACTTCTTCACCGTGATAGACTGAGAAATTGATTAGAGGAAAGAAGAAGAAGAAGAAGAAGAAGAAGAAGAAGATGGAGAAAGAACGATCTTAAGTCTCGATTTATGTCATTTCTGGATGATTCGACTCGAATTCTGAGAAGAGCATGGAGACTTACTTGGACTATGAAGAAGGCGGACCAGGCACAACAGCCGATCAAGATGAAAAGCGTGCCGGAGACCCAATGCTTGTCGGACGGCTCGGTGCCGGTTCCGCTTGGGGCCGTGTTGGTGGCCCGAATCAGGTGGAACGAAGGTCCTTTGTACAGTGTCATCACCAATGCTCCGAGGAACGTCACGATCGTCCCGACGACCTTCGCAATCCCACGCGCCTCCTTGATTTTGAGTCGCTCTAATCTAATCAATCAGGACAAGATATTGCCAATTCTTGCTTATGTAAGATCCAATTTTAATCAGGCTTCACACTTGCATAGTAAAAGATCTTAATTAGGTGATCTGAGATTGAACACCAAAAATTATCTCACCGGAGCATCACGGCCATGACAAAGGTGACTGATGGAACTGCGTTCATGATGGCCGATGCGAACGCTGCTGACGTGTATGTTATCCCCAGATACGAAAAGTTCTGATCAAGGATCGGCCTGCAATGTGCATAGTTGCATAATCACCTAACTTTAGTTTGCATTATCTTTTCTAACCTTGAAGCCTGAGTGCAGCAGTTCGATTATAGGAGGCCCATGGAACATTTTGCAAGTCACAAGAACCGGTTAAGTCCAGGGTTTTGTTGGCATGCACAAGTAACTTGACTTTAATATGCATTTTACCTATGCCATATTAAAGTCCTTAGGCGATGGATGAAATTGGTCGATTTAATTTCGGCAAATTACAAGATTTTTCCAAAACTTACTCGAGAAATCCCAACACAATGATCTGGAAGAAAATCGTGAATGTCATCTTCGGTCTGATCTTCCTGTCATGGATAAACAAGATTGTCAACGTCTTGTTGTATCGCACCTTTGGCTCAGCCCATTTGAAAGGCAAGAATCTTTCAAAAGTAAAACCATGGCGTAGATTCATAACCCTTCCACAAGCTTGAGTAAAACAAAACTTTATAATTTCTCGACGATCGACTAATGAGTGAATTACCGTTAAATTGCCTCCGAACCGTTAAATTTGAGAGCATCCTCTACTCATGAAGAACATATGACAGAATATTCATGAATTATATTTTTCGAGATTACTCACGTGCTCAAATGCCCACTTTTTAATATGTCTATGACTTGCCGGTTTTGAAATTGAATTTATGATGTACCTAGCATTGCTTTTGAACTCTCCACCTCCCCCGTGCACCAAGGATGCTTGTTTGGAACTAGTCAGTAAAAGCAAAATGCAGAGGAAAATCTTTGGATGCACGAGTGGATATACATATACAGGTACTAGTATGGAGAGAGAAGGGACCTTTCAAGGACGAGAGCAAAGGGAGCAAGGACCAAAGCAGCAATGGCGTTGCGATACACGATGAGGACGTATCGGCTCATGCCGTTCTTTAGGGTTTGCGCGCTTATCACGTACATCCCGGCCGAGCCGAACTGTAGACCTACCATTAGCAAGTATGGCTTCACCTTATTAAACACTCCACAACACACGCTCATGCTCTCGCCGCCCATCTCTCTCTCTCTCTCTCTCTCTCTTTCTCACACACACACACACGCACATAGTTGCAGTTGCAGATGCCAAAGGGGTATTTCTATCGGAAAGAGCAGATTGCAATGTAGCTAGTCCCGTCTTTGCCTTAGCCTCGGAGGATAACTTCGCGTAGAACAATCTGATGTTCCGTGGCATTTTGTCTCACTTTTATGACATTGACGTGTTTAAGGAATCCGGGCCCATCATTTCCAACTCGCTTGAGTTCCAGGTTCGGCCGGTTCTTTCTTATGCCCCTAACTTTACCATACTTTTGCTACTTAGGGACTATTTGATAACCATCTAAACAAGCCTTGATTTTGATTTTTTTGTTCCCGAGAGTAGTTTTGAAATATAATCGTGTTTGGTAAAATTTTTATTCTCCGGAACAAATTTCTATTTTTTTGTTCCCAGAAGTAGATTTGGAATAGAATTAAGAATAAAAAAAAAGTTGATTCTTGTTCCTAGGAACAAATCTAAGAATCAAGCAATTTTCTTCTTCTTATTTTTTCCTTTTCTTCTTCTTCATCTACCGCCACTACCGTGGTTGTTGTCTGTTGCCCACCGCCGTCGGTCGCCGGCAATCGATCCGGCTAGCTCGCCGGAGGCAAGCCCTGCCACCGGTGAGGCTAGGCGTGTCTCATTGGTGGCTAGGCGGGCCTTGCCCAGCCCTAGTGAGGTTACTTGGCCACTGGTGAGGCTCGGCTGACGAGGGCCGCCTCGGCGAGGGTCGGCGATGCTCCAATGAGGTCACCGGCCCTCGTCGGTTGGTCGCCGATCATCCCAAGGCCGATGACTGGCTACCTTGAAGAAGAAGAAGAAGAAGAAGAAGAAGAAGAAAAAAAGAAGGGGAGGAAGAAAGGAAAAAAAAAAAAAAAGAAAAAAAACAAGGAAGAAATTAATAAAATTATTTAAAAAATAAAAAAATGATTTGAAGTATGAATTTAAATTTTGCTATTTATAGAATACATATTTAATTTCGTATTTTAATTTATTATTTAGTATTTATATTTATAGTTTATACTATAATTTATTATTTACTATTTATTTGATTAGTTATTATGTTTATTACTTAGTAAAAATATAATTAATCAATAGAATTTCTATAATTTGATAAAATTTTAGAATTATAATAGAAATTTTATGTAGTTACCAAACACATTTATGTTCTTTTTCTATTTCAGAATCAGAAATTTTGTATAACTACCAAATGCTTTCTTTTATTCAGAAATTGTTCTTGGGAATATAATAAAAAAAGAATCGTTTTTTATTAGAATTTGTTCCTGCGAATGCAATCGTTATCAAACGCGCTCTTATCCTCCACTATATCGTATGAAGTTTGCCATCATCGAGTCAATCAAATTGCGTACATTTGACGATTTCTCTTTTATCTTCTCACATATTAGTGTAAAAAACAAAACAAGTACCTTCACTTCTTTTTCATTTGGGTTAATATTATGAAAAATCACAAATTTATCCCATGCTAATTTTTTGACCACTAAAAACCTTAAATGAGTATTATTGTTAAATTTTACCATCAAATTACTTAGTTGGATGTCATTTGACAATTGACGAGTATACCAATTTGTGATTTTATCCTTCATTTTTTGAAGATATACAATTTGTGGTTTTCGTGATAAACATAAATTAACGAATGATAAATTTGTCACAAATGTACTAGTTTGAGATTTTTGGTAGTGAAAAGATTAGTTCGAGATTTGTCACATTTATATTATTTTAAAGTATCTAGTAATAAAAAAATAAATTAATTTGAGATAAATTGTCATAAATGTATTAATTTAGAGTTTTTCGTGATATTAACTCTTTTATTTTGACAATAATTACATGATCCCCGCCCCTAATTGATGATGGTGTGCCATGCTGACCTGGAGAGACAAAGTAACACCCACGTCAGAAGTGTCGCCGGTGTGGTGGTCTTCATCAACCAGAATTAGGGAATAAATGCGAAAAGTAGTCTCCACATATTTTACGGTTGCGTGAGAGACTGAACGGGACAAAACGATTTTCTTTCATTGAAAAGGGAACGCCATCTTCTTTAATTTTATAGAAGTCTTTTGATTTAAATATTTTCTTCGACCGGTCCACTTTGTGTACACCAAGTATTGAAAAATTCGAAAACTTTTTTCTTTCGAAAGTTATTTTGATGAAAACGAACGGAACCTCGATGATTATTATGACATTACAAATGGTCCTACTTTTTTTGTGTTCAGGTGTCGAGTGAGGGAGTCTCCATTCAGCGTAACCTTTCACCTGCGCTCATCTAAAAGATTTGGTTCCATCTTATATATTTGTTGTTAAAATATGTAATATATTTTATTATTCTAAATATGATTCCAATATTATATTCCCAATAAATACCCAATCAATTCCCTATATAAATTCCAATTATTGCCCAATTTTATTACCCACGTGTATTAAGTGATATTTGTCCGTTATTACATTGCCATAATGGTCTTGATGGGAGATACCGGTAACGTAACCAACGGAATAAAAACATTAGGTCATCTGGTTCAAACCCTTACGATACAGAAAAACACACCATCAGGTTTTGTGAAGGGGATTGACTAGTAGAACAGACGTGTATTTTCTATATTGCGATCCTCGTGCTGTGTGGATCCATCAAAGATTTTGAGGTTTCCCACTTCTAGATTTCATCAATGGCTAGAGGTAAGTTGATATTTATGTTTCCGCTATTCGATCCCGAATTTTGTATGAATTTACCTAGAATGGACAAATCGGGATCTCCAAGTTTTGTTTATATGCAATCTCTAATAGTTGGTATCAGAGCCCTTATTTGCAATCTCTGCCTTGGTGAAACTTTTGGAATTTATTTTTATTGTATTATATGTGGGTAAATTTCGGATTTGTATATGGCTTGGATCGGAATTGAGAATTCCGACCAAATTCGGGCCACCCACCATGCGATAATGGATCTGAATGATCATACCGCCATTAGGAAGAGAAACCCCTAATTTTTTTGACATATTACTGATCGTCGAAGGTTAATCGAGCGGTGAAATTTTGGTGGTTAGGGTTTTATAGGGCAAATTGTTTTTTGGCTTAATTCTGGTCCATACATGGTCGTTTTTTGCCGGATCTTGAATCTATTCGTTTGTCCCGACGTTCTCTTCGAAACCCATCAACCAATTTGGTCGGACATGGGCTGTGGGAGGAGACCCAGACGGCGGAACAGAGGTGGTCACGGTGGAAGAAGTGGCGGAAGAGAGCTCGAAAGAAGACCTCGCACGCGCCCGAGAGCAGTAGCAGGCGCGTGCAACGCACGCGCCCGAAGGGCTGCAGCGGGCACGTGTGACGCACGCGCCCGAGAAGCTGAAGCGGGCGCATGTGGTTTCTCAATTATGCCCCTTCGCCTTTAGGAAAATTGCGATTCTGCTCTTGCCTGCAAAATTCTCAATTTTGCCCCTCCGCCTTTATGAAAATTGCGATTTTGCCCTTGCCCGCACAAAATTCCGATTTTGCCCCACTGGGGTGTGTAAACTTACAATTTTGCCCTTTTGGGCGTGAAATTCATGTTTTACCCCTTAAAAGTAAAATTCCAATTCTGGCATTGCGTGCCAAATTCCAGTTTTACTCCTTTTTTCACGTGATTTTACTGTTCTACCCTAAGGTGCAATTCTATGAATAAAATTAAATGTCTAGTGATTCGTATATATTTAATTAATTAAGGATTAGCCACAGCATCTTTGATTATATTAAATTATATACATTAAGAGCCTTTGGATCACATATAGTTAAAGACAATAATTGTAATTATTCACATTAATATTATGAATTTTATCCCACAGAATTTTCAATATATTAATGTGATTAATTAGGATGAAATATTATTTTATCTTTCTTAATTTACCCACAAGGATTAAGGAAGGGAATATAATTTGATAGTTTCATCATGAAGTAATTATGAATCAATTTAAATTAGAAACTTAACCCACAGGTAGTTTTTGATGTTATGTGATTCATATTTTAAAACATGTTTTACATTGGTAAAATATGATTTAAGTTTATTTGCCTCAAATATATTGATACATAAGTTTCCTTTGATTATAATGCAGTTTTACCACCTACGATTAGTTCTGGTATAATTGTTCCCGAGCTTATGAGAAATAACTTTAAAGAATGGAGAGAATTAGTTCTTCTCCAATTGGGGTGCATGGATCTTGATTATGCTCTTAGGTCAGACGAACCACCTGAACCTACTGAGAGTAGTACTCATGCTGAGCATACTCATTATGCTCAATGAGAGCGGTCCAACCGTCTCATTGTGATGTACATAAAGACAAAACTCTCGCTAGCATTCGTGGTTTGGTCATTCAAATAAACAATGCCAATGAATTGCTTGAAAGCCATTAATGCACAATTTGAGTCTTTAGAGAAGGTGCATGCCATGACCCTAATTATGAAGTTCTCATCATTGAAGTTTACCAGTGTAAGAGGTGTGCGTGAGCACATCATGAAGATGAGGGACATTGCAGCTTAGCTGAAGAATCTTGAGGTTGGGATATCAGAATCCTTTTTCGTATACTATATCCTAAATACTCTCCCACAAGAGTATGCTCCCTTCAAGATCTCTTACAACACACATAACACTAAATGGTCAATTAATGAACCCATGACCATGTGTGTTCAAGAGGAAGAGAGGCTACTAATGGAGAAAGGAGAAAGTGCTCTTATGGCAACACGGGATAAGTATAAAGGGCAAGGCAAGCAAAAGGGGAAGGGTAAGGGTAAGATGCCTCTACCTCCCCAAGCTGGCATTAAGAAGGAATCCAAGTGCTTCTTCTGTAAAAAGAAGGGGCACATGAAGAAAGATTGCGCCAAATTTAAGGCGTGGCTCCAAAAGAAAGGTAACCAACTCACATGTGTATGTTATGAAACTAATATGGTTGATGTGAGTCACAACACTTGGTGGATTGATTCTAGTTCTACAATCCACATTTCGAATTCCTTGCAGGGTTTTCAGAACCAGCGGAAACCAGTGGGAAGTGAACAAGGCATCTATTCAGGAAACAAGATGCGCTCGCGTGTGGAAGCTATTGTGACATGCAGATTAGTTCTCAGTAGTGGTTTTGTTTTACTTTTGGAAAAGACCTTTTATATTCCTAGTTTTTCTAGGAATTTAATTTCAGTTTCAAGACTTGTACCTTTGGGATACTCTTTTGAATTTTCAGATTTAACATTCAATTTATCGTATAAATCTGAAATTGTTGGGAGTGGTATTTTGTCTGACGGTCTCTTTCGAATTAATTTACAAGACAATACCGTTAATAATGCGATGCACGTTCATGATAATGCTGGGATAAAACGATGTGTTGTGAATGAGAATTCCTCTATATTGTGGCACCGGAGGTTGTGACATATCTCCATGGATAGAATTAAAAGACTAGTAAATGATGGAGTACTTAATACTCTAGATTTTACTGATTATGACACTTGTGTGGACTGTATAAAGGGAAAACAGACCAACAAGTCAAAGAAAGGTGCTAAGAGGAGTACATAAATATTAGAAATCATACATACATATATTTGTAGTCTAGATATGGACTCAAATGGTCAGAGATACTTCATTTCTTTCATAGATGATTCTTCACGATTCATGTATCTCTACTTGCTTCGTAATAAGCACGAAGCACTGGATGCCCTTAAGGTATTTAAAATCGAAGTAGAGAAACAATGCGACAAGCAAATTAAGATCGTGAGATCGGATAGAGGTGGAGAATACTATGGTAGATACACTGAAGATGGACAAGCACCTGGTCCATTTGCGAAGTTTCTTGAAGAGCATGGGATTATTGCCCAATACACTATGCCTGGTTCACCGGATCAAAATGGTGTCGCAGAAAGAAGAAACCGAACATTATTGGACATGGTGCGGAGTATGCTTAGCAACTCCAAACTTCCTAAGTTTTTGTGGAATGAGGCTCTTAAAACGGCTATCTACATATTAAACCAAGTTCCAACCAAGGCTGTTCCAAGAACGCCTTTTGAATTATTCAAAGGTTGGAAACCGAGTTTGCGACATTTACGTGTTTGGGGATGCCCATCTGAGGTAAGAGTCTACAATCCACAGGAAAATAAGTTAGATCCAAGGACTATAAGTGGGTATTTCGTTGGATATGCCGAAAAGTCCAAAGGATACAGATTTTATTGTCCATCTCACACCACTAGGTTTGTGGAATCAAGAAATGCTAAATTTCTTGAAAATGATCTGATTAGTGGGAGCGATCAATTCAAGGACTTTATCCCTGAAGAAGATCATTCGGATACTCAACCTTCCACCTCAGATACTGGATTGATTGTTGCTTACAGCGACCCTTCAGTTCAATCGGTCGCTGAGCAACCAATCATTGAAGATCCACAACCAGCTGATATTGATCCAGTAGACCAAACTGTTCAGCAATTACCGATATCTTGTTGAACTTCCAAAGAGAACAACATACTCCTCGGGAGAATGTTGATGCGACATTAAGAAGGTCTACTAGAATGAAGAAATCAACGATTCCTAATGACTACATTGTGTATCTACAAGAATCGATTATAATGTTGGAGCTGAAAGTGATCCCGAGTCGTTTTCACAAGCCATTAGTTGTGATAAATCTAATTTATGGTACAATGCCATGAAGGAAGAGATGAATTCTATGGCATCAAACGAAGTCTGGGATTTAGTTGAGTTGCCTGATGGTGCAAAGGCCATTGGTTGTAAATGGGTCTTTAAAACTAAGAATGATTCATCAGGCAATATAAAGAGATATAAAGCTAGACTCGTTGCCAAGAGATTTACTCAAAGGGAAGGAATCGATTACACGGAGACGTTTTCTCATGTATCCAAGAAAGATTCTCTTTGTACTATTTTGGCATTGGTTGCTCATTTTGATATGGAGTTACATCAAATTGATGTGAAAACGGTGTTCCTCAATGGAAAATTAGAAGAAGTGGTTTACATGAAACAACCAGAAGGATTCTTCTCTAATGCCGGTGAGCATTTGGTATGCAAGCTTAAAAGGTCTCTATATGGCTTGAAACAAGCATCCCGCCAATGGTACTTAAGATTCCATGAGAATATCATGGATCAATGTATATACCAGAAGGTCAGTGGGAGCAAAATTTGTTTCCTTGTGCTATATGTAGATGATATTTTACTTGCAACCAATGACAAGGGGTTGTTATATGAAGTGAAACAATTTCTCTCTAAGAGTTTTGATATGAAAGATATGGGTGAAGCATCTTATGTCATTGGCATTAAGATCCATAGAGATAGACCTCGAGGTATATTAGGACTATCTCAAGAAACTTATATTAATAAGGTCTTAGAGAGGTTTCGGATGAAAGATTGTTCACCAAGTATAACACCCATAGTGAAGGGTGATAGGTTTAATTTAAACCAATGCCTGAAGAATGATTTTGAAAGGGAACAAATGAAGAACATCCCATATGCTTCTGCTGTTGGAAGCTTGATGTATGCTTAGGTTTGCACTCGACCTGACATAGCCTTTGCTGTGGGAATGTTGGGAAGATACCAAAGTAATTCAGGTATGGACCACTAGAGAGTTGCAAAGAAGGTGATGAGGTATCTTCAAGGAACAAAGGGACACATGCTTATGTACAGACGGACGGACAACTTGGAGGTAGTTGCTTACTCGGACTCAAACTTTGCTGGCTGCATTGATTCCCATAAATCAACATCGGGATATATTTTTATGTTCGCTGGCGGAGCTGTATCTTGGAGGAGTGCAAAACAAACCTTGGTTGCCACTTCCACTATGGAGGCAGAGTTCGTTTCCTGTTTTGAGGCCACCTCACATGGTGTGTGGTTGAAAGGTTTCATATCGGGGCTTAGAATTATGGATTCCATTGCTAGGCCATTAAGAATATTTTGCAACAATTCAGCTGCAGTTTTTATGGCTAAGAACCACAAAAGTGGTAGTCGAAGCAAGCACATCGACATCAAGTATTTAGCCATAAGAGAATGTGTTAAAGAGAAGAAAGTAGTCATAGAACACATAAGCACTGGATTGATGATAGCTGATTCTTTAACTAAATGCATGCCGCCAATGAGTTATAAGGATCACGTTTCTAGAATGGGCATTGGTCCAATCATGTAAATTTTTCTTTATATGGAAGAATTTATGAGACTTTTATTCATTTATAATGTTTTTCTCAATACAGTTGTATACATTCAGTTATTATGAGAAAATAATTACGTTTGACCTGGAGTAAATATAAGGTTTATTCATTAAGTTATTTGATCACATATGGGCTGATGAAATACATTGTGATACACGGGAGATAATACTTGCTCTAAGAGGACTCATCGCCGTGATTCATGTGTTTTATTTCAGTATGAAGTTTTGTGGGTTTGGGTTAATAATTCATTTGAAGGAATATTGGGATCAAGTGTGAGAATATTAAAATATGTAATATATTTTATTATTCTAAATATGATTCCAATATTATATTCCCAATAAATACCCAATCAATTCCCTATATAAATTCCAATTATTGCCCAATTTTATTATCCACGTGTATTGAGTGATATTTGTCCGTTATTACATTGCCATAATGGTCTTGATGGGAGATACCAGTAACGTAACCAACGGAATAAAAACGTTCGTCTGGTTCAAACCCTTACGATACAGAAAAACACACCATCAGGTTTTGTGAAGGGGATTGACTAGTAGAACAGGACGTGCGTTTTCTATATTGCAGATCCCTCGTGCTGTGTGGATTCATCAAAGATTTTGAGGTTTCCCACTTCTAGATTTCATCAATGGCTAGAGGTAAGTTGATATTTATGTTTCTGCTATTCGATCCCGAATTTTGTATGAATTTACCTAGAATGGACAAATCGGGATCTCCAAGTTTTGTTTATATGCAATCTCTAACATTTCTGACTTGAACTGCATAAGCAAAGACATATCAAATTTGCGACTCCATATGACCTAAACATAACATCGTTCAATAATTTGAACGCTTGCCATCTTTAGGACAGCCTGAAGCTCTAAGAAATCAAGAAAGATGTGGCGGTCCAACCACTAATTTTATGTTTTGGCTGCAAACTTGATCATACAGTGGCAATTCCCATAGTGCCTAACATTAAAAAATTAGAGCAAATTGCAACTCTGTATACATCTAAGTGAACCTTGAATCATTTCCTGATATCACCATTTTCAACAGCAACCTTATCTGCCACTGAAACCGGTAGCTTCTGGGTTTCAGCTTTCGGGTCGACGCATTCTTGCGACGGGGTCGAGTAGTCCTTGGCTTTGCCCCATACCACGGAATAGAGACCGATCGCGATGACAATTCCTCCGATGATGCTGGTCGTCCGACGTGCGAGGAGAAAAGAAATCCCAGAAATAGATTTAGATTTAGACGCTGGAAGTCGAGAAGAGTCAAGCGAAGAGGGCGTTACCTTCCGAGATAAAGCCGTTCGGACAGGATGAGGGAACTGAGGACGGCGACGATGATCATGCACAGAGGATTGAAGGCCGTGACGAACACGGGACCCCTCGTCTTCATCACTATACCTTGCACGTAGTACGTGATCCCGGAGCTAACTATGCCCTGGCACGTCCGAAGGTCTAAGTGAACTCGATTTGGAATGGAAATTTTTTTTGCGAGTTCAGAGAGGTGCTTGAGACTTACGGTGTAAACGGGAGCAAGGAGCCGAGAGTCCCACCCGACTCTCCACGCGGCAGGGTGACGCTCTGCGACGAGCGCCACCGCCGCGCTCTGCATCGCCCCCATCAAGCATATCAGCGACGACAGCGACAGCTCCGCTGGGTACTTCTTCACCGTTATCGACTGAGAAATCGATTAGAGGAAGAAGAAGATGGAAGAAAGGACGAACTTAAGTTTCGATTTATGTCATTTCGCAGACGATTTGATTCGAATTCTGAGGAGTATGAAAACTTACTTGGAGGTTGAAGAAGGCGGACCAGGCACAACAGCCGATCAAGATGAAAAGCGTGCCAGAGACCCAATGTTTCTCGGATGGGTCGGTGCCGGTTCCGCTTGCGGCCGTATTGGCGGACCCAATCAAGTGGAACGAAGGGCCTTTGTACAGTGTCATCACCAATGCTCCGAGGAACGTCACGATCGTCCCGATGATCTTCGCAATCCCACGCACCTCCTTGATTTTGACTCGCTCTAATCTAATCAATCAGGACAAGATATTGCCAATTCTTAGTATTTCTCAAGCTTATGTAAGATCCAATTTTAATCCGGCTTCACACTTGCATAGTAAAAGATCTTGATTAGGTGATTTGAGATTGAACACCAAAAATTATCTCACCGGAGCATCACGGCTATGACAAAGGTGACCGATGGAACTGCGTTCATAATGGCCGATGCGAACGATGCTGACGTGTATGTTATCCCCAGATACGCGAAGTTCTGATCAAGGATTGGCCTGCGATGTGCATAGTTGCATAATCAGCTAACTTTAGTTTGTATTATCTTTTATAAACTTGAAGCCTGAGTGCAGCAGTTCGATTATAGGAGGCCCATGGAACATTTTGCCAGTCACAGAGCCGGTTAAGTCCAGGCTTTTGTTGGCATGCCCAAGTAACTTGACTTTAATATGCATTTTACTTATGCCATATTAAAGTCCTTAGGCGATGGATGAAATTGGTTGATTTAATTTTGGCGAATTAAAAGATTATTCCAAAACTTACTCGAGAAATCCCAACACAATGATCTGAAAGAAAATCGAGAATGACATCTTTGGTCTGGTCTTCCTGTCACAGATAAATGAGATCGTTAGTGTCCTAATGCATCGCACCATAGGCTCAGTCCACTTGAAAGGCAAAAATCTTTCAAAAGTAAAAGCATGGCATAGACTCATAACCCTTCTAGGAGCTCGAGTAAAATGAAATTTCATAATTTCTCTACAAGTGATTGACTAATGAGTGAATTACTGTTAAATTGCCTCCAAACCATTAAATTTGAGAGCACCCTCTACTCACAAAGAACATATGATAGATAAAAGAACGATATGCGTGAATTATATTTTTTTGAGATTACCCACGTGCTTAAATGCCCATTTTTGATACGTCTATGACTTGCATGTTTTGGGATTGAATTTATGATGCACCTAGCATTGCTTTTGAACTATCCACCTCCCCCGTGCACAAAAGCATGCTTGTTTGGAACTAGTTAGTAAAAGCAAAATGGAGAGGACAATCTTTGGATGCACGAGGGGATATATAGATACGGTTAATATACTATGGAGAGAGAAGGGACCTTTCAAGGACGAGAGCAAAGGGAGCGAGGACCAAAGCAGCAATGGCGTTGCGATACACGATGAGGACGTATCGGCTCATGCCGTTCTTCAGGGTTTGCGCGCTTATCACGTACATCCCGGCCGAGCCGAACTGTAGACCCACCATTAGTAAGTATGGCTTCACCTTATTAAACACTCCACAACACATGCTCATGCTCTCGCCACCCATCTCTCTCTCTCTTGCTCACTCTCTCTCGATTAATTTCGTGTGCGAATCGAAAGGTCGACGGATATGCCTCCTTATAGATGGGAACAAACTATTCATGCATAGTTATCTATTTTCTTAGATGACCATTGCTAAATGCATCTCCTAGTGCTTGCTTTGGTCACCAATGCATTAACCTTTTGATGAGTGACCCCCCTTTTTGGCGCTTAATAATATTTTAGGTGTGGTTTTATGAGGTCCAAAAAGCATTTCAGGTGTTGGCGGGTGAATTGAATGATGAGTTGGAGGAATGAGTCTACAAGAGCGACGGCCAAGGTTTATTTTACCCACAAAATTCACCACACATGGATCTACATCATTAAGGCATGAAACATGTTTACTTTAGATTTCCCATTGATTACCAGTACTTCTGTTTGATTGGGCCAACAAATCTCCCCACGGATTTTTTGCATATATCAACCTGTACACGTGGATTGCATAAGCAATACTTAGATGCATGCATGGAAGAGGGACATGCTTTCATATGGTTGTGGTTTCCTCCGTTCTATGCACGGCACGTTAAAAAGTTCAATATCATAAAATTGATATAGCATGGAATAATTAATATATTTTAGTTGACTTATAACTCATTGATGCCTTAGAGTATACGTGAGTCCAATTAAATATGTTAATGGACTCAGACTTGAGCTCTCTTTTGATGATCTGGCTTTTGCTGCACGTCCCAACATTTACTTAGGAAAATTTCCTTCGATCATTCCTTATATAATCCATTGTTTAATAAGATGGGCACCACGTGTACATAGTTCCTCCCATTATCCATGAACATACCATGACTTACCACACACAAAGAGAGACAGATTGTGATGGTGACTGTTATTCTAAAAAACTAGCACTAGTCTCGTGGCGATGATAAGTGATGATAATAGTCTAAGGAGTTGTTTTGGGTGAGTAAAAGGAGAAACAATCCGATCTAGTGAGTTGTTCTGGGTGAGTGAAAGGAGAGACAATCCGACCTAGTGTAAATGTGTCGATCAGACTGGTTCCACATCAGCCAAACCTAAAAAAGAGTTTATTGAGTAGATACACATAATGGTGGCCACCAGGGATAGATCTTCTTTCTAAATAATATCACAAGATCTCGCCTTTATTATGTGGGACTTGAAGTGTCAAAACTCCCATAAACTGCTTACGTTTTCGTTAGTGTTGTTTGTACCACCTGGCAATATATTGAAATGCATCTTTGAGTTGTGTTAAAAAAGTTCTATTTTAAAAAATTGGTATGATGTGGAGTAACTAACATATTTTAGTTGGTCAGTAACTTATTGGCTTTAGCTTTTGTGTGAATGTGAGTCTAACTGGATATGTTGATGGGTTTTGACATGAGCTCATTCTTTGTGATCTTTCTAAGTGAAGGTATCTGACTTCTCAGAGCCGATGGTCAATTAGTAGTCAACTCCCATGTGTATTGGTATTTAGTGAATATCGTGAATCACGCATTTTCTGGGCAGCCTTCATGGTGAAAGAGTCTTGGTGGTGAAGGTGAGCATTGTAGTATAACAATGTGCTCTCAATGACATCCTTCACGGTTCGGTTTGGAAAAAAGAGACCAAGGATGAAGGTGGGTATAATAGTTGTTGTAGTCCTCAAACGGTAACGAAAGTAGAGATTCAAGTTGACACATATCTAAAAGAAAATATGAATTAAGGGCATACCTTTTACTGTGCTTAGATGTGGAAAGGAGATGGTTGATATGCACATGTGAGTCGTGTTAAAAAATACTACATCGGAGAATATATGTGGCGTGGAGTAGCTAATATTTCCTAGTTGGCTAATGACTTATTGGTTAGAGTTTTTGAGTGAAAGTAAGTACAACTATATATGTTGATAGACTCAAATTTAGGCTCTCTCTTGGCTATCTTTTTAGGTGAAGGTATCGAATTCTGCTATGCAATAGAACACGACAATCACCCTATTCGATGTTGTTGCCCCATCCGCCTACATAGAAGTACTTTAAGAGTTGCACCTTGTTCAAACCCTCTCAACTTAGTGGTCATTCCTTACCCTCATCAGATTTGTTCAGGAATCACATATCTACTAAAAGAGGTCATTCCATGACATCAAACAACTAATTTCACACGGCCAAACTCCCATAAATAATGCTCAAAATAATCACATGAGGTGATGACCATTTGAGATGGGACCAAACCTGCGAAAAATCTCAACCTTTTGACATATAATTTCAGTTGCCAAAGTAAATTTAAGACCTTTTTTTTGGGGGGGGGGGCGGCGGCGCGGGGGGCGCTCAGAATTTAAGACCACTTAGATAACGGGAGACAGGTCCAAAATTTGAAATAGACCTCCCCTCCCCATTTAGTTCACTTTAGCCTTGACCCAAGGGCTAATATGCATTGACGCCACACGAAAGTGCTTTGAGATTTATATGCGAACAATTACTTGATCACACTTCTTTTAGTGAAATAATTTGCCGATGGCCATGCATGTGCTAAACGAAATTTTTAATGAAGGTTACATCTTTCTTGAAATGGGACACATAAACATACTCCATTCATGGTCCTCTATCAAGAATTTGCGACGTGAGGGACATGATGATTCTTGAATGCACCTCCAAGTCCACATCTCAACGGTGTTGAATTTCTCATGTGGAAATGGCCGAAAATAGAAGAGAATTTGAAATTTTTTCATCGTTGGGAAGAAGAAAGAAGACTGACTTAAACGGAATGAGGTCTTCTTTTTTTATTCCTTTTGGGGCCAAATTATTTCTTATAAAAAAGCTCGTCTTGTTGGAAGTTTCTCCGACAGCGCATTACTGCTAGATCAGTCCACTCAGCTTTACACTGTGAATAAAATATATCAAAAGGAAGCAATCATGCATTGACATATTACAATTTGCTCGAGCAAGTAGCGAGGACAACTATAATATAATTTAGAAAAGAAAAGGAAAGGAAAGAAAATACTCCAATCGTTTTGAGTGGTTTTTCTTGAATCTTGAAAAAGGTTTTCAATCTAAAGAAGAAGAAGATATCGATAGAAATGGGGTGCACGACAAGCGCAGAGCCCCCACTCCCAGTGCTTTGCCATGTCCTCCGGCACTCGAGGCCAATGCTCATCCCTTTAAGTGAGCTCTATTATTGCATTAGTATCCAGGTTGAAGAAGGAGATTCTTTCTCTCTCCTTTTCCTTTTAATAAAGAAGAAATTTCATTATTATTGTTATTCTGAATTTTATGATACTATCCTCATCGCAACGTGATAATCATAAAGTTACTAATCAAGGGATAAAAGAAAAAAAAAAAAAAAGATCGCTTATGATCTAAACTAGCTTGTGCCTTGTGCTGACCAGCAGGTTACGAGGGGACCATGATCAGCAGTTGCGAAGATAAAGCTGGACGTCAATAAGATTGACGGGCCAATGACAAATTGCCACGAAGCGGGGGGGATCGCGGCCGACTCAGGCCAAGTGGCAATTCTTTGTTTGAGTTTGCCACATTGGGAGGTCTCACCCTGTTTCCAAGTCTCCGAAGTCCATACAGCTTCGCTACAGTAAGTTTATCCAACAACAAAACAAGGTTTAGACAAACGATAATTTAGTGGAAGTGAAGTGATTTAACTTGGTTTTCAAATGGCAGAATTCCACAAAACCATGACCTCCTGAATGGATCATGTGTCTCAACTTACGGATCAGTCTGTCCAAATTTGAGCGAAGCAGATCACCTGGCCTTAATGAATTGACAAACGAGAACTCATCAAATCGATTAGTTTTTTAGGCTACGGGAGCTCATAGATTTTTACATGCATGGTTTGCATAAGGTGGGTTTGCTGGTGAAACCTACCTAACCTAGGAACCGATCTAACTTGACTGTGCATGTTAATTGGGCTCAATGACGCTTGAGATATTGTTCCTTGGTGCACCGGGTGACGTCTCGTCTCGGAGTCCATGGTTTTATTGCCTCTCATTCAGCAAGCACGACCTCGACAGAGGTGGCGTGACGTTACCCCTTGTTTGTTTAATAAATTGTTGTCATTGCACGGTAATAATTTATCCATAAGTGATTGCTCTATTCTCCTTTCACTAAAATAATTCGTGGTGATTAACGTAAGATGCTACCATAGTGTATGCGCACGACATCCTATCAAAAGCAATATTACCGCAATATGAAGTACAAGCCTAGCGTCGTGCTTGACTAAATGACTTCCTTTCATGTCAAGCACAACATATATAGGTTTAGCCAAATTTTTTTTTTTTTTTTATAATTTTTTAAAATTTTTTGTGGTCATAAGATTTACCTTCTTTAAGAAATAGTGATAATAAAGGTAAATTATAACCTTCTTTATGAGATGGTGATTACAAAGGCAATTTACAAAGAAAGTTTTAAACATATTGTAGTTGTACCTATTCAATTCTAAATCTTCCAATTTTTTGCTAATGTAGTTTATTGGATTAGTTTTGGCTGAAAATCTTTGACATGAATACTCGCCATCTTACGTGATATGATCAAGACCGATGTGGATAATTTGTGAAAATTTTTCTAATTTTTTTCTTTTGTTTTTTTCCCTTTTCCTTTTGCTAGTGTCTAGTCATTGGCCTCACCTAGGTGAGGGTGAGGGTCAGTGAGGATGTCCCTTGCCCAAGTGTTGCCTAATGCCTTGCTTGTGGCCGGCAAGGATGACCCTCACCCAAGCGAGGCGGACAACCAGCCATTTATGAAAAGAAAAGGGAAATAATGAATAAAGAAAAAAAAGACGAAAAAATCCTAACATTATTAAAAAAATATACAACTTATTTAAGTTAGTCGTCAAAAGATTTAGAGTTGAATTAATCAAACCAAAATGTTTAAAGCTAAATTGATATAAGTGCAATAAGTTTAAGACATTTTTGGTAATTTTTCTGTTATGATAATGCCAGTAATAAGGTCGTGATTCCTTTTTTTTTGGGGAGGGGTAGCCTCTAGCTTCTAGAATGACGTCCATTAACGAATAAGAGGAGAGTGGGGGGGTTTTTGGGTTGAACGCAATCTTGTCTTCTCTCCTGATGGAGATCGACGATCAACGCTGCAACTGCAATTATCTGCCCGTCTTCCAATATCCGAACGAAGACGGAATGGAGTGCGAGCCCCACGCAAAAGAAGCGAAGTGCGTACTTGCGCAACATCTGCTTTAGACAAAAAAACGATCCTGTTCTTGTTTCTTTTTCGGGTCGAGGCGATGGCGCAAGAATCTTGAAGGACTGTGCCAACCATTCCGGGAGTTGCCGGCGGCTTGAAACGACGTGCTGCTGTTGTTTCGAATGCACGATGCCCTTTGTCTCGGCCCAAAAAAGAAAGGAAAAGAATGCGCATTATGTCGAGTGGTGTAGGACGAAGAGTTGTGCGATAATTAAGCCGGAACCAAGCTGCCAAAAGCAGCTTCTTTTCCTGGAAGAGGACCAAGATAAGAAGATTTCTTCCTTTTTTATTAGGCATTCTCTTTTCATCTGACGTTTATGCTTTTGGGAGATGGAATCGAGGAGGATAGTGCATAGGATCACGTCGAAAGTATTTTATCACGATAAGGATCTCTCCAAATATATTGGCATGTCTAATCTACCTCTTCAATTGACGTGTCAAGCGGCTGAGGTTGCTTGACCCACTCAAAATGTTCAATTTGCGTATCAAATACACACATGCACATATACACGTAAACTATGTTGCTGTTCGCATGCCTCTAGTCAGGCTCCACCCACATGGTGACGTAAGTGATCTCAGAGATTTAATATGAGTGGATGATACTATGATTTCAATACAAGATCTGCTCGATCCAAACCCCTTTAATCACTGGGGAGTTATGTTGTGGGTTCACCCCACTAGAAATTTAAAACAATAAACTCTAGACCTCAGAGCCCAGAAGTTCAAAATTCAGTTCTCATTTCAATGATGAGCAAAATAACAACAGGCTAGGAAGACAATTCTAAGATCACTTAAACAGCATTACAACTTTTATTGTGGCCTTAGTTCTTACTTATGGATGCTTAGATTTCTAGGGGAAAGTGCATGCCAATTTTCTTCTTGTTTGGTTTTATCATCTAAGAGTTTCTTTAATGTAGAGCTTGGACACTTGAGATCTAACTTGAGCTTAGGTCCTCGCCACATGCCTAGATAGTCAACAGATTTCTTTCAAAAGTTAAGGGAGAATTTCATCTTGGCGATAGAAACTGTCACCATCCCTTGACCTATTTGCATGTTAAGTTAGCAAGCACGGACTCTCAAGCTTGTCCCGCTGCCTTAAGGCTTACTAAGTGTAAAATTTACTCTAAATGGATGTGGCATCAATCTACAGTCTCAAAGATATTCTGTCATTTCATGGCCCAGAGTGAGAGGACGAATCGCCAAATCCTTCCTCTCCTACCCCTTGGAACCCATCCTTCTGATGTTCTTGTTTGGTGCACCAGATACAAGGTCAGTAGCTCATGTTGATCTGCCTCGGGTGATCTTGGGAACTCGTGGGACCGAGCCCAATGACAATTTCACATGTTCCTCCCAAGTAAATACTCATCTGTGATTCCAAATGACTGATGTTGACATGGGAAGGCATTAATATTCTTATCCAAGAAACTATTAATAAGGCATGTACATCCCCTCACATCATCAGAAAACTCGACTAACACAGCTAGTTATATTCAGTAATATTTCGCTTTTTTCCATCTAGATTTCTCTGTAACTTGAGATAGTTACAACATGTGAAACTTTTAATGAAAAGCGATTTGGAACAGTGCAACAACATAATAGGTTCTGTAAATGTGACGTTATGCACAGGATTAGATCACATCAATTTTTTCAACCAGAAACAACTTCTGGAAGACATAGAAATCCCAGAAGAAAAGGACAACCCCGAAGTGAATTGTTGCTGCTAATGACACTTCCCACTTATTATAAGGTTGTTCTTAGTTAAAATGTACGTACAACTGATTGCAAAGCGAGAGTCAGTGGAAGAATTTACATTTAATGAAACATTTAGAATTTGAAAGAAAGAAAGCAGAACATTCATAATGCCGTAACCACCAATTCCTATCTGGGGATGAGGCAGCTGTTTGGGATTTTGTTGAGCTTACAATTGCGGAATGAGGAAGCAAATAAAGCTTCATCACGTATGATAAACAAGTTTACAGATTCTGATGCACTGATACTATCTGCCGTGAGTGTTGATAATTCTGTTACCCTATCCACGTAATTTGCTGTGCATTCTAAAACTAGCACGGAATATGATATCTTCTATTGTAGCCCATCCTACCCAAAGCCAGATTTGTTGTAAAAAAGAATCCTAATATTCAACGTAAAACTCGAGGCAAAAGGCAGAGGAACCCTTCAGTTTGTGTTCACTTTACAACATTTGTGAACCATACAAGACGAAATGCAGGATCTAGATAAGCTTCTTCCTCTCGAAGAAACGCTTCAAGTGCAACAACTGCAAAACTGAAACCACAATACAGATGCCAAGGGACATCATACTGAACCATGCAACTCTGGCGTTGGTTTTTTCACTTACTTCCCTCATTTCTGCTTCCCTAGACATATAGCCATTCCCAAAAAAAAAATAAGTTAAAACTTGCATATTCTCACACAACAAGGAAAGAAGAAACTCAATTGTTAACGATATGATCATATTCTTGTTATAGATGCTCCAACCTCTTCTGATATTATGTTCTTCATAAAGTTGAGCTTTAAGGACTCGAGGGTAGTACAACAGAAATGCATCCAAGCAAGAAATAAAATCACTTATTTATCTCATTATTATCCTGTAGAGAAAGCAGATTACCTGTTTTTCAAATAAATCAGATTGTCACGTATGGCTTGCACGGCTCCTTCAAGTTTCAGCAACTCCAGTTCTACGCCCTACGGGTTATAGGTTGAACACGTTATGAAAGAAAATAAAGGATTAATCTAATCTCCAAGACACAGAGATAAGTATAATATTTCCCATATTTGACCTGAATCTTTTCCTTTTTCGCAACTGACTCCCAATCCTTAGCTGCGATTCCAATTTTCCAGTCAAGGCCAATAGTCAATCCAGCACCTTCTTGATGTTCTCCACCAATCCAGAAACATGCCAAGTAGTTCCCGGCCTCAGAGGTTGTAAATGCAAACTGGCCGTGGGTCACATTTTCATTGTGGTGAAGATTGTTTCCATAAGGAGATGTCACCTGGAAGATGGGCAAAAGAGAGGAATCGGTTGACATCAGCTCCAGAAAAACTGTGTCTATTGGAGAAAATGCAAATATATATACTTTGCGAGAACTAGAGATCGGATTGGAGAGAAAGACCATGTGTATTATGTAGAAACACACATGTTTTTTTTTTTTTTTAAAACTATATTCACATGTTACAGAATAGGAAACCCAAGATTACAACATATTATAGTATTAATATACACTTCTACTTCCTATTCCTAACAGACTTAAATAGGTGCTTTTGCACCAGCTTTGCTTATTCGAGAACTGGAAATCAGCAGGCTTGGTTAAACAAGTTAGTTATTTGAAACACAATATTGAGTAGTTTTATTTTAGTGATGTTGACATGGAACTCCTGAAGAAACAAATGGTCTGATAATTTCTCGCATGTAAAATACGTCAACATGCTTATATCAGACCACAAGATAGTTTTCAAAAAACAGATTATATTGTCATATCCATCAAGCGCTGTATGAACCAAAAAGTGGTTGCAAAGCCTGAATATCCTTGGTCTTGAGGTAGGATGTGATCGTTAGTGCCACTGAAAAAGGATATGATGACTTTACAAAGCAGCATAGCGGAGCTTGCTTGCCTGCCTATATATAATAAGGGAGAGGACAAACAGTTCCCCATTTTATCATGGTTTTTTGGATCAAGTGTTTCTGATTCTGCAGTATGCTCCTGCAACAACTTTAGCAGGGTATGTGTAATATTCTAATGCTACAGAAACAATCTCACTGAAACTCAACTGAGATCTCTAACACCTTAAATTACAGTTGTATCCTGCACGCACAGGAAATGGGACAATAATTTTCTAGTATATAACTTAAACAAGCAAGTTACATCTGTGGGAAATCATTTTGCTCAGCGGCACACCCCGAGTCCTTACAAATCATACTTTTTTTGGGTAGATCTTACTCAAGAAATGCTAATTTGATTAATTTATTTGGCACCCAAAAGGAAACACTACATCAATTTTCTCACGGGAAAACTGTAGTCAGTTTTGCACAAGCACAACTAGTCTTCTATCGTTTGATATTCTGCTGCCAACTGCAATTCCCAATCATCAAAGATTAAAACCAACTCAACAACCTAACTTATCATACCCCTCAGGCTCAGCCATGGAGAAACAGTGCGTGTCCGTCGCCTACTTATCAGTTATCAGTAGCAAATACAGATAGCTCCAAAAATTGAACTTTTAGAGTTTGACTGACGGGCACTATCTGAATTGCCCCCAACCATGGATCAAAAGAATCTTTCTCATGAAAGGATCCCAAGCCTAGTAGATCCATCTCTGAACTTCCACTCTAGTAGGACCCCCCTCCCAGTTCGAATTCTGTCCCTTGTAGCATACCTTGAAGCTATGACATGCCCCATAGAATTTTATTTTTTGTTTCCTCTAATAGTCTCCACAATTATCCCATAAAAAAGACCATATTAAAATGGACACAAGATCTAACTACAAAACCTCCCATATCTAATGGCATTTTCACAATTAAATGGTGGGGGACTTACGTTTGTAATTAAGTGTAGGCAAACTAAAATCCTAAAAGTATTGATTCAGGTAAGTGCCACTAGTGAAAAGTTGGGAGCACCAAAATAAGAACTGACATGCCAAGTCAAATGCCCCAGTATGACAGTACATAAGTGATCCCTCCTGGACCTACTCAATGAGCAAGATTCATCCCAGGAGATGTGGAAAAAGAACACAAATTAGATGAATTATCCGCTATCAAACAGTATAGTGAACTAAGAGGCATCAGAGTGAGACAGTCAAAGAAGACAGCAGGGAAGATGTCAAAGACTGTCTATGAAGTTTCCATTTAATAATGTCAAAAATAACATTGAATTGGCTCACGCATAGGTATAGATTCACGTCAAGACTCCAGTGTACAAAAACAAGAAAGCAAGCTTAGTTCAATTCGAAGCTAGCAGAGGATCACAGTTCTACACAAGCGACCAGATAGAATGGCAAGAAGCTGCAAATGTCGAGTCAATCAGAACTCAGAACCCAGATGCGTCCTCTTCTCGTAAATCAAATTCAACATACAATCTATCCATCCATGTATCAAATTGAGAAGTTCGCAAACAAAACGGTCACTTGCATAATTTGACTTCCAAGTCACTCAAAAACTTCTCTTTCTATCTGAATGCAATGTGAGTGTGTGTGTGAGAGAGAGAGAGAAAGAGAATGACCCGAGAAGAAATAGTGGCAGTGTGGAGGTGGGCGTGCTCGTCGTCGACGATGTAGTAATCGGCCAGGACGACGACGTTGCTCTGGATCTCCTCGGAGACGCACTTGGTCCCCGAGCTCGGGATCGTCAACCACACAGCTTCCGCGACCGGCACCAGACGCCCGCTCCAGCTCAACAGCAAGCAAGCTGCTAAGAGAAGAATCGCTCCGGCGCGCCTCTCCGCCATCGCCCGAGAGACGCAGTCAACGAAGAAGAAGAAGCAGGAGAAGGAGAAGAATCGAGGGTCGATGCTGGAGCAGGCGAAGCAGATCTACGGAGCTCAGCACCGCTCCCAGGTTGCTTCCTCTGCTTCTTCGCCAAGGTTCGGTTTTTAGTTGCGTCGGTAATTAAAAGCGAGAGAGAGGAGAGAGGGCGCGTCGCCCGCACGCGCCCCGGAACTCGTTCACACGTGTCGTCCCTTAACTGGTCGGTCCGGCGCGTACGACACGATTTCGGCGGACATGCGAATTTAAAAAAAAAAAAGAAGATGAAGCGCTCGCTCGGCCGCCGCTGACGCTGAAGCAAGCTGGACACCGAAGTCGACTCCGACCTCCCCTCCGACAACGGAGGTTCTTCCCTCTGTCCGAACCGGCCGATCCGACGTCGTCGCTTAGCAGGTTCCCCTCTCTCTCTCTCTCTCTCTCTGCCTGCGTTTGCCCCCCCGTCTTTGATTCGTCAAGACTGGATTTTTATCCGATTGGTTCTTCCCGTCGCTGCCTGCGCGAAAAGAAGTTCGAGCGGGTGCTCATCCGGGTCACCTGGTACTTCACAATCGTGGTGCTTGATGGGTTTTGGTCAGTTTCTCTATTGCTGCGGTTGGAAATGGTTTGACGCTTTGTAGTCTGCCGCTGTCTGTGATTGTTATGTTGGCGTGCTTACATTAGTCGACGGTGTGGCATTAACTTCTTTTTCTTTACATGCTAAGAAGCTGCAACTTGTGCAGGTTTCGGCTGTCTGAATCCAGCGCTGTTTCTGGTTCATAGCAGGTGAAATCCCTGTTCCGTTAGGCGCGAATATATTCAGTTCTCTCTGGACCTGGACTTCGGTGAATTCTTTTAGGATTTGAAAAATCTTTTTCTCCGACTAAAGTCTCTGGTCAATCCATGTTGTTGGTCCCAATGGCCGTTAACCATCTGCACTCGATCTTCTTATTGGCACTCTTTGCATTGCCTCTTCTTTTCTCTACCCCGACCGAGCCTCGAGAAGTAGAAACCGATGTGCCGATTGCGCGGTTCCAGCAGTACCTCAGGATCAATACGGCCCACCCTAACCCTGACTATGCTGGAGCTGTCTCCTTTCTTAAGGACCAAGCTCAGGCCATTTCCCTCCAAACCTGTATCCTAGAGTTCGTCCCAAAAAAGCCCGTTTTGGTTTTGACTTGGTTAGGATCCGACCCTTCTCTTCCTTCCGTCCTTTTCAACTCCCATATGGACTCTGTCCCCACCGAGCCATCCAAGTGGATTCATCCTCCCTTTTCTGCCTTCAAAGATTCCAATGGAAAGATCTTCGCTCGGGGGGCGCAAGATGACAAGTGCATTGCCGTTCAGTATATTGAGGCCATTAGGAACCTTAAGGAGAAGAATTTTGTACCACTTCGCACAATTCATGTCTCGTATGTGCCGGATGAGGAGATCGGTGGATTTGATGGGGCGGCTAAGTTTGTGGGATCCGAAGAGTTCAAGGAACTGAACGTGGGGTTTGTCTTGGATGAGGGGCAGGCATCCGTTACCGATGAGTTTCGGGTTTTCTATGCTGACCGGTCACCTTGGGGGCTAATGATTAAGGCTAAGGGAGCACCTGGACATGGATCGAGGATGTATGACAACAGCGCTATGGAGAATTTGATGAAGAGCATGGAAGCCATAAGCAAGTTCAGGGAGAGCCAATTTGATAAGGTCAAGGCTGGAATTGCAGCAATTTCCGAAGTCATTTCAATCAATCCTGTCTACATGAAAGCTGGAATTCCTTCGCCAACTGTGAGCTTCATGTGCATTCTTTTGTTAATGGCACACTTCACCTTAATTCATTTTCTCATGCACATGCTCTGATATGGACTGGCTGATCGTGGGTGCAGGGTTTTGTCATGAATGTGCAGCCTTCAGATGCCGAGGCTGGCTTTGATGTCCGTCTGCCTCCGACTGCAGACCCTGATCTTGTAAAGAAAAGAATTGCTGAAGAATGGGCCCCGGCTATCAGGAATATGACATACCAGGTAAACACTCATCTATATTTTCACCTGCACAAGGGTCGTTTGTTCAATTTTCAGAACTGGAAGCAGATGAGAGTAAAGATCAGGTGCTTGGACAATTGCCCAGGATGCCATATTTTTCCATAAAATGCTGTATCGTATATGTTCCTCTGAATCTGTCAATTATACTGCTTCTGCTTGATGGAAGCCTCGCTTATTGGTATAGTCTTCACACCTGCAGCATGGTGAAGTCTAATGTGCATGTTCAAAATCTCCAATGGAATCTGGTAGACTGTTAAATGCTTTTCACGGTAGTTCTGCTAGATTGATGAGCTTCTTTATTTGCTTAACTTTAAAAGAACAAAAGTTATTTCTCTATATGTGAAAATAGCTTTCTTGCCCCTATTTTGCTCAGGATTCCTTTCTTTTCAGTTTTCTATGCAACTATTTCATTCCCAGTGCATATAAAAGTAGACAAGTTAGGTTTTTAGATGTTTCTGTTTGCATCCTAAAATAGTCAACTTTGATGTCAAAGAGCTAAAGTTATTGATTATGGCCTTGAATATGATAATAACTTAGGTCAGTGTTAATGAGAAAGTGCTAAAACCATTGAGACAAAGGGGAATCTCTTAAGTTGGGCCGTAATGATAGAGTGGATTCATTAACTGAAAGTGAAAGCCGATTATGAGTATTGACTAATTTATAGAAAATGTTGGATGTGAACAAGGAAGCAGAAACAGTTTGTTGACTGGCTTTTGTTGATCTGATATTGACTGTGAATACAATTGATGGTAAAATGCCAACATTAACTGTAAGAAGCCAACAGAATTGAATCGACAGGACAGGAACAAATTTTATCTATTGACTGATAGCCAAGTCAATGTCAGTCAAGTCAATGTCAGTTGAGTCGAGAAGCATCGAGGTCGACTCACAAAATTTGGTTGAAATCAAATTAACTGCAAGGATAAAAAATAGCATGAACAGTTGTTGCGGTCAAATCTAGGGAAGAATAGTTACAAAAGGTGTTGAGTGATGGTTGCAGACTTGCAGTCAAGTAGATATTTTAGCCAATCAATCAATAATTGCAGCCAAGCTCTTGAGGGAGAAATGGTGATACCATCCGATCTGGAGCCAAAATCAAACTTCAGTAAAAGGATAATGAAGTGCACCGATGAGTCTTTGCAAGGGGAAAATCATCCTTTGGTATTTGTGGCTTTCAACTTTTTATCCTTGAAAAAGGCTCATTAATGGAGATCAATGATAATAAGCCACAAGTTTAAGATATTGTGTATAGATTTGCAAAATTTTATGTTATACAACGTTTCATGCTTTCTGCTTAAGTTGAGGCATGCACATGATTACGATGTGAGACCAGGAACAAGCTAATTTCAGCAGATCTTCTGCTCACTTGTTATCAAATAATTATCAATGGGCAACAGCTGGAAAAATTAGTGTACATGTAGTTATTGATACATTAGTGGCTTAAGAAGTGAGGTTATGCTTTTCCTAGTTGCCTGCTTTGGATCCTATAGTTTCTTACTTGTATAATTTGCAGTTGATCTACCTCTATAACCAATCGTTCTCACCTAGTAGGGTTATGTTGCTAATTAATGAGTGAATGATAATGTCTAAATGTACTTTAGAATCCACAAAGGTAAGGGACACCATATTGCTTTTAGAATCTGATCATGATGCTTTCTAATAGGGATTCTCTTTGCTGGTATTGATTCTGGTAATTTCATCCTGCTTGGCACAGTCAAGTTGTGTAGCATGTTTCCTGTTTTGCATGTTTCCTGTTTTACTCTACTTTGATTCTGTGGGGGTTTAAGAATGGATTTTCTTTTTGGACAACTGATCCTCCTTCCCCTTCTTGTAACAGCCACTGTCATACTCTCATCAGCTAATGCACGATACTTGTCATATGGCTTAAAGACACTCATAAAACACAGTTTTTGCGTCATCCATAGATTTCATACTCATAAGGATGAAACTAGAATTGAATGGCTGATTTAAGATATTTATCCTCTCGTATGTTAGATAACTCAGACAGGACCTATTCGAGACTACGAGGGGCGCCCATTAATGACTAGAACAGATGATTCCAACCTTTGGTGGTCTGCCTTTAATCAAGCTGTTGCGGCAGCTGGAGGAAAGCTTGCAAAGCCTGAAATCTTATCTTCAACTACTGATGCAAGATTCATTCGACAGCTGGGGATTCCTGCTCTTGGGTTCTCTCCAATGATCAATACTCCAATACTGCTTCATGATCATAATGAGGTGCGAGATTTTTTAGGAAAACCATATATGTAGACTGTATTGGTCATTCAGTACTACTAATATTTACCATAACTTTTTGGTTGTTGCAGTTTTTGGAGGATAAAGTCTTCTTGAGGGGGATAAAGGTATATGAATCCATAATTAGTTCTTTGAGTTCCTTTGTTGAAGAATCACAGAGGAACATGATTTAGCTAACTCCTGATTGAGTAGCAAATTAATGCTGCTTGTAATTGCAGTATCTATATGATAAATCTGGATAATTTGATAAGGCTGCTTCTTGTTGTTGTTGTCCTCTAAAAAGCTCTCCCACACATGTTACTGGCATTCACCAATTCATGTTGAAGTGAAGCTCAAGTTGTGAGCTTCTCCTTGTATTACAACATAGCAATAAGAGGGTCTCGGCCATAGTGTAGACATGAATAACCGTTTTGGTTCTGAGCTCCAGTATGGACCATATTTCCATCTGTGAGGTTACTGACTCTGAATAAATTGTATATGAGTGTCTAAGATGTTGAAGAGGGACATCTCTTTGATGAGTTTGCCATAGTCTCTTTCTGTTTCTGAAATTGCATCTGCAAGAATGTGGTATTTTCCTAGCTTTGTTCATTCGTAAGATGATTTCTATTTACTTCAGCGCTTTTCTGTAATAAATGTGGTCCTCCAAGAGTGAATGAGAGCGTCGATTTACCTTGTGATAATGACATATCACTTAAAAAAAGAGGACATTTTGGTCAAGTTGAAAGTTAGTCATTAAGAATTTTCCTCAGATGCACAAGAAGAATTAGTTGGAGAATTAATTGTTGAGGATGCAATAAATCATCCCATTCATATGTATCAGGTAGGGCCCTATCCTTAAGGGTGGCTGGTGCGACTTTAAGATGATATTGAGCTGGAGATGCCGATTCAAACACGGGATCTACCGTATCCGAACTGATTGATTGGTTGCTTGGGCAATCCTCATGAGTTACTCTCTTCTGAAAACATAACCTTATTAGCACCACCATCAACACCCCACCAGAAATCAGAGCTACAACAGGTTTCCAACTTCTTAATCTCCAAATGTTGTGCAACAAAGGACTAGCAAGTTGGAGCTTATTAGCAAATGCAACCTCTTTCAGCAGCCCAGGTTCTGATCTCACTCCATATCAGATCGGTCAGTGGGTTGCAATCCTCAGAGAGTAAGCTACTAATAAGTGGCAAGTCAGACTATGTAATGAGGAAGAGACCCCGATTCAAATCCACTAATTGCTGCTATTTGGTGCTAAAAATCAGAAGAAACTCCAGTTGCAAATAGCAACGTCTCTGTCTTCATAGGATTAAGCTTCCATCCAAGCATAAGATTAGGAAGAGTCAAAGGTGGAAAGTCTTAAGCGAAGAGGATCGTTCCAACCCAGATCGTTCCAACCCAGTCTCTTAATTCAATCCAATTGCTTTCCAGTTATGAAAATGTTGGGCTTTCATAAAGCTGAAAGGATACCACCACCCACTCGCCCGGGCTAGGAAGTGACTGACCGAAGATTAGACATCGAGATTTAACCATACTAATTATAGTCGGCCATCCACAGAATCCATTGCATCGCTTCAATAATGTAATGAGCTCCGATACCATCTGTCACGATCAAAAGTGTTAGTATGATACTAAATTTTGAAGCTTCTGATATTGGTTCACCACATGGCTTAGATCCTAATTTGGGTCGCGGCTCATTTAATTGACACAGCAAGTATCGGAATAGAATGACATTTTACCCCTTTTGCATACAACTTTTCAGTTTATTTAACATCATGATTTTGAGCACAATATTATCATCATATCATTGTCCCATGGACCTTAGCTTGGGGTAATATTATCATGCATCAATTGATGTACATCTTTAGTCTTAGTCCGATATTCAAAAGATGCACTTGACTCATGTAATAAACTTTCTAGGCAAGCTATGTGCGCGAATTCAATTTCATCTATAATGCGTTTATAAGTAGCCAAAGTGATAGTATTATTCAAGTGTAACATCATTACTTCCTTAGCTCATATTAGGCTGTCACGGTTAAAATTCAAGACAACGCTTAAGTGGATGCAAATAGGCTACTCCTGAATATGAATATGGATTCATTTACCGTCCCACACATAAGATCGCAACATATGTCCTTTTCTATTTGAATTGCATCAAAACCAATCAAAACCAAACAGAATCGTGTTACTAGACACACATCTCCTCTTTCCTCCTCCCTCTCGGCCGGTCAACCTATAGTGGACCCGCCACCACCGTCCTCCGACTCCATCGCCAACAACAAACCACCGTCTCCATCGGAAGCTAGCTGAGGTCATCGCCTTGTCATTGTTCCTAAACTAGTTTTAATGGAGGAAGCAAAGGGCACGCTCGGATCCTCGAGGATATGGTCTGTCGATGACTCCTCGCATGAACTTCTACGAAGTTTCTGCATCGCGGATTTAAAAGTTCATGCTGTGGATCTCACCTACCCATCCATCTCGGGCACATGCTCATGTTGCCCATTCTTTCAACCCGAACCCCTTATACTTGCCCATATTGTGATTTCAATTGAATTTCGGGAGAGATATATAATGGAAAGTGTCAGTCCCCACTTTCCGTCCATATGATTGGTACGGAACTTACAGTACGGAGCCAGCTCATGCGTGGAATGAATTATTTCTGCAGATAATGCTTGTCGACGCCAGAATCGAAGAAGCATGCATGAATCTTCCCTCATGGTACCGGCAAGCATTTCATAAATGAATGAAATGTTGCATAGAATCAAATATAAAACGGAGGTCATATGAAAGTTGGTGTTTTTTCTATTAAAACTCAGTACAATCCAAGAGAACTTGATAGATGGCTAGCTTGTCATGATTTTATCTTGCCTTTATCTCAAAATGAAATGTATCCATTATCAGTAGGAATAACATACTGTTGTTCCATTTTCAAAAAATGAAATACTTTCAGTGATGATAGATCGCCGAAAGAGTTGGTAAGTGTCAAAATACCAATGGTAAAAAAAATTCCATGTTATATAATTTCTAAATAATTTATTGGTAATTTACTGATACTTTTATTAGTTCTTTTCGGCAATTCACATATTATCAACTTTCTTATCTTTTATGATTTTTTATTTATTTATCTATGTTACTAATGCTTTAAATTTACCAATTTCTCATATGAATTTATCAATTTTTATTTGAGTGACTTACCAATTTTTTTCAAATTAATTTACCAACTAGTTTTGGATTATCAATTCTCATTTGGCTTACCAACTTTTTTGTGATGAAATTACCAACTAATTTTGAAAAATTTGTTGTGAAACGGCACAAAAATGTTTGCATAAACCCTTCATAAGCTTTTGATCCTTTGAAAACTCGTTTTCTTTTCATAGCTACCGAAAATTGTCTTTGGCATAAAAAAAAATAGGTCAGGCGTGTTCGAAACTATCCTTTCAAGAAAGGATTTAGTCTATGGCCTACCAAAGATCAGATTTGAGGAAAAAGGACTTATGTTATGCATGTTCTTTAGCAAGTGAAGGTCTCTTCTAAATCTATGGATACTGTCCCTACCAGTCACTCCTCGCACTTATTGCATATTGACTAATATGGACCCACTAGGACATTAAGTCTTGGAGAAAAAAAGGTACGGACTTGTCATTATTGATGAATACTCTAGATTTACTTGAACTCCTTCTCTAGCTCATAAGAATGACGCTTTGTTTGCATTTGCTAGACTTGAATACTGGGGGTAATTCTTGAATCCTAGGTGTCTGGTTACGGAGTAACCTCCCCATGAACTAGGAGTTTCCTTCAATGGGAGCTGTCTCTTTTTGTCCATTTATATGGTGGGTTGTGAGACTGCGTTCCTTATTTTAACATGTTAGTGTCGGCATGCCCCATCTCTTCTCGTTAGTACAATATATTTTTCAAGCCCTATTTCGACTCTACTCTCTAGGTGTTTGTCCAAGAGATGTCAAGGTTCACACCAAATTTTGGACGAAACAATTTAATGTCATACTTAAGACAAGCCTACCAAAGACAATTTTACAAAAAGGACTCTTGTGATGCATGATCTTTTGGCAGGCGAAGGTCTCTTTTAAATCTAGGGATACTGTCCCTACCAGTCATTCCTCGGAATTATTGCACATGGACTTACATGGACCCACTAGGATACTAAGTCTCGGAGAGAAAAAAGGGCATGGACTTATTATTATTGATGAATATTCTAGTTTTATTTGAATTCCTTCTCTAGCTTATAAGAATGATGCCTTGCATGCATTTGCTGAACTTGCTAAGAGATATCCAAATGAAAATGGGCTTAGCATTTCTTGTATTAGAAGTGATCACAGAGATAAGTTAGATAATCATGACTTCGAATCATTTTATGATGCGTATGACGTTGAGCTTTTTTTTCCCGGGGCCTTACCCACCACAACAACACGATGTTGTGGGAAGAAAAAAATAGGACCTAGCAAGTAAAATGTAGATTTAATGACCGTTGGAGTTCCTCAATTGAAGACACATCTCATCGCAATAAAGTATGAAATTCCAAGATTAGTTACGCCTAAGATCACGGACTAATTCACTCATTAGATTGGTGACATGGCATGATCAAAACATACCATTAATAGAAATTCCAATAGAGAACCTTATATTGGAAAAAAGGTTCCCTATGTGTTTTCAATGAGTTTTGCCGAGATCCCTTACAACGAATGAATTTTGACATAATGAGTACATGATGCAAGTGCAACGTACGAATTTAGAGCTCTATAATTTGGAGAAAATTCGGCCATATAGTTGAAGGGAAAGAAAAAGGGAATATGAGCATTATTGAGTTCGGTTTTTTTTTTTTTTAAGCTTCTAATAACCATTTGAGTATTGTTCTTAAGAGTTAGTAAGAGTGACAAACCCATTTATGAACACACGAGAGAAGTGGTGGTACCAAGTTAAAGTATTTATCTAGGTGAAAGATATAGTACGCCAGAAATTCTTTAGAAACACTTACAATTGTAGTTATAATTGGGGAGGGGGATCAATCTTGCCGTGTATACAAGGTGTGCGAACGACTTCTGGAGGATCCAAAAGTTACATAATCTATAGCGGGGCTGTTTCAAAAGGAAGTTAGATTCTGCGTAAAAGCAGGTTCTACAATTATAGTAAGATGGTGTTTGTAATCTTGGCCTGATTAGTCCAGCTCGGTCAACTTTGGCTACTAGAGTTGGAGGGAAGGAGTAGGCACATTCAAGCTGGAACTCTATAAAGCTCCTTTGTAATTTCTCTTTTCCTAGAATTCTTTATTTTCCGTCATTAGTTCATTCTGCACGTAGAAGCAAAACATTTGTGGGAGTTGATTCTACAAAATTAGTTTCGTATTATTTTTTGAAAAAGCAATTCTTTACTCCCCCTCGCTGTTGCTTATTTGTGCCTGACAGAAATCACACCATGATATAATATTGCAATTAAACAGTACTACAGTTGCTTTTCGAAGTAAAGTGGAAATCCAAATCTCAAAATAGTGATTTCCCATGAAACAAGTCCTTAAAGTCAAAATGGCCCAAAGCTGGTTCATAACGTGGAGTAATCGAACACTAACATACTTTAGGGTCATGAAATCGTGAAAACCTGAATGTTTCAACTAATATCCTTAGAAAATCAATATTTTGCATTCCATGTGGGCACGTCTAGGTGGGCACATCTCGACTAGGACTAAGCGGCAATAGCAAGCAAACCCAAAGACCTTGGACCGATCTATGCTTCTAGCAGTTGTTACTGTCGTCTTTTCATTTGTATTTTTAGGGCTAAGCCTATGATGTTTCTAGTAGCTTAAACCAGCTCAACATAGTAATGTAAATGTAAACTCGTGAAAAGCGCAAACTAACGGTCAAATCAAGCTCGAGATAACAGGGTCAATTTCATTGCATGCCCACTTTGTCAATCCCCTTTCTTCCAGAAATTGGAAAAAGGGAAAGCACAGCTGTTGTGAAAAGGAAAGAAACCTTAAGTGGAACATGAACTTTCGTGCCATCTTCGAAAGTGGGGCCAAGACCCTTGTTTCATTTCTTTGATTCAAGGCTAGAAGTGTGGCCTGAACATGCGAAAAACAAAAGGAAAATGAAAAAGAGACACGTGGTTTGTCTGAATAATATATATGGAATCTCACTATCGGTCACCTGATAGATAAAATTATGCTAACCATAATTATTTGATTTTTTCAAAAATTTTAAGCAGCATTTGATATTTTAGACATGAAGTAATACGAGTACAGTTTTTTTTTTTTTTTTTTTTCTGAGAATCGAACGAGCCCGAAATAATGATGACAGAGGGGCGCCTCATGTTTTGAGAGGGTGTGAACGAGGAAGGAGAGAGGAGGGGGAGGGTGCTAGTACGGATCCACGACACTAATCCTTCTTTTTATGCAAATCTTATGATTAGATAGAGCAAATTCAATGATGCAGTATCATGTCGTCTAAAATAAAATTATGCGTCTTCTCCTTTTTCTTCTTTCAATGCAAAGCTTGTCATTGGCACAAAAGCAATTCAATTGCTCCGCAATCGCTTCACGAGTACTCGTTAACTAAAATACAGTAAAAAACAATGAAAAACTTCTCTTGATGATTCTTTTTAGCATGAGTTGTTTGAACATATTTGTACGACTAGTCCTCGCAAAGGCATATTAAGTTACTTCCATCCGCATGTGCTGAGTAAGGCTTCGGTCATATGACGGCAGCCATACGGATGTGAATTTGCTGTATCAAACTTAATTTTACTTAATTAATTTGTTTACTAGTCAAGAAACAATAATCGAGAGGCCATGATGTAAATTATAGATTACAGAAGTTTTAAAGTTTGAAATCGTGGGTGAAAGTATAACTCATATCGTATTACGGAGAGTATGAAGTATTGTATATCTCAAGCATTAAAAGAGTTCTTGAGGAAATAGACAACCCTTTAGTAAGCACTAGTCAATCGCCATTTCAAGAGCTTTAGGTGATTAATACAAGGGCTCACAATGTATGATATACAGATCATCTTGCTTAAATACTTTCCTTCCCAGGTAGAACAGGCATTACCTATGAAACAACGAGAGTCATCTAATACGTCACGATTAGGAAAATTAAGATGGAGCTTTCGGGGCTTCTTGATTTTGAAAAGCAGCCACTTTGACTGCTTCCACACTCTGTTACACGTTTAGAGTAGATAGACAACAGTGAAACATTGATGGTGCCACAACTGGCAAAGTTAATGAGATAGGAAATCCCCATCATCATCACGTGCAGCTTAGGACTATTATGGTCTAGGGTTCTGCTTTGACTCAGCACCCCTTTTCTCATTTTTGCTTTAGTATGAAAAACTTATTTAAAGGAGTTGATTGTGCTTGAATTTCATCCACAAGAACCGCGATTTGTAATTGATTTTCGATAATATCTGTGTGGCTGCAATTTCGCATCACGCGGTTCGCATATTCAAAACTTACTTATTATGGAGATACACTTTCCACGTGCCGAGGATAAATGCAAAAGTGTCATTGGGAGACCTTTTTTTATATTTTGAATAGGCTTTTTGTTAATGAGTGACCCTAATAAGGGCACTCGTTAAGTAATCGAATAAAGAAAGCTTGGTGTTTACAATATACCAATTGTTCTCGTGTTTATGTGTAATTAATAGTTGAAAATTGGACAACTCCTTATTTAGTATGTTTAGTATGATAAATAAGTGCCACAAAGATACTCGTTAATATATCCCTTTTGAATATGAGTTATTTTACTTTTGAAGTGATTTTAACTGTGGATTTACTTTCGGAAGTTTTCAATTGAAGTTCAGAAGTTAAAAAAAAAAAAATATAAAATCGAAGGTGCATCTGGTGGAGGTAGTTGAAAACTTTTCAATTATTTTTTCATTAAGATTTATCTCAGAAAAGTTCCCCATGGCACTAGACAGAGCACTTTTACCTTCCCCAGACAGATACCATTGCAAATTAGAGAAAAGAAAAATTGCACTTTCTATGATTACTTGCAGTGTGAACATGGTGTTCAAATGAGCCAGTCTCCGATAATCAACGGTGCCGGGCACGTTGCACGACCGGAGACCCCGCCCCAAGGATTCGCTTGTCTTGAAAAGAGCGCCCCTGGACAGCGCCACGATGCGACGAGGTACGTTCGTTCACTAGGCTTTGCGTTCCGCCGTACCAAGGCGAATCTCATCGCCCCTTGAAAAGTCCGATTCCAAGGCAACCTGTTCCTCTGACGAGAACCCGGGGCTACATCCCTGAAAGTCAAGCCGTGCATGGCGTAAGCAATTAAGCAATGCCTTCCGAACAGTTGAGGGCGATGCGTTGACGTATTGCCTCCTCTTTGGCCGATTAAATTATTGGCACGCCCATCCTCAAATCTCTCTCGTACTGATTCGGACGCTCAAGGTGCGAAGCATCAACATCAGAATGAGATAAGACAGCACCCCAAGGACGCGTTTTTTGGTCTGCGGGACAGGCCAGACACAGCTGGAGTGTCCCGTGCTTTCGTCGAGCGGGGGCTCTTCCCCTCTTTGGCAATGCGCGTGGTGAGTACTTGGGTTGCTTATTTCCCTTTGGACATGAATATATCATTATATAATTCTATTAAATGACTGTAAACCCTAGTGTCTCTTTTTTAAAAATATTTTGTGTGTAAAACAGCCAATTTGAAGCTCTGGAGCATCATGCGCAGCTCCGCGGAAGCTGCCTATCGCAGCATCCTATGTCTCTCTTTCTCATCTCTCTCTCTCTTCCTGAGCTGCATTGCTCTTTGTATAATTTAGTAATCATATATAAAACAGTGTTTAATTAATTTGTTTTTGGTTCTCTTTTCATGTTGGTTTTGCCTTCCTTGACTTTTAACCGGGGGCATGATGCAGATGACATGTGGGGGTGTGACTTGCTGAGAAAGTCAAGAATCACAAGGGGCCAGAAAACATTCATTATTCTATATGGGGGGGGTGTGTGTGTCCAAGCTGGTCTGCCTTCACTTTCTCCACAGACCACAGGGCTTGATGTTGGCCTTTGAAAACATTGCACTTAAGGAATTTTAAAAAGGGGTTGCTGGTCAATGTGGTCATGGTGGTCAGACATGTAACTGCTTTGACAAACTGCCTTCCAGGCAGTAAAATTCAGAGATACTAAACTCGTTCCATACACGGTTGGTAAATTGCAAGAAGAACGGTAAAGCAAATTTGGTTCATCTTTAAGCAGCCGATAAAAGTTCAACACATTATTTTATGAATAAATCTTGTGTATGGCCCATGATATATTATCATGGCCAATTGCCAACTCTGTGTCGTCTTTGACATCTTGGATGATTTTGCAGAAAGCAATAAAAGGTCCTTGACTCATTCAAAAACCTGCCCCTTCACTTTCACTATCAATTATGGGTCAGTAAGAACATATTTGGAATGAACTACAGGAACATAAATCCAATAACATATATTTCTCACATAATATGTAAAAACAGATGAGGAAAAACACCTGTCATCCATATATCCAAAACCCCACACTTTAAAATAAGTATGGAGGAAGCTGCCTGCTTGTTTCTTGGACTACAATTTTATGAATCTATAAATCAGCATCCTCTTTGTACTCCATTTGTGTCCTGACCCTCCATCACTCGTTTCCGTTTCGCAAGAACAACAGCCAAAAGCAAGAAGAGAAAACACTCGACTGAAAATCCACCATATTGAGCCAACTCTTTCCATCTCATCACCCATATTTTCTCTCTTTGAAACATTCTCGCTGATCTCGCTCTCCCGGCGTTGTTTCGCCAATGGTGAAGAGTGAGCCAGAGTCATCATCCATGCCATCATCCAGTGCATTGAGAAAGAAGTATAAGGGAGTGAGGATGAGAAGCTGGGGCTCTTGGGTCTCAGAGATAAGAGCACCGAACCAGAAGACAAGGATTTGGTTGGGCTCTTATTCCACTGCCGAGGCTGCAGCTAGAGCCTATGACGCTGCACTCCTCTGCATCAAGGGCTCTTCAGCCACTTTCAACTTCCCTCTCTCCTCCTCCCAACACCATGTCCCTCCCAATGCCTCCATGTCCCCCAAGTCCATCCAGCGAGCGGCCGCTGCGGCCGCCGCTGCCACAAATGGCGGTGGTGCTGATAGCAATGTCGCCGCCACCACCGCTGCTGCTACCTTTGCTGCCCCCGCTCCCTCATTTGTCTCATCCCCATCTATGTGTTCCTCGCCGTCGGATCAACTGGACGACGAAGTGTCGCTTGTGCAATGCGTCGGGGCGTACACTCCCAGCGAACCGATGGATATGATGGATTATTGGTGCAATTACGATGCCTTCCAATCGCCGAAGTACGTGGATCAAGTAATGTATAACAACATCGCCGCGGCATCATTTGGTCCTCCCACGGTTGAGGAGCTTTTAGAAGAAGCTGAAGAAATCCAGCTATGGAGCTTCTGTTGATATATTTTTTTTTAACCATTCATAGTAAACTTATTCATCAATTCAAAGGGGAAATTCCTGATGATATTGACCAAAATAATATGTTATATAAGGGTTATTGAGGGTTTAACTAGCTAGGCGGAGAAACCCACATGGGGAGAGACATCTTTTTGGACTCCCTCATATGAGTACTTCTAGATTGTATTAATTTTTTAAGGTATCATTTTCTGTCAGGAGTGTGTCTTACGCTATGCTATATAAATTCATCATGCGAGAATGTAATACGGAAGTGGAAAATGTAATGTATCGTTGCTTATGTTGTCTTCATTTGTCATGGTTCGTTCGTAGATGCTTCTTCAAAACATCAAGTACAATCATAGAAGATTCAAAATACGATCAATTCTTAATACCAATCTCGTTGCAATTGAAGGCGATATCTTAGTATATATTCTTGCCTCTGGTTAACTTTGTGGATTCGCTTCCCCTTAAGCTCTTTCTAACTTCCTCACTATGTTTAGTTGGCCAAAAGCGTGATCGGGCCTACTCAACTTTGGATGAACTCTCTATTAATATCGTATTATCGCACCATATGGCAATACGAAATATTCTACTAATAACTTTAATGTTAGAATACCTAGGATGTATGGAACAAGGGATCTTTAAGGTCAACCCTAGCTCAGCACTACTAGGGATCGCCGGATCGGACATTTTAGAAAAATGTTGGGTCGGAAGTGACAAAATAAGCAGTCAATTTATCTGACATTATAATTGTTCTCGGAATGCTTTTCGGGCATCGGTCGTCACCAAAAGGACTTACAAAAGGATTTTTTTTTTTTTTTTTGTGGGTAAAATTGCACTTTTCTTTGCAATTATTTGACGCTAAAGAATCCCTTTCAACGGGCTTTCTAATCGCGTGTCCCATAGTTTGGATTAGGCAAATGACGGCACAAGGCATGCCCGTATGCGGACTTCTAATTAAGGATGGGCCCCCATTATTGTTTGTTCCCTACATTGAACTTGGTCACGCTCTTCCGACATTGACGTATCATAAGGATGAGATGTTCAGAACACAAAGACAGACTACATACCCATAGTGGAAATGGATTGGGTTATGTAACTTTCATCTCAAACGTAGAATTTAATGGGATGTCGTCTTCATTATTGTGGATACAGATAGATGGAGTCATCCGTATATTCATTTGGGTGTGGATGATCGATTGCAAAGTGAGTAGATTTCAGATTTGGAATTTGGAACTAACCTTATCTTAGTTCTTGAAATTGGGAACCAACCATCTTGTTGACTTTGGAATTGTGCTGACTGGCTCCAAGTCGGTTTTAAGGCCTACTCGGTAAGCAGCTGAGGCATTTTTTTTATTCCTGTCATTTCCTTTCATTTTACTATATATACAATATGCATGAATTAAACATGAATACAATTCTCTCTGCTTAATGATAATATGTCAAATATATTCAATTTCATCAATTTTTTTTATGTTTTAGTAAAAAATATAGGGCTAATGGTAGACCGGTCCGATTTCAGGTTTTACTATGGAGCTAGCGTCACGGGTTTCAAGTTTCTGAGAGCAATCGGTTGATTGAAGGTATAGAATTTGGGACCAAACCAATCAAAGCTTTTTGGACCTTGGAATTGAAGTGGTTCCCTTGTAAACCAGTTGAGTAAGAATGACTCTCAAGTTGAGCTGACTCGGTTGCTCACCCTAACAATAGTGTACCATCCGTGTTTTGGGCCACCAAGCTACTCAGTTTTTGAGTCACGTTTAAATAGTTCCATTGAGTGAGCAAATATTTAGATCAACATTCATCTCTTAAACTTGAATTAGTGCCCCGATATTTGACCATTTCAGCTTCCTTTTATCCAACTACAATTACATATCCACTCCCAGAGTTCGAGGGAGACACCATTTCTCATGAAATTCGTCATCACATGAGCAAACCAGCAAGACGATGCTGTTTTCTCAGGAAAAAACATTTATTGTAAATTGAGATGACAATCAGATTAGCGCCCTTTTGATTTCCCTTGAATTTTTTAAACAGAAATTACTCAGGATTTTTTTTTTTGGTAAGTGGAGCTCTAAGACAAGATGGAGCTATTAAAACAATTTTGAACGCCCCTAAGTCTAAAAATTCTGAAACGAGGCTTAGCCCGTACCTTGAATAACTCTAATAATAAGAGGCTAAGTCAAAAGCCCAGCCCCGTTACCCATCAAAGTATAATAGGCGTGGTTGTATTATTGGAGCACACGGAGGGGGAAGGGGCCTATGGTGAAATATACCCTAAAAAGTTCTAAACTTATTATGTTTATATCAATTCATTCATAAGCATTTTATTTATGTTAAGTTAGTCATAAACCTTTTTATATTTTGCCAGTTGAGTCAATTTGATCAATTTAGGCCATAAATGGTTGATGGAGAATTTGATTGTCTTATGTGGCATGATCAATACTGACGTGAAATTTTCTTTAATAATTTTTTGGTTTTCTCTTTTCTTTTCTTTTTTGTTGGATAAAAGGCTGGCAAAGGCTAGGATGCTCTTATTGGTTTTAGGTGAGGGCCATAGTGCCCTTGCTTGGTCCAAATTTGGCAAGTGTGTTGTGGCCCTTGCTAGATCATAGTGAGGGCTCGTGAGCCCTCACCTGGCCTTAGTCTAAACAAAAAAAGAGAAAAAACTATTAAAAAATTATTAAAGATGTTCACGTTAGTACCAAACTCCCTCCCTTGGCTAGAGAAGTATTTTCATCAAAAATCAAAAGATGAGGCAACATCCCTGATTTACACTTCGCATCACTTTGGCTAAGATAATTATGGATTGTTTCATCGGGAAGTGCTTGATGAATCATCTTTTGAAATGTGGATCGATGAGTAAATTGATAAAGGTTTTGAATGGCCCTTTCGTTGATTCTAGGATAGGAAATATAAATGATAAGAAAATTAAAGCTCTTTGAGATTGGGTAAAATTGTTGCTGGCTATGTAAAGATATTGGGAATATCATAATAAACAAGTTGATAAATTTGAACAACTAGTGTTTATTGATTGATTGGCAGTTGTACAAACTACAATTCAACTATTTATATACATAATTTACCGATGTTAAACAGTTACTGAGACATTAAATTAGTTATATGTGCTTCATGCAATTTAGCAATTGTAACGACTCGGGCCCCACTGTGTAATATTGTTCGCTTTGGATATTGAGTCCTCATGACTTTAAAACGTGTCACATAGATTAGAGGGACCTAAGCCTTATAAACTAACCTCAGTACTCTCCCCTAAGCGATGCGTGACAGGAGATGCACCCCTGTGCTTGGGCCGTCACATTCTCCCTCCCTTGGGAGCATAGCATCCTCGCTGTGGTCCCACAAGCGGTCGGGAGTTGACTCTGATACCATTTATAACGACCCAGGCATCACTGTGTAATATTATCCGCTTTGGACACTGAGGCTGCGCATGATAAAATTTATATTTTTTGATTTCTCTGTTTCTCTATTCCCCGGAACAGATTTGAAACAGAAATCCGTTTGGTAACGCAATTTGATTTCTCTATTTCTGAAACAGATTTCTATTCCAGAAATAGATTTAAAGAAGAAATTAGAAGCTAAAATTTTTAGCTTCTCAGTTTCTGAAATAGAAATTGAGAAATCAATTTCTGTTTTAGAAATTTTGTCATGCGCACCCTGAGTCTTTACGGCTTTAAAACGCGTCACACAGATTAGAGGGACTTCCCTATCAAAAAAAAAGAAAGAAAGATTAGAGGGATCTAAGCCTTATAAATTAGTCTCAGAACTCCCCTCTAAGCGATGTGAGACAGTAGATGCACCCACGCGCTTGGGCCGTCACAGCAATCCTTATTCACTAGTTTAGGATCGTCGATTCTTCCACCTAATAGTTATTCCACCGCCAAACCAAAATGTTTTGGGAATTGTTTAAGAATCCTATCAAACGAATTAAAATTCAAAGAATGTTGGACCAAAGTTTAAGAATTGTTAGCATTATTTCCTTTTCATTTTTAGTGATTTTGCCAAAATAGCTCCAATCTGGTTCCTATTAGGAGCCAAAGGTTTCCAAACGATGAAAATCTCAAGGCGCTAACAATTTGTTTTGAAAAGTGTAACATTTTAGATAAATATTTTCCAAGAAGTCATTTTCTAGGAATATGATAATATTTTTCGGTATTTGGTTGAAACTTGAAAATGAGCTAGAAAATATCTTGCATTGTTTGGTATAAAAAATCCGTTCTGATTTTCCTCAATAGACATATTGTTTGAACCCTGGTAACTTGTGCGCGGGCTATCAAAGAACCAAGTATATGCATTATCGTCTCGAGTTTGGCCTCTATGGAGATTTTCCTCAATAAACATACTATTTAAGCAATAGTAACTTGTGTATGGATGTTAATAACTTGTGCATGGACAACTAGAGAATTGGATACGGGCACTAGAGTCCTGGGGTAGCCCTCATTGGACCTCAATCGGGGTGCCGGGATTGAGAATCAAGCACTTGAGTCCTAGGCTCAGCCTTGATGGATCGAGGTGCAAGCACCGAGGTATTAGCTATGTAGCACTGACACGGATATGCGACACGACACGACACGACACGCTGACACGTTATTTCTAAAAAAAATAGAGAATTCCGGCACATTTTGACATGTTATATATTAAATATATATATTTTTATATAAATGCATAAATAAATAAATAATAATAAAAAGAGTATATAATTAATTTATACTAAACATATTAATCAAACATTTGTTAATATCATTTATTGTTTTAATTTGACAGAGATTGAATGAGAAATTCAAAAATTGCAAACACAAAAGAGTAAATTTGAAGGAACATATCATTTTTCTTACACTTGTTGGAAATTAATGAGATTTCTTATAGTTCCAGACCGAGTTCGGAGTTCATGATATAGATTGGCTCGGAGCTCCTTTGCAAAACAAGGTTCGAGAATGAAACAACTAGATTTGCCATGGAAAATGTGACCAAAAAAGATAACTCACATGCGACACTGCGAGAGGCGGAAAGAAGCAAAAAAAAAAAAAAAAAACACAACTTTAAGGGGGCAACAGAGCAATGCCGGCAAGAAGAGGGGCGTTCCATCGTCACTCACAGGAATGTCAAACTTATAAGTGAAAAACTTAATAGTGAAAATTTCTTATTTCCCTTTATTTTTATTATTTTTTCATATATTTATATTTTGACTCCTCAAGTATTGAAATTTTAAAATTGACCTCGTGCGTGTCGAAATTTCGGACTCGCGTGTCGGAGTGTGTTGAGAAGAGTTGACCATATGTCGGATTTCTCGACACTCGTTGACCGCGCGTCGGAACGTGTTGGAGTGTCGAACACGACACGAAGGCTTCCGGAAAGTGTCAATGCTTCTTCGAATACTAGGTCTAGCATTGATGGATTTGCGCAGGCTTGATGGATTGAGAATCGAGCACTTGAGTCCTAGGCTTAGCCTTGATGGATCGAGGTGCAAGCACTGAGGCACTAGGTCTAGCATTGATGGATCTATGCAGGCATTGTGTTTTGGGTTGGGCTTGATGGACTCAAGGTCTGAGGCCTTGGCCTCGATAGACCTTGGCTTGGGCACCAAGCTTGAGCACCAAGGACTCAGGCATGACTTTTGTGGATCTAAGCCGTGTCGAGGACCAGAGTTTGAGTGTTAGGGTCCTAGGCTTGAGTGTTAGGGGATTTGAGCTTGAGTGTCGAGATCTCGTGCTCAGCCTTTATGGATTGTGGCATGAGTGCCGAGGCATTGGGCAAGGGCACTGGGGCTTTGGGCTTGACCTCTATAGACTTGGGTAGGCGGTAAGGCCCAGACATTGACAATGGGCTCCTAGGCTTGACCTTGATGGATAGGAACATGGGCGCCCAACATTGATGGACTAGGGTTTAAGCACAGAAGACCTAATCCTGGACACAGGGAACTTCCGTGCCCAAGTGTAGAATTTCAAGTTCAAGCGTTGCTACTTAGTCATATTTTAGAAAACGATTTCCCAATTTTTAAAATATGATTTAGTATTAGTGCTTGAGCCCGAAATTTTATGTGGAAATCATTATCTTGAATTTAAGCATAAGTTTTCCGTTGACTTGAAAAACATATTTACTTGACTCATTATCTTAAACAAAGCAAATGCCGAAAAATATTTTTTGTGAAACAAACAGAGCTCAAGTGAACTTCAAAGAAACTGCTGCCTTTGCGATTATCAATTCATGATGAACAAGCATGTCGAAGCCCCAAGGAGCGATGCAGCTTTCAGAGTATGATGGTTCTCAGGGTCGGTTGTAGATTTAAGTTTGCGTGTGATCAAACTTTGCAACGGCTTTGCTATGATCACAGATTCGAATGATCTTTCTAATATGACGAGATGTTAATCGTTGAAGCAAGACGTCACGTACCGAGTCGATCTGTCCATCCATACCGTACTAGGATTTGATGATGATCATCCTGTAACGTAGCACACCCTGTATAGAAATACCGACATACATTTTGTGCTTTTAATCCTACCCATTGTTTTCTATCATACAAATCGATTTAGAACACTCCCCGATGGCGGCAATGGCGAAATCTAACGAGCTACAGAATGCTGCAGGAATTCCACCACGAGTTAGCTGCCGAAAGGAAAAAGAGGACGGTGAAATGAAAAGGAAAGAGCTACAGTATAAAGATTACGATATGCGCATGCAGCTGCAAAGATTATGAAGTATCGAAGCATGGCCATCCGAAAGCCCGGCAGAAATAACAGTTATTTCATCGAGAAGTAACGTTGGAATCGGCTAAAGAATTTATTGGCTATTGCATCGATACAGAGTATCATACATTGAGAAGCTTTAAAGTAATTTCGCATCTAATTAGTAGTTGGACAGGCAGAAAAAAAAAAAAAATAGTAGTTGGACAGACATTGAAAGGATTCGAGAAGGATCAAAAGCATGGCGCTTTGATCTGCGGTTTTAATTATCGTGTCGATTACATGGGTGAGGAAGCACGAGGAGCGTTACCTGGTGGGGGACTTTGCCCGTGCCTGGCTCGAAACGGCCACAGCTGCCTCCGTCGCAGCCATCTGGCGCACCTTCCTTCTCCTTCGTGCGTCTCCGAGTCGTCTCCTGGAACCTCGGGATCAGAAACAATTGGCACTTCCTGCCTGCAGACTGGGCAGGAGTTGTGGAGCCGCAGCCACGGGACGATACAATCCGAATGGTACAAGTGATGGCAAGGCAGTTCCCTCGCTTCCCCGCCGACCTTGAACTCCTCTTTGCACACGGGACAACTCTGCGTGTCGTTGTTTAAGTGGCTTGGTTCGATTGTCACGGTCGGTATCGCATTGATGGCAGAGTCAGGGGCTGGCGGTGGGCCGGGACGGTCGTTCTGCGTCAGTTCTTCTATCAGCTGTTCAAGCCCCCGCCCTGGAAAGTAATCCCTAGGATCGGCTCCTCTCGCTCCTGGGCCCGCTCTCCCAGGAGGCAGTATGATCGGACGAGAAGGATCGACTGGCGTGCGAAAGATCCAAGTGATGGGCCTGTCAGAGATGTCGTTCCCATCCAGGTCCAGGTTCTCTCTACTGTCAAGACTTCGATTCCTCGGCCATCGCCTTGGCATCGACCTCGGCCTCGGCCTCGGCGTTGGTCTCAGCTCTATAAAATTACCCTCAGGATGTGTGAAATCTCTTTCCACATGGACATCACCTCGCTGTCTATGTTGCGATCGGCCTCGAAGGTCGGATCCCAGAGCATCGACAGCAAGGTTGTTGAATAGCCGAATCGGAGGATCAAGGATGAGGGAAAGGGCTTCGAGCAGCCGGGCTTCTGGAGAAGGATCAAACTGGGTGAAGTCAATCACGTATCTCGGGCTAGGATTGTTGATTTCCCCAAGGAATTGGCCGAAGCATCGCGGGCAAATGACCTCGGACGGATTGGCGGCTGCCACCCTGACCGTGCGGTGGCATTGGTAGCACCAATAGAGCTGGTAGTTTGGAGTCGTGCTGGGGCCATCTTCGGCTGGATTCGAGGACATAATGAGGCTTGTGATTAGAAGTCGTGTATTGGGAAAGAGAATCAGTTGGTGAAGAAAAGAAGAAGGAAGAGAGCTCACGCTTATATATGCAGTGATGCATTGCATTCTTCTGCATGAATATTTGGGAAAGAAAAGAATGGCTTTTGGGTGTGTTGGGAAGATATGCTTTTCCTGTGGGTTACTTTCTGCTGCTACTTCTCTTGCAAGACAAAGTTTTTGCATGAATGTGTTTAGGACCATATTGGTATAGGTTCCTCCTCAAAGAAGTAAAGGATATCTCCATTCACGGTACAAAAAGGTTTCCCCAGCTACAGGATTTTGGTAACTTTCATTCTTCTTGTACCGTGGTGTTAATCATAGGAGATTGACTTAATAGGTACAGATTAAATTTCCATATTTTGATCAGGTGCACGACACAAGTTCAATTCTCCACATTACTTATGTAAATAATTCCACGATTGGATAAACTACCCAACTTTAGACTCACATCTCATCTTGTTCTTGAAACGGTGAGATGTCATTTTGCCTGAAATTAAGTTACTTAAGGTGGACTTCCTCATAAGGGAAAATAAAAATAAAAAAACCAATGTTCGTTTCTGGGTCATGGTTTCGTATAAAGCCTAAATTGAGTGGGAACTTTCACTCGCAAATGAGCACTTCTCCCATTGCATCTCCATCTTTAAATGGTAAGGTGCCTACGTATGCGAACATAATAGTCACGTTGAAGTTAAATGATAATAATGCATGATATCTCCTTTTTAGTTTAGCAATCCGGTTGCATCTTGAATTAGCTCTTGTGCATCGAATTAACCCCACCTCCTGATCTGGTCAAAAGCAGGTCAGCTATATCCGAGCCAAGGAATTTACAACGAATTGTTTCTTTATGACCCGAGCGCAAGTAATTGGGACGAGTAGGAATCGTACCTGAGGCTCCACTAGATCAATTCAATGACTATAAATATAACTATAATTCTCGTTTTAGGATGAATTTGGTCCTATTTCTAATTGGGTCACTAGTGGGCTTCGGCCCATTTAAAATCAAGTATAGTTTGGAAAATGATTATTATATATCAGCCTAAACTCAATGGGCTTTATTCACGTCCTTAGACCTTTTCGGCCTTACGGTACCATCAATATGAAATGGGTGAGCTCCTTTTACCCATCAGGCCCGGTTTGGATTTGACAATGCATTCTATTGTGACTAAAACGACTCGACGCATTTGCTGATGGGCACGCCCATGCTCCTCGGCAGCATATCAAACTCTAGATGGAATCTAGAGTCGGGACCCCCTAGCATTTGAAAAATATTGAAAGTCGGGCCACCGATCAGGAACGATAATCACGTTTTTGTATAAACAATGCGTGGATATGTTGTGGTTTTGAGACTAAGATTCGTCTGACGAGCGAATGAAAATGCAACCAATGATCAAAGCGATATGGCTAGAGAAGCTATTGAGTGGGCGCTTGCATGGACCATCGGCGCAAGTTGCTTCGCCACCAAAGTGGTTGGCGGGTGAGCGCCCCGTTACTTCTACCTTGTGAGGAAATTTTTATGTGCCTTTGAAAACATAATTTTTCTTGTCCAACCAAGTTGTTTTCAGATTGCACATGGCTGATGACGAGTGAGAGAATTCAGCACATGTCAATTTAGCTACACATATTCCCCTTAGTTGCATGTAGGGGTGAGCGCGGTTCTCGGGTAGAACTGGGAATCAAAGAACCGCACCAGAGGGTTCTGTTCAGTTCCTGGTTCCTTTTTTCTGGGAACTGGGAGCTTTGGTTCCAGAATCGGAACCGAACTGGTTATGGAAGGAAAAGTTCTTGAGAAAAGGGGAGGTCAGCAAAAGAAGACAGCTGCACGAGAGAAAATGACGTGAGAGCAGAAGGAAAAAAAGGAAGGAAAAAGCAGAAACTCAATTTGAGATTTTTATTTGTTCGTTCGTTCCGATCTTGAAACCATAAACAACAAAAGAACTTTAAAATGCAAAAGAAAAAGAAAGAGGACGACCGAGACTAATTTTTAATTTTTCAACAATTAAGAAAGTTCTTAACATTGCTTGTGAACTAAGCCGTCAAATTTTCTTTCTCTGAATAAAATTAAGTTTGGATAGGAAGAAGTTGTGACTAGATCTGGACTTCCATCAATATCACTTAATAGTTTTAGTGAAGAAGAAATGAACGAATTTCTAACAACTCAAATTCTAACAAATTATGAACTCATGATCGTGAGAAGGAAAAAAAAATGTATTTGATTTTGAAACATAACTTTACTTAGAGGAAAGACGTCAATTATTTTTTACCGATTCAAGATGACAATGAAAATAAGTTACTTAATTGATTTCATTGGAAACTTAACGCAAATATGGTATGCGAAGGAGAGACATGTTGAGGTTACTTTGGTCAAACGAGAGGAGTAATGTGAATGGTAAATATTGAACTAAATTTTGTGGTTGAAGGGTAATTTTGGCTAGTTAACATACAAAGGATGTGGTTTAATAATTACACATCGGATGTTAAAGCCTTTTTATCAAACTCGCAACACTTCATTTGGCATTTCGTGCATAATTAGTATCCAGCTCAACACTCTCCAACAACTTGTAAGAAGTCTTAACGCAATTTGCAACCTCGCTATTGGAGGCTAGGAACTATTTAATAGTTATCACCCAGACAGCTCATCATTCACTATGCTTTACACCAAGCAATATCAATATAAAATCCTACACATTCTGCTCCGTCACCCTCATCTCTAAAATCAGCTGCTTTACTCTCCTTTTCCACAACGCAGAAGAAATTCCAAATCCGACAAGAAGCAAAGCACATAAAAGAATGGCCGATCCGACTCCGTTGCTCTCACAATCTGCCACCGGCAGCAGCGAGGAGGAACCTCCAAAGCTTGAGAAGAGCCACCCATCGTTCGACTCGATGATCGAGCAGTCGATGAAAGATTTGGGATGGGCTCAGCTCATGCAAGCCTTGCTTGTGTCGCTTGCTTGGTTCTTTGACGCGCAGCAAACGTTCATAAGCATTTTCACTGACACTCTACCACCGTGGCACTGCGCAAATCTAGACGACGAGTATTGCAACTCCACTTCTGACGTTTGTCGACTTCCGAGTAGTTCCTCATGGCAATGGGAATATCCCAAGCACGCTTCTATAGTATCCGAGTGGGGCCTTCAATGCGCAAACTCAGCAATAAAGGGCTTACCGGCTTCATCCTTCTTCATGGGATGCTTCATTGGTGGTCTGCTTTTGGCGACACTTGCCGACTCATCGCTTGGCCGCAAAAACATGCTTTTCCTCTCGTGTTTAGTCATGTCTTGCTCATCCCTACTCACGGTCTTTTCCACCAACGTGTGGATCTACTCCTGCTTGAGGTTCATCACCGGATTTGGACGTGCGACAATCGGCACATGTGCTCTTGTGCTATCATCGGAACTCGTGGGCAAAAAGTGGCGAGGGAGTGTTAGTATGATCGTATTCTTCGGTTTTTCATTAGGGTTTTTATCATTGCCCGCGATTGCCTATGTGAACCGAGGTTCGTCATGGAGAGTTCTATACATTTGGACGTCTGTCCCGGCTATTGGCTACTGTGTCTTAGTTCATTTCTTGGTTTGCGAGTCACCGAGATGGCTCTTCCTGATGGGACGCCGGGAAAAGGCAGTGGAAACCCTAAAGAGCATAGCATCACCGGGCGCAAGCATCCTGACCAAGGGCTTCTTTGCGATCTCACTCGAAGAGGACCCATTGAATAACATGGACATCTTCTCAGCAATCAAGGCCTTGTTGGAGAAGAGATGGGCCTTTTGCCGGCTATGTGCAGTCATGTTGGTCGGGTTCGGGATAGGGATGGTGTACTACGGGATGCCGCTTGGGGTTGGTAACTTGCACTTTGACCTCTACTCGAGCGTCACGCTCAATGCCCTCGCCGAACTGCCCTCGACCCTGCTCACTTTCGTCCTCATAGGGAAGCTCAATAGGAGGAGTTCTGTACTATTCTTCACGACACTCAGCGGGATTTGTAGTGTGATGTGCATTTTAGAGGGTCGAGTGTGGCAAAAGTTGCGAATTGGCTTGGAACTAGTCTCTTTCTTTAGTGGATGCACCGCTGTGAGTGTGTTGTTGATATACACATTAGAGTTGTTCCCGACGTGCGTGCGGAACTCGGCAACATCGATGGTTCGGCAGGCATTGGTGCTCGGCGGCGTCTTCAGCCCATTGCTGGTGGCGGCGGCCGCCCGGAGAGGGGATGGGATGTTGTCTTATGGGGTTTTTGGGCTGGTAATTGGGTGTTGTGGGCTGTTTGTCATGTGCTTGCCGGAGACAAGAGGTGGGAATCTTTGTGATACCATGGATGAGGAAGAGAGGAAAGAAAACAAAAGGGACTCTCGTGTTTTGTGCTAAACACCACTAATCCATGTCGTCATTGATGAGCGTGCCGATTATTCTATTGTATGGTTGTGGTTGTAAGAGAGATCTTTGTTGGGGTCTGTCTTATGGTGTTTTAACTTTTATTTATCCTTTGATTTAGGTCGAATGTTAATGCTATAAAAGAGAAGATGGATTCGCAGAATTTGTTTACTTGCATCACTTTGCAAATTCAATTTAGATATCGTTCCGTATTCCCAGCATTATCTTTTTTAAGATAGCTTTACCTCAGGTCATATATAAGTGAAAGAAATATTTTGATGAGGTCATTGAAAATTGAACAGAGGTTATTATGCAGTGGAAACAGGGGAAATTCACGAGACCATACTTGCACAGCTAGAAAGCAAAAGAAAAACTCAATCTTTCCATGACTTGGAATGAGACAAAAGTTATCTTACATGGAGGTAAAACGGACACCTTACTTAAGGTGTGTTAGTTTCAAAAAATGTGGAGTTTGCGGAAATTATTTTCCAGGAAGTCATTTTCCAAGAAAATAACTATATTTTCTTGTGTTCGGTTGAAATTTGAAAATAAACTAGAAAAAAATTTCTGCAATCTTTTCCTACATTCACTCATTTTGAATAATTTTTTTAATTCGATTTTTTAATTTTTAATTTTTTTCCTTTCCTTTTTTCTTCTTCTTCTTCCTTGGCCTTATCCGATCCTCGACTATGGCAATGGCTATCGACCGGTTGTTGGCAAGCTCTAGTCTCACCCTAGGCTGGTGAGGCTTGAGCTCAATTGAGGTTGGCGAGCTCAATTCTTGCCAAATCCAGCGAGCTGGGCAGGGCTTGGGCCTCACCCGAGCTACATTCTTCCAATGGAAAGACGATTGTGTAATTCCCCTATTCAAATAGGATGCGAGGTGTGACACGAAAGACAACAAAATTATGCCAAAAGAGAGATAAATGAAAGGATATCTAGATACAAATATCAAACCAGGTCCGGTTTGAAAAATTTAATGAGGCGCAATCTTAAAATTGACTGGAAATATACATGGAAAGACTTGAATTTGAATCAACATTCAAATTAACGCAGTCGAATGTTTGTAGATCCTATCTGAACTCCTCAACGGTGCCCCCACCATGCTCTCTTCGTGGACTTTATTCACAAAATAAAAGTGGGAGAATTTAGGAGACAACTTTCACTATGAACCTTTTTTTTTTTTTAAGAGAATAACTTTACTTTACATCTTTATTTGAAATTATCACTCACCATTATTTCGAAAAGTGATTCATTTCTTAATTAGCATACTTAACAGATGCCTTATGAGCATCCTTTAACAAGACTCAAATACATACTATATATATAAACTGTTTATGTTAAGTTTATGGCTAATTCTCAACTCAAAATCCACAAAAAGTTTTCAGGTGCGTTTGACCTTAGTGGGCTAGTGGCCCATCATGCCCAAACTATGTAAATCTAATTGCCAACCGTCTTATTGAAACATATAAAATGTGACTAATGGCATGTTTGTTTTGCAAAAAATGAATAATTGAAAAGTCTTTTTTTTTTTTTTCTAAATTAATCGTTTATATAGCTTATAAAGATGAATGTACAAAAAAATTTCATCGTCCACAAAAATATGTAGACATAAGTTGTTATTATAATAAAATATTTTCCATTGACTAATTATTTTAAGATCCAACGATCATTTAAGAAAATATTTTGTAAATCATTTGTTTTCCACAAAATAAACGAAATCTTAGCAACGGAAACTTTTCCTTTAAATTAATGTGGGACCATGAAACTCTTTGAGCATGCTACACATATCAGTTAATTATTACTTTACGTTGTTGATGTGATCTCCAAGAGAATGTATAAGTTTGGTGATTTAATACTTAGGCTTTGAGCAAGGAAAATGAATAGATTTACCATTGGAGCAAGTCTTTTGGATTGTTACCATTGACACCTAAATTTTGACTAAATATTTGAAATAAAATTGTATAAAAAATTGGGGATTGATTTGACCATAACAAAAATAATTTTCGCATCACCTAGGTCTTAGTTTTTATTTGCATCCATTAGGTTTTATTTTCTATTTTATTTTCCTTTTTTTCTTACCTTATTTCTGATAAATATATATATATATATATATATATATTTTTTTTTTAAATAAAGGCCTACGGGGTTGGGCGTGAAGCCCAGCCCCCCTCTTCTTGAGCTGCTGCAGTTATCTGGCTCCTGAATATTTCACGTATGGCAGAGTCAATGACAAGGTTGATGTCTATTCATCCGGCGTTGTACTGCTTGAGCTTCTTTCTGGTAGAAAGCCCATAAGCAATGACTTTCCAAATGGCCGAGAGAGCCTGGCTATGTGGGTATGTCTTCTGTCATTTGCTTTATGTAAATATTGACTTTGGCTCTTATATTTTACTCGTTAGATACTAAAAGAAGATACCTATGTTTCTCCAGGCAAGACCTATTCTTCATGGTGGGAAAATATCCGAACTATTAGATCCGACCTTGGGTGAAAATTATGATCATCAGCAGTTGGAGCGAATGGTTTTAGCCGCCACACTTTGTGTCCGATGTGCGCCTCGAGCTAGGCCCCAAATGAGCCATGTGAGTTGATTCGATTTTTCCACATGGCATTTATCTGTTCTTCTTTGTAATTTGCCTCTGCTATTATGGTCTGGTGGTGTTGCCTTCAAATTTCCTGGAGTCGCTGTTTCAAGCATTATAGATTGATAAAGAAATAATGTCTGCACATGTCTTTGTCTGCTTGAAAAGACGCTCGTACATATTTATTGCTGAAAATCAAGGTTGTCATTACGGCCCTAGGGAGACATGATGTGCAATTTCCTCATCCTACTCCAGATTTGTTAATTAATGATTTTTGTATATTAATATGTATTAATATGGTCTATGTTGATTAAATTTACATTATCTTTGTGTAGGTAAATATTATTTAGTAGATGTCGGATATCCAAATCCAACGAGTTATTTGGGACCATACAAAGAAGTTAATTATCATTTGTTAGAATTTCAACAAGATCCTGCTTCTACAGGTTATCGAAATGTATTCAATCGTGCTCATTTCTCGTTACGATCGGAAATTGAGCGAGCCTTTGGTGTATTGAAGAAGAAGTTGAAGATTCTAAAGTATATGCCAAGTTTTCCATTTGAAAAGCAAGTAAAAATTGTTGTAACAGCGATGGCTTTACATAATTATATACGTCAAAACGCTATCAATGATAGACATTTTGCAAGAGTAGATTTGGAAACGCTATCAATGATAGACATTTTGTAAGAGTAGATTTGGATTCCAATTATGGATATTCAATTGATCTTGATAATACAAATGAATGAGCTAATACTTCAAATGATAATTTATTTTCAAACATGGCGTTTTTACGTGATAAAATAGAAATGAGTTTAGTAAACACTTAAGGATGCTTGTAATTTTCAATGAAAATCTATTTATTTCTTCGATGTCTATGTAACCATGTTTATTATTATGAAATTACTTATTTTTTTTTTTTTAAATTTGAGAAAAAGTCAACATTGATGTATTTTTTTCCTTATGAATTTAGTAATATATCTTTTTACATTACACTTTAGTGTGATAATATAAAAAAGTCATTGTTTTTATTTTCAATTTAAAAAAAAAAGAAAAATTGAAAAAGCTTAAATTGGTCATGCCAAAGGACTTCCAAAACATGTGTTTACTAAACAACATTCCCTCAAAGTTGCTTCTTAAGGCACTTTTTAATTATAGTTTACTAAATAGTTTTTGCATTTCATCAAAATCCTTAGACTAAAGGCCTTTAAGGCTTTCCAAACGCACCCTTGGTCCGATTTTTAATTGGGTCACTAGTAGGCTTCGGCCCATTTAAAATCAAGTAATAGTTTGGAAAATGATTATTATATATCAGCCTAAACTCAATGGGCTTTATTCACGTCCTTAGACCTTTTCGGCCTTACGGTACCATCAATATGAAATGGGTGAGCTCCTTTTACCCATCAGGCCCGGTTTGGATTCAACAATGCATTCTATTGTGACTAAAACGACTCGACGCATTTGCTGATGGGCACGCACATGCTCCTCGGCAGCATCTCAAACTCTAGATTCCATCAAGAGTCGGGACCCCTAGCATTTGAAAAATGTCGACAGTGGGACCACCGATTAGGAACGATGATGACGTTTTTGTATAAACAATGTGTGGATATGTTGTGGTTTTGAGACTAGATTCGTCTGGCGAGCGAATAAAAATACAACCAATGATCATATTGAGCGGGTGCTTGCATGGACCATTGGCACATGTTGCTTCGCCACCAAAGTGGCGAGCGAATAAAAATACAACCAATGATCATATTGAGCGGGTGCTTGCATGGACCATTGGCACAAGTTGCTTCGCCACCAAAGTGGTTGGTGGGCGAGCGCCCCGTAACTTCCACCATGCGAGGAAATTTTTAGGTGCCTTAGAAAACATAATTTTTCTTGTTCAACCAAGTCACTTTCAGATTGCATGTAGTTGATGACGAGTGAGAGAATTTAGTTACATGTCAATTTAGCTACACATATTCCCCCTTAGTTGCACATGATTGTATGAATTCGTTTTTACTTTGAAAATGAATTTAAGAATTATTCAAATTGTAAGGTGCATTTTTGTTTTGTGTTTATTGTCACTAGAAGAGTATTATTATATCTTACGTGTATTTCTTGGTCTTTTCTAGAGAATAATACTAAAACTTGTACTTTAAAGATAATCGCATTCTTTTTATGGATCGGGTGACTTGCATATTATTCCTATATAGAAAATTCTTTAATCATATTATAGTTGAATCTTCATTTGACACATATGAATATCCCGAAAAGATTATTTTACCAAATAAACATTTGGGCTATCTATAAATTTCAGAAATTTATTTGTCAAATGATACTCGAACTATTAGACTTATGTATGTCTTACTTTCTCCAGCATCGCATGTAAATGAGCAGATGATCTTTTCTCGGACTTCTGAAACTTGGCGCATGTTGAATATCGCACCAGATCAGTCAGTGCATCGCTATATTTCCGGTCTAGTTCTCGGGTCGGTTCTTTTTTGTTTAAACCAGTGCTGACCTAATTTGACCCGCATACTATTCATCAATCAAAAGGGGTCACGATGGCGGCTGTAAACCCGAGACCCTTCTGTCCAAACTCCAAAATGTGAAACCGATAGCGAGCACAGGGTTCTGTCCAAACTTCGAATCTAGACCAAGTCCCCATCTCTCGTCAAGATCATCTTTGTTTGTCTAAATCTACATAATCATTGTGTGCCCTCTGTATAAAACAAGCGCATGAATCCAAAAGGGACATGGATTGAAAATTACACGAGGAAATGGCATGATCTTTATCACCAAGAGGGAAAGGTTGCGCGAGGGTCCATCCATCTTATTTACTGTATTGTCACCGTCTCAATTCACATGAGCTCTTGTCCTACTAATAAAAAATATCAACAATTAAGTCAGCTTGACGTGGATTTGTGTCATTTAGATCCAGCTTACAACCCTCTCGGATGACTTTTTTTAAGTTAGGAACACTAAATTATACACATGCTGATCCACAAATATTGTACTTAAACCTGCGAACCAAGGCAAGACATGATTCGGTCCATACTTAAACCTTTGGGATGGCTTTTTTTAAGTTAGGAACATTAAATTATACACATGTTGATCCACAAATATTGTATTTAAACCTGCGAACCAAGGCACGACATGATTCAGTCCATTATTGAAGTCATCTAACCTGAGGAAGATTGGATTGTAGTGTATTAATCTAATAGTATTCCCTTATAAGAATTTAAAGAATTGATAAGGTGAATATCGTGATTTCATTAGGTTAAATAACTCTTTTTTTTTTCTTTTCCCTGGGTCTTACGTATTATTGCGAGCTAGGGTACCAAGAAGAAGTCGACTCAAAACTCCAAACTCAGTACATAATCTAGAACAAGTATCATTGAGCAATTCAACTTCTTTTTGTGCTTGTGTGGTATTGGCTGTGCTCAGATATACTCTTCAAAATGCAATCAATGATAGAGATCGTGACGTGCTTGCTTGGTAAGCTTCCAGAAGGGTAATATCTTGTGATCTTGATTACTTTTTGCTTATGGAAAAATAGAGTCCTACATGGTTGTGACCACAGCAGCAATTATGATTCCGGAGTCGGGGTCCACAGCAGCAATTAAACACCAGCCCACGAACGATCGAGTTACCACATGGTTGTGACCACATGGTTGCTTAACACGTAAGCTAATAATACAAATTTTTTTTCCAGGAAAATGAATGATATATCCGTTGCTACTTTCGTATCTCCAAAATAGTAAAATCAAAGTTCGAGTGCGATCCACTCATGCATAGTTGCACTAGTTGAGGCGTACCCCCTGATTTGTCATCAGGTCAGGGATTTAACTCTCTGAGTCGTCACGACTCTTAGAGTAGTTCAGTGATTTAAACGGGGGCTTTGGCGGTGGGTTACTGGGCCAGTCTCCGCCGAGATATAGTCGGTGCTGTGCTTCCAAAGGTGAGCTAGGCTAGTGAGCTAGGCTGGATCCTTAGTATAAAAAAAAAAAAAGTTTGAGTTTGTATTCAAAGCTAGAAACTCAATTTGAGATTTTTATTTGTTTGTTCATTCGATCTTGAAACCATAAACAACAAAAGAACTTTAAAATGCAAAAGAAAAGGAAAGAGGACGACCGAGACTAATTTTTAATTTTTCAACAATTAAGAAAGTTCTTAACATTGCTTGTGAACTAAGCCGTCAAATTTTCTTTCCCTGAATAAAATTAAGTTTGGACAGGAAGAAGTTGTGAGTAGATCTGGACTTCCATCAATATCACTTAATAGTTTTAGTGAAGAAGAAATGAACGAATTTCTAACAACTCAAATTTTAACAAATTATGAACTCATGATCGTGAGAAGGAAAAAAAATGCATTTGATTTTGAAACATAACTTTACTTAGAGGAAAGACGTCGATTATTTTTTACCGATTCAAGATGACAATGAAAATAAGTTACTTAATTGATTTCATTGGAAACTTAGCGCAAATATGGTATGCGAAGGAGAGAGATGTTGAGGTTACTTTGGTCGAACGAGAGGAGTAATGTGAATGGTAAATATTGAACTAAATTTTTGTGGTTGAAGGGTAATTTTGGCTAGTTAACATACAAAGGATGTGGTTTAATAATTACATATCGGATGTTAAAGCCTTTTTATCAAACTCGCAACACTCCATTTGGCATTTCGTGCATAATTAGTATCCAGCTCAACACTCTCCAACAACTTGTAAGAAGTCTCAACGCTATTTGCAACCTCGCTATTGGAGGCTAGGAACTATTTAATAGTTATCACCCAGACAACTCATCATTCACTATGCTTTACACCAAGCAAGATCAATATAAAATCCTACACATTCTGCTCCGTCACACTCATCTCTAAAATCAGCTGCTTTACTCTCCTTTTCCACAACGCAGAAGAAATTCCAAATCCAACAAGAAGCAAAGCACAAAAAAGAATGGCCGATCCGACTCCGTTGCTCTCACAATCTGCCACCGCCAGCAGCGACCAGGAACCTCTGAAGCTTAAGAAGCACTACCCGTCGTTGGACTCGATGATCGAGCAGTCCATGAAAGATTTCGGGTGGGCTCAGCTCATGCAAGCCTTGCTTGTGTCGCTTGCTTGGTTCTTCGACGCGCAGCAAACGTTCATAAGCATTTTCACTGACGCTCTACCACCGTGGCACTGCGTGAATCTTGACGACCAATATTGCAACTCCATTTCCGACGTTTGTCTACTTGCGAATAGTTCCTCATGGCAATGGGAATATCCCAAGCACGCCTCTATAGTCTCTGAGTGGGGCCTTCAATGCGCAAACTCAGCAATAAAGGGCTTACCGGCTTCGTCCTTCTTCATGGGATGCTTGATTGGCGGTTTGCTTTTGGCGACGCTTGCCGATTCATTGCTCGGCCGCAAAAACATGCTCTTCCTCTCTTGTTTAGTCATGTCTTGCTCATCCCTACTCACGGTCTTCTCCACCAACGTGTGGATCTACTCCTGCTTGAGATTCGTCACTGGATTTGGACGCGCGACAATTGGCACGTGTGCTCTCGTGCTGTCAGCGGAATTAGTTGGCAAGAAGTGCCGAGGGAGTGTCGGGATGATTGGATTCTTCATTTTCACATTAGGTTTTTTATCATTGCCGGCGATTGCCTACTTGAACCAAGGTTCATCATGGAGAATTCTATACATTTGGACAGCAGCCCCGGCCATTGGCTACTGTGTCTTAGTCCATTTCTTGGTTTGCGAGTCACCGAGATGGCTCTTCGGGATGGGACGCAGGGAAGAGGCCATGGAATCCTTAAAGAGAATAGCGCCGCCGGGTGCGAGCGCCCTCACCAACGGCTTCTCCTCAGTCTCGCTCAACGAGTACCCTATCAACAACATGGACATCTTTTCGGCAATCAAGGCCTTATTAGAAAAGAGATGGGCCTTTCGCCGGCTATGTGCAGTCATGTTGATTGGGTTCGGGGTGGGGATGGTGTACTACGGAATGCCGCTCGGGGTCGGGAACTTGGACTTCAACCTCTACTCGATTATCACGCTCAACGCCCTCGCCGAACTGCCTTCGACCCTGGTCACTTTCCTCCTCATAGGAAAGCTCAATAGGAGGAGTTCTCTACTATTCTTCACAACACTCAGTGGGGTTTTTAGCGTGATGTGCATTTTGGAGGGCCAGGTGTGGCAAAAGTTGCAAATTGTCTTGGAGCTAGTCTCTTTCTTCAGTGGGTGCACCGCGCTTGATGTGCTGTTGATATTCACATTAGAGTTGTTCCCTACGTCCGTGCGGAACACGGCGATGTCGATGGTGAGGCAGGCAGTGGTGTTTGGCGGTGTGTTCAGCCCATTGCTGGTGGCAGTGGCCGGCCGGACAGGCGACAGTGTGGTGTCTTTTGGGGTTTTTGGGCTGGTCATCGGGTGTTGTGGGCTGTTTGTCATGTGCTTGCCGGAGACAAGAGGTGGGAATCTTTGTGATACCATGGATGAGGAAGAGCGGAAAGAGGACAAAAGGGACCACCGTGTTTTGTGCTAGATAGAGATAAAGGTAGTCGATGGTGGGAGTGTCAGTTCTGTCTTATCGCTGTGGCCTAAAAGGGATGTCTAATTGCAAATCCAATTTGGATAACCTTCTTTGTATTTCTAGCAAAAATGATAAGCAACTTCTTATGCTTTGTTTATTTCATGAAAAATGAATGATTAGAAAAATATTTTCTCCAAACTAAAAACAATCACTTATATCACTTATAAAAATTATAATGACTTTTTGGACCAAAAAAGATAAAATTAATCTAGTCTTCTAGAATTCTCAAGAATAAGTTATACACATAATATTATATTTTAGGGGCAATTTTTGTCTCTAAAATAGATATTTTTTTCCCCAAACCAGTGAGATGGTGGAAATAGCCCCTCCTTATTAAAATTTCAGAATCACTCTTGGTAAAGTTGATCATCGACCAGATTGGTGCGGGTTCACGGGCTGTGAAGTCATGCCTAACTTTATGCTCGGTCCATCCATCAACCAAAGTATTTGTAACTTTGTTGGCGAATGCCTTAAAAGACACTTGTTAAGATACTGGTTAAGGAAAATATTAAACTTTATAGTGCACTGGCTGTCTAATGTTATATATGATAATAATTTGGAAAATGGCGATTGGTTTCTTAATTAGCATACTTAACCAATGCCTCATGGGCATGCTTTAACAACACCTACATACATGTAGCGCTTTGCATTTTTTTTTTAAAGTATTAATAAGGGAGTGAGAGTTTTCGAGCGCTCAATTAGTCCCCCTGTGCTGCAGAGATCAGTGAATATAGCTTTGCGTTGGTGGATGTGATTCCAAGAAAATGTACAAAGTCTTGTGGTTCAAACCAGATCTTGAGCTAGAAAAAATGAAAATGTTTTACCACTTGAGCAAGAAGAGAGCCCAGGACACTCCCGCGATTGAAGGTAGCTCCATTGACCAAAAAAATGATGCGTTTATGGAAAATGTCCCATCACTGTCATGTGGCACAATGCCAAGATGATGAGGACAATAATTGTTTGAAGAAGTACTTTCATTTTATCGAGAAGTATCAAAGATAAGAGAAGCAGGGAATACCAGAGGTAAGAGGAATATCTAAATCATCGTTCTCACTAATACATTGTTGCTTGATCGCGAAGTGCTCGTCAATCTCCGCTTACTGCTGATCATATACTTTCAAAGTCTTATCAAACTCATCGGAGCATCTCTTCAAGATTCTCCCCGCCTTTTCGATAGCAGACCTCTTGATGTCGAGGAGACGATGGATTGCAGCCAGTCATTACAAGAGTTTCCTCTCATCTAAAAGTTCAGCTTCTTCTTTGACAATAGTTTGGTAAAGTTGGGATCTTGCTTTATTGCTTTTTTCTGCTCTGCCAATTGAATTTCCAAAGCATTGAACGTCCTCTCCTTCAATGTCGACACGAAAACCTTACCATAACTCTGCTTGAATTTTGACACTGCCGTCAATAAAAGGGGTAGAGAATTCGTCACACCCCACTAAAATCCAGGGGTCTGGTGTTGGGGCCTTTGCCAGAGCTCGATTTGACAATCAAATTTTTGGCTTTAGCCTCTATGCCTAGATCAGAAATGATTGCCGTGAGTGTGTAGAACTCCTCGCATTTAGCTTTCACGATCTCATGGGCGGTAGGAGATTTCAAGCCAGAATTGACTTTAGGAATTGTTGTCGAGACATCTCGGATCGACCAAAGTTAGTGCATCATCAATCCACTCCAGGTCAGAAATGTCAAGGTAAGAGGAAGAAGACAGCAGGTGACAACCCGTGCGACCCACGCGACAGCGGTGCGTAGGCGACCAGATCTGGCCGGTTGAGCTCCGCTCAGCCTGCCGCGTGGGTCGCATGACCCAGGTGATGCTGCTTGAGGCCACGACCCACGCGACGGCGGTGCGTGGGCGACCAGATCTGGCCGGCTAAGCTTTGTCGGCTGATCTTCACTCTAGAAGAAACAAGTCCAACGAGGAAAACGATGAATAATAATTTTTTAGTGTAAAACAGGAAACGCAATTATCAGTGAGGGCAATATTGGAGGAAAAAAATCATTAAACCCCTCTTTAGCATTTCAAATGCCAACATTTAGCCAACGAGACCTCTAAATGCTGAGCCAAACACCTATTTTTTTTTCCAATGAGCTTTAGGGGCTTAAAGTCTCTTGGAAATGCTAAATCAAACGGGACCTTAATAACTAATGTTCTCGGGAACATCAATGGAAAGCAATATCTAAGTCAACTGGTAGTAGAAAGCTTGAATAGACCGATGGATAGCTGTTATGAGTAGCTATATATCACCTGAGATGAACATGCATTTCACGTTATCACACCTTCTCAAAAGAAGTCCTAGATATTCCTTTGACTATCAATCTAAATTTCTAGCAATTTGACAGCAAGTCTCAGGCCTAGAACTCTAGAAAGAATTATGAATGAGAATCCAATCAATCGTTAATCCCTTAGGAAAAGGATAATTTCCTAATATAGCCAACTCTATCCGTGGAAGTTACACCATTACCAAGAAGATTCAATTGTAAGGGCAACCAGATTTTCGGCCATTGTGTCGTTTATCTTCAACGGTTACATCAATCCTCTTGAAGACTATTCAATGGCTAGTTTGGAGACTGAAGACTATATAGATCAACACATGCTGAAGAAGATACAATGACTACAAGCATAGAAAACTTCATACTCCGATATATTCATTTACTAAAAGTACTTGTCACTGATTGTAATCTCATTTAAGAAGTGCACGAGGGTTACAGTATTGCTTGTGATTTGGTAGTAGGATCTACTAGCTTCGAGTAGAAGCAGCACAAGCTACTGTTGTAGCTACTCCAAGGATTACAAGAGAAGTCTAACCATGTTGGTTGCTGTTAGTTTAGAAGAGTGGTTGCTTGATTTTGATAATTACGCAAAAAAGATTCAAATTTCAATAATTAACCTGTCAACCCCCTCTATGCCGCACTTTTAGCCGCAACAATTGCCTATATTAACCAAGACGTTTAAGAACCTTGTGATAAAAAGAAAGAACTTATAGGGAAAGAAGCAAACCAGAGAATCCGATGAAAGGAAGTTCTCCAAAGGCAAATGGGGCAACGAAGGTAAGGATTATTTGCTTTGAGGGCTTGAAATGTGGGCACATCAAATCCGATTGTCCCTTGCTCATCAAATTGAAGAAAAATTAAAGAGAAACGATGTCATGATAATGAGATCAATGAACAAACAAATCTCTGTTTAATGGCCGACATTCAATCTTAGAATTAAGGGGGACCAAGGAAAAAAGAATCAATCGTATCTAAACGCACAAGGTCTTGTCCAATCTTTGAATCTAGACGAAGTCGCTATCTCTTGTCATGATTATCTAATTTCGTCTCCATGTACATAACTATGGCCTCTCTTTTGGTCAACCAATCGCATGAATACGAAAGGGACGTGCATAAAGAAACAGGGGCAGTGAATTATTGCATGATGTTTATCACCTCGAGTTGAAGGTCGCATGAAGTTTCTTCCACCTGTTATCTTATCATTTTCACTGTCTCGATTCACATAAATCTGGCCCTTTGTTTTATCAACAGTCAGCATGACGGAGACCTGTGCCATCTAAATTCAACTCACAACTCTAGGACATGTATTTTTTTTTTTTTAAGTAGGAAAATTAAATTAAACTCGTATGAATCCACTGATATTATTGCACCCAAATGTGCGAACCAAAGCTCAACATGATTCAGTCGATAAGAACCAAGACGTTTAAGAACCTTCTGATAAAAAGAAAGAACTTACAGGGAAAGAAGCAAACCAGAGAATCCGATGAAAGGAAGTTCTCCAAAGGCAAAGGGGACAACGAAGGTAAGGATTATTTGCTTTGAGGGCTTGAAATGTGGGCACATCAAATCCGATTGTCCCTTGCTCATCAAATTGAAGAAAAATTAAAGAGAAACGATGTCCTGATAATAAGATCAATGAACAAACAAATCTCTGTTTAATGGCCAACATTCAATCTTAGAATTAAGGGGGACCAAGGAAAAAAGAATCAATCGTATCTAAACGCACAAGGTCTTGTCCAATCTTTGAATCTAGACGAAGTCGCTATCTCTTGTCATGATTATCTAATTTCGTCTCCATGTACATAACTATGGCATCTCTTTTGGTCAACCAATCGCATGAATACGAAAGGGACGTGCATAAAGAAACAGGGGCAATGAATTATTGCATGATGTTTATCACCTCGAGTTGAAGGTCGCATGAAGTTTCTTCCACCTGTTATCTTATCATTTTCACTGTCTCGATTCACATAAATCTGGCCCTTTGTTTTATCAACAGTCAGCTTGACGGAGACCTGTGCCATCTAAATTCAACTCACAACTCTAGGACATGTATTTTTTTTTTTTTTTAAGTAGGAAAATTAAATTAAACTCGTATGAATCCACTGATATTATTGTACCCAAATGTGCGAACCAAAGCTCAACATGATTCAGTCGATAAGAACCAAGACGTTTAAGAACCTTGTGATAAAAAGAAAGAACTTACAGGGAAAGAAGCAAACCAGAGAATCCGATGAAAGGAAGTTCTCCAAAGGCAAATGGGGCAACGAAGGTAAGGATTATTTGCTTTGAGGGCTTGAAATGTGGGCACATCAAATCCGATTGTCCCTTGCTCATCAAATTGAAGAAAAAATTAAAGATAAACGATGTCCTGATAATGAGATCAATGAACAAACAAATCTCTGTTTAATGGCCGACATTCAATCTTAGAATTAAGGGGGACCAAGGAAAAAAGAATCAATCGTATCTAAACGCACAAGGTCTTGTCCAATCTTTGAATCTAGACGAAGTCGCTATCTCTTGTCATGATTATCTAATTTCGTCTCCATGTACATAACTATGGCCTCTCTTTTGGTCAACCAATCGCATGAATACGAAAGGGACGTGCATAAAGAAACAGGGGCAATGAATTATTGCATGATGTTTATCACCTCGAGTTGAAGGTCGCATGAAGTTTCTTCCACCTGTTATCTTATCATTTTCACTGTCTCGATTCACATAAATCTGGCCCTTTGTTTTATCAATAGTCAGCATGACGGAGACCTGTGCCATCTAAATTCAACTCACAACTCTAGGACATGTATTTTTTTTTTTTTTTTTTTTAAGTAGGAAAATTAAATTAAACTCGTATGAATCCACTGATATTATTGTACCCAAATGTGCGAACCAAAGCTCAACATGATTCAGTCGATAAGAACCAAGACGTTTAAGAACCTTGTGATAAAAAGAAAGAACTTACAGGGAAAGAAGCAAACCAGAGAATCCGATGAAAGGAAGTTCTCCAAAGGCAAAGGGGACAACGAAGGTAAGGATTATTTGCTTTGAGGGCTTGAAATGTGGGCACATCAAATCCGATTGTCCCTTGCTCATCAAATTGAAGAAAAATTAAAGAGAAACGATGTCCTGATAATGAGATCAATGAACAAACAAATCTCTGTTTAATGGCCGACATTCAATCTTAGAATTAAGGGGGACCAAGGAAAAAAGAATCAATCGTATCTAAACGCACAAGGTCTTGTCCAATCTTTGAATCTAGACGAAGTCGCTATCTCTTGTCATGATTATCTAATTTCGTCTCCATGTACATAACTATGGCCTCTCTTTTGGTCAACCAATCGCATGAATACGAAAGGGACGTGCATAAAGAAACAGGGGCAATGAATTATTGCATGATGTTTATCACCTCGAGTTGAAGGTCGCATGAAGTTTCTTCCACCTGTTATCTTATCATTTTCACTGTCTTGATTCACATAAATCTGGCCCTTTGTTTTATCAACAGTCAGCTTAACGGAGACCTGTGCCATCTAAATTCAACTCACAACTCTAGGACATGTATTTTTTTTTTTTTAAGTAGGAAAATTAAATTAAACTCGTATGAATCCACTGATATTATTGTACCCAAATGCGCGAACCAAAGCTCAACATGATTCAGTCGATAAGAACCAAGACGTTTAAGAACCTTGTGATAAAAAGAAAGAACTTACAGGGAAAGAAGCAAACCAGAGAATCCGATGAAAGGAAGTTCTCCAAAGGCAAAGGGGACAACGAAGGTAAGGATTATTTGCTTTGAGGGCTTGAAATGTGGGCACATCAAATCCGATTGTCCCTTGCTCATCAAATTGAAGAAAAAATTAAAGAGAAACGATGTCATGATAATGAGATCAATGAACAAACAAATCTCTGTTTAATGGCCGACATTCAATCTTAGAATTAAGGGGGACCAAGGAAAAAAGAATCAATCGTATCTAAACGCACAAGGTCTTGTCCAATCTTTGAATCTAGACGAAGTCGCTATCTCTTGTCATGATTATCTAATTTCGTCTCCATGTACATAACTATGGCATCTCTTTTGGTCAACCAATCGCATGAATACGAAAGGGACGTGCATAAAGAAACATGGGCAATGAATTATTGCATGATGTTTATCACCTCGAGTTGAAGGTCGCATGAAGTTTCTTCCACCTGTTATCTTATCATTTTCACTGTCTCGATTCACATAAATCTGGCCCTTTGTTTTATCAACAGTCAGCTTGACGGAGACCTGTGCCATCTAAATTCAACTCACAACTCTAGGACATGTATTTTTTTTTTTTTTTAAGTAGGAAAATTAAATTAAACTCGTATGAATCCACTGATATTATTGTACCCAAATGTGCGAACCAAAGCTCAACATGATTTAGTCGATTATTAAAATCATATAACATGAGGGAAATCGGATTGTGATGTATTGATATAATATTACTCCCTAGAAAGATTGTGATAAGCGCCAGCAAATGTATGCCTATGTTGATTTATCAATTGATGAGGTGAGGTATTGTAGTTTCGCTAGACTAAATAACCTTTTTTGGGTCTTACGAATTATTGCGAGCTAGGGTTACACGAAGAAGGCTACTCTAACACTCCAAACATAGTACGTGATCTCGAGCTGGAATAAATAACATCGAGCAATTCAACTTCTTTTAGTGCTTATATGGCATTGGCAATATCTAAAGATACTCTTCAACATGCACTCATTGATATGGAGGTACAAACACCTAGAGTGCCAAAACTTGGTACAAAGGAATACTTAGGGCGTGTTTGGTAACGTTTCTGTTCAAAAATTGTTTTAGGGAACAAAAATAAAAAAAATTGTTTCTGTTCCGAGGAACAATTTTTTACCAGAAACACGTGTTTGGTAAACTTGTTCCAGGAAAAATTTTCGGCTATGGCCGAGGCCGGCGACCAGCCAAAGAAAAAAGAAAGAAAAAAGAAGAAAAAAAGAAAAAGAAAAAAGAGAAAAGTGTTAAAAAATTTTGTTTCGAAACAAAAACAACTTTTTTGTTTCTGTTTACGTTTCGGATGTGTTTCTGGGAACAAAAAAATAGTTTTGGAACAAAAACGCACACAAACGCGTTTCTGTTCCTTTTTTGTTCCCAGGAATAAAAAAACAGAAAAAGTGTTCAAAAACAGAAAAAAGAAACAATAACAAACGCAGCCTTAAGTACCAAAATCGGAGCAAAATGGATTACTTAAGTGCCACTCCGGCCAAAATCCGACTAAATTGCTGACGTTGCAATTTTCCGGCGAGATGAGTGCAAAATGATGTCGTTTTGCACGCTGATGTAGCGAGAAAACGCAAAAAAACGACGTCATTTTGTGTATGATATGGTATATAATTAATATAAAAATTACTTAAATTAAATTTAAAATTAACTTTATTTAAAATATTCTGAACAAAAAAAAAAAGGTGTTGAAGGGGGAGCGTTGGCTGGGGTCGTCGAGCCCTCGCTAAGGCCGGCGACGCCGGCCAGCCGGTGGCGAGGGCCCGTGAGCCCTCGCCTAGATCCGGGCGAGGTTAGCAGCCCTCGCCCGGTCGGGCCAAGGGCCACCGCCTGTGGGCGACCCCTCGGTGGGCGGTGGCCCTTAGCTCAACCAAGCGAGGGCTTGCGAGCCCTCGCTGCCAATCGGCTAGGGGCCGCGACCCCGGCCGACCCTTCCCCCTTCGTCGTCGGCCCTTCCCGACAAGTGACGGCGAGGGCTTAGCCCTCGCCCGCGTCCTTCGCACCCCCCTTTTTAATTTTAAGTTTTTATTTTTAGAATATTTTAAATAAATTTATTTTTATATTAATTATTTACCACATCATATACAAAACGACATCGTTTTTTATGTTTTCTCGCTACGTCAGTGTGCAAAACGATGCTGTTTTGCACTCACCTCGCTGGAAAATTGTCACGTCAGCAATTTAGCTGAAGTAGCACTTAAGTGATCCATTTTGCTCCAATTTTGGCACTTAAGTATACATTTCCAAACTTTTGGCACTTAAGTGTCCATCTATGCCAAGTTTTGGCATTTGTGGTGTACTTCTTCCCATTGATATGTCAATCTGAATATATACGGAAGTTGGAGAGATCATGACGTGTTTGCTTGGTCAGCGCTATTTTGGGTGGAATACTATGATCTTAATTACTTGGTGTTTATAATTAAAAAAGAAAAAGAAAAAGTAGAGTTTTGTTTGGTTGGGACATTTATGCGTCATAGCAGCAATTATGATTCCAACGATGGGGTCAACAATTAGGGAGAGACAATTAAACGCCCACCCAAGAACGGTCAAGATATATATTGCTGGACATGTAAGGTAAAAGCGTAAAAGAATAATTTGAGGCTTTTTTTTTTTTTTTTTGTCGGTCCTACTCTATTTCTTACTTTCAGACTTTTGCCAAGTCTCATTGCATGGTACACTTGAAACTAAATCATCCAAATCTCAACCCTCCTAAGAATGTGGGGATTTGAACCTCCACCTCCCCCTTCCATGTTGAAATAGTAGCCACTGGGGCAAAACCCAGTGGTTGAATAATCTGAGAGTTGAAAACACATTCTTTTAGGCATATTGATGATCTATTAGTGGCTACTTTCCTATTTTTGCTTGCACTTGATGTAAAGAGGACTATTTGCTTTTTCATCCAAAATAGGAAAAACAATACTCGGGCGTGTATTGAATGCTGGAAACTCAATTCAGGATTTTAATTTGCCTCTTCCTTCCAATTTTAAAACCACAAAAAAAAAGATTAAAAAAAAGACAAAAAAGGAAAGAAAAGGATGGAGTTTTTTGTTGTTGTTTAACCTAAGTAGGATTGACACTAACATGACAAGAGACACAAAATAACATGACACAACACGTTGACTCGTCCTTTCTAAAAAAATAAGGAATTCCAACACATTGGACACGTTGTATATTAAATATATATATATATATATATATATTTCATATATATGATAAATAATCATTTTTATGAAATCAAATTAATTTGATTTAAATTCACAAATAAATAAATAATAATAAAGAGTCTAAAATGAATTTATACTAAAAATATTAATCCACCATTTGTTAAAATCATTTAATATTTAATTTGATAAAATTCAATTCAATTCCAATAATCCATAAAATTTGGAGGAAAATAAAGCAAGCAAACTCATGTGATAGAGCGTGTCGGAAGAGGAGAGGAAAAAAAAAACTTGAGAAGTAAATTGTGTGTCACAAGAAATGAGAATAGGAAGAAAAGAGAAGACTAGATTTTCTTTTTTTCCTACTTTATTGTTTTTATTGTTTTTATTGTTTTATTACTTTTTACATATTTCATTTTGACCCCTCATTTATCGAAAATCTTTAAAATTAACCCCGTGCATATCGAAATTATATATTGAAATTCCGATATGAAATTTCGAATCGTGTGTCAGAATTCTAGACTCAAGTGTTGAAAAGTGTTAGAAGAGTTGACCAAGTGTTTGATTTTCCGACATGTGTTGACTAAATATCGAAGAGTGTCAGAGAGTATCAGAGAGTGTCAATACTCTAACATTACATGAAGGCCCCCGGAGAGTAACGGTGTTTTATAGTGTTTAACCATCAAGAAAGTTCTTAACATTTGCTCGTCAACTAACCCCTCAAATTTTTTTTCTATGAATATAATTAAGTTTAAAGGTGAAGAAGATGTGATCGGATTCGGACTTCTACCAAAATCACTTCAAGGTTAGGCAAAAGAAGAAATGGACGACTTTCTAACAACTCAAATTAAAAACATCATGTTTTCAAAAAAATTATGAATTTAGGGTAGTGAAAAAATGGAAAATTCATCTTTGACCTCGGAACGTAACTTTATTTAGAGGAAAGACATATTTTGCTGATTCAAAAATGACAGTAGAAATAAGTTAGCGAATTTACTATTTTTGAAAACTAAGCAAAGATATATGGTGGGTGAAGTGGGGAGATGATGAGGTTAATTTTGTTGAAAGAGAGAGGAGCAATGTCAATTCTAAATATCAAACTAAATCTTGTGATTGAAGGGTAGTTTCATCAATTAACGTAAAATAGTGTGTTTCAGTCCAAAAGATCGGGAGATGATGCCACGCCAATTTAAATAAGTATTGGATGTTACGGCTTTTTTCCAAATTCACAACAGTTCGTTTGGCATTTTGTGCCTGATTAGTATCCACCTCAACGCTCTCCTACAACTTGGAATAGAAAGCGAAAGTCTCTACTCAGTTTGCAACCTTGATAGGAGTTATTGATACCCGGTTGAACCGTTCATCTTTTACCCACTTAACACAAGCAAGACCAATATAAATCCTACATTTTACTCTCTTTTCCCACTATACGAAAGAAATTCCAAATCCAACAAGAAGCAAAGCACATAAAAGAACGGCCGATCCGACTCCGTTGCTCTCCCAATCCACCATCAGCAGCGACAAGCATGAATCTCCAAAGCTCGAGAAGCACCACCCATTGGACTCGATGATCGAGCGGTCGACGAAAGATTTCGGGTGGGCTCAGCCCATGCAACCGTCGCTTGTGTCACTTGCTGGATTCTTCAACTCGCAGCAAACCTTCCTGAGCATTTTCACTGGTGTTTAACCACCGTGGCACTGCGTGAATCTCGATGACGAGTATTGCAACTCCATGTCCGACGTTTGTCGACTACCGAACAGTTCCTCATGGCAATGGGATTATCCGAAGCACGCCTCTATAGTGTCTGAGTGGGGCCTTCAATGCGCGAACTCAGCAATAAGGGGCTTAGTGGCTTCATCCTTCTTGATGGGATGCTTGATTGGCGGTTTGCTTTTGGCAACGCTCGCCGACTTGTCCCTCGGCCGCAAAAACATGCTCTTCCTCTCGTGTTAGTCATGTCTTGTTCATCCCTATTCACGGTCTTCTCCACCAACGTGTGGATCTACTCTGGCTTGAGATTTGTCACCGGATTTGGACACGACAATCGGCACTTGTACTTTGGTGCTAGCATCGGAACTAGTGGGCAAGAAGTGGCGAGGGAGCGTCGGGCTGATGAATTTCTTCACTCTCACGTTAGGCTTTTTATCACTGCCGGCGAACGCCTACGGGAACCAACGTTCGTCATGGCGAGCTCTGTATATTTGGACGTCAGTCCCAGCCATTGGCTAATGCGTCTTAGCCCACTTCTTGGTTTGCGAGTCACCAAGATGGCTCTTCGTGATGGGACACAGGGAAGAGGCCTCGGAAACCCTAAAGAGCATCGCACCGCCGAGCGCGAGTGCCTTCACCAAGGACTTCTCCTCGATCTCGCTTGATGAGGACCCTTTGAACAACATGGACATCTTATCGGCAATCGAGGCCTCGTTGGAGAAGAAATGGGCCTTTCGCGGGCTACGTGCAGTCATGTTCGTCGGGTTTGGGACAGGGATGGTGTACTACGGGATGCCGCTCGGGGTCACGAACTTGGACTTCAATCTCTACTCAAGCGTCACGCCCAACGCCCTTGCCGAGCTGCCTTCGACCCTGGTCACTTTCTTCCCCATAGGGAAGCTCAATGGGAGGAGTTCTATCCATTCTCTCAACATTTAGTGGGTTTTGTAGTCTGATGTGCATTTTGGAAGGCCAAGTGTGGCAAAAGTGGCAAATTGGCTTGGAACTAGTGTCTTTCTTTGGTGGATGTACCGCGCTTGATGTGTTATTGATATACACATTAGAGTTGTTCCCAACGTGTGTGCGGAACTCGGCGATAGCGATGGTGTGGCAGGCGGTGGTGTTTGGCGTTGTGTTCAGCCCGTTGTTGGTGGCCGCCGCAGGCCGGAGAGGGGATGGGGTGTTGTCTTATGGGGTTTTTGGGCTGGTCATTGGGTGTTGTGGGCTGTTTGTCTTGTGCTTGCCGGAGGCGAGGTGTGGGAATCTTTGTGATACAATGGATGAGGAAGAGAGGAAAGAGAACGAAAGAGACTCTCCGGCGGGAGTGCCAATTCTATTGGACGGTTGTGGCCCAAAAAGAGACTTTCGATTGGGGGAGTCTTACTTAAGGTGTAGTATCTATCCTTTGTTTAGGTTAAGCGTTAGTTTGAAAATCCAATTTAGATATCCGTCTTTGTAATTTGATGTATAACTTATTTGACCTCACAGAGCCATCCTACTGTCGACCACAATATATATACTTTAATGAGACTATTGAAAATTGGACTAAGGGAGTTATACAGTGGAACCAAGGGATATTCATGAGAACAAACTAGCACAACTACAAAGTATTTTAAATGGATACCGACTCGGTTTATTTCGCGAAAATTATGTTTCACATTTTTTAGTGTTTGGATTGTTTAGAACAATTAGTCAAATGAAAATCTTTTTACAATCAATAGAGAATGATCAAAATTAAATATATATATATATATATATATATATATAGTTCTTTTTAAAATCAAAATATATTTTCCATAATACTAGGCACAAGAACCTCCATGCTTGTCCTCAAGTCCTTAGGTCCTGGGCTCGAGACCCCACTACCCGTGCTTGAGACCCCATTCCCCATGCCTTTGTGCTTGGTAGCCATGCCTAGGTAGTCAAAGCCCGGTTTGGAGTCCATCTAGGCCAAGATTGAATCCTACAACTGGGCTCAAGACTTTAATTCCCATGCTCGAGTACTTGGCTCCAATGCCTAAGGCACCAGCACCAAGCCTAAAGGAGGCCCATGGAGGCCTAGGCTTGAGACCTTGGTGCCCGAGTCCCTGATGGCCATGCCCAAGTACTTGGCTCCCTCCCCTAAGTCATTGGTGCCATGGCATGGGACCACAAAGGCCAGGCCTATTCTTGCCCAGGTGGCCAACGGCCATGCCTTGGTACATGGGTCCATCAAAGTCAAGCCCTAAGTCCACACATGCTGGACTTGGGATCTTGGTGCCATGCTTAGGTACTTGGCTTTAGTGGCCAAGTCACCAATGCTCGAGGTTAGGACCTAGTGCCTATGCCTATGATCTCGATGGCTATGCCAAGATACTTGGATTCCACAACCAAGTCATTGGCACCTACGCCCAAGTCAATCAAGGTTGGGCTCAAGTCCACAAAGGCCAGCTCAAGATGCCAATGCTTGTGCACAAACCTTGGTGGTTTTGCCCTACTACTTGACTCTTGTGCCTAAGTCATTAGAGTGTGGGCCTGAAACCCAAGCTCATTGAAGTCGGGCCCAAGCTCATCAAGGTCGGGCCCACGTCTACAAAGGGCTAGGCTCAAGACCCTAGTGCCTTTGCCTTAGTTCCTGATGGCCATGCATAGACACCCAACTTCTGCCCCAACTCACCAACGCCTAAGCCTTGGTTTATTCTCAAGTCTATGGAAGTCGAGCTCGGGAACTTGGTGCCCTTGATTGGGTTTTCGGTGGCCATGTGTGAGTACCTAGCTCTCATACAAGGCTAGTGCCTAGGGCTAAGTCTAGAAAGTTTAGGCTAGGGTCCATGGAGGTTGGGCTCATGACCTTAATACTTGTGCTTAAGTCCTCGATAGCATGATTGGGTACACGGCTCCCACACTTGAGCCAGAGTCCATAGTGCCCATGCTAGAGTCATTGATAGATGTAGATAGGTCCCCCAGCCATAACAAAGTAGCAGATTCCCACACCCCAGTTTTGGTTTTCAGGCAGTTGGGCCTAGTTCTTCGATGATCAAGCCGGGTCAACAAAGATTGGGCCCAAGTCCCTCAAGGCCAAAGCGAAGACCCTAGGGCCCGTGCCCAGGTATCCGACTCTAGTGCCCATATCATCGGCATTCACACTCGAGTCTATTAAGGTTTGGCTCGGGTTGCCAGTGGCCGGGCCCAATAAACCCCTTCTCTTGTAACCGAGGTCTTAATTACTAGATATCCTTTATATCACATTAATAGTGCATGTCTCTTTTGGAAGATAGCATCAAGTTTTCCTTTCTAAATGATGGAAAATAATTCCATTAATTTTTATATTTCAACAAAGAACCGGAAAATATTATTATATTTTTGGAAAATGATATCTTGGAAATATTTTCCAAATGCTAATTTTTGTTTTTTCGAAACAAATGGAATCCTAGATGCCATCAATGTCATGCTAAAAGAGAGAGAAACCAAAGGACATCTAATACAAAATCAAGCCAGGTCCCAGTGAAAAATTCAGTGAGGCAGAATATCAAAGTAGACTCGAGACATGCATGGAAAGTTGACCGAGTTGGAGATCGAATCGACATTCAACCTTTGAAAGTATGCAGGTCTCATCAGAGTTTTTGAACGTATCTCCCCATGTCCTCTCCGCGGACTTTGCGGCCACGACTGCGGCAAAGCCTTTTCGGCAGATGGACAGAGGTACCCCTCAAATAAGTACTCCAATAAAATCCTTCGATATCCACTACTAACTCACTCTTCGTCCAGCCCATCAGTTTTCCATCCCCAGTCAATTATCATTTTTCGATTACAGTATTGAGCAACTTCGAATCCCATCTCACCAACATCTCCTTGTACGAATCCGAGCTCATCGGCGAGAGGTTGAGCAGAAAAGAAAATTTGTTTGAGATGATCTATTTATAATGATCAATTTGGATTTCCTTTTGCTCAACTTCCTGTAGTTTTTCTCTCTCTAAAACTCTAAAACTGAAAAGTCCAAGTTGAGCATTCAAAAAGATTGGCATAGTTTCTCAATTTGTAGGTACAAACACATTACCGATAAATTAGAAAGAGGTTCGATCAATTGGATATGTTCTTTTGAATCACATTACGTTGTGATAATTTTTTCCTAAAGAATGTTCCTTCTTGTTATGAGGGGATCCAATCATCTATGCTTTGTTCTTTTCCCTACAACGACGGAATCGGAACCTTAATACAATTTGACTTTTCGCATAAAATAATTAATGAGTGGATGGTGGAAAACTCAATGGTGTAGGATAAAATATTCAAATTGCATAGGAACAACATTATGCAATAAAAGTGCCCAATTTGTTGTCTTTCTCAGAATGAACCTTGGAAAGAGACGGACTGCTAAAAGTCTGGGAGAAAGTGAAATTAAAATTAATGATTTTCTGAATCAAGGAAAGGTAAAATTATATTCTTGAAATCAACAGATTAATTTTAGGGGCATTGTTGTCTCCACCATAAAGACAGTGCCCCAAATTAGTGAGGTTATGGAAAGAGCCTCTCCCAATGAAAATTTAAAACCATCCTTTGTAAAGTTGATCTTTGACGCCTCCTTGGGGTTGGTGGAGTGGTAAGAGCTTGGACTTGTGGGTGATTGATTTCAAGTTCAAGTCCCTCTGCCCTCCATCTAGCAACATCCTTGACTTACATGGAGGGTAGTATGTGAGATCGGGCTAGTTCTCCTTCAATTGGTGCCCGAACGATGGGACCCTTGTAGTGTGGCTAGTGCGGAAGTCCAGGTCATAAAAAAGGTAGTGCGGCCGGTGCGGGAGTCCGGTTCATAAAAGAAAAAAAATGTTGATCATTGACATATTGGTGTTGGGCTTAGGCCTATCTTCATACTCGTTCCGCCCATAGAAAGTATTTAAATTTTGTTGACATATTAGGTGGCAAAGATGTTGTCACAATAAATAATGAGAGGAAAAAAGGGGGATCTTGAGCTAACAAAGTAAATGAACGCAACCACCCACCGTTGCAGCGTAGAGGGTAGAGCTTGTGTTATCCACCGAGGAGAACCAGGTTCGAAGCCCCTGCGAAGCAGGGAGGCTGACATGTGTGTTGGGTGGTGGTATTTAGAGAGGTTCCCGGGTCACCAAAAAAGAGAAAATGAACGATATTAGCAACACATTGTGTTGATATTTAGAGACGGAGAGAAAATGACGATATGATGTTTATTGTGACTTAACCCAATTAGGGTTATATGATACTTATAAGAGTGATTGATTACAATCAGAACACATATAGAAATATAATTACGAATGAATTACACCTTAATATATTTGTGCCGATGATGGCCCTCTTTAAGAAACACAAAGTGATAAAAGTGAAGTGAACTAATCGCGACAAAGGAGAGAGTCATTTCCAAATTTGCGATTGAGATGGGGAGATTTCCATCAAATGATTCTACACTTTCTTTCCATTATTCTCAGTTTTCTTTGCATTTTCGGCGGGATTTCCTTCCCGTGGAATGAGAACAATAATTAAGAACAGCTCGAAAAGATAGCATTCGTGCTTCATCTTTTCGAAATTTCATTGAAATCCCCCATCAAAATCTCCCTAAGTTCATCCCATCTCCATCATTCTAGCTTGTTTGGGCGTAAAGGAGGTTAGTGTAAAAGAAAGAAGAAAAAAAGAGAGAAAAGAAAGAAAGAAAATAATGAAAAAGGATTTTGACCAAAAATAAAAAATAAAGAAAAATGACCAGGACAAAAATTGCCTTATCTGTAGTCATGTAATTAAATAGGCCATTTTATGATTTTATTTGAAATGATGTCCATTGTCAACCTTCATTTAAGAGAAAGGCTCTATTTTATATCCTTATTTGAAATATTCACTAATTATTATTGAAAAAATTATTTATATCTTAATTAGCATACTTAACAAATGCCTTGTGAGCATGCTCTAACAAGACTCAAATATATATATTACACTTTTTTTTGTCAAACTTTATAATAGACTTTCGTTTGAAATCCGTAAAACAAAAAGTTAAGCGTGTTTGACCAGAGAGGGCTTGTGGCCTAGCATGCTCAAAATAAATAAATTCAATCATCAACAATCTCATAGGAACACATAAAAATGACTTACTATTTGTAACTTTTTCTTATAAATAATGTGAAAGCATAAGACTCTTCGAGCACTCAATTAGTCGCCCATGCAGCACACATCAGTCAATTGCTGTTTTGCATGAGTGGATGTGACCTCTAAGAGAATGCACTTAGGGTTTAATTGATTCGTGTTGCATTGTAAAAGAAGGGCAAGCCCTATAAAACAGGGGCCGGCATAATCTGATTGAACGGCCAAGGTAGAAGTTCAACCGGCCAACGGTGGAACAGATTTTATCGCGGTTTAATCCTATGATTTTAAACCAGCAAGCCACGATCCTCCACAATCGAACTACAGGAACAGGAGGGGAAAAAGTACAAAATACAAGATGAATAGACACTTGGTGTTCGCGCCTCACGCATGTACACCCAAAAACATCGTGAAATCATGTCATGAGATTTGAAAAATTATATGAAATCATGCCATTAGATTTGATCTCTATGGAATCAAATCAGTTCACTTTAGTACATCATTGAAATCATGTCTCAATCAATCATATCTAGTCATATCTAGTCATATCTCTCTTACCTAGATTATTTCCTTGCCACAATCATACAAAGGAATTAAAATGTCCATTTCATTTTATTTCATTTTTCATTCCATTGTTTCATTTATTCCATTAGAACTAAAATTTACCCTATTTTACTGTTGGTGGCATAAAATCATGGTCCAGATGTAAAATCGACATTGACACAAATGAGCACCAAAGAGATAGGTCAAAGTAAAGATGTACCAAGTCATATTCGGTTCAAGCTCAACTTGATGCCTACTAAGAGTCGCTTTGATTAGAGGAATAAAAGAAGGAACTTCGACATGCATGAATACAAGAAGAGTTATAACCACAAAAGCAGATTTTCGTTTGTTCTTCCAATCGCGCGACTCTCAAATTTGCCTCGGGTCGATTTAGCGCCAACACCTACCGAACAAGTCTTGAAGATCCAAAACCAACCCGGTTGCTTGGTGCTCCCCCGTTCTCCCCATTCATATTCACTTAACCAATTCCGGAAATTACCCAATGACAAGAAGAGAGCATCGCTGTAGCCTCAGACAATTTCTGCTCCAACTGTGGACTCGTCAAAATGCTAGGCCTCATCTGAAGGGATACAAACCGGAGCCAATAAAATAAGCGACATACTGAAAAAGCTGATCACAAATCAGCGTAAAATAATACAGAGAAAAAGCGATATCTCTTGATCCTTTTAACGAGTTTCTTCAGGTGTATGACGTGCTTCAGGTTTTTTCCTCTACCGTAGATAATTTCTGTAATCGTAAGCCCAACATGCGGAAGAGTTATGACGTGCCTGTGCATATAATACTACTGAAGGTACACATAAACAAATGTCCACCAACATGGTCATTTTTGGAGCGATTAAGGCACGCTTCGTGTAATTTATTGCACACATGATATAGTTTAATAAACGAAAGAGCATCTTTACGGAGAGGACCGTCTAGAAACAGTGACATCTCGAGCTTTAAAATAAAGATGGACCAAATACATTGTACCAAGGGGTGGTCCTCAAGTTGATAAGACCCAAGTTTCAATTTGGGCATTTTTTTTGGAAAAGCCCGAGTTAGTTTATAGGATTGGGAAGAACATTGTGAGGAATCTCCCAATGTTCTTGGTGATTCGCCCTTCAAGAAATAAGACCTTCACATGGAAGACGACTGTGATTTGCCAACGACAGCAAGTTCTCTCTCTCTCTCTCTTTTCATTTATGATTGAATTCGAAGGATATGTTCAAGTTGAAGAGCGGTTTAAAATATCGAAAACCTCATTGGGTTAGGGTTAGTTGTGACAAGAGTTGGAAGCATACCTGGCTCCATTAAGAAAAAGATATCCAAATTGAGCCTCATCCGAACCGATCCATATTATTTGGCTAGTTTAGAATTCGAAGATTTGTATCAACAAGTTCATAAGCGATTCTCGGATGATTCTTTTCCTAGGAAAAAAGAAAGGAAATTAGTTTACTATAGATCATTGTCAGAAGTGTGTGGGGAACGTGATTCATGAGTAATACGAAATCTGACATTGATCTTTCATCTTCAAGTACGGTAAATGATATAGTGGCTCTTCACGACAAACGTTCACAAAGCCTAACCCATTTTTCCATATAATACACCTCAAGTTCTTCTTGATTTGAGAGCTAGAGAACCTAGTTTTGTTCTCTACAACATAAGAGATTACCGTAATCCGGAATCTTGCACGCATTCAGACATAAGAGCGGATTTATGTGTTCTCCTCGTTGACTGTAGGATCTCTTGACTATTCAGTCGGCCGACTCGTACTTATAATCCCAAATCTGGAAGATCTTCAAGTGTAGTTTGGTGAAGTTCAAGACCAATCGAACCAAACCAATGTAAGAGGTACGGTCATATTAAGTTGTATGTCGATGGAGTTACAATGGATGGTAATAAACCACATCGTTGACAAAATTAACCGGTGGCAACACTAATAATATATGGATGAAAATCAAGAAGCTGAAAGTAGAGCCGCATTATTAAAAAAAAAACTTGGTCAATCACATCAATTGGTCTCACAAGGGATTGTTAATCTGAAAAACACTTGAAACTGAGTAAAATTAAGAGATCTACGAATCAGAATCAAAGGGCGAACTCCAAATGGAGGCCGAGAGTAGACGACGAGATTTCCATCCCAAGACGAGCCTATTGCTGGCTAACTCCTCCACCCTGTACCCATCATTGAATAGCCCCAACAAGAGCTTGGCTTGGCAATGATTGGCAAAGCTTATGTCCACAGGCCTAAACCCCGTTGCACCCAACCACTCCCGCCACGAACCGCCCTCCTCGTCGCCACGCGTCCGGTATATCCGACCCAACGACCCAACTATCCGGGGCCCCAGGAAAACCCTCTCCACCAGCGCTCGAGCCCGGCGCTGCATCGGGAAACCCGCCTCAAGGGAGTCGTACAGGGCGGAGTAGTGATGCAGGGAGTCTATGAATCGACTCACGAACCCTTGGTCTCCAATAGGCCCCAATTCTTCCTCCACCAGAGTCACGAGTCTAGGGTTCAGTGTCTTGGCTCCGGATAAGAAGGAAGCCACGGACTCGGGTGCCCGGTAACTGAAGTGAGGGAGGTGCAGCATGCAGTTGAATATCAATGCCTCACCTCTCACTAACTTCAGGGAGGACGGACGAAATGTTTCGTCCGAGTCCAACCTACATTGGTGAAACGAAAATGGCTGACCAATTGATGTGGCAAATGCGGTCAGGCGTCGGCCCATCTCTTGGATGGTGCCAATTGAGCGGCGACCGTTTCCGCCTCTTGACAAGGCCGTGATCCTGAGATGCGGGGCCGGTGGGCCATTCTTCCTAGAGACCAGAGCTTGCATGAGCGACGCCCATTGGATCCCCTCCATGATATCATAGTCCACGATATGAACTCGCCGGTGCTGAGTGACGGCTTCTAAGATGGCCTGATTCGCAGTGAAGTGCCCGAACTTGACGTACGGCGACATGTCTTGCATTAGCTGAAAAGCAGCTAGAACATCCGTTTGGTGGTGGTGGTGGTCGTCGCGTTGGGGACCACCGCTTATTAGGTGCTTGCCGTGACCGCCACCGGCACCTTCTAGCAATCCTTGTAGGGCCTCCGTGAAATAAGCTGCCAATCTGTTGATTAAACAACAAGGCCTTTACGTCAATTCTATGGTCTTTTATTATTATAAAGCCACATTATTTCATCTCTGACAAGTATAATGTTTTTTTTTTTTCTTAAAAAATTAACTGGACCACCGCAGATTAGAAACAGAGAATAAATCTCATGGGAGGGTGATTGCTTGGAAGACGACTGTACATAATTACATATCAATCTGAATCAGATACTCATTTTAGCTAGTTAAACTGTTTACCTCTCCATGTTAGTTCCATCAGTTGGGGACACCAACTCCTTGAGCCGAACCAATATCACCCGAGCCAGTTCATGGCATTTGTTCACTCCAGTCAGGGCCTCCGCAGCAGCCATCAACAGGTGAACCAGCCTCAACCCTTTCAAGTCATCTCCGCTGGGTTCCTCGTCGGTGAACATGGTCGTGTCAGTGGATGGAGAGTTGCATCCCTCCTGGTAATTCACCGCAGATAGAGCTGGTTGAAGCCCACTCTCATCTATCATGGACTCAATTAGGTCCTGAAAATCATCTTGGCCACCGGAGAGAGTGTTCCAATCAACCACCGGCGACCAATCATTCCAGTTGCAGCCATATTCATCATCTGTGGTGGCAGTGGTGGTGGTGGTGGTGGTGGAGGTGCTATAAGCCGAGAAGTCGAGCTCGGTGGCATCATCAATGGCCATAGCCATCGCCATTAAGGAAATTTATGGGAGACGTTGCTGATAAAAGGGTTGTCAGGTGCTTGTGGTGGTGTGCTTGTGGCAGTGTATTAATAGACACAAAAGGGTGTGGAGAGAGGATGGAGATAAAGCATGGGACAGTGTTTGTTGGAAGGGCTCGAGGTTAGATGTTATAATTAAGGAGCTACGATGTAACGCTGGACCATAAGATGGGCTTTGGCTGTATATTTATAGCCACTCGAGAAGGGTCTTAATCATTCCTCTCAATAATGCCCTGACCGTGCTTTTGCAGTTATGCCCTTGCATTTTGGGTTATTTGGGTCAAATTCATATTCCCTCTGTCTTACGTAAGGAGGCAAAGGCGAAAATCTTTTCTTGGGTCCGAGACGCGTTGAGAGAGGAAAATTAGAACTAAGACCAAGTGCACGAATGTGTCCTTTTTATTCATACTATGTTTTAGCTTTATCATATGTTTCCCACGGGATGAGAGTTTTGTAAAAATTGTAACTTTCTAAAAAATAAGGAAAATGAATAGTTTTCGAATTTTATTTACCAAAAGAAATGCTTTGGAATATTGCCTCAATTCAAACCTAATATGATCATTCACCAGGCACTCTTAACCTACTCATTAGTGCGTGAAAGCAACTTTCCTTAAGCCAAACCTCTTGTGTACTAACTATCCGCTTGTGATTTTCTCAAGAACTTCCCTGAAATTATTCAAGTGGTTTAAAAGAATTAGACACTAGATATTACAAGAGGCAAATTCTCAAGGATAAAGTATACGACAAACGCGTGGAGTTTCACAACATCAAAGGAACGGCAGATCCTGAAAGAATTACTTGTAAAGCTAATGACTGGGTCGACCTACCATTGATGTTCTAAATGGCAAACGATTAGAAACGAATGATCAAACTAAATCAATCGCAGATGGACCTATCATCGCAGAGTATCAACGTAAAAACTTCAGTGGGATTAAAGAACGAGAGCGACCAGCCAATCATCTCGCGTAGAAATCATCAAAACGAAAGCTCAGTCGGGGGAAAAAGGCAAGCTTTTTAACCTCACTTCCCATGAGAATGAGCTCGACCTCCATGTCACATACGATCCAGCTTCACAAAGAGTTGAAGAAAAGCCCCCAAAATTGGCTCGCTCACCTCCAACTTCGATCTTACGACCACTTCTTCGATCTGGCCGGCCCAACCGGCTCACCTCGACCTCTTCATTAGTCACCACCCACTAAGTTCGCTTTCTTTCCCTTTCGGATTACACAAGAATGTCTGCTCCTGTAGAGATATCATCACATCAGGGGCCCTACCACAAATTATATAATCAGTTAGCCTAAATCTCCATTCACATTTTGAATAACGTTAGATTTGCGACAATGGGGTTGTGCAATTGTGAATCTAGTCATTTCAAACATCTGCACCACGGCTCTCCTAGGCTGGAGTCATCATATCAAAACTTAGATTTGAGAAAACAATACATATTTGATAATTTAGTGGCACATTGTAGAAGCTCGATTTCTTAGAAATCATCGAACACCCTACAATCCCACGAATTGATTAAGTCCAAAATTTTGTCCTATGGGCATAGATGGTTGTGCCTAGAAGTATTAGCACAAAATTGGCGGTACGTGAACGAGTAAACTCCAATTCCCAAATTAGAAATTCTCCAACACCCCCGATCATCTACGTCAACCTTGGGCGGTCAACTCTAGATTACATCTTGGCCTATGTCACCCTAATTTTTCATAAAGTTTATGCGATATTGAGTAACGAGACACGCTTTCGTGCGAGCTATTTTCAGTAATTTGCTTTTGATAGTCATTTTAATAACTCTTTACTTCTCGCATATCTAGTTTTGCATCTCTAATTCTCATATATCTTTTGGTATCTAATTAGGAATCGTTAATTCTTATACATAATTCTCTAATGGGTATAAGAAGTAATAGAATTATGCATATTTTGGTAATAAACATCTAAAAAAAAAGATTTTACTTTGAAATACTTATATATTCCATGTCTAAAATAACCGTGTATGATGAGGCTTTAAATTATTAAACATTTTAGGGATACCCATCTCATATTTAACTCATATTCGACAAATAACAACATTAAACGATGAATCTCGTATTGTACTCACACTTAACAAGTAAATTATACTAAACTGATATTTCATAAATAGTGATGTTAAAAGATCAATCTCATATTTGATTAATAAATAAAATTTAAAGATCGCCGTCATAGAAAAATTATGGAACATGCCTTATAAATGTAGGCTGAGCCACTTGGCATGCTCATGTGCGAACTTACCCATGAATATGCTTTTGATCGTCAGATCTATAATTCAACATCTATAATTCTTATACATAATTCCGTATCTAATTTGCATATCTAATTTTCACAAATATTTTGATAACAAACAAGATTTATGAAGTAATTTGCTTTTGATGGTTTCTTTAGTAAATCTCTAATCTTTGCAAATCCATACTTATGCATCTCTAATTTTTGTACATAATTTGGTAATAAATCTCTAATTAATGTACATGAAATAACAGAATCATGCATATTTTGGTAATAAATATTCCAAAATAATTGTTTTTTTTTTGTATGATTCTATTTTAAAATACCTATATATTATATGGTTAAAAGTAATTGTTTCTGACGAGATTTAAGAAAATACAATTTAGGGTTACCTATCTCTTATTTGATTCATATTTATAAAATAATAATATTAAAAGATCAATCTCATATTGTGCTTATTTTTTACAAATAAAGAATTTTGAATTCGTGTTTCACAAATAATGACATTAAAGGATCAATCTCATATTTGACAAAACAACAATATTGGTGGATCAATAAATAAATAAATAAATAACAAAAATGCATCATCACAAAGAGAATTATATAAAATGCTTCATAAATAAATGGGTATATGAGAGAATTTAAATAATGGATGAGGACAAATAATCTTAAGTTTTAACTTAACATTTGAGATTGAATTAAAATGTCATTTAGAGAATATAATACTGCAATCCACATGCTCTGAAATGAAAAAAGAGTCGAATTTGTGAAGAAACAAATAATATTCAAGCTAATCTTTTCTAAACTATCAATAGTACATCGGTTTCAGTTAATTTCAAGTTGAAATTTTCAGGCCATATTTTACATGTTCGATTTGACTACTGTTTTTACTTCGTTTTTTTCTACTATCAATGGATAAAGAACCCGGATACTATACATGTAAAAATTATTGACAACGATGACAAAAAGGAGAATAGACATAATTAAAAATTACGTTTACCTGCTAGTTTTTATCTTGGTTGAAGTTAACAGGTCTATATTATGCCGTTGGCGATCTCATTTTGAGCCCAACAATATCCTCAGTCGACAAATCGCTTCAGATAATTTCCACCCTAATAAAAGTCATAATTTCTTCTTGTTTCATGCCACTTTTTCTGATTTTTCCTCATCATATTCATTAGTGGAGCCAAATTTATTTATGATTTAAAACTGATATGTTTGTTCCTTTAGGTCATACATAGTTATCATCAAACATGTAAAATATGCCTCTTTTAGTGAGCCGGAAATTCATTAGAGGTTTTTCTTGTCTGTCCACTACGCCAATGTGCAACTTTCATTGTATGAATTCGGAATCATCTAGAGTTGAATTGTCCTCTTGTCATTGTATCGCTGTACGGAGTTTGTCTGCTTTGTGGGGTTATGTCCTTGATCTGTGTTACATACGGAGAGTCTAGCTTATATGAAAGGAAAAGTGTCGGAAAATATGATGGTTAGACAATGTTCTTGACAGCTTCATTAGTTGCCTACGAAGATTGAATATTCTTATCCACATGGCCTACAAAACATGACCGGACAAATTAGCAAACAAGTCCTAAACCTTTCAATTTGATCAAATTAGTTGTAAAATTTTTGACGATATTTAATATGGTACATCCAATCAATTTTAATCGGAAATTGTTGATGTGGTCACTGACCGTCCTACATGGTATGATTAGCATTAATGTGGACAATTTTTGCAATTTTTCTTTATTTTTATTGTGTTTTCTTTCTTTCTTTCTTTTCATTCTTCCTCCACTAGTTACCAAGCCTCAACAATGGCCAATGACTGACAATGACTGAATTTGGCTTACTCTTGCCAAATCTGGCAAAATCACCCTTCATCGGTCATTGCTTTTGGCCGGCCATCGCCAAGGTCAGGTGATTGGTGGAGGAAGAATGAAAAAAAAAAAGATAAAAAGAAAAAAAATTGCAATTTTTTATTTATTTTTCTTTCATTTCATTCTTCCTCCACCGATCGCCGAGCCTTAGCAATGGCCGACGATTGACAACAACTAGATTCAGCTCGTCCTCACCCAATTCGGCAAAATTGCTCCTCACCGGTCATTGCCTTTGGCCAGCCATCGCTAAGGCCAAGTGATTGATTGAGGAAGAATGAAATATATATATATGAATATAAAAATAAGAAAATTAACAAAATAACAAAAATTGTCAACATCAATGCCACCATGCCACATATGATAATCAGTGTTTATGTCAGTAATTTTCCAGTCAAAATTTGATGAATAGACTATATTGGCAAATTTTCAAAAGGTTTAATATTAAATTGATGAAATTAAAAGGTTTATGACTCAAATAGCACAAATATAATAAGTTTAAGACTTTGTTGTTAATTTCTCTAAACATGACCCAATTTTCATAGGAATCGAGTCCGCGACGAAACATACTTAAATATATATTTCACAAGTTAAGCAAATGGCATGCCCCAGGAGATGGTATGTTCGCCCAAACGGGGTTTCCATAACCAATGTCACCACTTCTTGCGCCCACTCGGTTCATGCGAGTCTAACGTAACAGGTTCGATGGTTTCACATGCAAAAACACCACTCGCGTCAATCTTTGACGCTATATTGATACAATGAAAACATCGCAAACATAAGTTCCCCGAATGATTCTTTAGTTAAGTGTTGGGGAAATTGGCTTACTCAATCGCCACTACATACACATTCGCTGCAGTAGTCTTGGTTTCCGATTCCACGGTGCGTGGGACTAGCTATAGGAGAGGACGAAAGTACTAAGTCGTGTTTGTTAAGGATGAATTTTGATTCTGTTGACCTTCCGATGTTGATCAGGTCTCACGGTACATCCTAATTCCTACTGGGTTGATCAGTCGTGCCTTGCGCGTGTGGCGGGACGACGGCCCAAAAAATAATAGAAAAATAGAGGGGAAACTGAGATTGTCTTGGTAATTTCTTATTCTTCGTTCTTAGGAAAGTCCACGAAAGACGGGGATGAAAAAGGGAGAAAGTCAACTCGATGGGTTAATCAGATCAAAATCCTAATCCGGTCGGCAGCGGAAGAGGTCGCACTGCTACTCGGTCAAAAACAAACGTAACAGCCTGTCGACGAGGACGGTAACTCTAGAAGCCAAGAACGGTAAAATAGTGACAAGTTGTTCTTTTCCACCCTCCTTCATCTTATTCTTTTCTATCGAGCGTCAGGTCCCGCCAGAAAAGTCCAAATACTGTCAGAAGTGATTGTCGAGATTGCACGCGTTAATGTATCCGGTCGGATCCACTTTTGTGTTAAAGTTTAATCTGTTGAAAATAACCTAAAACCCGCCGGATGTATGTCAACGTACCCACATAAATCATCTGGAATCTCCAGCTTCCAAACATATACGCCCTCTTGAATCGACTAGTGATCACATGCCAAAGTAAGGATGCTCTATTACATCACAACACCAAACTTTGTTAGTGGTCTCATCTATAAGTCCAAACTGTTAAAATATATTTAGAGTTTAAGCCCACGAACAAAAACCGGTCCAAGATAAATTATAAGAAAACCGGGATTGATTAAAAGGAAAGTCAAAAAATTTGGATTTCCTGTGGATGTCTGAAATTGAGCGAAGTAAAAAAGAAACGTTAACTTTCTATTCGGAATTGGGGTCGGCGAAGGAATGTACAGAAGGAAAATCCCACTTTGTTTCAGGTTCTGACTTTGTTACTCCTTTGACCAATTCTATTGGACTTCTCTGGCGATGGTTGATATATAAATATGGGCAGTACTAGCGTGACGGTACTGTTACTCCTAATGAGTAACGGTGCAATACTGGCCACCCAGTTTAGTTGTTAATGAAGATGACCAGTTTCATATGTAAAGAAACGAATGGCTGAAGTTCTTGAAAGAAAAAGAAAATCATAGGGATAATTGAGCTATTCCTTTTTAATGATAGACATTGGTAAAAAAAATGATATAACTGATATACTTAAGAAAATTCATGTATAATGAAAATTAAATATCAAGCGCAAATATAATATTTTGATTCACGAACTTTCAAATTTCTCTAAGTTTGAAAAAAAATTCATTAATCTCTCTTGATTTTGACGTCAGACAAACAAAAAGAAAAATCAAATTACAAGTGACCAAATAACGTTGGAAGTGGAGCAATCCCAAATGACAAATCATTTTTAAAATTTTCTAAAGAAACAAGTAAAAGAGTTAGTGATGCAGATGCCACTGTCACTGTTGAAAGAGTAACGATCCATTACTTGATCAATTCCCTATAAATATATTCAAGGGTTTAATATAAAGCACTGTCATCTAGCATGCATATTGCAAATTATAAGAAACTGACATTAACTCAAAGGAAAGTCAGAAATTTGGATTTCTCGTGGAAGTTTAAAAATGAGTGAAGTCAAAAAAAAAAAAAAAAAAAAAAACTGCTAACTTTCTATTCCGAATTGGGGTTGGTGAATGTAACATCCTCATTTCAACTCTTATTTTGGTCTCAACTAGGAGGCTAAGCTAGATAGGCCTTAGGTTAGTCAAACCTTCCTAGAAGATAAACGTGAACGGGTGTGAAAAGCATTAAATAAGGATGATGAATGTAGAGGCTTATGTGTCCCTATAGCCTCAGCCTAGTTATAACCCTAAACTAAGTTGGAAATCTTGGAAGCCAATAAATGGACTACACATCCATTGGAAAAAAGAGCAAGCAAGTCAAACCTTCTTAGACATGATAATACCACATTAAATACATTTGGCTTTTAGTTATTTAATACCAAGATGAAGTGTCCAAGCTAACCTAGGATCTAGTTGGAAACTTGGGAGATAAGGATGCCTGACAATTAATGCCTCTTGACCAAGTAGGACGCCTCATTTTCCCAACTAAGGTTGCCACCTTTGATTTTCGAAATTATTGGACATGCGCTACTTGCCAATTTTACACAGATTTTTTTTGTGCGAATTTAAAGAAACTTCTATCATGAAAGTTGTTCTAAACATTTTGATCTAAAACATACTTAAAATTCTTTTCTTTTTTTTTTTGGTGAAATGGTACGGACAAAAGCCCAATCATTCACCATTTAGAACCAGTCCCATGTAGTGGAAACGATGACCAAGTTGCTTTCTCGAATTCTTATAAAATCTTCAATTTCAAATTTGGACATGCTTCTTTCACAAAAGTTTTAAATGGCATCCATGTCTACAATATATTAAAATTTCAAAGAGTGTTGTCAAGATTTGGATATCAAAATGAGTCTCTCTCTCCAATTGTCGAATCTGCTCGACGGACGAATATTTGGGTTGTTGTGTTCAATGATTTGCTGTTCTTTCCACAAAACGAATTTGACTTGGCTTCCTTCATGAAAAATGTCGTTTAAGGTATTCTCTAAAACATATTTAAATTTCATAAATTTTCAATTTTGTTTGATAAAGTAAAGACACTAATTTCAGAAATTGTTCAAAACTGTTTTTCTCACCCAATAGGTATGAGTCACGCCTAAGCTTGGACTCAAGTTCTTAAATTTCATGTTGAGGTGTATCTAATGATCTCTTTCTCGGCCCCGGAATCAACTTGGATGATAGACTTTTTTAGATTGCCCTCTTGAGGAAGGAAAATTTGTCTTCTTAAAGAAGGAAAGGAAAGTGGAAAGAAAACTTTAGATTTCCTTCATGAAGAATGTGAGGTGTCTCTTAACTTTTCAAAGGTCATGATTGCAGTCCAAAATATCTTAGATATTCTAGAAAAGTGGCATTCACATGGACCGATTGGAGAGCGATACACGGGCCCTCATTAATGACCGAAGATTCTAGAATTTGCCAAGTTGGTAACTTTGGCATTATTAATGTCAAACTTCATTAAATGCTCATTTAATGCGGGGTATAGTTGGACCAATGGAAAAGTGAAAAGCAGGTCATCATTGATAACGCCTATGAGCTTAGGTTGCAAAGTAAGGCCTTTAGCCTTCCAACTCATCATTTAGGCTTCAATTATTGGACTGATAGCCTTGCCACCCAAGGAATTTAGATGGGGCACTTGAAAACATTGGAATGAACCGCTTGGCATGGTAATGATGACTCCAATAAATATAAGGAGCTCTCTTCATTTTCCTCACTTGCCTTTCATTTTCTCCGCCCTCCTTCTCCTAGAACGCCCCCCTCCTCCCTCCTCACACTCTCTTTCTCTTTCAGCCTTCAAGGCAAGCCGTCCATCTTGTGTAGTTCAAGTTTTAGTTCAAGGTTCATCCAAGTAAATAGAATTTCTAACTCTTGGCTAGGGCGATAGCCTACATCGTCGAGTTTAATGTTGTGCTCACCCGTGCAAGCCATGTGTATGTTGTAATGTTCTTTAAGTGTGTTCACGCCCCAGGACGAGGTCAAAGTTAGCTTGGCTTGGAATCGATGTCAAGTGGTGATGGCCTAAGCATGTGACCCACGCCACAAACCAAGAATTGCTCTCGGCATATTTTATAATATGATGTTGAGGATCATGATACAATCACTTGGATGAGCACGCCCAATGGGCTATGCTTGTGTCGGCTAAGATAAAAGATGAAAGACCTGCTTGTGTGATGCACTTGTTTGTGCACTTAAAGTGGAAAAAGCATATGTCGTCACATAGCGTTGGCGGCAATGCCTCGTTCATTGAACAGGATGCCCTGGTTAAGCCAGGATGCCTAGGTTTGAGCTCGGATGCCTCCAGTAAGCTAATCCCGAGATGCCTTGGTTGAGCCAGGATGCTTGGGTTGAGCCCGAATGCGTTGGTGAGCTAGCACTAGGATGTCTCGGTTGAGCCGGAATGCCCTAGTTGAGCCAGGATGCCTAGCTTGAAGCTGGATGTCTCAGTTGAGCTGGGAGGGCCTAGTTGAGCTAGGACGACAATAAATGAATTTGCATGAGTGTCGGTATATGCATAAGTATGATATCTCGATGTGTTCATTGACACGCTGAATGTAAGCATACATTGAAGTGTGTTGCAATGGACATCTGCATGTAGTCATGGTGTAGCAATAAGTTTGCTAATCATCTGCCATCGATGTTGCATTACGAGTGTTGTACCCACCAGATTTTGATAATGAGATGTCTTCCTCGTAGAGAATTAGGGGTTTTACTTATTGAGTTTCCCCAAAACTCACCCCTCATCCTCTCAGTCTTGTAGGCATGGAAGTCTCACGTCAATTTTGGGAGTTGCAATCTCGCTAGAGGTGCTAAGGTTTACCCTGAGCTTTTTGAAGATGTGGTAGTTGTAAATATAATGACCCATGATAGAAAGGCTTGTAAACGTAGCTGATGTAATTGTGTGTTTGTAAATGGTTATTTTCTTAGTTGCTTGTTGTTGTCCGGGTGTTGTATGTATGTTTTCGCATGTGCTTAATGAAAAGATAAAAAAAAAAAAAATAAATGGGACGACGACATGCTTGGGACGTTGCAAAAATAACCCTTGCTGCTCGTGACCCTAGGGATGAAATTGGGGTCATGATAGTGAAGGAAAATACAAAAGGAAAGTCACGCATCCACTTTGTTTCCTATTCTGACTTGGTCACTCTTTTTTTTATCAATTCTATTGGACTTCTCTGGTGGTGATTGATAGATACATATATTCAAGGGTTTGATATAACGCATTGTTAGTTTGCATGCGTATTGCAAATGAGCCGCGATTAATGTGAAGAGGTACCGAAGTGTCATTATCAATCAAGCACTTGGTGTGGATTTCTTGTCTATGAAATTACACCAATAGTTTAAGTGTTGAAATCAATTAAATACTCGTGGTAAGAATTTGTATATAAATCCTTCATAAGATTGAGAAATTATTTAGTGATGAATTGAGGGGCTAAACACTGCATAAATTATTGGGTGTAATTAGGGTTTAGGAAATACTAAAAGCATTTTAGTGACCTAAGTGTGATTGTAATCTTCGTTGTATCACTTGATATATATTAGAATTTGTTATTACTCTACTATTGACGTAGGTCACTACGACAAATCACGTAAATCTAGTGTCTAATATATTTTCTTGTAACATCTATTTTACTGTTCGATTGCTTACTTTCACAACAATTGGTACCAAAACCAAACTTAGATTATTTGAAATGAATCGATGGCGATAGAAGAAGGAAACGTGGGAACTGACGGATTTGATGAGAAGGATTTTGATTTATAGAAGATGCAAATTGAGGATTATCTCTACTATACTTGGCCTTATTGGGGGAGAAGTCAAAGACAATGAAACAAGATGACTAAGAATTGTTGGATAGACGAGCTTTGGATGTTATACAGCTGATATCGACTCATAACATCGCTTTTAACATCGTTTAAGAGAGAACCAAAGTGAGTTTGATAAAAGCCTTGTCGCATATGTATGAAAAGCCCTCTGCAATCAACAATGTTGATTTGATGCGTCATCTATTTAAATTAAAGATGAGCGAAGGTGTGTCAGTAGCAAATCATATCATTGAATTCAATATGATTATTAGTTAATTGAGTTTAGTTGAGATTGATTATGAAGATAAGGTACGCGCTTTTATTTTGTTATCATTATTATCTAATAGTTGGAATACCGCCATTACTGTTGTTAGTAATTCCTCTAGGTCAACAAACTTCACATTTGATGAAGTTCGAGATTTGATTTGAGTGAATACATCCATAGAAGAGTAGCCGGTGAACATGTATCTATTGCTTTGACATGTGAAAATAGAGAAAGAGCTAATACACACGTTAGCAAAAGTAATATAAACATGAACAGACGTAGTCGGGCTACGACTAGTGTTGTTGTTTGTTTGACTTGTGGCAAGAGGAGGCATATTAGAAGCAATTGCCTTAAGCTGAAAAATGAGAAAGATAAGGGAACTATAGTTGAGTTTGCAGATGATGTTGCAGCTGTAGTTGATGACAATTTGGATAGTGCTAATTTTGTCTTGTCTATCATTGATTATTCATTATATAGTGATGGATTATGGATTCTGGTTTTTCATTTCATGCTACACCAATTAGAAACTTGTTTACTACTTATCAACGCATGGACAGTAGAAAAGTGCAGTTGAGGAACAACGCTAAGTGTAATGTTGTAGGTGTTGTGATGTTAGAACCAAAATACATTATGATATTGTGAGGACATTGACTAAAGTAAAGCACGTTCTAGAGTTGAAGAAGAACCTTTTTTTTTTAATGCTTTGAATTTAGCTGGGTGTTGATATATTTCAGAATATAGAATTTTGAAAATATTTCAAAATTAGTGATGATGAGAGGAATCAAGCATAGCGGCTTGTATGAGCTTCTAGGTGACAATGATAGAATTTGCCACGAAAACATTGGATGCATCTATTCGAGAATCTAAATTTTGGCATATGCGTTTAGGCCACATTAGCAAGAGAAGTTTGAATGTTCTAAGTGAAAGGAATCTATTATGTGGTTATGTTGCTAACAAACTAAATATATTTAGGTTCTATGATTTAGATCAATGGTGAAAAGCGCGTTTCAATACGGTTGTCAAAAAAACCACAAAAATTGCAAAGTTTATTCACTTAAATGTTTGTAGGTTGCCATGGTTTCCTTCAAGGAAGAGTGCCATATTTATGCTAATAGTTGTTGATGACTACTCAAGGAAAACGTGGTTGTTTATGCTTGGGCACAAGTTTGATATTGTTTGTTATCAAGATCAAGTTGTTGAGAGCTTTGCCCACAAAGAAAATTGATAAGACGATAAAGTATATGCGAACCGACAATAAAACGGAGTTTTCTTTAAAGCTTTTAAATGAATTTTGTATGAAGGAATGTATGATGAGACACTGCACTAGTGCCAACGAACTACAACAGGTTACAAAGTTGATAAGCGAAACATTACTAGATATGACCCTTAAAATATTCTTTAGTATTAGGATGACTAGGAGATTCCTGACGGATGCACTTAGAACGATGAATTACCTTATGAATAGATCTCTACTAATTATTATTGGATGTAGGACTCCTAAAAAAGTGTGGTCAAATAACGTCACTGATTATTCTACTATTAGAATATTTGGTTGACTATGTTATATTAAAGTTAGTGATGGTGAGCTCAATGAAAGGGCAAGAAAGTCCATGTTTCTAGATTGTGCACAAGGTAAGCGGGGTTATCGATTGTGTTAGTGAGCACTAGTAGAGTAATCGACACGTATAATTCGTGTACTGAGGTGAAACTAATAGAGCCAATAGCTAATGTAATTGCTAATATTGACAAGGCATGTATTTGATCTATGCAACAATGGTTTTGCTTTATCTTTCATAGAAGAAATTATGTTAGAAAAAATCCTTACGAAATAGTTAAATGTGAATGTGGAGTTGGTGCTCTAATGAGGTCCTTGATTATGGCAAAGTTCAAGTGAGTCTTAGACTTGAAAGATGTTTGTGGCAATTGAGTCCATTGGAGACTATGGGAGAGTAGCAACAGAGTTCCAATTTTTAGCAAAGCTATTATGACTTGGCTCAAATATCAAGCCAAGGTGGAAATTATTAAAATATGTCTTGAATTTGAGCCCATAAACAAAATCCAGTCCACGACAAATTATAAGAAAATGCGGGATTGATTAAACGGAAGTCAGAAATTTAGATTTCCTCTAGACGTCCGAAATTGAGTGAAGCAAAAAAAAAAAAATGCTAACTTTCTATTCCAAATTGAGGTCGGCAAAGGAACATACAAAAGGAAAGTCGCATGTCCACTATGTTTCCTATTCTAACTTGGTTATTCTTCTTTGATCAATTTTATTAAACTTCTCCAACGGTGATTGATATAGAAATATATTCATGGGTTTGGTATAAAGTGTTGTTAGCTTGCATGCATATTGTGAAGAGGTCTTGAAGTGCCATTATCAATTGAGTCCTTGGTGCGAATTTTTTCTCTACGGAATTACACCAATAATTTTAGTGTTGAAGTCAATTAAATTATTATTGTAGGATTTTGTGTATAATTCATTTGTGAAATTAAGAGATTATTTAGCGAGAAATTTTGGAGCTAAACACTGCATGAATTATTGGGTGTAATTGGAGCTTGGGAAACACTAAGATTGTTTATGTGACTTGATTATAATTATAATCCCTATTGTATCGCTTGATCTATAAGGTGGATGTAGATTACTATGATCGAACCACATAAATCTTATATTTGATCTATTTTCTTATTTTGTCTATTTTATAATTGGACCACTTATTTTTGCAACACAAACTATGATAATTGTTATGATATGTGAAATTCTTCCTAGAAGTATTCACCAAATATCGAATCACAGTGGAGGCCCTTCGTTTAATCATTGGCTCTAATACTACTTGTTGGGGACAATAGCTTAAATCTTATGCCTTTATATGGAAAGATTGTGAACTAAACCCTTTTTTCACTCAAAAAATTACGCTAATGAATTGTGATCAGAATAGGCATATAATGTGCTACATCTCTAATTAATTGCTTGATGTGGGCTTTTTTGTCAGCACCTGCACCATGCGCCTTAACATCAATCATCACCCTAAAATAAGGATTGACAATCTATATTCGCGGTCATGTTTGTGTCGTGTTGACACGACAATATATTACATTATAGGTCAATCGAGTATGACGCAATGAGTTAATCGTGTTGACCTAGCTCTTGAAACACAAACAGGGCATGGAAATTAGTGGGTTCACACGTTGCCATCCATGTAACACAATTACATAACGAGTATACAGGCCAACACAATTCCACGACAAAGCATGACGCGAAATCAACTCAACAGCATAAAACTGACATGAAGTATTCTCAATCTTTCATGGTTTATTTTCAAATTACAATAACCTATTAACAAAATTTCGTGAAACTGAATTAAACGGCCCACTTAAATTCTTAATAGTGAATAACATGGGTATAATAGTTGTCCTAACCAACCGATTTTAACGGGTCATGTAGGTCGTGTGGACGCTAACTTAAGGAAATATAAGTCTATTTCGTGGCAGGTTAATACAATCATAACATTGTTACTAGTTATTTCTTGTGGGTTGACACAAAATTGATTAGCCTTAAACCCATGCTGTTGTGTTCAAGCCATGTTGTCTTATCGTACCAAGGATTGCCACCCTTACCCAAGACCACAATGATCAACCTGATTCCTTCTTTGAGATATCCATCAACACAAAGATAAACACCGGGCCTCCAATCAACTTGGCTATACTATCTACTATTTCATCGGGACGATGCAAGGAGAACTCAGTTGCCCTTTAGCATAAAGAAATCTAGTAAAGCACCCACTACCTAACTAGACTCATCCTCACTCAGATGTTTATGTTCTTAAGAGCACGAGTCAACTCGATATACTGACTCGATCCTGAAAACAAAACTATTGGGTTCGTGCCATGCACTGAGCTACTTAGTCCCTGCACATCGTTCGACGAATCATGATAAGTACCAAACTTATTCGCATGGATGTACATGTGTAGCTATAATTCGTGAACGAGAACCACGAACAATAAAAGATAATAAAGAATTAAGGTTGGCAATTCTTGGCAGATCATATCTTCAATGAAGAAGGACTGAGAAAATGGGGACCATCATCCTTTGTTTTCTCGTTCGATTTAAATGGGAAGGCCGGCACAAAGTGAAGCGACATGGACATGTTACTGGTGCTGAAGCACCCGCGTCTGATGGAAGCAACACTCACGTCAAACCCCCTTCGGCCAACCATGGATTTTGGATACATGGGATCTTCTCCAATTTAGAGGACGTAACCTTTCTTTGTTGCCATCATACAGGACGAACCATCCATTCGAAAAACTGCATTGCAGAGTATTTTTTTGCCCCATAAATGTCGTGTTCATTGGCAAGTTGTTGAACAAGGTTGAGTCCCTCGTTTTCGTAAGAAAACTAATGAACAGAAGGTCAATTTAAACCCTTTTTATATCATCTTGATGAAATTGATTATTAAAAAAATATGCTGGGAAAAAACTTTACAAAAGAGCGGCAAAGAGAACTTTGTACTAATTAGGTACCTCAAAATTAGGTTAATTATGTGATATATGTCTAAAACATTTGTAATTACAGCTCAATTAATGCAAAGGATTGAGATCCTTAGAAAATCAAAGTCAAATGTTTAAACTAATAGGTGAATGGAAACTCCATGAATATAAAAGTAATATGAGATCCATTGTTAAGTGATGTGCGATAATATTTCAACGTTCCTTCTTATGTGCAAGTCAAGTTAAGAGCGCTACATAGAATTTCACTTGTGAAAAGGATACCACTGGTTTTAATATCATATTAAAATGTCAAATCCAAAAACTTAAATTAATGAATGAAGGGAAATCACATAAAATATGTAAAGCATATAAAACGAGTTATCAAGTGATGCGAGATAATATTTTAATAGAGATGAATATCTAAGATCATTCAGAGATGATTTTACATTCTTTCATGTTATTTCAATTGGAATTACCAATATTGTATAAACCCTAATGGATGGCCCAAGCATTTCCTCCTTGTTTGCGACCATAGTTCACCGACTCTTACCACGGTTGAGAAAGTCATCGCTTATTAGTCATTTTTTAAGTTAATCAAATTGTAATCTCTGTGCTTTCCTCATAAATATCTCAAATCATGCATCTATGATTGTTACATGAAGATGGTCCCTCGTCTTTTTAGGTGCTAGTGGATGGATATGACCTTTTTCGTGTCATTTCAATCTGATATAATTCATTTTCGGCCCGTCGCCATCAATGCCGCGAATGGATGGCAGCGAAAGCAGCTGGGGTTTATACATATACACAATTCTGGTCAAAGAACTCTATTATTGGCCCATTTGTGCAATCAAAGAAACACTTTAAATATACTAAAAACAAATAAATAAATAAGCGAATGGCCCATTAGATTTTGACATAGTGACATGCAAATGATTGTCAACCCTTGTATCAAATATTTCTTCATTCTTTGTGTGAATATTCCCTTGTATATGCTCAGAATGACATATCATATTTCGTCTCCTTGGAGCAGCTCCAGATTCCCTCCATAGAATACACCTTGTTCTTACGGGGAAACCAAAGATATTCATTAATGGTACTTGTCATTTAAGGAAGCAATTCGATTGGTTGAGTCAGCAAAGTTTGACCCTCAGCCCAAGAATCCCCTCCCGTTGAGCCAAGTCTCATCATTTTTTTGTTCTTGCATATGGTCAAATGTTGTCTTGGCCATAGTATCTACTTAGAAATGAAAGCGCATGTGATGCATTGGAAACATACGACTCTGAAATTTTACTAGAATGGTCCGTTTTGTTTTCAGCTGACGATTGCGATCACATTAAAGATTATTCGATGGACAGGTAGTAATGCAAATGAAATCAATATCGTTATTCTCGTTCCCAAGAAAGGTTTTTATTTTTACCAAGATTTGGTTCTTGCTCTAATATAAAGGTGATTCAATAACTCCCTAGATTGAACATTTGAGAAGGACCTAATTTTCTTTCTTATGATTCAGTGATGTTATATGGGCATAATTTTTTGTGCCATAACATATAATCGGGTGTCAACAATATATGATTCACGCTCACAATGTTAATATCAAATTTATCTACGTGGTTAACTTAATATATATATATATATATATATATATATATATATGTACTTACATGACCTTAAACTATCATCTTGCCATTTTTCTATCCAATTTTGTTGCCATTACATTTATCGATTAACAACATGCAAAAAAAAAATTATCTATGAAACGGATAGATAAAATTTGTATATTAGTTGAGAATTTATTATAGCTTGGCTTCTTTTTGCAAAGAATAGATATTAATTTAGTAACTCTTGTAGAGCAGGGAAAAAAAATGAGGTATCCATATTGTACCCATTATATCATTGAGAAATGCTAAATGTACTATTTTTTTTTTTTAAATCGTGTCTTAAGTGATTAAAAAATCATGATTAGATGTCTAAATATAATTCAATCGCTGTGGACTAGTTTGAACAAACTACAATTTTTGCACATGATTTGACATAATTTAGAAAAAAGGTCAATATAATTTTACCTAGGATTGCTGTACGTGATTTGTAAAAAAAAAATCAAAAGTATCGTAATTTCCATCGTATCAAGTGAAATCAATTTAATTAAGAAGAAAGTCTCAGCTTGTACTACAGCTCTTGGGGTGCATGTACTAGGTGAGAATATGAGGAAGATCCCCACATTTTGGATGTTTGGATTTGCTATTGTCCGGAGGAATTGATTTACCCATTGTTTTTAAGTTTTTAATTTGAGTTCAATTAAGAATGTTAACGGATTCAAACAAAAATTCTCACTTCATAATTTCCCAATTATAGTAAGGAAGACCAAAAAAAAAAAAAATTGAAAGCATATCTTGTTGCAGGTTCTCTAACACTCCATATACGATGATTGGTTTTGCCTATTGCAATATTTTATACACTAATGGTGATATTTTTAGAAGTTCTTAAGTAGTAATGCATGCCCTAATAATGTAAGTTCCATGGATGCAGGAGGCACTCCATCTTAGCGAAAAACCCCCCCAAGAAAGGTATGATACGCGGGTTGGTAGGATGTACATAGAAGAGAATTATTTAACGGGCCATTACCAATCTATTCACTTTCAAGATTGTCTTTCAATCCATATATAACACGATGTACTTTTCCCCCTGATCGGAGGGAGCTAACCAGCTCTATTTAATAAGTGTATTATTGGGGAGGGTGATTGAGAGTTCGGATTAATAAGCAATAATATCCAAACAACATCACGGGTTGGGATTCCGGCCAAAGGGAAAATGACACACGACGGGGCACTGCTCATCAAACAACTGGCAAATCAGTGAGCCCCACGCTGTGTTGAGGACGGTTGGGAACTGGCATTTCCTTGTCCTTCTCTTTGTTTTCTTCTTCTTCCCCCATCTGAGAACGACTCAAGTCGTACTTTATTCGTTGTCACAGTTGCCAGAGCGACTGGGGATCACAGTATTAAACAAAGGTATTCATTCGCCTATCGTTTCATCAAAGAACCATCAAATTGCATCCTGGGTCGATGCAGCTCGTGAAATCGGGCGAGTGATCAATTGGAATTTTGTTTTGACGAACAAATGGAATTGACCATCTGAATCGGGTCATCTCTTCACCTTGTTCTAAGCACCTATCAATTGGATTCTCCCCTAGTTGATTTCTGTTGTTTTAATTGCTTAACGAAAGAAAATGTTTAGATACCTTGACCATCCTTTCTAATTGATGTGGATAACTAAGTCACGCAAAGAAGACTTGGCAATGAGTTTGAATTCATTATACGCCTTTGCAGATCGGCCGACGGCTTTCATCACACAATCACATGAGAACCTTGTAATCAAGAAGCGAATAGCACGATTAATTAGGGAAGAATTACATAATCTAGAGTTAATTTTGCTGTCTTGACACATTAAAAGGAAAATAAAAATAGAAACCCCAAGAAAATCTGCCAGTCTTAACCTTATGAGTTGTGATTGTAACCTCCTTGCACATGACAAATGAAAAGCCTAACTGCCGACCGGCTTGCAAGAACGGTTCAAGAAACATAAGGGGGCCGCATGAGGAGCTCAGGAAAAATTCTTGTACTCACTCCGATGTTGTTTCCCAAGTTACGCAGAGCAAACCACCAACTTGCTCCGGCAAACAAGAACAGTAAAATCTCGTAGAAGTTGACAGAGCAAGGCCCCTTTTAACCCTAGAAGAAGAAGATCTCCTTGTACTTTCTCAAGACAACATTCTTCAGCCAACATTGATAAGACCAAGTAAACGAAAATGCTTTCTTAATCAGCAGCTCCCGCAAACTCGCCAGGTGCCCTCCACGTGGATCGTTAATTTCAAGTAGCCCAGTCTCTCTCGCGGCGTACGCCCATGTTAGTTCCGAGGCCACCTTTTTTCACGTACGTCACGGCTCCATTGTCTTCTTCAACCCCTAGAATATGCAACAGTAACGGCGACAGATTTAAGTGGGCTGTGATGGCTACGCATTGTCTGTTTCAAAAGGGAATCAGCTCCCTCAATTACATAGAAATATGTAGTGACTTGCGAATTCCTTAGTTCTGGCCTAGGGTTTTCGGGGAGAACGACGAGTGGAGCGACCGATAGCGAGATGATGACATTGTGTTGGCTGAAGCCGTTCGATTAGGGGGACATTAAGAGGGTGTTCGGGCGAGGCCATTGTCACTGCCTTTTTGGAGTAGGTACCTTTCTCCCTCAAAGTTAGCGGTACGGACTAATTTAATCTTAGCAAGAGAAGAAGTAGGAAGATACTTCTTACCCTGTTCATTATTCAAAAAAGGACTGCTACGTGCGTCATTGAGTATGTCACCAGTGTCGAGACCCCAAAAAAAAAAAAGTTGACCGAGAATAAAGACTTATCATAATAAATAGCAAAAAAAAAACACTAAAAATCTTAAATTATATTTATTGCGGCATATTCATCATGAACTATCTTTCGTGATATAAAAAATCCAAAACTATACTCACCATAGCACATTTGCCCTCTTTTTTTCTAAAGCTTATACCCAAGTGACACAATTATCCTTCATCAAGATTCCATCAAATAATTTTTCACGTAAGCGACGTTATTTTTATATTACGTGGATGCCATGTCAATGTCGCAATATGTATATTTTAGGTTTTTGGTTCATTTCATTTTAGTTATGGAGCGTGATTCAGGTCTTGATTAGGTTAGGCCAAATCCGTCGGATGGTTCCCCACGCTTCGCCCAAACTGACTAAGCCATCTCCTGTTAACCTGCTTTGGAAAAATTAAGTACCAAAATCGGTCGACCATACGTTGACCGGGCCCTGTCGGCATAGCCCATCGGCGTTGACTTTTCTTACTGACGTAAGTGAAATGCTGAGTGCGGCCCAAGGACGATGGTAAAGTTAGAAGATGGGCTTCTATCATGGGCTTTTAGGCCTCTTGAAATAATCCCTTTTTATTTATTTATTTTCACCTTTTCCCAACTTTATCCTTTCTATAATTCTTGGAGTGTTACGATAATATTAAGAGAATCCAGTGAAGCAATTTAACATAATCATGTATTGAAATAAGCATATAGGGTTTATTGAGAAAGGAAAAGATGCATCGCGTTGAGCAACAAGAACAAAATTTTATCAACTTGCTTTATTATTAGCTTAATGGATACTGCGAAATAACAAGTACATTGGATGTGGACTCTTCTCCAATATGTTCAACCCTCGAAAATGAAATCTAGGATCAATTTCTTATTTTAGTTATAAAATTATTCAAGACCAACACTTATCCACTTGCACTAACTGAATCAATCATTTTGAATAAGCACTCGAATTAAGTGCGACCTGTGATCATGGTACGAAGCACAATAGAGTCCAGTGTAAGACCAGCCCCGTATGCAAAGAGAACTCCCCACTCCTTTCCATCACCTTGCATCGCGGCCTTGCCTCCCTCCGTCAGTCTCTTCCTCATCTCATCAAGAACAAAGAAGACGGACGAGCTCGCCATGTTCCCGAACTCACTCAACACGTGCCTCGTCGCCTCGAGCTTGTCGGGTTTGAGCCTAAGCTTCGTCTCGATCTCGTCGAGGGTCGCCCTGCCACCGGTATGGACCACCCAAAACAATGAGTTCCAATCGCCGGCGATCCCCAGAGGGCAAAGCGCTTCCTTCAAGTGCTCCTCCACGTTGTCAGACACCAATGCCGCGACGCTTCGTGAGAGGCGGATCGTGAGGCCCATCTCCCGTAGAGGTCCCTCGATCACGCCCTCCGACCCAGGGACGATCGTCTCGGAGGATGAAATTACCTGGAACAAGGGCCTCTCGATGGAGGCGTTTGGGTCGGCGCCAATGATCAGGGCCGCCGCTCCATCCCCAATGAAAGCCTGGCTCACGAGAAATTCTGGGTCTGCCTCGGAAGGGCCATTGAATGAGCCGAGGGTGATCTCGGAGCACACAGCGAGGACCCTCGACCCAGGGTTGTTCTCGGCTATGTCCTTGGCCATACGTAGGACTGTGCCGCCCACATAACATCCTTGCTGGTACATCATGATCCTCTTCACGGACGGCTCGAGACCGAGTAACTTCACCAAAGAAAAATCCGCACCGGGCATGTGCCATCCGGAGGTCGAATTGAATATCACGTGCGTGATCTTCGATTTCGGTTGGCCCCATTCTTCGATCGCCTTCGCCGCAGCCTCCGCGCCAAGCTCCGGAACGCCAGGGACCAATATGTCTTGGCGGCCATTCAGGGATGGGACGCCATAAGTGCACATGTTGGGATTCTGTTTGAGCATGTCCTCGGTGATGTACATGTGCCTTTTCCTTATCATTGTTTTCTCGCCTTCATGTACGAAGTTGCAATAACAAAACATTACCAAGATATGGCACCCGACATTTTACGCCATGCTTGATTGATTCTTGATAGGACATGCGATGAATATGCTATAGGTTTTTGCATAAGTAATTTTTTTTTTCTTTTGAGAATCCAAACCGCAATTGTAAAAACTCAATTATCTAAAGAGCTAATGAAGTAACTTGTAAGTCTCATGAGCCGATAAGTCTAGGCTTTACGTAAGTAATTTAATAGTTACATCATGCGCTTTTATTATCATTTTGACAATATCTCATGATAATGGAGATTTTTGTGAGCGATATATATATAATAAAATTTCTTTATGACTTTTTACCTATTTTCCAATGCATTTAATTCAAAGTAAGAGTCATTTTTGTTCCATCTCTAATCGGAGAATGTGTTCTATATCACTAAAACTTAAATCACATGTATATGGTATATGTGAGATGTAAAGATTATATCCCCGGTATGAGAGAATTTCAAAGATTCAATTGAGTTGTGACCGCCAAAGTGGCACACTTGATTGGGTTTGAGAAATTTCGATCTCGTATATTGATTGGGATGTCTCCTGGTCTAATGCATAGTTATACTCCCAAATGAGGTGATTGTATATTAGTTCATGGAGGGATACATGATAGTGTGGTGGAGGAGTGACCGATCCTAATGGTTCATATGCCCAAAGGTAATGAATTCACGAAGATTGGAATATATTCTCATAACCCTTATCATGTGGGGAGTGTACAATTGCATGTCATGTATTTTGCCCAAAGGTGATTATGTGATTTTGCATGTAACTCTCTGGATGTGTACTTGTACGTCAAGTTACACAATGCTCACATGATGCTAATTATATATACTGCTTGTTTCTCAGTCACATTTCCGTAAATGATAACTCGGTCACCATTGAGGTTTGCCAGCATTGCTCGCATGTAACGCTATCTTCTCTTCTCCACTCCCTCTCTCTTCACCTCTTTCTCCTCTCCATCACCGCCATCATCGCCATATTGTCTGTCTCCCCCTCTGCACATCACCTAAGGTTCTATTTCCAATCATAGTCGGGGGAAGATGTTACTTCCGAGTATTGGAAATTCAAATTAACAATCCCGAGTCATTCGCTTCAACCCTAAATCTACAACACGCTCTAAAATGAAATCACATTAATTTTGTATGATTTAGTGCAATGCAACAACGACAACGATCGCAATCTGGTGGAAAGGAGCTGACCGCGGTGGTGGAACATTACTCAGAGAGAGGAAGAGATTATTGGTTAAATTTGAATGGACCTATATGTGTAAACATGCCTATATAATTCATTGATCAGAGATGCAGATTAAGGAAATAATTATCCTCCTTTTTTATCTTTCTTAGTATAAGCAGCACTTTCCCTTTAGGACTTACATATGCGCTTGAACTTATCTTTTCAAACGGTCATGTGCTCGCTGTTGGTGACTCGAAAATAGGAATCCGGGTAATCGGCCTGGTAGATGGTGTTGGGAGGATTTGCCGTGCCAATTGCAAGGATTGTTGCCGGACCTTGAGCTTTCTTGAGTGCCTCCTGAATTTTGTCACACGGATTCACCATTGTTTCTTTCTCGACACCGCGACAATAAGATGTTTGCTCAAGAAAAGTAATGCTACCAGAGGTGACAACCAAAGGCAACAAATGAATTACGAAGCAAGAGAGGTTTGTGGCATGTCGTTTTATAGGCGAATTCGGGATTCATTGTTAAGTGACAATGAAGAATGAACCTATCTCCTAAGCATAGTTTTCTTTCTTTTCTTTTTTTAAGTAACATTAATTCCTATATTCATTACACTAGAGATAGATATGATATGTTCAGAGCAACCCATGAGCCAACTCAAGACTGGTTCAACTTGAGCTAGATATCATTTTTTATTGGTCGAGAGGATTAAACTAGATGTCAACTGGCAGAAATTTTACAGAGTAACTGTGCCAAACCCAAGCAAAACTAGAACCCAAGCTCGACCCTGAAGTTGACTGAACTCGAGATTGGGATGTAGTCTTGAGATCAATTTGGCCATGGAAATTTTGAGAATTATCATCATTCATTAGTATGGATGATTTTCCAACCTTAAAACATTTAAATGTTATTAAAAATCATCAACATCAATACTAACTGTATCACGAAGGATAATTGGCATCTATGTCAACGATTTCCAACCAAAAAGATAAAATGGATTTAATTAATAAAATGTGAAAATGTGTATGGCTCAATTGGTATAATTAAAAGATATACGACTTTTTAAATAAGTTTCCCTTACAAGTTATGAACACCATTCATGTGCAAATTTAGCTAATAAAGAAATGAATAAACGGATGAATGAAAGGGGTATTTATACGTTTAAAAAGATCGTCATGCTCATGCTAAGAAAAGACATAGCCATGTGATCGAATTTGAACATAGCAATTCTGACGAACAATAGGTTGTCGCGTGTCCAAAGAAGGGCTATATTTTCCTCCATCCTCAATTGGAGGTCATCTAGCCATACCTCTTCTTTGACATCCAAAAATTTTCGCACAAAGGTCTCCCTTGCATTTCATTGAAATTAGGGATCGAATCCGTCGACAATGACCAAATTTGACTCTTAAATGAAAATATCGGTATTGCATAGTTTGCCCTTCACATTCTTTGATGCATTTTTTCGCATTTAAAATTTATGGAAATTTCGCGAGAATAGCATGTCCGCAACGAAACATTCATTTAAACAAGATCTCGAAGCTTTTGTGAAATGGCCAAATGCGTGAGCGATTTCCCAACTGAATAAAGGACTGATTTCGTCTAAAACGGCATTAGTACACTTTTCCCCGTTAAGCCCTCAAGGGTGCTTCACGGCGTCCTCATTGATCTCCATCAACCATCAAGTCCTCATTGGTTTGACTTATGGCTATTCAGCCAAACCCAAAAGAAGAAAAGTGACAAATTCGATCGCATCGTGATCGAAAAACCACAGGCGTTGCCAAGCAAGGATCAAGCACGTCAATGGGACTGCACAAATCAACCTAGCTGTAGTTCATGGAGATGGCTCATTCTATAATGCTCATCAACATGGGCATGGTAATACAAGAAAGTACAAGGGGCATCATCATCATTATGTGCATGACTTCGAAATTTCGAGCGGTGAGGGTCAGAAATTCAAGGTCGATGATTGAGAAAGAAAAATGACCAAATCACAAGATATTAGAGGCGTGGGCGCTGGGGATAAGGCATCAGAAATTAAAGAGATGGGACAAGATAAAACCAACGCAGGGTCTTGGGGCACCGACGAAAAGGAATAGCTCGGTGGAGTGCATGGGCAGGCCTACCGACTGCAAATGAAAATGGGACAAGAAAGCATTGAGATACACGTGTAAAATATGTCTGAAAAGTTCCGTAATGGAAAATTAATACGGTGCGGAGGAGTTAATATTTAACTCTTAACTCGTTGGCTTAAGATCATTTACTATAGTATCTTTGAGGAAAATGCCAAAAGAAGTCTTAAACCTAGTGCACTTGTGCCAATTTACGCCCTGTTTGGTTCGGCATTTGGAAGGGGCTTTGGGACCCTAAAGTCTCTTGGCCAAATGCAAACGCGTTTGGTTCGATTTTTTGGGCGACTTTAGCCCAATACAGCTCTGGAGGTACTTTGGAAAGTTGCATCTTCAAAATGCAAGTCTCAAGTATTGTTCATTTTCTTCGGAGAAACAAATTGAGACCGACAACCGCCGGCCAAAGAGTTGCCCACACCAGCGATCGTCGCCTGAGGCATCACCCAACCCCAGCAACCGCCACCTGGGAGTTACGGCCACCTAGCAACCGCCGCCTAAGGTCATGCAACCTCAAGTGTCTGGGTCGTGCGACCCAAGTGTCACCTGAGGTCCAACAACCTCAGGTGGTGGTCGCCTAGGTTCGCATGACCCAGGCGATGAAGGCTTGAGGTCTGTCGGCTACAAGCAACCGTCACCTAGTTCATGCGACCCAGGCGACCCCCGCCTAAGGTCGCTAACCCAGACGGATGCTTGGGTCATGACCCCAAACGTCGCCTAAGGTCCAGCAACCTCAAGCGAGGCTATCCGGCGGCCAAATCTGGCCGCCAAACATTGGCCGTCGGTGGCCAAATCTAGCCACCAGTGGCTACATTAAAAAAAAATTAAAAACTATTTTTATATATAAAACTTAGCAAAAGTCCTTTACAAAATGTAATTTTTACCAAACGTTGTTTAAGCTAAAGTTCTTTCACAATGCACTCTAAAACTACAATTTACCAAATGCTATTTGCATTTTCACAAACCCTTTTAGCTCAAAAGTATTTGTATTTTCCTAATGACATTTGCCTAAAGCCGAACCAAACGGGCCAAAAATAACTAACAATGCGATTTAATTAGCGCTAGCCATCCTAAATGGCACGATTGGCACTGACATGAAAATTTTTGTAATTTATAGTTTTTTAATTTTATGATTTTTTTTTTTATACTTTTCTTCTTTTCCTTTTTTTTTTTCAAATCTAGGCCAGCGACCCTTTCCAGGTTTGGGTGAGGATATTGTGGCCCTCACTGCCACGGGCAAGGGCATCGAGCCCTCACCTAGATTCAAGCAAGGGATAGCCCTTGCTTGTGGCTAGTGAGAGTCGACTAGTGACCTCATCGATTCAAGGTTGGAAAAAAAAAAGGCAAATAAGGAAAAAAGAAAATAAAACGAATAAAAAAAATTATCCACATCAATACTAATCATGTCAAATAGGAGGTCAACGCTGATTAGATCATCATGTTGGCGATTTTTGGCAAAACTTAATCAAAAGCACTAAATTGACATATTATAAAAGGTCTAGGACTAACTTCGCACAATTAAAGGTTTATGATTAAATTAACAAATTATCCAAAGATTTAAAATTAGATTGGTATATTCAAGACTTTTTTGTGGTGATTTTCTCGATCTATCGTGAAAAAGTCTATCAAGCCAGCGTCTATATTGATAATGGAGAGTACTTTATGGTTCTTACTGAAAGAGGTCCATAATTCACTTCAGTAGTTGACAATAAATTTTATCCAAAAAGTAAATGACAATATTTGCTACTCAATTTTATTTTATTTTTTGTCAGAATTGCTACCCAATTGGCATGTGCTTAACTCATGGTTCATTGGTCTTTGTTTCTAGCAACTGCAGGCATTTTGTGGCCACACAAAAAAGAGATACAAACGGTAAGCACAACAGAGTTTTCACTTACCCCGAAAAAGGAATTGGACAACGTAAAGCCTTAAGCACCTCTAAAGCAAGATAATCCCAATTAAAAAAAAAGATTAAACTTTCAATCTTTTATCAAACTATTTTAAAACAGAGGATAAAATCCACCAAATCACCTCGTAAACTCTTGAAGGATGGAATTTATACGGGTATCAAATATTTGCTTGGGAAAATTTCAATTAAGGGCCTAAAGTGGAATCGTTTTCTTAAAAAATGACCCAAAATGGACATTGTCTCAAACAAAAACCTGAAGTGACCAACTAGTTTCAAATAAGGGCCTTAACTTAAAGCCAACCAAATCTTATTTGCATCTAGGGGTATTTTCGTATAAAGACTTTTTTTCCTTCTTTTTTTTTTAATTTATTTTCTCCTCCTCTTTCTTTTCTTCATCATCGTGCCTTCGCCTTTTGCACTCTTTAGATCGTGTTCTCCAAAGTCCATCTCTATCTTCCTTGCCGAATTAGCCATCAACGCCCTCAACCTCATCCGTCATTGCCCTCAACAGCAATTCTAGTACCTTTGTTGAAAGATGGAGGTCAATCCAAGCCCTAGATCGAGCATGAGTGGACCAAGATGTGACGCTTAGCTTGATTCAATCCCCACGTGTTGTGGTCATGGTCAAGCACGGAGCATGATGAGGTGTAAGCCATTAGCTTGCTGCCCTCGTTGTCGTCGATGCTTGAATTCAAATCGGTGCTCACATAGGCTATGATCGATCTTAGCGAGGAGAAGCTAGATTGAAGTGCCTAAGCCAAATTTAGTAGAGGTTTTTGAGGATTGTCTATGATACTCATGTGCATTGATTTGTTCAGTGAAATATGTGATTTTGGGAATTTCTGAGCGATTTTGCACTTTTTTCATCTTGTTATTTTCTCTCAAATCTGTGTAGATAATATTTCAAAGTTAAAGAGGCAAATTTGTTTGAACATGTGTAGACCAGAGTCATTTGTTTTTTAGATTGAGTGATGTCTGATTCGAATCGCCACCAAAGGCGAATATCTTCAATCACAGGTTAGAATGATTCAATAGCCTTTGAAAGTAACCAGCATGCACGACACAATTAGACCATCTCAAGAAGCCACATATTCCACCTCAATGCAAGCTATGTCTATGAATGTTATGAATAATCCAACCCAGACCCAATAAAACATTCCCAAGAAGCTACGAGTGAAAGTTATCGTGGCATAGGCAATTTCATTGGCGGGGAAAGCATGAAACTGTTACTTTAATTGCCATAATAAGTTTTTACAAGCAAATTGAACAAAAACAAAACCCACTTATGGAAATTTCTTGATTCTCAAGTTCATTATCGTCATCGGAGAAGGTGAGTAGTGGAGAATAACTTAAAAACCAGCTTATGCCGAAATCGATGAGTTCTTGGGTGAGGATGCAAAATTGCATAATGTAGAGCATGCGCTTTGAAGTTTGCTAATGGGGAGGCTACAGAACTAAAGCACGCAATTTGCAGTTCTGCAAAACTGCATAACTTCTCGAATATCTTTTCGTTTTCTTCTTTTCCTAAATTGTTCAAATTGTTTTGCACCTATGCAAGCTCATGCGTGAGGAGTCTGATATATTTTTCAAGAAGGAGGTGAGCAAGATGAAAAAAGGAAGAAAAGAAAAACAAAAAGGAAAAAGAAACAAAAGTCTTTCAATGAAAATACCCCTAGTTGCAAATAAGATTCGATTGGCTTTCAAGCTGAAACCCTTAGTCGAGACTAAATCGGTCTCTTCGGCCTTTATTTGATACAATGTCCACTTTATGCCCTTTTTTGAGAAAACAGTTTCATTTCAGGCCCTTAGTTGAAATTTTCCTTTATTTGCTTTTACTTGAAAAATTGGGAAGTGATAACAAGAGAGCAAAGTTGGAATTCTCTTTTAAGTTTGAAAATATAAGAAGATCTATCTATAGGCCAAGACAAAATTAAAAGCAATAATAACTTTGAGTTAAGAAGACACTCAGTAAGAATTTTGAGGAGATGTGATAAAAAATATCACACGGGACCACAATTGGATTGCTAGGAAAAATAACCAGAGTTAAATTAATGATGACCTTGGGTTAAAATGCTAGGTATAAAGAGAGGGATGGTGCTTCACTCCAAAAGTTAAAAAAGGAATAAGAGTAGCTAAAAATGAGATATTTTGAGGAAAAAAATTCTTTGCCAAGTAAAATGAATAAGTCATGAAAAGCATTAATGGGCTAAGGTTGAAATAGGTGATGTAATGTATGATATTATTGCAAGACTAAGTTCAATACCTCTAAAAGGATGTGGGTTAAAACTACTTGCAAAAAATGAAGAGATGTGGTACAAATTAAAGAAGAACAAATGGTTCCACTATAAGGTTTCCAAGGTAGATATTTTATTAAATTATCAAAATCTCTAGTAAGTCAGTATGTAAATAAGGAAACCAGTGCCCGTTCCAAGCACTAACAACTAGAAAAATATGTTAAACTTGCTAAAATTATTAGCGAAAGATATCGGATACTAGGAAAATCTCAATTCAATAAATTTCAAACTTGAAAATCATCAAAAATGTAATTCAGAGCATATCAATCTCTTCCTACAACTAATATGGTGGTAAATTAATTACTCTCACTTTACACCATCAAATAATATCTATCAATATAATCTCAAAGCATCAGCGACTACTTTCTAAATATTATTACCGAATATAGAAAATTCCAAATTTCATTTGTTGGTCTTCCAATTTTTCTCTTAGATTGAATTCCAATCAATCGAAAAGTCACAATAATTTTTTTCTAGGAGAGAAGGAATGCATTTATTCCTAGCCTTCTAAAATTGAGCAACAAATTGATCGACTGACTCTTTAGTGTAATCGTAGAGTATGGCCAAATCCAATCATCGAGACTTTAGATATTGTTTTATAATATGGACAATGAAAATGTCTTTCTATTTCTACTCAATTACACACTTAATTGTATGATAAATTAGTGTACCATGTGGAAGTAGTTTTTGACAAAAATAAAGAGATAATGTAACTCTTAAAAACTTGTTTGTCTCTACTTCCTCACACTGGGCTATAAATTGAACAATTTGTTCAATGGTTGATTGTTCACTTTCGCTAGTAATTATGGCAAAATTGAGCATTTTGAAACCTCTTTGAAAATGTTGATTGCCCACCCATTCAGGATATGGTTTCTTATTAACAGGTATGATAACACCATTGTCTAATCTCAACTATTATCGAACTTCTTCAACAAACTGTGTTGAGTTCGAATGTGGATTTAGTTAGCCATCTTGCCCCTAGACCATGATGCTAGTCTTGTTGGATTATCTATATTAATTAATATATTAGGTCTAACATAAATATTCATATTGGGTTGTACCAATGGAGCAACCGGCCTTACATTGTCAACATTTGGCAATTGATGGGGATGTCGCCTAGTTAAATTTGTCAAATTATTGTTACTAATTTGGTTATTTTGACCAACATTAGCTGAAAGTATGGAGAGGAATTAGGAACATAGCTTGTTACCACTATTTTTTTTTTTTTTTTGTAGTGGTTGATTTAATGATCTTTATCTCGACAAAGCATCATTTACAGCATTAATAATGATCAGCTTGATTACATCGGATATATGACACAATGTACTTGGTCATGTCATTCTGCTTTTTAAACATTCTTCTCATGGGGTCTGGAAATGGCTAGTGGCTCTGGAAATGGCTCGTGGGGTCTGGTATTCATTTTAGCAGTTGACAATAAATTGCTTGTTAAAAAAGGTCATTGACGACAATTATCACCCAAAATTGGCACGAAGCAAGTGGTAAACATAATTCCTATAATTTCTTGCCCACGGACTATAACTTTTCGTAGAGTTAAAGATTTATATATATATATATATAATTAGTGTACAGATTCTGATAAAAATGCAATCAAAGATTTTCTTTTACATTTGGGAAATTTGAGATGAAGGATCGTGGATGAAAGCAAGAGATGACTTATTAAGTTTTTCTTTTCCAAATGAGTTAACGTACACCCAGTTGATCCATTAAATTTAATCGGATCCCCCACGATAAGATGACTTGTATACACTGAAATCAAGTTGGGAAATGAGCAAGAATCAATCATAATGGGTTGATAAACAAAAAGATGTGAGCAACTAACGGAAAAAGTGCCAAAAAAGTCATAAACCTTTTTATTTTTGTGCCGATTTAGTCCCAAACATTTTTACGTTGTGCCAATTTAGTCCTTTCCGGTCAATTTTGGCTGGATTTTGCTGACTGGATGCCGGCCGGCTGACGTAGCCTGATCGGCGCTAACATTGACAACTTTTAATAATATTTTAATATTTTTTATTCTTTTTTCTTTTTTTCTTTTATTCTTTTATTCTTTTTCTTTTCTTTTTCTTTTCTTTTTTTTCTTTTCTTTTCTTTTTCTTTTTTTCTTTCTCCTCTTCTTCCTCCAACCGATCGCCGCTAGGCAACGAGGCTCACCCTCACCGGATCTGGCAAGGCTCGAGCCTCGCCCATGGCCGACGAGGGCAAGCCCCGCCAGCTCGGCGCGAGGCCAACTCGAGGCCGCCTCCTCACACCAAGTGAGATATATCCCTTGGAGATCTAGTCAGCTACTCAAAGCATCATGGTGTGTCAACATATTCTTCACCTTCCTTATTGCGCGGATGTTCCTCACCATGCTCTGCCACCTAAAGTTCGGCCTCTTCATCTTCTTTGCCTTCTTCGTCGCCCTCATGACCGCCTAGGCCTCAAGGGCAGCCTCGCGCCGGGCGGGTGAGGCTCACCCTCGCCGAATCTGGCGAGGTCGAGCCTCACTAGCCATGGGCAAGACTCGACCCTCGCTAGATCCGGCGAGGTCGACCTCGACCTGGCCGACCATCACCTCTGGCCAGTCATCGAGGCCCGGCGACCGGCTGGAGGAAGAAGAGGAGAAGAAAAAAATTAAAAATTAAAAAATATATAATATTAAAAGATTATTAAAAGTTGTTTTCACGTCACCGGCCGGCATCCAAAGAAAATCCGGCCAAAATTAAATGTAAAATGACTAAATTGACATAATGTAAAAAGATTTAGGACTAAATGGGTACCAAAAAAAGATTTATGACTTTTTTGGCACTTTTCCCCAAGTAAGTGGGTTATTGATTAAGTCAAATATTTTGATAAACAAACTTAATAGGAATGGAACGGAATGGAATCTAACAGCTCATGATATCGATTTGTCAAACCCTCGTATAACATAGTCCTTGATTAATGGAAAGGAACGTCCCTTCAACGAGAGCCATCGGTCCTATAGAGATGGAAATATCATTCTCATCGATTGCATCGCTGACATGATGTAGAGCTCATCAATTCACAACAGAGTGATTGCACATTGAAACGCTCTTTGTGTACTCTAATTTACAATCCTAAGAACTTCTTATGAATTAGACAGTTTTGGAATGCCAGTATGATGAATCTCTTTCATCAAATGTCTGTAGACATGAAAACCCGAAGTGTCTCGTTATCATTCACTCAATTCCGGTGGGCATCTCACTGCTCTGTCATCGAAATTTTCACCATGCCAGGATTTTCCAGCTATCTTATAAAGCCGCGAGGTAGCTCTTTTACCAGATCCGAGCAGCAATTGAAGGTGGGATTTCTGCACCTCCGAATTGTTCTAATTCGACCCATAATCCGCGTGGATATTAGTCAGTACGGGCTTTTCTTCTTGCTGCCATAGAAGCGTGAAGAAATGGAGTTCGATCATCACATCCGCATTAAGCTTTTTCTTTTGGAACACAGGCTAAAGTCTTCCGATACATATCACAGGTGAGAAGTAACACTCCTCGGTTTCGCTTGTAATTTGCTATCTGCTCAAACATATGCGGGGTCAAAACTCGATCATGGTGGGTAAATGCGTACTTGCATGTACATAGTGGAGCCTGCCTCAAAGCACCATGGAAAAGCTCTTAGGCAGTGTAACTCGGTCGAGCTCTCTTGTCCTCTCTGTGCATAGGTCTGTTCTCCTCTTGAGTTCCTCAAGCGTCGTCTGAAGTAAAGTAGGAGGAGGCCATCTCGACATGCTTACTCATATCCTTTTATCCAAACAGGGAGATTGTATATCAGGATTCCCGAGCCGAATGAGATGGCTATTGTAGCAATCGCATATGCATAAGCTTGCCAGGGGTGTTTGCTTCGTCTCATCGCATTGAACTCGGCCATGAACGTCGACACAGTACTCAGACAGCCTAGAAGTCCAAATTGGATGCCCGTAGCAACTGTGTCACAAGTCTTGGTACTCACCTTCAAAAAAGTATAAGATGATCAGAATACAAATTGATACACCTAGTGCTGCTGATAACCGTCACATTTAAGGTGAATCTAACAAAAGAATAAGTAAATAACGGATTCACGAGATATTAAAGATCACCTTTGTTTCTACAATGCACATGAACTGGTCCTAGTTAAAGTGCGGTCGCCAAACTGTACGTTTCGTGGTAATCTGAACAAATGTCTAAGAGCTACATCTTACATGAGACAATTGTGGAAGTAGAATTTCACTCAACAGAGTATATGTTTTTAAGCAAATCTGATGGGGCTTTTAAGATGTGTGAGTCCAGATATTCAGCAAATGGTGCAATTATAATGACACTCCAATGGCAGAAGTATAAGTGCAATTTATCTAACTTGAAATTAGTCTGTGGACTTACTGCTTTCTTCGTGGTAGAGAGAGCTGCCATGACGCAAGCTGCAGAGACATTGGCAATCAGAGTCCCAAATGGAACCCATTTCAAAAGACCACTCTTTCCTAGCCCACGTCCATTAAGTCGTGCTAGGAACCACCGGATCCAAACACCTACAGGCCCGACGGCACAACCCAACCACAGTTGAGCTTCACTGCCTCCATTTCCAAACTCATGTTTCAGCATTGTCGCACTAAGAGCCCATAATGACCCCAACAACAGTGCCATCACCAAGATGATAGACAAGTGACGCTCACGGCTGTTTAGTGTCCAGCTTTTTGCAGATATGCCATTGCTAGAATTCGCAGGGCGCTTTTCCATTAACCACCGGAAGCCCTTCGCTGTCTCAACCCCGAATTCAATGGAATAGGCTGCAAGAAATAATCCTGCAAAGAATTACAGATATAAGGCTAGTCATTCCATGTCGATGAAATCAGAACACTTTGTACCAACAATCTACCATGATAAAGCTGATGCAACTAAATTGAAAATGTTTGCTTCGTGCGTAAACTCACATAAGTCTTCCCAAGACTACATACCAATGAGAAATCCCAGGACTGAAAACAGCCACTTGCCATGTACACTAAGGTCAAGCATCTTCTGATTCCAACCACTAAAAGTCGTAACGCTTCCCAAATAACCAGTTGACAATCCAATTGCTAGAAAATCAGAGACTTCAGATATATCTTGCTTGAATACAACACCAAACCAACCCATCAAAAAAGAACCAACCTGAAATGAAGCATTAAGTTGAAGGAAAGATAAGTACAATAAGGATCAATCACCATGCGAAATCAAGGGACAATTTGTCGGGTATATTTCAGTTCCAATGACATAGCTCCAACATCTTGCCAAAATACTAATTCAAAGAGCATGAAATAAGCCACCCAAGTAATCTCATCCTATGCTGGCACGCACCTCATGAACATGTCCCAATAAGCACGTTTCCGATTGCATGCAAACTTATTCACAAAAACTTAGTACGCCATGTGCATGATCTCATCACATTCATGAAGTATATGCATACGGTTTTCTATTCATGTGGGGGCAGGCAACAGACAGAGAGAGAGAGAGAGAGAGAGAGAGAGAGATGCGACCATGTTTGAAGGAAGATCAAGGTATAATATAGTTGTGTCGCTTGTCACTCCAGCAACTGCAGGGCCAAATAACTTTTGAAGTAAATACCTTGTTAAGACCTGTAAGTCATGATTCATCAAATGTAAGTTCCGTCTTCTGTGAATAATTTTAAGTTGCAAGCCAAGACAGCAATATTTTACAAACAAAACCTAAGGGAACAGACATAACGGACAGATACCAAAAATTAGCCAAGACGTAGCTTAGAGCTCATCAGGAAGCCTCTAGAATTACTAAGCATGAAATTATGCAGACAATAATTGTCATATTTACCACCAACCTACCTACAGATACAATAAAAAGAAATATACTGCAAATCGGGACAAAAGGGCCAAATGACTCTCATAAATAATATAAATGCCGATACAAAATTCAAGAGGGAGAAGAAGCTTCAGAAGGTACTTCCTAAAACATGTTTTCAGAATCGGTTCTGGTTCTGCTATTTAGAAAGTCAGTCTTTACAGGCTTCCCTACCAGCTTGGTGATAACTTACCAAAACTCAATGGTAAATGCTACTGCTGAGACATAATTTGTTTCAATTGCTGATATTTAACAATTCACATTAGCATCCACACTGACATCTCTTTCTCTCTCTCACAAAGTAGGTCAATTGAATTTCAGATCCTCAAGGGTGTATGCTGGCTCGCTGCAATGATCAACACTTCAGGAATAAAGCCGAGTCATTCCAAAGAGAAAAGTAGCCACAAACTTAAATTTATGAGACGTGATCTTCTTGATCAAGTCATCACCTGTCAATTCAGTAATTTATTGTAGGGTACTAGTAAGCTGGTTGATGGTAAAGAAGTATCATTCTGAAGTTAAGGACAGATCCAATACAAAATGTGCCGATGATCAGGACAGGCTTACTAAGACAATGCATGGCACTCTCAATCCTGAAAGCACATTATCAGAGAGCTAGTGGAAGCATCATAGGATGAAGACACTCACAATATCTAGTAATGTTATATTTAATTCAATCCAGCAAACAGAACAATGCATTAGGAGCTTTGGCAGGTAGGATTTTTGTTGCTCACCAGAAGCATTAGCCTATTAGTGACCATCCTTAGAAGAGAGCTTTTGACAAGTCATTTTCAAGGCCGAGAGTTAGGGACTAGATCCTCTTATTCCTAAGCTAGAACTTGACTTTTTGTATTTAGATGGAAATAACATGTTTATTTATGTTCTTTACCAAGAAAATAAATAAATAAATAAACATGTTTATTTATGTACCCTAAGCCAATGGAAGTTCTAACATATTTTACAGTTATTTTCAGTGCTCTTGAGTGATATACTTCCGTCCAACATCAAGAACTTTAGCAGGTGACACATGAAAATTCTCCCCCAATTTTCCTAGAAAGTACCAATTCTTCATAAGGAAACAACAGGAAGTAACATCATTGTTCACATGGAAATATGCATATCATTTGAACCGAATCAGGATAAGAAAGTTCAAACATTCTTTGCTAGTCCAAAATTTCTAAAAGATAAAGCAGAACGAATTACCCCTAGAATCCCAAAAACAGCAAGATGAACAAGACAGGATATATACTCCAATGACCGAGGCAACACTCTCTCTTCATCCTGCACAACAACACATATATGAGCAAAATTACTGTACTAGAAAGGCATACGAAAGATGCTAGTGTCAGGAATATAAACAGCAAGATATAAATAGATAAGCTCTTGAACTCACCTTTTTTTCGTCGACGGGTCTCAAGATTCCATCAGTTGATAGAGGAGATATGATCTCTTCCACCACGAGCGATACAGGGGAGACAGAATTCAAAGTCGATGGATCGCGAGACCAGAAACCAATCGGATGCAGCAGGGTGTCCTCTTGAGTTGGAAAAACTATTCCATTCTCTATTGCATGATCTGCAGATAAACGCATACTGCCACTTTCACTGTACCTCTTACTGCTAAGAGCCCGATCCCCAATATCGCCAGCCTCTGAAACCCTCTCACTGTCAATGTCATCATCCAGCTGATTGGGAAGCACACTTGACAAATTCAACGACCGTCGTCTTAATGAGGAACCAGTGCTGCTTGTCCTTCCGTGAGACATGCTTCGTCTAGCTTCCCGGTCATCATTCTGGAGTTCCATGCCCCCCAACAGCAGAGCCATGGAGTATCAAATGATTTTGCAGTAGCTGCAGAATCAGCAGGACAGATATGTAACAGTCTTTCCAGAGATTTCGCAAAAAATGGACATCACCGTATGCAGGGCTAGTCACGCTGTCCACGTCTACTTTCTAAACTAAGGATCATTCAACTGCTCCACCTTTACATAATCCAAATAAAAGCTGGCTAGACATACAAAAAAGGGAACATTTCACATGGGAAAATGGCAACCACACCATTAGATAGAGAGGAGAGAGATTTGCTAGTAGAGGTCACTTTATCTAAATAGTTCTAAAAGAAATGCATAATCAGATTGTGATACATCACTAACTGCATAATCAGATTGTGATGCATCACTAAAAGTAACGGCGTCACGTCAAAAACAGAAAGTGAATTGTTACCTACAGGAGAAATAATGAAGAAGGTAGCTTTAACACTACACATACAGAGTGAAAAGCATGAGGCGCTCGATATGGCCAATGTTTAACCATGAACAAAGAGTGTAGTGCACAAAAGTGAAGTTTCCCATAGAGGAGAGACTCTGGTGCAGTCCGTGAGCTAATTCTGGCTGTTTTCTCCACTACATATACAGATATAAAGTCCTTCCAGTCACAAAGTTTGGTCCCACAGTGCCCACACGATTCCCGCCAAATGAACTCCTCACATGTTTAGATACGGAAGGAAGATAGATCGATCACGATCCCAGGCACGAGCTAAGCATCGTGCTTGACAATAATAATTCAAAGATGGTGATGCTCACAATCAGTTTCAGCAGATTACACTGTTCCGCCAACGGTACAATCACCGTTTGCTTCCACCGGAAGTCCATTGACATCCCATATAATAAGGAAATGAGCTGACGACACTCGGAATTAAGTAAATCTCTGGATAAGTTTATTATAATCACAATCCCTGACCGGCTCTAGCTGGTTAGGTGTCGAACGAAATGGGCAGTTCGCACTCATCTCCCCACATCAACATAATTTGCTCTTATCTTAATTCGATTCAAGTGCACTGCTGATTTCCCTTCTTTCTTTTTTTTCCAATGACTTAGAAAGGTGAGTAATACGAAACGAAACCGATTCGGGCGAACGCCCGGATGAAAAGGAGCAATTTTTGGGCAATCATTGAACCAAAGTGGGCGTCGCTTCTAACTGGCACCAAGATTCGCGAATTGACATCTTCGCAAGACGTCAAGAGAACGTGTCCCACCATGCTCGGCTTCTGAAGATGAGAGAAACGAGGGGATTGGATGGACTAAAGCAATTCCCGATGCCTTTTTTATGCTGAATGATTACTGATTTTTAGCGCGCGATTGAGAATGGACAATCTACAGAAAATCTCAAAGTTCCGAAATCTCGACAAACCAACTTCATTGACAAATTCAGACACAGTTATCAAGCGACACGAGACTGTTAGGTGATGAAGCTGCATCGATTTCGTTAGAAAGAAGGGATCTTTCCGACGTACACAGATGTCGGCTTAACTTTTAGTGCTCTTCCCCTATTAAAAATGAAGAGAGAGAAAGAGAGAGAGAGAGAGAGAGAGAGAGAGAGAGCGTACCGTACGCAACAGATGACTTTCATGGGAGACGCGGATAGAGAAGCCGACCCAGATTCGGTTCGAACCCTAGCGCAGAAATGCCGAACGCGGCGGCAGCGGAAGGAACGCCGACGCCGCCGTGTCACGCGCGCAACTCGCGCCGCGCGGTCCGGCCGTCCTCTTCGGGCTTTTGACCGAAAGGAAATATTCTGAAAATGGAGAACGAACCCCGGAGGGCGAAGACTCCAAGAGAGAGAGAGGGAGAATGCGGACAAAAAGCTTCCTTCTCGCGCTCGTTGAGATCTCGACGGGACGAAGAATCGCAGAACGAGGTCCGGTCCGGGAATTCCGAGGCGAAGAAGCGGCCCTTCCGCGACGGAGCTCCGGCGGGACCGCTTCTCCTCGAGGAAGCGGCAGCAACGTCTTTAGGGATTTGGCGGAAGCTTTCGTCGACGGAGCCGGTTGCGGGAGCTCTCTCCAGGTGCAACAATGGCGGCTCCATCCACATGCCAGCGATCATATAAATGCAGAGAGAGAGAGAGGAGGCTGAGGTTGATGTCTGCATTTTGCCACGTGGGCGGTGCCTAGTTGCCTCTCGTCCTTCGACGAGTTTTACGTTCCGAGTCGTTGACTTGAAAAAGGCGGCCGCGACGAAGGGGAAGTAATTTTTGCGCACGGGTTTCGCCTTCCACGTTGCGGACGTTTTTCTCTTTCTTTTGTTTGAGAAAGAAAACGCCGTTCGGACGCACGTCCTCTCCATTTCTTTCCTTTCGAATTTTTGAATCTGAAATTCTCTCTCCGCGCTCGTTCCCCTGCCGTCGCCGACGAACCACATTACGGCCGCTGCTACTCCAGTGCTCGCTCGCTTCTCTCTTCGGGCTCGTTGCTGCTCCGTCGTTCGTTCCGCCATTCCCGGGGTCACAGATGCAGCACGCGTAGGAGAAGCAGGCCTCTTCGAGCTCCCTCAACGTCGGCGAGCGTCGCCCGCCGAGCGAGACCCCACACACCGGAAGGCTCGGAGGCGAGGTTGCTGGAGAAGCTGGTGCCGTACGCGAAACGCGACGCCGACGGCCCTCCACCTCCGCCGGTTGCCTCCGTCGGCGTCGGAGTCCGTCGCCCCCGACTCCGACGCCGACGCCCCCTTCGCCTCCCTCTCGCGACCTCCGCTCCGCTCTCTCCCTCTTTCCTCTGCGGAGCGCCCTTACTGGCCAACCCCGCGAGCAACCTCTTTCCGAGTCTCCGTCTCCTTCGCGGCCAGGTAGACGTCGTCCATCTCTCTCTCTCCCTCTCTTTCTGGTGTCACGGATTCTTCTTTCTTATTTCTGTTCCATGGTGATGAGCAAGTGTACTCTAGCTTGATGATGCATCATGGGTAAGTTCGTTTCATAAGATTGAGATTAAGCTACAGTGGTGCGGAGGTTGTTCGTAATGGGATGTGTGTCTCTTGTGCCGAATAGAGTGTTGGGTCGTGCCTTGGAAGCTGAAAAGATGAACTTTAGTTGTTTCCTTGTTCTGATTATGCTATTAATTAGTCTGTGATATCACAAGTTCATTCGATGTTGGGATTGAAGTTTCGGTGTCGGGTTATGTTAATATTGGGAAGGTTCATGCTCTGTGTTAGTTTTTGTTCACACAATGGATTCTCTCTGTGGTGGGTTTGCAGCTTCGGTTTGACCAATCGGCTGGGGCGTGCTCGAGGGGCTTTGATCAACTCGATTCTTGCTCTGCTGGCCATCCTCTTAGAAAAAAGGCGGCTCGTAATTAGTTGTGTCTTGGCTTTTGTAATGGACCAAGAGTCCCGAGTGGATGAGGACTTCCCCTCTTCCATAAATGCTCCAAACAACCTAAAGCGCCACCATCATCATCGATAACTACTTCCTCCTCCTCCAGTCTTGCAGCCGAGACGTCAATAAAGCAAGTGGAGAAAGTGAAGGAGGATACTAGCCTTACTAGCACTAATGTCTGGGTAACAAGATTTGAAGCTTTCAATCGAGCAAGAGTGAAATCGCATGGAGTTTTAGATTTGAGGATGACATCTACTTCAACCGTTCCTGCGTTAAATCTTTTTGACATTGCATTCGGATTTGCATTTTTGTGCCTATGTACTTCGTCGTAAGTTTTTATCTTCTGATATTCAATGGTAGGATGGGAGAAGGCTGAAAATGAAGTCTTGGTGCTAAAGAAACAACTGGAGGCTGCAACACAAAGGAACTCGACACTAAAGATCGAATCAGTCATCTTGATGGAGCTCTTAAGAATGTGTGAGGCAGCTCGAGACAGGTGAGGGAAGAGCAAGAGCAGAAGATCCAAAAAGCTGTGGTCAAGAAAACTGGTGAGTGGGAATCAACAAAGGCCGAGCTTGAGACTAAGCTTTCCAATGTCCATGCCCAGCTTCAAGCAGCCAAGAGTGAAGCTTCTTCAGTTATATGTTCTGATCTCGGCCCTAAGCTTGATGCTGCTGAAAAAGAGAATGTGGCCCTCAAAGCCAAAGTCCTTTCTATGTCGGAGGAGCTAGAACTTAGGATTATTGAGCGTGATTTGAGCACCCAAGCAGCAGAAACAGTCAGCAAACGGCATTTAGAGAGCATAAGAAGGTAGCTAGGCTGGAAGCCGAATGCCGCAGACTCAGATCTTGAAAAATAAAGCAAGTGCGACAAACGATCTTAAGTCTTTCTCTGCATCATCGGTTTGTGTAGAGTCCTTCGATGATAGCCAATCAGATGTAGGGGATAGGTTGGTAACAGTTGAGAATGACGTGCAGAAAGCGAGTTGCTCGGAGCCAAGTGATTGTGAGCTGTGCCACTCTGAGTCATGGGCATCTGCTCTAATAACTGAACTCGACCATTTTAAGAAAGAGAAATCCTTCGGAAAGAATCTCATGGTCTCTTCAGGAGAACTTGATTTAATGGATGATTTTCTGGAGATGGAAATGCTTGCAGCTTTACCAGATGCAGAAAGTGGAAGCTGCAGCCATGGAGTGGGGCCTGCTCTGGATCAAAACAGATCTGATGAAGTCACTCTCAAATCTGAGCTTGAAGCCATGATCAATAGAATGGCAGAGCTGCAGGAGGAATTAGAGAAGAAGAAAGAAGAAAAGGAGAAGCTAGAGATGGCTCTAAGTCAATGGCAAAAGCAACTTGAAACGTCATGGAGTCAGCTCAATGAGGTTGAGATGAGATTGACAGAACTCAGCAACATGTTGTCTGCAGCACAAAAATCGAAGCAAGCTGCAGAGGAGGAAGCAAGGATTACCCATGAGAGGATGGGAGTAACAAAGTGAAGACTGATGGATGTTGAAGAGGAGATGCAAAACTTGCTCCTTAATGACAAATTACTACAAGAAGAGGTTGAAAGAGAGCGTGCTTTGTCTGCTGAAAATGAGGCAAAATGTGGGGAGCTGGAGGATGGAAATCTAAATATGAAAGGGGATGCTGAACTGCAGCATGAGATCAAGCTTCAGCGTGTGTCTGTCTCTGATGAACAGCTTAAAGTAAGGCAGGTTAGTTCTCTATGGCTTGTGGATGTTAGTCTATATCCAGTGGAAAGCATGATAACATGAGTAAATTATTGAGATGGTATTGCTCCTTTTACATAATTTATCAAGTTTGCCGACAAACCCCGCTACTGCATTTTGAGTGGCAATGTTACAGTTGCATGTAGAGTGAGTTCCATCTGCATGAGAAAAGAGATGCCTCTCTTGGTACATTCACATCCTGTGTCTCTGGACATCTGATTTGGGTGCTTTTTTATGAGATATGACTTCAATCTCCCAGGTCAATAGTTATTTATTTATAGCCATCTCAAGGAAGATGAAATGATTATTTTCCAATAACGCAGTGTGGTTTTGATCTTCATATTGACATATAGCTATGTTAGAAACAGGAGGGCCGCATCAGCATCTTGTACTTTATTAGTACAAACTGTATGATTGGGGCACAATCTAAACAAATCTCAAATTTCACCGTTGCATTGAAGACATTCAGAAGTTAATATAGAATTTCAAAGCACTTGACCTTTGCTGTAATGTAATTTTAAAAGCACTTATAGTGCTGCGATAGGTGCTTCTAAACTAACAACTAGAAAATTCTCATGCTAGGCGAACTTTTTTTTTTTTTCTGTGGGTTGTGGTGCTTTGAGCAACACTGCGCTTGCTGACACCATCGACTATCGATAGGATCAGCTTACCAATGTTTTATTCATGCTAAATGGGCGATCATGACTTAGTCTGAATTTAGTTTCCTCCTTATGTTCTCATTTAGTTTTGTTATGTAAAACAGAGCAAGAGCTAGCAGTCGCTGCTTGCTAGTTTGCAGGTGCCAGAAGACTATTTCATCTCTCGCTTAGCAATTAAAATCTCTAGCTGCAGTAGACGACTTCTTCGCAGATTCCGATCCAATGTGCAATCACACGGATGAAGGATTACTAAGCCCCGAAAACGAGCTGCACCATTTAAGCAGCCCACCGGTCCTCATTTCTGCTGAACAAAGATGAAATAATCATGGTTTAAAGATTTGATTATTCAACTAGCTGAGGCAGGAAGATGAAATGAGTGAGGTGAGATGGGAAGAGTGTCTACTTTGATCTTTTGCCTTGTGAATAAACAACCACTGTTGTAAATGCATTCATGACATATCTGAAACCGACACTCGTGAATCTCAAGTATAGCGATACATAGTCACGCTTTTGAATGATAAAGGTTTCAATTCCTTCATAGCATGTGGATGTCCAAATTGCTTAAACTTGCCAATTGTCTTGTTTGGTGTTAGTGAGTTGTAGCAGAGGTCGTAAGCTCATCTTGGCCCTCAGCAATCCCATGGCGGGCCACCTAGAAGAGTACACATGCCCCTAACTTTCGGTTTAGGATGTAGGGGGTGCCTCGGAATTCTGTTAAAGCTTTCGGGAATAAATTTGTACGTGTTCTCGTACTCAAAATTAATCTATTAAACTTTGCACGCACCTAGTTTAAAACCCCATTGTGTTATTGAGCAAAAAAAATTTAGTGTCTAAATCCGATACCTAAATTTTTTTAAGTTTTCGGGAATAAATTTGTATGTGCTCCTGTACTCAAAATTAATCCATCAAACTTTGCACGTACCTTGTTTAAAACCTTATTGTGATATTGAGCAAAAAAAATTTGACATCCAAACCCGATACCTCAATTTTTTCTCAATTTCTTGCCGAACAACCCTTTTTCAACTATTTTTTTTAAAGCTTTCGGAAATAAATTCGTACGTGTTTCCGTACTCAAAATTAATCCATCAAACTTTACAGGCACTTACTTTAAAACGTCATTGTATTATTGAGCGAAAAAATTTGGCGTCCAAACCCGATACCTCAATTTTTCTCCATTTTTGCCGAACAACCATTTTACAACTCTTTTTTTTTTTAAGCTTTCGGAAATAAATTTGTACGTGTTTCTGTACTCAAAATTAATCCATCAAACTTTGCGGCCACTTACTTTAAAACCTCATTGTGTTATTGAGCAAAAAAATTGGCATCAAACCCGACACCTCAATTTTTCTCCATTTTTTGTCGAACAACCCTTTTCCAACTCTTTTATTTTTTTTGTTAAAGCTTTCCGAAATAAATTTGTACGTGTTTCCGTACTAAAAAATAATCCATCAAACTTTGCACACACCTAGTTTAAAATCTCATTGTCTTATTGAGCAAAAGAAATTTGGCGTCCAAACCCAATACCTCATTCTATTTAATTTTCGTATTGCTCCTACGCAACTCCTTTTCATTTTATTTTCCACCTCTGATTTGATTTAGTGGAAAAACTGAATGCCAAGTTGCCAAACGGTCTAGCTAAAGGTTTTTCTAAGGAAAAAAAATTAAAAGTCAAACTAAAATGGTCACGAAAGTCGCTAATTATTTTGTCTGGCGGAGAAAGTTTGGGGTATGTGTACTCTTCTAGGTGGCCTGCCATGGGATTGCCAGGGGCCAAGATGAGCTTGCGACCTCTGTTACAACTCACTAACACCAAACAAGACAATTGGCAACTTTAAGCAATCTGGACATGCACATGCTATAAAGGAATTGAAACCTTATATTATTCAAAAATCTGAGTTATGTACCGCTATAGTTGAGATTCACGAGTGTCGGTTTTCAGAGATGTCATGAATGCATTTACAACGGTGGTTGTTTATTCACAAGGCAAAAATCAAAGTAGACACTCTTCCTATCTCACCTCACTCATTTCATCTTCCTGCCTCAGCTAGTTGAATAATCAAATTCTTAAACCATGATTATTTCATCTTTGTTCAGCAGAAATGAGGACCGATGGGCTGTTTAAATGGTGCAGCTTGTTTTTCGCGGCTTAGTAATCCTTCATCCGTGTGATTGCACTTTGATCGGAATCTGCGAAGAAGTCGACTACTGCACCTGCAAGCTGGCTAGCAGCGATTGCTAGCTCTTGCTCCTGTTTTACATAACAAAACTAAATGAGAACTTAAGGAGGAAACTAAATTCAGGCTAAGTCATGATCGCCCATTTAGCATGAATAAAACATTGGTAAGCTGATCCTATATAGTCGATGGTGTCAGCAAGCGCAATGTTGCTCAAAAGCACCACAACCCACAGAAAAAAAAAAAAAGAGAGTTCGCCTAACATGAGAATTTTCTGGTTAAGTTAGTTTAGAAGCACTTATCACAGCACTGTAAGTGCTTTTAAGCTCGATCAGAGTGCATCACACAAAAGAACAAGATAACATAAAACATAGCATGATCATGCCTTCATTCGTCGAACTGACAGCAAAAAGACAAACTTGAACTCATACAGTCATACGAATACCATCAATTGCCGCTTTGATTGCAACTTAACTCATTGCAGATCCATTTTACTCGAATCGGCAATTGCATAGGGATATTGGGTATGGTGCAAGACGCTTGCTCCATATTGGCAACCTCTCTGCTTTCGTTATTGATTGTGACATTCTTCTGTCTAGGATGTGCGGTGCCAACCAGAACAAAGGGAGGAAATATGCATTACCAGAACGAGAAAGACAGAATTTCCATATAACCGAGCCACATTTCTCACTCTTATCCTGCATGTAGCTACATCTAGGTCCAGTAATGTGCTGGCTAGTTTCTCCAATCACTAGCTGAAAAGCAACCATTCCAATCCAAAACACAAAACATATTTATGATCTGATACTTTGTGTCATTTATTCGTTCATTCATTTGCAATCTGACAGTTTCTACGTTCTTCTGAAAATGAGAAATAACAATGGTGTCAGAAGCACAGATAGCATGTCACAAGCCAATCTCACAAGTATCCTATGTCGACCTTCAATATGAAAAAAGCAGCAGCATTTGGAGATGATGGACTCTCACAAAGATAATTCAATACTGTACATCGAATGGATACATTCTTAAGGCCCAGCTTACAGCTCAACTATTCTTATGTAACTTTTCAATGTGCAACACTAAAATGAGCTACATGATCCAGGCAACAGGCACAAAGCAGTCTCTGTGGCGAGAAGGGGGCATCCATATTTTAAAACACATTACCCTGACCAGAGTTCCATGCCTCATGACTTGACCGTCAACTAAGACCATTCAATGAGACCACACCCATAGATGTGATTAACCTTGAAACCAGAAAGACCAGATAAATTGACATAAGGCCGATCCCCAACATCTTGTTCGGTCGCATGTCATGTCGGGGCAAGACGATGAGTGACCAAAGAATTCCGCTCATCAGAAACCCCATCGTGTAAAATAGACTGCTATCCTGGGGGACTACAAATGATGCAGGTCTACTAGACCAGGCTCCAAGAAACAGTGAAACTCCCAGACCAGCAAGTGTGTTAAACATAGGCCCAGCATAACAACCCGACATTGCAATCTGCACACCATCTCCACCATTCATTGCCGATGCTACATTTGACATCAGATCACCCATAGAGTTTCCCCAGGCCAAAACTGTCAAACCAAGGATAGAAGGATTTATGCCAAAAATAACACCCAGCGCTACCAGCAAAGAAACAAGCTCGTTTGCGACTATGTAGAACCAGATTATACTCATGAAGAATCCTCCAAAGACCCAAGGAAATAAGAACTTGCGTGGTGGTTGATCAGCTCTGGTGTACACATATGCAAAAACACCAAGTACGCCCCAGCACATATGCCAATAGCATATGCGATTTCTCTGCTCAGATTTCAAACATCGTCTTGCGTGTTCCATAAAAATGCCAAAAATAGGTGCTAATGAAGCACTGGCGACAGCATATGTCTTTGACCATCTTTCTTCCTCGACTATAGGGATTGTCAGCCGCCTTGGTAGTGTCAGCGGATCTCCAGTAGAGATAATTTCGACCATGTGAAGGAAGAATTTCCATTGGCCATTTCATCATCATTCCAACCCCACAACTGCTTTGGGCTATCCGGATTCACTTTGACAGCCTCATTTGAATAAATTGCAACATTTGAAGCCCACATCCAGTGCGGCAACTCGCTTTGCAGATGAGGTACATCACCATCAGAGTTTGACTCAATCAGTGAGGCATAAATAGATTCGTCTTCCTCACTTCCTTGAGAAAAGATACTTCCTCTGACAGGAAGTAAAGGCGTAACAGAATCTAGCCTTAATTTCCTGGATTGTTTCCTCAGCATCTCATTGGCGGCAACTGCAAAGGCATAGAGCCCATATATGGAAACAAATGCAATAGCACCCCCAACACTGACCTCGCCAACAATCAAAATAATACCAAGGCAAATCAAAGTGAAGAGGAAGAAGGATACATCTCTGATAAAACACCTCCTATCAATCTGGACCCTCTGCTCTGCCCCAGAGAAAGAAACAGCCCCGACGACAACACAAGTAACAAAATCAGCACCACCCAATACGCTATTGAGACCCACTGCCCCTGCATCTTTCCCCATAAATGCGGCAATGCTGGCAAACACATCAGGAGCCCCATTACCAAGCGGAAGCAGAGAAACCCCTGCAACCGTGGGCGGCAACTTCAGAAGACTAGAAAGCTTCTCCAAACTACAACAGAAGTAATCTGCTGCAGTGTTGCCCAACAAGTAAAACAGAGCAACCAGCCACAGTGCCAGCACGGCATACCCCACACCCGTGAATTTCTCGCAATCACAGTAGAAGAACGAAATGTAATGGAAGAACCCACCGGCGTTACACTCAGGATTGGCGATCAGATACTCGCACTTGCTCTTATAACCTTTGTGCTCATACAAACCAGCACACAGCAGCGGCCGTTGTCGTCGGCGACGGCAGGGGGAACGAGCGCGGAGAGAGAATTTTGACTATGAATAATTGGAAGTTAACCAAGAAATTGCCGCTCCTTGTTTTTAATTATATAAAGCACGCGTAATTACTTAGTAGTAAGGTTTTCATTAACTATTTTTACTAGGTACGTAATTCATTTAATCCTTTTATTGGATAATCCTTTCGTGTCTTCGTTAATATCGGTAATTGTTTTGATCATTCATTTACATAACTTTGTACCGCAATGTCCGCATGATATTATGATGACTAATGTTACCTCTTATCACTCTTTGTCCAAATGGGGGAAAATAATTCCTTTGCATGCAATTATGGACGTCCTATTGATTCAACTATTTTTTAATTGAGATTTTCAAAAGCAAATGGTGAGTGATAGATGCATAACCATTTGTGATCAACTTTGCATTTCCATCTCTAAATAATAATTTAGGGTCAACAATGCATTTTGAAATAATACGATCTATAAAGTGTTGATTGCGCATAACATGATAACAAGGTATTGAAAATCGTAAGATTTCCTTAATTGATTATTTAACGTGTTTCTAGAGAACCCTAATTCTAGAAAAGAAGGAAATCCGACATCCTTTATGTTAATACTAGTGCCCTAGGACATGAAAATTGTAAAAACTTTACTCATGGATCCCATGTTTGATTCTATCCTGATAAAAATCTCCACATGGGTAATTCATGAGGAAATAATTTTCACGTGAATTGATTTGGATGATTTGCCCATGACCCATCAGATAAAAGATGTAACTAATTTCATTTTTACAAGTTGGCTCATGACATTATCTGAGCACTTGGTCAAAATCAACTGAGAAAATAAGGTGTAATAGAATTATGAGCGCTAGCGGCTGGAATACTTGAGGAAACCTAAACCGTGGGAGTAGTCGTCGCCCGCCGTCGGGAGTAACACGTTCGACTTCTTGAAAGTGATTTAGCTACACTTGGATTTGGATTTTATCGTCAATAATAATGCATATCCACCAACTACAGTATTATATTGTTATTAATACATTATAAGTTTGAATAAAGGATGACGCAGTATACTTTCCATTAGTTTCACAGAAAATTAACAATTTGAAAAGTACTTTCCTAAAAATCATCGTTTATATTACTTAGAATAAAATGATTAATGAAATGTATTTTCATTATTGACAAAAGTTTATATTTAAACATTTTCATGAATGACGAAAATATTTTTCATTCCTCCATTTTTTTTAAAGTAATACAAGCAATCATTTTTTAGAAAATATTTTTCAAATTAGTTATTGTTCTCGAAACAAACAAAATCTTATTCTCTCGTCCGATGATGCATCTGGATTTGTGATATATGCAGAGCAATACCAAAGGGAGTATGGAAGAATATCAAAAAAGTTAATGAATTAATTTTTAGCACCTATAAAAAAATCATATTCAAATTAAAGCTTGATATAAAGCTTTCTATATAAATGAATTTGAAATTAACGTCTAAAAAAGAAAACTTTATGTAGTTTTACAAAGATAAAATTGAAAAATGAAATGCATCAATTCATCCAAAATAAACTGCACATAAATTACAAGTGATGGAATGTTTCACCAATGTTAAATCTAGACAGCTTGACTAGATTGGTAATGAGTCTCATCTAGATTCTATCTATAGTTAAATATGCTTTTGCTGGATAAAAAAGACAATATAGTCAAAATAAAATTACGTAGATGATATAAAAATTATGTTATTAAAATGGAAGGCAAAAGTAAACGTGAAAAAAAAAAAAAAAAAAAAAAAAAAAAAAAAAAAACTGATGATCGAGGCATTACAGTAAACAGTAAATTGATGACTAAGGTAACAATATACAATGGCGAGATTATACACTAGCATTATATAGTGGAAAACTTCGCTTTCTTTATAGATTGTTGAAAAGTCAATTGCATAAGAATAAACCTCCAATGTAGTTGTTTTATCTTGCACTTCACGGAAATGATAAGAGATTTCGTGATATATTTATTTATTTATTTTTAATGTAATAATTGATTGAAAGTCTACATATATGACTTGAAATGGCAATATAAAAAGGACGAAGCACGTCTACACAAATTGGTGTAACACTACACCAAACCGTCAAAAAGACATTCCGGCAACATATGTATGTTGGAAAATTACCAAAAAAAGTCATAAACCCATTATAAGAATATTAATTCAATATTAAACTTTTCAATTTAGTCAATGCCACATTATTTTGGCCGGAAGGATTATATTGGTAAATCATCAAAAGTATAAAAGTTGATTGATAGAATTGAGGAGTTTAGGACTGAATTGATATAGGGTTAATACCTAAAAAATCCCAAACTGATAAACACCGTAACAAATTTACATTAAACTAATTTTTTAACCATCAAAAACCCCACATTTGACAAATTTACCTCAAATTAGTACATTTGTGATAAATTTACCCTCTATTAGATTCTGTTAAATTTTACTGTCAAATTGCTAAGTTGAATGATACATAACAGTCAACTGATATACCAATTTGGGATTTTACTCTCCGTTTGTCACAGTTATACAATTTTTGAGATTTTTATGATATTAATCCAATTTAATTGAGGGAATATTTGTCACAAATACATCAATTTGAGGTTTTTGACGGTCGGACAAACTGGTTTGGCGTAAATTTGTTACAAATGTACTAATTTGAGTTTTTTTGTGATCGTTTAGAATAAATTTGTCACAAATGTACTGATTTGAGGTAAATTTATCACAAATATACTAATTTGAGATTAATTTGTCATAAGTATACTGTTTTTTTTTTCGATGGTTAAAAAATTAATTTGTGATAAATTTGTCGCACATATACTAATTTGTGTTTTTTCAGAGTATTGACCGGTAAATTTATTACTTTCTTCCATTGTAATTATCCCCACGCACGTATGTACACAAACAATCGAGTGGATCTCCCCTGTCAACGTGACCTTAAGGATAAGAGACAAGACCCCAACGTGGCATCAACCTGTGGGGGACGAAACCAAAGGTCTCATCTGGCAAAGATCGAAAGGAACGTGAGCGGTACGTGAGCATGAAGAAACTGAAACCATTCTTTTTCAAGATGCCGATTTCCGTCGCCTTCATCATCGCAGAACTTTCAAACTCGTGAAGTCATTTCCAATCGCCATGATCCGATCTTTGCTCTGATTTTGACATGATCTTCCCCATCAAGGGAAATGAAAAGGATGCGGATTATGCTCTAGCTTCATGGCATGTGATTAGAAGTGGCAAAATGGATCCGATCCTAACTTTTTTTTAACTTATATTTTGCGAGCTGAACTATGCGTTTATTAGTTAAAATTTAAAAATATAGGTTTTTATCAGTTAGAGTAGGAGAGCCCTACCATTTTTAATGGGTCGACAACATAACCATTTTCAATCTATATTACTCAAAATGCAGAAAACCTATGCACGAACAAAAATTACCAAAAAAAGTGATAAACCTTTTGTGTGACGATCAATTCAATTATAATTTTTTTTTTTTGTCAATCTAATCATAAACATTTTGATGATTTGTCCTTCCATCAATTTTGGTCGGAAATATTTGATGTTGATCTTGTGCCGTTATATATATGGCATGACCAACACTAACTTGGACAATTTTTGTGGTTTTTTATTATTTTCTAATTTTTTATTAATTTTTGGAATTCTTTTCTTCTTCTTTTTCACCGTGAGCCCGGGAGGGTCACTAACACCAAGTGAGGGCCCTCAACTATGGTCAGCAATCTCTGCCAACCACTACTAAGGCCACAAATCGATGGAGGGAGATAAGAAAAAGAAAATGGAAAAAAAAAATTTAAAAATTTAAAAATCAGAAAAATTGTAAAAACTGTATTGATTAACGTTGATGTCAACAATTTATTGCCAATTTTGTTCAAAACAAGTCATTCAAAGTTTTAAAACTAAGTTGGTTAAGTTGAAAAATTCATGATTGAATTGGCCCAATAGGATGAGGACTTCTTTTTGTGTTATCCCGCCATGCACAAGCGTTGCCATGCCTGACCTAAGGTCCTAAGCGCTCGATCCTGAAAGTTCGTTGAACGGTTGAGGCCCATTTGTACGGTCCAAAACAACAAAGGCCTTTTTTAAAGGGATACTTATTAGAAGATGCGGTGGATTTTGAAACCTGTCGGCGCAGTAGAACGAGGGGACCAAATCGATGGGGGGGTTGGACGAATATGGTTTTCCTAGGCATGGAAAAGCGGATGCCCTTCACATAATAATATGCCATATGTGAAAATTATAGAATGTAAAGAAGGGAAAAAGACATCTTTGCTTTTGCGACAAAAGAGGCAGAAGCCAAACGCAACTTAGATTCCTAAACAGAGTTGCAGCTGCTGCTGCTGCTTTATCACCTAATCCAACACGAATCAATTCCGGAGGAGGAAAAGGAGTAGGAGCATCGGATTTAGATCCGGTGTCGCGGTAGTTCATGTGCTTGTCGTCACCACCAATGGCTTCATTCAAAGTTTCCGCCGCGCTCTTGGAATCCAAGTCAACGATGCGTTAGTAGGGCCATACTCAAGTAACGAAAGTCCACTCAGATGGAAGTGCCAAAATTCTCATAAAAATATGTGTCATCGCGACGCATGTATACATTTGCATTTCTTTATAAGTTTTTCCAATTTATATATTTTCTTTACGTTGGTTTTTTTTTTTTTTTTTTCGTTATCTGCTAACATCTTTTTATCTTGTTAATTTTGCTTTTTTAATATGATATAATTTTATCCCAGTAACTAATTCACACGAAAAGCTTAAACTGGGTTAAATGGGTGATATGTTTTAATATGGACATGTTTTTTTTTTTTAACAAATATGGATATGTTTTAATAATATGAATTGAGTTGGGTATGAATTAAATTCGAGTAGGACAATTGGATCGGGTATAAGTCGCAAGAATTGTATTGAATCAATATGGGTCGATTTTGGTCAAATCCAGTTTCAATCCTGACCCATCCGTTCGACGGGTCTATGATGCAATATGCATTGCTCTAACATCACTATACAATTGCATCTTGAGGCATTGTACACCTGATCACAGGCCGATTGTTGGAATATAATCCAAAGAAAACAAATTGTTTGTTGTAATTAAAATATCAATGTAATGGAGGTGAGATACGGATATTCAAATCTCCTTAAGGCAATTAGTTCCTGCCAATAGTGCTCCGCAAATTCACGAACTATGCCTCCCAAAATTCAGTACCTTGAACCTGTTTGAATTAACACTATGCAAACAGAACTCAGTCGAACTGTTCAATTGAACTAGAACACCTAGAAAAATCAGAAAAGTAGAATAGTATATCAAATCCCTTTTGGAATCAAGTCCAAAAAAAAAAACTATCATAAAGCTCTATGCTCCTATCTATTTATTGAGTTTTTTAGTTCATGTACAGAAGAGATACATGAATTAAATAGACGCGTGTATCCACGAAATTCATGAATCTAGAAACACATGAATTCAAGAAATTCATAAACTCAATAAATACATGAATTAAAAGATACATAAATTTAGGAAATTCATGAATTCAATAGATATATAAACATAAAAGTTTAGGAAATTCATGAATTCAATAAATACGTGAACAGAAAAGAAGTATCTTAATTTGTTGGCTTCCGTTGATCCATTAACCATAATTATAACACCGATGAGTCCGCCCAACTCATCATACGAGCACGCTTGGGCAATGATTTTGGGCCCTCAAAGCTCGATAATTGCATTAGATAAGCAAAACTGGCCCGACGACCCCACTTCTAGGGCCCAACCCGCTCATGTCCAGTCAATTTTCCAAAGGAAGCTCGATCGATGTGGTATCTGTAGCATTATCACTGATGCAATCAAAATGAACCTGTCCTAGCCATGACATGTCGAGATGTGGCCCATGCGAAAAACAACGACATGTTGAGCAGAGGAAGAGAGAGCCCTCAAGCTCAAGAAAGGATTCGATGTATTTAATATGCTCGACTATATTATTGGTTATGAGTAGGGTGTGCAAAACGAAGCGTCCGAATTAGAAACTGCACAAACTAATTGGGTCTGATTCTCAAGAGTGTCAATTCAGTTCAAAGGTCCTAAAAGTAGAATCAATGTTTGGGCAGTCTGATTCCCGATTCTCAATTTCAAGGGGAAACTGGACCAACTAAATATACTTCTTCTTATTATTTCTTCAAATAAATTAGTAAAATATAAAGTAAATACCATCCCGTCCTATGGTACCACAAGTTGCAGCACAATGACTATTAACTCATTATTACTTCTATTAATATCTTAAGATTTCCCCCCCTCTTTTGTCCTGCATGGACACTCTTTAGTAGGGAAAAAAAAAAGATGACCGATCCTCTTGGACCAAACTGGAGGTTCTCGGTCCTAGGATCAATCGATTTGGTTCTCGTTTCCATCTTGAAATCCAATCAAACTGGAAACCGATCATATCTTATTATGAGTCTCATCTAATTTCTATCTATAGTTATATATGCTTTTGATGGATAAAGAAGACGTATAATCAAAATAAAATTCCATAGATGATATCAAAATTATGTTATTAAAATGGAAGCCAAACGTAAACGTAATAAAAAGAGGATTAGCAGATACATCGATGAGTAGGATGCTATCTATGTATGATACGAATTAACGAAATTATTATCCTTAAATTACATTACATTAGGCAAGATATTGTGTTAAAAGTCCATTTTCTGACGAAATCTTCAAATTTACAGTAAACAGTACGATGATTGATGGGCAAGTAAAAATAGTATGCCATCGGGAGATAATATATTAGCAGTATATAGTGGAAAAATTCACTGTCTTTATCGATTGTGAAAAATCATTTGTGTTAAATTAAACCTCCCATGTAGTAGTCCTATCTTGCACTTCACGGAAATTGATTAGAGATCTCGCGCAAAGTCAACGGATATGATTTAAAACATCAATATAAAAGAGATGAAGCATGACTGAACATGTAGGAGTGGCATTGCACGAAATCGTCGGAAAGAAGCTAGGGCAGCACGTATATGTGTTTAGGTACCAAATTGAGACAAGTCAACCTGGTACACACAATCTAGGGATAATTATAAAAATGAAAAAAAAAAAAAATCTGGTACACACAATCTCGGGATAATTATATATATATTGTACGACCATCATTTTAGTCCAAAATTTTTCAGTAATTTATCAATATAGTCATTTCAACCAATTTTGACCGAAAATCACTTACGTAATAATCCAATCATCACCGGCCAACGCCCATGTGGAAGTCTTTTGCAACTTTGTTTTGAAAAAATTAAAATTTCCTTTTTCTTGTCTTTCTTTGTTGCTTCCTTCTTCCTCCACCAATCGTTGAGCCTCCGCGAGAGTTCACCTCAAAGGCCTCAAGCAAAACTCGACCTTACCATGTCTATGTCACATAGAATAATCAGCATCCACGTTAGTGATCGGGTCAAAATTGATTAAAAGAATTACATTAGCAGATTATCAAGAGGTTTAGCACTATAGTGGCCTACTTAAAAAGTTAAAAGACTAAATTGGCATCGTTTGATAATTTTTTCTATAATCAAGTAGATTCCCTCGTCATCTTGAGAATGAGAGACAGGGCGCCAACGTCGCATGAACCTCCGGTGAAGGAACCAGAACTGTTTCCGAAACTTGCTGGTAACGATTGAAAGGAAAGCGAGTGGTGCATGAGAATGAAGAAACCGGAATCATTCTTTTCAAAATGCTGATTCTGTCCTTTTCATTATCATGGAACTTTCAAACTTGTCAAGCCACTGCCAATCGCCATGATTTGGTTTCTACCGTGATTTTAACAAGATCTTCCCCCATCAAGGAAATTGAAGAGTGATGATTTGGCCAATCGCTACAGCCACCGATGATTTTTTAAAATCAGACCGTCCCGGAAAGTTACACATTATGCTTTGACCTCATGATGTGACTCGAGGTGGCAAAATGAGCTAAATACCCATTTCCAACTTATATTTAGCCGGCAGGCTAAAATAGTAAGTATATATATATAGAGTTTTTTTGTCGGTTAGGGTAGGAAAGCCCGAGTCTTTTAATGGATCTACAAATTGAACATTTTTCATCCATGTTACTTGAAGTGTTGCTATGCCCTGAGTGCTATAATCCTGAAAGTTCATAGAATTGTTGCAAGTCCGTTCCGAAGTCGATATGCTGTGGCTCGATGGAATATGCTTATATGAGATTGTAGAACGTATATAAAGGGAAAGACGTCTTTGCTTTTGCAATGGAAAAGGCAAAGCCAAGCACAACTCAAATACCTAAACTGAGTCGGCATCGGTGCTTGATCACCCAATAAAAGTGCACACTTCTTTTGTCTCTTTATAAGTTATCCAAACCTTAGGGATTCTTTTACCGGGTTCTTTTACCTTTTTTATTATATTTGCTAACATCGTTTTATTTTGTTGATTTACATTTTGAATTTGATAGGAAACTTCATCCAAGTAACAAATTCACGCGAAGAGCTTGAAATGAGTTAAATATCATACCCAAAAAAAAAGAAAAAGTAGGTTAAATGGGTGACTCTGTTTTTTAATTTGTTGGATTAAATATTGATGTATTCTAATAAATATGGATTTAGTTATATATGGATAGGTCAGGGTCGATTTGATCGGATATAAGTCGCCAGAAAAATGAGTCGATTTTGGTCGGATCCAATTTCGACCCAATCCATCCGCTCGACAATTCTATAAATGTGACTTGCGTTGTTCTCAAATCACTCTGCAATTGGATCCAGGGGAACTGTACACCTGATCATGGGCCCACAAACCCGCCCAAGTCATTGTACTGGTTCACTCAAACAATGACTTTGGGCCCACCGAGCCCGATAAGGTCGGGCGACCATGCTTCTATGGCCCGACCCGCTCATGTCCGGTCAATTTTCTAAAGAAGGCTCGATCGATGTGGCATCTGCTGCATTATTGCAAATGCAATCAAAATGAACCAGTCCAAGCCACAACATTTCAAGATGTGGCCCATGAAGAGAGAACCTTCAGCTGGTGAAGGATTCCAGTAGCAAGGCCAGGCTCGGCTCAACCGGTCTATGGATTGCTGGGCTCGTGTTCTCGTGACTGATCTGCATTTAGCCTTCTTAGGCTTGCTTGTTGTTGAGTTCAATTGGACCAGGTAGCATCCACAGCCTTGGATTTCATTCAAATTCAGGAAGATAAAGGAATTATATTTCTGTAAATAAAGCTTAAGATGTTAATTTGTCGGTTTTATTCGGTGTATGATAGTGACAAATACCAACTTAAAATGCCTGTTTATAGAAGGGGGAAAGTTACTTACACAACTTGCGCTCCTGTTTGTTGTTTTAAAATTTGATAACAAAAAATGGATTTACGACAAAGAATACACATGGTTCTCCATATTGATATGTATTTTGAACTACACTTTGGATATATCATGTGCATGCGAGCCAAAATCTACAAAAGTTGTAATGACACGCCCCTTATATGCGAGCAAAATGAATCTTCTGAGTAACATCACACGAGGTAATGATTGTTTGAGGGTGAATGTCAACTAATAAATCACTCAATACAATCTTTTCTAACTGATGTAAGACTTAGAATGTCACAAACCCAATAAATTAAGATTAATAATTTCTTTGAACGACTAAATGAAGCCAATGTAGCCTTCAATTGATTATAGCGAGTGCGACATAAATCATTACTAAATTTTAGTTCAATATATAATGTAATTATTGGACTTTTAATGTTCAATATGATCCATGAACAATTGGTAAATATTCAGTCTAATTCCTAAATTATATAAATTAATTTAAGTTAATGGAATCTGTAGAAGTGGCTTCCAATTAGTTAAGTTCGAACTATGAACAACAAGAAAAGTTACAAGTGAATTATCCAAATAATATATTCATCTCAAAATAGGATATGATAATTCATGTCATAAAGTAACGATGAACATGTTAATGCCTTGATTTTTTTCTCCTCTTCTAAAGTAGATGGCAAAAAGACAAACGTGTTGACTAAAGTTCATGATTTAATTATATTATACCGCAACATTGTTCCTCACAAAGAGGTCACTACTCAAAAGTAAGGGTGTGCATAATCCGGGCGAGCGGTTCTCAACCTAGAACTGGGAACCAACCATTAAGGACCACCCCGTTAATTACATGGATCCATCCGAGAACCGAACCGCCGATTCGGTCCGGTTCCTGAGTGGATCCATGAAACCGGTCTCACAATAATAATAATATCATTTTCTCGAAAACTCCGATCATGATGGGAAACAACTTTGGTTTTCGACCAAATTACTGGTTCTTCGCCACGTGAACTATTCTTCTTCTCCTCCTCCTGCAGCCCTGCTTCTTCACGTGCTTGCTTTTTATCCACCAATTGCTCAATGTTTTGTCAAGGTGCACTTTGGACATTTTAGCTTCAGCGCCTCTCCATTCGGTTTGACTGGAGATCAACGCCTCTCCATTTGGTGCGCTTTGGACCTTTTTTCCCACTTTAATTAATTTTTTTAATTATTTGATTTGGGTTTGTTAATTTACAATTTCATTTTTTAATATTAAAAATTAATATATTATTTTAATATAATCGATCCAAACCCCGGATGGACGGGTGGATGGAGAAACCGGGAACCAGACTTGTACCCACCGGTTCCCATAAATTGGAACTGGGAACCAGACTGGTTTCCTCAAAAACCACCGATTCCGAGTGGTTTCAATCCAGTTCCGCGCGATCCAAACGGGTCCCGATTCTTTTGCACACCCCTATTTAGAAGTAGAGTCTTTTTTATGCACAACTTAACAACCTTTCGCTCTCCAATAAGAAACTTTGGGAAATTGTGTCTATACCAAAGTCAACAAAAAAAAAATCCCCACCCAAATAGTTCATAAATTTTGAATCAATATGTAACATCGTTTCTAACTTTTTAATTTATCTAATATAGTTTTTATATTATTGACATATGTCCAATATGTTCCTTAAATCATATGGAAAATGTTTAAAAAATCATTAGCCATATAAATAGCGGAAAAAAAATTACAGATTATATTAAATAAATTAAAATTTTAACTACGGTACAGACAGAGTATTAGATTAAAGTCGGGACACCCTTCGTCTCAATTTTCCACACAAAAAACGCCCCTCGGGGCGGCCGCTAACGTGGAAGCCACGCGGTCTCGGTCGTGAAAGACACGAAGTCGTTCCAGCACCCGCGGGCGGGCGGGCGGGCGAAAGCATCTTTCTTCAAACCTTCTCTGGCGGGCGCTCCTCGTCAACAGGCGAAACCGTACCGTCTCTCCGCGTGTCCCCACCTCAGGCCCCCACACGCGTCGCTTTCCTGGAAGCCTGCGCGCCCTATCTACCCGTACGCACGGCCGCAGGCGATCCCGTCCTCCAACGACCGCCCCGAATCCGATCCCTCCTCCTTGCACATTCGCGACATTCCCAAAATACAAGAGAGACCTTAAAAAAAAAAAAAAAACACGAAAAATTCAACCGCCGTTCCCTCCGCCGCAATCCACCGCTTCCGTCTTTCTCGACGCCACCTCTTCCAATCACCAACCGATCTCTCTCTCTCTCTCTCTCTCTCTCTACATATAAAGCTTCATTTGTCTCTGGATTTGAACATCCAATCGCTCGCAAATCTCGGAAATACCGCTCCCTTCCCCCCCCCCTCTCTCTCTCTCTCTCTCTCTCTCTCTCTAGATGATCCTTCCTCTGTCCAGTTCCTCTGTCGCCGCCGCGCTCCGCCGCGTCCCCGCCGGCTCCGGCACCTCGCCGACGATCTGACTCGACTCTCGGGATAAGTTCTTCCCACATGCATCCTTTCTGCTGCGTCACCACGGTCTCCGATCAGCAAGCCCCGGCCGCCCTGCCCTCTCACTTCCCCATGGCCGCCGGCGCCGGCGCCGGCCCAGGCCAGGCCAGGCCCGATCCGCCCGCGCGATCCGCCGACCACGCCCGCGTCGATAACCGCCCCAACGGCGAGCACCGGGGGGGTCACCGGCCGAGCGTGGCCCCCGCCGCCGCCACCGCCGGGGCTGCCGCGGCGCCTGGGGCGGTGGCGCGGGCGGCGTCCGCGAGGGAGGAGCCGGCGGTGGACGTGAAGATACACGACATCGTGGGGAACGGGATATCGGGGATACTGTACAAGTGGGTGAATTACGGCAAGGGATGGAGGAAGAGGTGGTTTGTGCTGCAAGACGGCGTGTTGTCGTATTATAAGATCCATGGCCCTGATAAGATCGTCGTTAATCAAGAGACCGAGAAAGGATCGAAAGTTATTGGTGAGGAATCCTTGAGGAGGATCTCTCGGCCGTCGACGGCGGGGCCATCGCAGCTTCGGCGCAAGCCCGTCGGTGAAGTCCATCTCAAGGTATTGATTTTTTATTCCCGGGTATTAATACTTTTTTTTTTTTTTGCCTTCTTTCATATTCTTTTGGATTTATTTTTAAAAATTCTTTGTTGGTTACAATACATTTCAATGTAGGGTCGGGTTCATGATTAGATATAGCAATAATGATGCTACTTGCAAGAAAGGCGTAAGCTTTGAACTTTCCATTACGACCTGATACGCTTCTACCTTGTCTGTTGATATGAAGAGCGTTATGAAGGTGTTGGGGTTGTTCAATTTGTCGTGGATTTTAATTGTTTGTTTAACTAGTCCTAGTACGAGATTCTTTCCCTCCCTCTGCGCCGCCCATGTCAATTTTTTGTTCTTTTGGTTGGTTTTCTTACAGACATTTGTCAATGCATTCGCTTTAGCTCTGGTGGTTGGTGGTTTCATTTTGCTCCATATCAGCATTTCCTACTTGAAATGCATTTTTTTTATATGTTCATGGCTATACTCTCCATTTTCCAATGTTCTTGGCACACTGGAGTTTCTAACAATTCTATTCTTCTTTGTAAGTTTGGTCAGTACATAAGCCGTAGCTTCATGCTTGAATTTTTCACTCGAATAAAAAATCTTTTGTCATAGCATGATCCTTATTATTACAATTTGAGATGCTCTGTAGATTACAAATCAATGGCTTATTTACATGTCAACTAATCCTGGCACAACGTGGCCCGAAACCAAAAACTCAATTCCCACGGAAGATTAAACGAAGTTTCTTTATGTAGCTAATAAATTGATGGCTGGATACATATCGAGTTACAGTATGTGACTTAAGGCCATCTCTAGCATAGATACACTTATTGTACATCTTTGTGCTTCCCCTTTGACCTTTTTTCGGATTGTGGACTTTATGATGATGTTGGAGACAATGCATAGTGTTTTCATGGATTACCTGATAGTAAGATCTAAGTCATAATGTTTATCCTTTTCAAGTGAAATGTTTGGTGAGCTGTTTGTTGCACGAACTAGCTGATTTAGTTCTAGGCTTGACTCGTCATGTGCAGGTCTCATCCATCCGCGAAAGCAGATCGGATGACAGGAGGTTTTCAATATTTACTGGAACAAAGAGGCTACATTTAAGAGCAGAGACTCGAGAAGATCGACTTGCTTGGATGGAAGCACTGCAGGCTGTCAAGGACATGTTCCCTCGAATGTCTAACAGTGAGCTCATGGCCCCGATGGATAATGCAATTGTTTCCACAGAAAAGTTGAGACAACATCTTCAGGAAGAGGGTGTTCGTGAAGATTTAATCCAGGAATGTGAACAGATCATGAGGAACGAAGCTGCAGCTACGCACAATCAGGTGTTGCTTCTCAAGCAGAAGCAGTGGCTACTAATTGACACTCTCCGGCAGTTAGAGGTACATGTTATGCAACTTAGAAAACGTCGTGCCAGTCGGAATTCTTCTTCAGTTAGTCCAACTACTCCTCAGAATACTGCACATTCAACCAAATTTTGATTCTTTGCATAAATTTCCTCAATGCAGGCTCTCTGTCTGCTCTTCTTTGTATCTGGTCCATTTGTAATCAATTCTTTTATATACTATAGACACGTTTTCTCTGAATGCTCATGAATTCTCTTATTTAATGCCATTAAATATTGGTTGTTTTGTTTAAGTTTAAAGTAATATCGTTCAGTGGAGGAGCCATAGTATTGCGATCAATTGCTTCGGGCCGTGCCCCTTCTCTTTCTTTTCTTACCTTTTAGTTCGGAAGTCTGGGTGGTTTGCCAACGTCTGTGCTCTATTTAGCTGTGAATCAACTGTCAGGCTGCTACTAAGAAACTTTGGATAGTAGATTAGTATTTCCTTTGGATCTCTTGATATGATCTAAGCTATGACTAATCTTTCAGGCTGCGCCTTGTTCTTTTCTGGGTCTGATGGGAGCCATTTAATGCGGCCTTTTCTTTTTTAATGTAACATGGGGGCTTGGATATTTGTACATGCTATTACTTGAATTTCGTATATTGGTGGATTAATTGTGCGCTATGTGCAAGAGGCTTGTACCATGGTATATGTGATCATCACGATCATAAATCAAATTTCTTCAAATTGAATTTATGTTTCCATTCCTATTTCTTGAAACTCTCTGAGAAGTGAGATCTGTTGAAGTTTTTTCATGTGCTTGTTAATGTATTTAGTCATTTTGAGTAATGCCATTTGCCACTAGCTTGCTGGTGGATATTCTTTTTGAGGGAGAGGACCCATGAGGAACCAATGGGGTGAGACCTCCACCGGTAGCATATCCCCTTTTCCTTTATTTGATACTAATAGATAGCTATATTTTCTTTAAATTTTATAGCATTTAAGCAGTTGAATGTAGTTTTGGGTTTTCCATTTTCTAAGGAGGTTTCACAAAGTGAGTCATTGTGGTACTCTTGGAAGGGTAGGAGTGGTCGACAGATAATGGTCATGCAGAAAAGGGAAGTTTGTGACCTTGGAAGTACATTCTTGGTTGTAGTGGCATTGACATCACCGGATAGCGGCCACTTGGAAAATAATGATAGTATGTGGCATTAGCAGGGCTGAGTTGACTTAATTATTCTGTAACATAAGTCTGAAACACTATTTTGAAACTATATGATTTTACATACGTAATGTCAACCTGATGTTCGTAATAGCTATTACTCTTTCTGACAGTTTGCTTAGACATTGCAAGCTTTTTCTCCCCATTAGTCAGAAATAAACTCTATTGGTGGTAAGGCTTTAGTACGTGGGGAATATAGGAAAACTGAAAGTTAAATAAATGGTAGTTGCATTCTGCTCCTTTTATATTGGATATGTTAGGACCTGGCATAATTGACGTAAAAGTACCCTTGCTATTTGAAGAACTTTCTGTAGCAAGGCTTTTATATCTTGTGTATAGCTGATGAAAGTGATCAAAATATGCTCAGCTGGATAATGCTTTGTTCTTTCTGCAGCTTCAACACAAACCACTTTGTTCATTCCTTATTGTTTGTCAGGTTCTATTTTCCCATTATTTTGATTTCTCCCTTGCAAATGAGCAGTGTGTTATCGGAGTAAGGAGGATAAATTCCATAGGTTTTATCCACTATCTTCGCTAATATTGAGCATGCCGTTCTGGTCATTCCTAACTTTGTTGGCCTCCATATTCCCCGTTCTTCGCTTTCTCTATTGTAAACGGGCTCTGATACTGTTCAACAGTGGGGGGGATAAACTTTAAGTGATGCTATCCACTATCTCCACCTTATACTAGGATGCAAGATCATTGTGTTCTCAGTGAATTTATTTTTCTGGCATTAGCCACATTTCTAGCTGGGGCAACATCATTATTATAATTCATTGACCAGTTTGGAGGTTCAATTGGCAGAGAGAGTCTGCTAGCAAAGTCTGAGATTGTCCAGCCTTCAGTGATGTTCATCTTGTTGGGTGGGTTTAGGAGGCTGATTGTGTCCTTTGGATAGAAGAAGGAAGAGGAGACAGGAGGGGAGGGACTTTATTTTTCCCCCTCTTTTTGCTCTTTTTTTTTTTTTGGGAGGGGGTGGGGTGGGGGAGGAGCTTGTTATTGGGTGAGATAAGCAGCATCTGTGTCCTTAATGGTTCTATTGACAACCTTCTTCTTGAAACATCTCATTATTAGTCAGTAATAAATGTCGTTTTATTTATTGACGAAAGAGGAGGAGGTGAAGTGTTTTGAAGGGTCTTATTGTGCTTGAGACTTTGTTTCTGCGTGTAAAGTAAGCTTCTTTTTTCCGTTCTACAATAGGGATTTTGCATTCTCTTTTTTTCTTTCTCCAAGGTATAACAGCCTTTTGATTCTCCACTTACAATAAACAAGTTGCAAATGTTAGTATTTTTCACTTTAACTTTTGCCTTTTCTTCTTAAAGAATTTATTACTTGCAATGAAGTTATTAAGCATAGAACATCAGAAAGTTATTTTTTCTCTAACCCCCAAGATAGACATCAGTAGTGGCTCATCTGTAAATAAACTCATTTTCTTGTATTCTCATGAATGTTGCTATCTCATTTTAATAAATTTGATCTGGCTGCAAGTGCTTAACAAGCCAGTTTTCTGATGTTTTAATCCAGTTAAAAGTATAATATCCTGGTTGTGGGCTTTATTCCTTGTTTTCTGATGTTAAAATAAGAAACTGGAATGATGTTGTGGTTTTTGTAGACAGAAAAAGTTGATCTGGAGAACACAGTCGTTGATGAGAGCCAAAGACAGTGGAATGGTCACGAGGCTTCTTCTTTGAGGCAAAATAATTCCAGTGGTGAGCTTATGCGATACAAATACATTCCTAAGCTAATTCTGTTGTATCTGCACTGCAACAAAGCAAAATTCCTGTGCTGATAGTTTTGGTTTAGTTAGTTCGTGTTTTTGTTAGACTCTTATGGACCTGCAGAATACCTGTTGTGATATAATGACTTCTGGACTGGATAGGCTAGGAAGGATGCGTTCATCCTTATATCTTGCTGGAACAGAAATTGCTTATTTTCTAATTATAATAGGCAAAATTTCCATTTTCTTTATTCTAGAGGTTGTCTTTGTATGTGTTGATGATGTGACTCTGCGATGCCTTTTGCATTTTCTTCTAGCAATAGCATTCTAATACTTGTTTTTGTCATCTTTAAAAGCAGAGGCAAGTGCAAGCGAATCTGATGATGATAATGAAAGAGCAGATGCTGCAGAAGAAGAAACAGAGGATGAGGACAATGCCTTCTTTGATACTCGGGATTTTTTGTCATCTAGTTCTTTCAAGAGTAGTGGGTCTGATTTGCACAGATCGTCTTCTTCAGACGATGAACGCCTCCGCATTGCTGAATCTGAAGATGATATTGATCCTTCTATAAGATCAGCCGGGTTGAATTTTCCATATGTCAAGCGACGCAAGAAATTGCCTGATCCTGCTGAGACAGAGAAGGGTGTCAGTCTTTGGTCTATGATAAAGGATAACATAGGGAAGGACCTCACGAAAGTCTGTCTTCCCGTTTACTTCAATGAGCCTCTTTCTTCTTTACAGAAATGCTGTGAGGATTTGGAATATTCTTATCTCATTGACCGGGCAAATGAATGGGGGAAGAAGGTATGCAGTTTGATGATGCTTTCTGTTCTGTTTGGTCTAGAGCCCATGAAAGTTATTGGCATTCTACTGATGCCATAAATGTGTTAAGATGATTACTCTCTCTTGTCTTTTAGTCCAAGTTTCTCCTCTACTTATGGAAACAAGAAAGATCCTTCTCTCTATTTGCTGCATGAAATACATCTGCTCAGTGTATAGTGCGGAAATGTTAATTCTTCAGCCATCTGTTCTTTGTTTACTACTAATGACTTTGCTCTTTCTATAATTGTCTTACACTCAATCATCTTATGAGCTTAAATTCTTTCATTAGGAGCTTGTGATGACTGGGTTTCTCATATTCTTCATCTTTCATCCTTGTATGGTGGATGATTTTTCTTATAATATTTCTTTACGTGGAAATAAAGGATCCTTTATGTTAAATGCAGACAAGCACATCACTGATTAATTGAACTGGAGTGACTAAAAGTATGGAAAATGATTTTATCTCTATCATAAGATAAATTACTTTTACAATTGCAATTTTTCCCTGTGGTTTGTTTATTCACTTTTTTGCTCATAACCATTGTTCCAAATTTTCAGTATTTCTTATATCTGTTGTTTCTTGCAAAATTCAGGGTAACAGCCTTATGAGGATACTTAATGTGGCTGCTTTTGCCGTATCTGGATATTCTTCAACTGAAGGAAGAATTTGCAAGCCGTTTAACCCATTATTAGGGGAAACATATGAGGCTGAGTATTTAGATAAAGGCTTTCGTTTCTTCTCAGAGAAGGTAACTCCTGAAAAACTTCAAATCCCATCAATTATGATACAATGTCTCTTTTTTGGGGATAAGTTATAATTTAATTGTAGATCTAGCTTTGGTAGCCTTTTTCTGGGATAAGTAACAGCCACTTGAACCTTGATGCTGGACTGAACTAGCTTCTTGTTTCCGTGAGATTGCTCTAGTTGTCATGAGGTTATATGTTATCTTTTCTACCAGTTTCAAGAAAATGCATGCCCTCCATCTCTTTGATCATACTTGAGATATTATCTTCTCCGTGCCAAAACGCTTACAATCAGGGGATTAGTGGAGACCAAGTATTTGCTATTGAATATTGTTGTGGCAGCTAAGCGGAAGAATAGCATCGCTTGTCACGCTTCATTGTATAGAATGAACCTGAAACCGCCAACCATTAGGACTATGAAGAAGAGCAGTGTGTCACCATAATTTTCTTTATGCCAGCCACATTTCTTTTTGACATCTATTCAGATGAATTCCCATTTTACTTTATGAAATGGCTTATCTACAGATCTTTCTGGAAGTCAGTGGGTGTGCTAACTTTTTAACATCTAAATTTACAAATTTCGTGTCAGGTCAGCCATCATCCCATGATTGTCGCATGTCACTGTGAGGGTACTGGCTGGAAATTCTGGGGAGATAGTAATTTGAAAAGTAAATTCTGGGGTCGTTCAATACAGGTTGATCCCGATGGTGTTTTGACCTTGCAATTTGATGACGGTGAAGTTTTCCAGTGGAGTAAGGTAAAAATTTTGATCATTTAGATGATAACCATAGTGTTTAAGGTTCGTGTTATTGAGATTACTTTATTTTGCAGGTGACAACATCCATATACAATCTCATATTGGGAAAACTTTATTGTGACCATTATGGAACTATGCGCATACAAGGCAATCATGACTATTCATGTAAGTTGAAATTCAAGGAGCAGTCTATCATCGACAGAAATCCTCACCAGGTTCTCTCTCTCTCTCTCTCTCTCTCTCTTACACACACACACACACACAATTACTCCCATCGATGCTTACCCCTTGGGTGCAAGCTATGGCATAGAAGCATCTTATAACTTCAATGGCATTTTTTTGGTTAGTGAATGGTCTAAAACCTCATTTGTGTTTTCATGGGTTGTTAGGTTTGCATAGAATCTGATGAACTTGAGCATGGAAAAGCTTCGGTATTGAATGTTGATATCGGAAGGCCAATGTTGTGATACTGATCAGTATTGTGAAAAAAATCTTTTACCCCTTCCCTTTAATTAACTGATCTGAAAAATTTGAAGAACAAATGGTAGTTTTATTGCTCAAGTAGTTCTTTGTTCAGTGTAAAGAGAAGAGTACAGTGTATTCAAGATGATGCGATGGCTCATGTGTGACCAGATACTGATTGGTTGCATTTGGATTTGCAATTTTTATGGATGTCAATTTTAACCGATAGCACCCTCATATGTGATCCTTGTGCTTTTAAATGGACCTCTTTGCTTCAGACCGAAAAAATTATCTCATTGCTTCGTTCATAGCCTCTGTGGAGTTAAATAGTTGACATTATTTGAAGTGGGTCATAACTTGGTAGGCCTTAGGTGAAACTGATGGAGGATGAGGTTTTCCTGAGGAATCAGAAACGCTTGTGCTGTTGATTTTGTGACTTGCTCTGTACTCATGACTGATTCAGAGTTTCATTCCATAGATAATATCAGCTGATTCATCAAATAAATTTTCATAGTATATCAGCTGTTTAACATATTTATCTCTTGTGGATAACTTATCTATGATGGAGAAAAATGTTCGAGATGTATTGTGTTTTCCTTCTGCAGTGCAGCAATTCAGCTTCATGAGGCAGAAATGCATTCTTTCTTTACAGGTACATGGTATAGTTCAAGATAAGAGTGGGAAGACGGTGGCAACTTTATTTGGAAAATGGGATGAAAGCATGCATTATGTAATTGGAGACTGCTCTAGGATGGGGAAAGGATCTGACTCGTTATCTGAAGCACGCCTACTATGGAAACGTAGCAAGCCTCCTAAATATCCTACAAGATACAACTTAACGCGCTTTGCCATAACACTGAATGAGCTTACCCCTGGGCTCAAGGTGATGTCTGAATTCCCGAGCTCTCCCTTCTGCCAATATAATAACAGAAGCAAAAATTGCAGAGTGTGTGTGTGAGTGAGTGAGAGAGAGAGTGAGGATGATTCTTGGAATATGAGACTGTCCATTAAAGATAGCTTGGGCCTACCCTTGCTGGACTACTTTTAGATTTCTATGAGACTTCAATATTTGTTAACCTTCAACTTAATTGGTTCTCTTTTATTTCTTTAAAAACTAAAATCGTACAAAAGAATACTAATGAAAATGTAGATGTAAATGCACTATACATAGGACTTTCTTGTGTTTGTCTGAAATTTATTGTCTTCATAAATTACAGCTAATCTTTCCAAAGTGCTTATCATTTAATTTAGTCGTCAGTTTTGTGTACTTCATTTTTGCTATGTATACTGCTGCTAACTTGATTATTGTTGGGTGTTCTTTCTTTGAGACATTTGTATTTAACAAAATATGTTTGCAGGAGAAGTTGCCACCTACTGACTCAAGGCTTAGACCTGATCAGAGATATTTGGAGAATGGGGAGTATGAAATGGCAAATTCAGAGAAGTTGAGGCTTGAGCAGCGTCAACGGCAGGTAAATAGAGTGTCCCATCATATCCTGAGTCAATTTCCTATGGAATATTTTTTTCTTCTTATTCTGATTATGGGTTTTCTATAAGTTTGTTTTTTGTGGTTTTTGGTTGAGGGTGGGTGTGAGGGTAGGGTGCAGGCATGTTTATGTTATGAAATGTTTCTCTACTGAGTCTAGGAGACTTCAAATTAGATATTCACTTAAGAGAGGGATTACCTAAGTTAGCAATGGCCTATGGCCTGTTCGACTAAACAGGAGGTATTCATCAGCTTATTTAAGGCTGAAGTGACTATGATCTCAGAGTCTGCTTAGTGTATGATTTCCTATATAAATATAGTAGTGGTTGTAGGAAAAATGTAATTTCCTATATACGGTTGGACATACTAGGTGGGTGAACATAAGTGCTTTCGACATGGACTTTTCAGTTTGGAAGGCATATACCCAATTGTCAACCACACATAAAAAGAGAAGTAAAAAAAAAAAAAAAAGGCATGCCACAACTAATTGAGGCCACCGGTCAACACGTGTTTATAAACCCAACAGGATAGCATTGAGAAGAGGAGAATCTTGTGCACTATTTGCCAGAGTTCTATTGCTGTTTATAATGAAGAAGTGGTGGAATCATGATTGTTCAGTCTGTAGAATGAGTGTTGCACCTAAGTCATGAGCTTTAGGAATTTATTGGGCACCAAAATGTGCCCGACAGGATGTAACAACCTTGAGAGAGGGAAAGGGTGCAGACCTGCTTTCATTTCAAATAGGGGTCAATCCATATTTGCATCTACTATGATGATGTTATTGACTAAGTATGAACACCGTGCTTCTTGAAAATGAAGATGCCTGTTGAAAAATGTGCATTAGGTGCCAAATTCTTCTAAGATATTTAATTATATGAGCATCGATGAACTTCTACACAGTTACTATTGAGGTTAATTGTCTGTTAAAGAATGCAGAGGATCGTTGCCTCTACTGCCAAATAAATAAAAATGTAAGACAAGGGAAAGTTAAGATAAGAAAGGTTTATCGATTTGTTCAGTTTCATTTGCTTTGGAAAATTGAATTCAGTGCGCTGGTTGGTGCTCCTTGGCCTTGGAAAGCAAGTAATGCAGATTGGCATGTGAGATAACTGTCGAAGAGCTTAGCATGGAATTCTTTTTTCGCTTTAAAATTACCTAGCTCTTATGAATAGCTCGGATACATGTTTGCCTATTGTCATGACTAGTAATTAACAATGAGACAAACTGAAATCAGGCTCGGAAGATGCAAGAGAGGGGCTGGAAACCACAGTGGTTTGAGAAGGACAAGGCAACTGATACCTACAAGTACATTGGTGGGTATTGGGAGGCGAGAGAGCGTGGAATTTGGGAATCGAGTCTCGATATCTTTGGCCAAGTTCCTTCAGAGCAACTAGAATAAGAGCTCGCTCCACGCCACGCCACGCCACACCCCCCACCTCGTCTCTTCTTCAAGTCGTTGATTCTTTCTCAAGTTTTCTAAATGGCTGTCAATTGACAACTCTGAACAACAGTTTTTTGGTCCATGTGAGTGCATGAGGTTAGAAGCTAACAAAAGAAAGCAGCGAAGACTATTATGCCATAGTGATTTTTACCATGCCAAGAAAGAAGCTCTTGATTTTTAGTTTGAGATTTTATCAAGCCTCTGCTAGTTGATTGGTTGCTCAACATCCATTCGATGCCCTTCCAACTAATGTTTGCCTTTGGAGTTGTCCATTGTAACTCCTCCGTTTCTTTCTTCTTTTTTTCTTTTTCCTTGTTACTGTTTTTCATGTAAAGTGCGACCTTTTCTCTCCCTATCGGTTTCCTCAATTCATATCGCTGCTATGTATGTACGATTTTTTTCTACAAATAGTACTATAAATAGAGAGAGGAACAAGGACAGGTTTATTGGTGGATGTTAACTTGAAAAATACAGCATTTTGTTTACTATTTTGGGTCAATGGACCATGTCTCGGTAAGATTTTCTCCTTTAAAACTACGGGCAAGATGCGGTGGAGAAAGCATGAGAAAGAAAACATGTGACTGAAGGAGATCTACACTACAAATGCAGTACCAAGTGGCTACACCAATACTAAGTGTTTTGTGTTGGTAGATCGACCATAGGGACATATTGAACACATTTTCCGTTAAAAACTTGTATCAACTAAGAGGAATGTTATTGGAAAAAGTGTCCAAGAAGTTCGAAATTTATTGTATACCCTGTCAATTTAATCCTAACGTCATATCGTCGATTGTGCCACGTAGGAAGGCTGTTGCGCAACTACAATTTCCAACCAAAATTAGCTTGATATATTACATTGACAAATCATCTCAAGATTTATCACTACATTGGTCAAAATGGAAAGTATATAACCGAATTAGTGGTCAAACATTAGGTTTAGAATTCTTTAGAACAATTTTTTTGAATAGTACTCCTCGAAAGCATTATCCTCTACGAAACTGTATTCATCCAGAGAAAAGCTATGCACCCCCGAGAAAATCCCTCCCTACCATTCTCACTCAGGTTCTTACAGGGATAGAAGGCAGGACACATCCCTGTGACATGCCGTCTCCATTTCATACGGTCGTTCTTACTTTGTATAGCACATTCAGCAAACCTTGTGTCCAAAGTAAAGCAACGTTCGATTGCAGGAAAAGGAACACCAAAGTCTACCGGCTCAGCTTATTTGCCACTGTTTACACCGTTCACATTTCAATCGTGATTAGCAGAGTATAATGATGAAAAGACAACCACCTCAAGCGGGAAAAGTTCCACCATAATCAGTAAATAAGAATTTGAACCTTACTGGTCAGAGCAAACCAACCCTTGTAATTTCTTTTTCTTTAGCTCGACAAAAACTCAACTCCTGTTACCTAAGTATTCGGACTTCAGGACAGTTCCCTAATGAATGCAAGCAAACCAGTTCAGCTCCAGCTCTGGTACACCTCCAGACTACCTATGGGAAGTCATCTTAAATGCAGCAAAAGGAGTTCCCCTGTTCTTCCTGGTATGGGCATTCGTTCTCGTACGCTGCCCTCTGCACGGCAAGCCATCTATGTGCCTGATTCCCCTGTAGCTTTTTATGTCAACCAGTCTCTTAATGCAACTGGCATTCTCTTTGTCCTGCAAACAACCCGAGGCAGTTACAAACCTAGGCTTTTATACCTCCTGTGCTTGAATAAGGAGCCGTGCAGCTTCTGCTATGAAATGGGACGAGTAGAGAGGTGAGAACGGGGACAGATTCAAAGAGGTATATCAGAGAATCACCACATTGCTGCGGTCTCCACAGAGGAAGGACACCTAATTCCCACATGTTGGCTCTACCGAAATTCGATTGATCGAGAAACTGACTAGACCAGTGTTAAGACCCAAACAAAATTTACCCATATTCAGTTTCATTGCCTGAGAGGCTCCAAGCAACAAAGTTAGCAACATGGAGGTAGCAAAAACACGAGAACTGTCTTCCCTAAGTCGTGATCTCATACCGATGATTGTAACACCGAAACCTCAACATAAAGTCAAGAACAACAGAGAGCAGTACCAAATTATGTCCGATGTCGTAGTTGAGGACCTCGTTGCGAAGCGACTCGAGCTCTATCCCCGACAATTTCCCGGTCGGCTTGTTCTCAATCTGGAGCTCACACAGTATTTGGCGAGCGGTGGAGCGGCCAATGCCCTTGATACGTTGGAGAGAATACGTCAGCCTCTTATCATCAGGAACCTCCGTGTTCCCGATACGAATTCCTCGCACCCCCTGCTCGCGAAGCGGCAAAACGCATCAGACTCCCCACGACACAACAGGCAATCATTCCTCAATCGAGTGATCAGGGTCACCACCCAACACCATCAGTCTTTCAAAAAAATCCAAACTTTAATTAAAAAAAAACCGAGTCGCGCGATTCCGACGACACCCTTTAAGAGAGAACCGGATTTGAGGCGATGGGAGGTCATCCAATATCGAACCTTAAACCCTAATCGAATCCCTCACAGTCGCACAATCAAGAATCAAGATCACTGTTCAGCGAAAGCAGTAGAAAATGAGAATTGCTTCGAGAAGGAAGAGCAAGAACCACCTGGGTGCTTTGGAGGAGCCGCCGACCGGCATCGGCGGATCTTCGAGCTGAAGCGCGCAGCGCGAACATCGCTGGGGAATGTTGCAGCCGAGCGCGGCGAAGTTCCCTTCTTCTTCGTTGCAATCACTAGGACAGGGCATCTTTCTGGAAAAGAAAATCACACAAATCATCCCTCAATTTTGACCCAACATATAATATTATCCCCAAATTTTTAATATATTCAATATGATCCCTAAATTTTAATTTAACATTCAATATTACCTCTAAAATTTTAATTAATTTAATGTAATCTTCAAATTATCAATACAAGCTCGATTTAACTTCAAAACAATATGAGAATATTTAATATTGTCTTTCTATTAATTCGAATCAAGAACAACCTAGAACTTGTATAAAAATTTCGAAGGCTATATTAAACAAATAGCTAAAATCTATTGAAGAAATAGAAAGTTTAGAGACAATATTATGCATTAAGCCAAAGTTCGGGAATCATTTGTGTAATTATTCACTGATTTGATGAGTCTTAAGGTTTAGCTCTAGCCATCGATAGCTCTAGCTGAAGCATTGTAAAGATCTATTCCTAGATAAATATACAATAATATTATTACATATTATTAAAATAATTATATTATAACATAATAAATACTAAGCATTGCCTCTGATGTTTTCTTTAATCTATCATTCTTTTCAATAATAAAAACCACGTATTCCTCTATTCCTCTCCAATCATATATTCGGTTCATTTTTCTCACTAATATTCCATTACACAATATCAAGCTTGTAGAGATTCAAAGCTTTCTTTTTTTGTTTTTATTTTTTTGAAAATACTATGGATGGACTCAAGCTTTTAAAAACTAGAAATTCGAATATAGAACCGGTGAAATTGTCAGTCGCCATATATGCATGTAAGTGTTATTTAAACTCTTTACGGTTTTTGCAAAAATACACTCTCCAGTAATTAAAGATTTTTATTTTAAATGTGCCTTTCTGTAATTTCTTCTTGACAAATCAGTGTTTGTGATGACATTCTTATTTTCTACATAAATAAATAAATAAAAAACTATAGGAGCTGAGTAATCTTGATCGCTTTGTTTTGAAGTGAGTTCCAGAGAATTATGTGATCATTTTATTGTTCAATTCTTTTGCGGGTTTTCCATAAAATCAATACTTTTAGGAGCCAAACAATAAGAATAATTTCCAATTAAAAGAAACTAAATGCCATATATACTTTGTTATTTTATTCCGTAAGTTATCAATTCTACATGATAATATTTCACGTCTAAACATTTGGCAATTTGAGCTAATCGCAATTCCGTCTTGGCAATGTTCATAAAAATTTTAGGAGAAAATGATACCAAACTAAATTCTATTTATTTCATGAAAAATCGATGAATCTATAATTGATAACTCATATTTTTCAAAGTAATTAGTCAACAAAATATATTTTTATCATTAATAACAAAAGTAGTCTAAACTTTTTCGTAAACAATAAAAATATTTTTATTTTTAGTTCATTCAATTTTGTACGCTATATATAAGAGATTATTTTTAAAAATGTATTTTCAAAATAATTTATTTTTCACGAAATAAATGAAACCTGAACATTACCATAATTGTTAGGCATAAAAGAAACACCACTCTAAGCGAATCCGACCCCTTAGTGCACACACGATACAAACACATCTATTGCTTGTATAAATGAACGTCTAGACTCTTGATCACATCCATCGCGCTCACTGGATTTCGTCATGAACTCGATGTGGAAGCAACTGCTCCGCCACCGGAAAACAGCGAAGCGGCGCCTGCGTCGACAAACCAAACAAGCTTCCCGTCAATGGGTTGAATCATTTGGGCAGGGCTCAACGCGAGGGGCCTCCGGTCCGCCATGGCCTCACAGAAGGCGCGAGCCACGTCGCTCCCGGAGGCCACGATCACCACATTGGCCGCGGCATTGATCACGGGGAGCGTGAAGGTCAGGCGCTCCCTTTGCGAGCCGGGCACCGAGACGGGGGCAACCCACTGGGAGCCCTCTCGGAGGACGGGGTGGTTGGGATGAAGGGAGGACACCTCGGAGCAGGGCCCAAGGCTCAGGAGGACGAGGTCGAATCGGGGGCAGTCGCAGGCCGGAGACGCCGGGACCATCCGGTTCTTGACCTGCTGGCGGACGGAGAACTCGTAGGCATCAGCGGCCGCCTCGCCCGGCATCTCGTGGCCCGCCGGGACGACGTGGGCCGGCGGTATCGGAACCTGATTCCAAGGAGCGCGACAAAAAGTGAGTAATGTCAATGAAGTCGCTGGCCGGTCGGTCCAAGCTTGATGGAACGAAAAAGAGGTCAGCTTTTCCGTCTTCGGGAATGCATGACGTATCATCAGCATTGCCAATAAAGAACCAATGAGCAAGAAAAAAGGGGGCAAATGCTTTTCCGATCGCTCCCTCAACCAAAAGACTTTGTCAAGATCGCTATCGATCAGCTGCTGAACATGATGCTAGAGATACGAATGTCACGATTGTTTTTCGTTGTAAATAAGGCGATTGTTTACGAGAGAATCGCTAAAATATATGTCCTAAGTTGTTAATTCGCGAAGTGTCGTATTCCAATCACCCGTGTTGCGTAAGGTAAAGGGACATTTGCATAGAGAATAAGGTCAAACGGGGAATCTAGAAGCTAAAAACATGAGATAATTCCACACGCCAATTCACGTCGACGTTCAGATGAGTTCAGACCCTGTCATCGCCACTTCATTTTCTCTTCCTTCCTATTCACATCCACATCGTAGAGAAGTTCAGTCAAAGACTCCAAACCAGCCTGCTAGGGCTAGCTACCCCGCTTGCCGCTATAACCACGTTTTAGACCGGTAAGAAAGATCATACGAACACGATGCCTCCCGGAAACGAAAGAATCAGCAGGCGGTAGGTCGAGTTCTTCACGCGGGTCGAACATAGCCGATTTCTATAATGGCCGAAAACTCCAACACGACATGAAGGTCTCTCGTCTATGGCGGACTCATGCACCAAATGCGAATGATAGTAGAGAGAGAGAGAGAGAGAGAGAGGACCTTGGAGATGAAGTGTTGCTTGGCTTGCATGTAGAAGCTATCGGGGTGTCGCTTGGGGACGACGTTCTCTTCGGCCCAGAACAGATGCCATTTCGCCCAATCCACCGTCCTCAAGTACGGCAGGCCCGCCAGCTTCCTGCATTCGACCGCGACAAGAGCGCGCAGATAAGTAGAGACGACGGGTCAAAGGAGACACACGGGGAGAGCATATCGGAATACCCTAAGCGCTCGGGAATGTCTCCGCCGGAAAGCGCGAGGGAGAAGGAAGATCTCTCCCTCACGGCGGATTCCGAGACGTGGTGCACGTAGTCGGCCAGCCCCGTGGACAGCTCCTCGCTGCTCTCGAAGAACCTCACCTCCGCCTCCGCGTCTGATCTCTTCTTCTCCATCTTGTCTGATCTTTCTCTGTCGATTTCGGCTTCTACCCCTCTCTCTCTCTCTCTCTCTCTCTCTCTAACTATTGCTAATTTATTCAGTTGCCCAAGAGCATTTCGACACACTTTTGTCTTCACATGTAGAGGAGAGAGAGAGAGGGAGAGGTTTGAGAAATTAGGAGGGAGAGAGAGAGAGAGAACAAGATAGACGGCCAAGATACCAAGGCAACGAGTACGAGAAGTACTATGGCCGGGTTGCTTAAATCTCTCGGATGATAATCTAAAATACTAAAATCCTTAGAACAAAGAAAATACCTTACCTACGAATTTTGAAACCTATCACGTCTTGCGTATCGAGATGCTTATGATGATCGTCGTGATCTCAGCCACTTATGTTAGGTCATTAAGTTTAGAGCTATGTACTCATGTGTAATTGCCAATTGCTAAGTCAACTGACCCTAATTAGTGAATTATTGCACAGAGAAGGTATATGTATAATGCATATGCTGAAATGGTGTATTCTAGGTAAAATACAACCGCGTCGTACTGATATTGACAAGATAAATCTTTTGCTATTAAACACAACTCTCAAAGCGTCACATGTTATAAGAGAAGTGTTCTGATTTTCATCATACAATATTTATCATCTTAATATGTATAATTTGTATCTTACCCTCCCGGTATCTCATCGTTAGCTATAACATAGCTAACAAGTACACCCAAACCATTAACAGAATCTCCTCAGAAACGTGTTCTATTTTTAGTGCGTCCTAAGTGTAATTAGAATTGGTCAAAGCACGATTAAAATACCCCTTACCAAACTGCAAATTTTTCTTCCTTTTCTCTTTTGGCATCTTCCTCCTGATGATGAGCGATTTAAAGTCCAAAGTCCAAAGGATGAAATGGGGCTTTGGGGCCAAAAAAGCTGCTGCAGAGTCCCCCAGTCCAGTCCTGAGGCGTTATCCTTCTCTCGATGCAGTGAACCGGGAGACGTGGTCTCACGTGGAGAGGGGAGGTGTGAGCGTGTCGAGCATCGTCGCGTGGGAACGATCTGCAGGTTTTCCAGTCATCCAGGGCACGCGTCTATTCCCAAAAAAACACAAGCCTGCCTGCATGGTTGAAAGCAGAGCTGCGGCATCGTCTAGACTAGACAAGTCCCCTAGTAAAGTCTTCTCTGCTTTTCTCCACCGTCCACGTCATTTTCGCCCCCAACTAAAACGAGAACCAGCCCATCCAGCCCATCGAATCAGTTACTACCAAAACTCAGCTGTCTTTCACTATCGTCTTTCTTATCTCTTCTTTCATGGTTTTCACGTTTTGCAGCTGGGGTGGGATTCTGTCAAGAACTCCTCCTCATCTTCCTGGCCTCCCTTAAGCTCAGCGTGAAGTCTAACCATGCCTTGAGTTGGAATTTTCCCCTTTCTGTTCATGATTGAATCCGACCTTTGAGCTTCATCTTCTTCTTCTTCTTTTTTGTAGCATCTTAGCTGTATCCTTTTATTAAGACTTCTAATGCTGGTGGGGTTAGCTGATATGGACATCAGACATTTAATTAAGTTTGTTGTCGGTTTTAAAATCGAAATTACCTCTACCCTCGAAAGGATTGTTCTAGTTAATTTTTGCATACCTCAATTAGTCTACCATCATGGAAAATCTTAAGGGTGCACTCTTTCATATTAGCTTGGTGCATTCGGAATTTTACTCCTAAAGTGCTCCCAACAAAACTTCAATATAAAATCACCACGCCTTTTTTACCATTTAAGCCGATCCGCTACCGGTGAATATCTCCCTTCTCTCTTTTTTTGGCTAAAGAAAGTAAAGGGGATTCTCATCGTCTAGCCATTTAGGGAGGAGCCGTACTTCTTGCCACTTGCCATTTTCCTAGTGGGATGGACCAGAGTCTTTTGTGAAAGGAATTATATCTTTTCAAAGTGCATATGGTCCCGGGTTCATCAAGAAGTTGTTCCCTGGGGCTATTTCCAACCAACGAATCCATTAGAGAAACTATGCAACAAGCTTTCGAAAAGTCCAAGATGAATTTGATTCGATACTCGAAAGCGATCGGGTTGATAAATCGATCGAAAACTTTGCCCCAGATGAAGCATAATTCTTAATGTATACTCCCAACATGGTGTGATCTCATGACACTTGTTCGTGAAGGAAGTAATCCCTCGACATCTTTACAGCGTCTTTGTCCCTTAATCAAACCTCATTTTTGGACATGAAATGTCGATGTAAGGCTTAGGCAAATAGAATCAAGCGTGTAACCCTAAAATCCATTATTCATTATCATTGACATCAAGGATGTTATTATTATCATCACCTATTCAGTATTCACCACATACAACACTTCACCTTGAGCTATTCCCTCATGTCCCTTGAACGTCTAAGCCCAGGATATACCCTAATGAGCTCGCGTGGCTATTTGCTTCTTCCACAGGTTTTTCCAGAGCTCATTCCTGCGTCTGAAGGAGAGACTGGACTATCAACCTCAAGTCCTCGACATCGACGGCAACGTCTATGTCCACGCCATGCAGGGAAGTGATCGTCGCGGTCTCGAGGAAGCTCGCGAGCTCCCCGAGATCCATATCCTTGGTGTTCATCTCCAGGAACTCGCCCACGCTCAGCAGCCCGTCCCTGTTGGCATCCGCCTCTCGCATCATCGCATCGACCTCTTGTGCGGAGACATTGTAGCCCAGTGACCTCATGATCCCGCCAAGCTCAGCGCTGGTGATTTGCCCATCGTCGTCGCTGTCGAATGCTCTGAAAGCCTCGACGAGTGCAAGGACTTGGTTTAGAGCCTCGTTCTCCGAGTGAGCCATTGAACTTTAGAGGTACGAACTAGTACTTGCCGAACCCGGCGTTACGTCCGCATATATATATTGAGGCACAAAGGTAGGTCGGTTTGGTTGATTCCTTTCTGCTGTCATAAAGCAAGATGAAGATGAAGGTTAGATTCTCGATTCTCGTTTATCCATATGCTCATCAGCAGCATAAGAACATATGCGAGCCCAGCAAAACTAGCGACGCTCGGTTCTTCCCGCGGGTCGATGCCTTCAGTCTTTTTCTTGCAGAATCTGAGGTAGCTACTTGAACGAATCGAATCTAATCGCCTTTGCACTCGGCCAGTTTATACGCTTACTGCTTTGAACTCTGGTCCTGCCTCAAGATTCTCCAGCTCCGGTGGAGGATAATCGTGAGGGGCACGTATTCATAAGTAAGCTTCCTCTAGTTTTCTTCAGACACCAGATTTAGTACGCCATCTTCTCCAAATTTAGGCTGCGGTGTCTCTGTAATGACTCCCTCTTCATCAATACCGTAGCCATGTCTTCCCTCTATTTCAAAGTACACATTTGTCACCTGAAAACTCTGAGGTTGCAAACAATTTCCTCTTCGAAATCTCATGTTGTCTTACTGACGTAATGAGATAGATGAATTTTTGGAGTTTAGAGTTCTGTGTCACGATCGCTAAGCATTAAAAGACAACTGAGAGACAAAGGATGATTTCCTAAAATAATCGAATTCCTCGACTAGGAAAAGATGCAACAATGTAAATGCAAAGGCTATACATTTTGTAGTCTGGCTGGTTGTCTGATTCTTCAGGAATGCAACCCCTAAGAACGCTCTCGCTAATAAGCCCTATACTATATTGACACAATTAAAAGGTTTGAAACTGAATTGATAAATCATAAATAAATAAATAAAATGGATTAAATTAGTCAATTGAAAGGTTTAGGACCGAATTAACACAAATGCAATAGATTTATGAATTTTTTTATAACTTTCCTGGAAACATGCACGTGGGACTAAGCTGTGGATTAGTTCATGAGTTAATGACTTGCTTGCGCTTTGCAGATTTGGTTTAGGTTTCTTACTTATGCGGAAAAAACAAAGATCAGGAGAATCTCAGTACGTGCAACAAGCGATTGGATTTTGTCTCTAGGAGTACCTAGTTCGCTAGAGAAACTTCCATGGGAACAAATCGAAGGGGCAAGACCTAGCGCAGCCAAGAAAAATTTTAAAAATAATTAGGAAAATACAAGTTTAAGTCGCTACATTTAAAAATTTAATCATCAGTGCACTGCGATGCTCTCGCCACTGATTTCCTTGAAATACGATTTGGGCATCGATTCGAGAATGAAATGAAAGGATTGAGAAGTTTAGGCCCTGTCTTTTAAAATTGTTGAACAAAAATTTATGTTCTTTTGCGCCGGAGAACAAAAAAAAAACAAAAACGTTTTTATTTTTTTATTTCCAGAAATAGATTTGGAACAAAAATAAAAAGTAGTTGATTTTTGTTCCTAGGAACAATTTTGAGAAACACTTATTTTTCTTCTTCTTTTTCTTAACTTTTTCTCGCCGTGGGCTAGGCGAGGCCGAGCATGCCATGCTCTAGCCACCGACGAGGCTCAACCTCATTAAGCCACCACCAAGTCGACGTCGCCCAGCGGTGGCCCGGCGAAGCTCGGCCTTGCCCAAGCGACACGAGGTCAACCTCTCACCGGCCAAGCTCGCCTAGCCACCAGCCAAGTTTGGCCTCGCCAAGCCACCGCTGGCCCGGCGACGCTCCAATGACCGACCAAAAGAAAAAAAGAAAAATATAATAAAAATATTTTTAAATAAAAATATTTTAAAATTATTTTAAAAAAAAAAAAAAAATAACAAAATTATACAAGTTTATCAAACGCATATCTATTCCTAAAATAAAAAATTTTTGCAATTACCAAGCACGTTCTTATGCTTGGAAATTATTCATAAGAACAAAAATAAATAAATAAATATTTCTATTCAAAAATTATTCCCCGGAATGGAAATATTACCAAACGCACCCTTAGCTTCCTCAAGAAATTACCAACATCATCTAAAATCAACATTATATGAGGTGCAAATTTGGCAGGAAGAACACTCGTTTTTTTCTTGAAGTATATCAGGAAGCCAAATGCAGTGCATACGTTCATCCATGGACTTACATAATGACTTTCGGACAGATAGAGAGAGATAAATGGCGTTCGATGTTGGAAGCGTCCCAGGGGGGACTCCAATGGCCAAGAGAGAAACAGGCGGGCGGTTCTGAGTTCAGTTGAGAGAGAAGGAAGACGCCCAAAAACCAAGACCACTCCCTGCTTCTCCTAGAGGCCATCGTCTCCTCTCCTTCCCTATTCGCCACCCCCCATGCCGTGAACTTTGTGACCCTCTCTCTCTAGAAATCCAGATTGCAGGAGAATCAAGCTTGTGTCGAGTGCCTGAAGGGAGCTGCAAGCGTTACTCGACCAGAGGTCAACCCATATCCTTTCAAAGTCCAGGACAAAAAGGGTTCTTTCCCAAAGCAACAACAGAAGTCTCACAGATTAAGGGGGCAACTTAGCTATCTCTTCTTCCAGTCAAAATACAAGACTATACGGTGGTGTGTGATTCGCTCCAAAACGTTATGGATTTATAGATAAACAACTGATTCCAGACGATGCCAATCCCACCTAAATAGCAGAGAAGCTGCTAGCCTCTCTCTTCCAGTTCTTGCTGGGGAACCTTACTTTGGACAAAAGCCAGATTTCAAGTCGGCCCTCATGAAGATTTTTGGAGCTGTGGCTTCTTGTTCTGAGGACCACTAGATGTGCCCATGTGAGTAGCATTCACTCATGACGTTCGAGCAGTTACTCTGATCCTGTCTGGTCAAGAGTATACATGAGAACCGTGAATGTACAATACTCACTTAAAAGTGTAGTGATAGTGATTGGTGAGACCACTAGTCATATAGAACGCTAGTTAATCAATGTTCGTATAGTTTTGAGTGCATGAAATAGCTAGCATACCTGATTTAGACAAATTGCAAAGGTAGAGATCATTAAACTTTCAATACACCCATCAATCTTACCATAACAAACTGATCCGGTAGCATGTTGGAAGCCACACCACCAATGCCACCAATAGACCAACTGTATAACATTGAGAAAGCCTAACAATCTATACTAAGAACAAAACATGAGTCAAAAGGCTCCGAGAACAGACAAGACCAATGTGAAACTAGTGCAATGAAAACAAGCTCTATCTTCTGTTTGCCTAACAATCTGCACCGTGACTGGTTGTATCTATTCAGCTCCGTATAGAGATGAGAAATCTCTCGACCTTTTGTTTGCACAAATTCTTGTCACACATGCTGCTGCAGTGGAACCTGAATGAAGCCTGGCTCAAACAGCAACAGGTAGGCAAACAATGAAGAAAGTACTTCAGATCACATGATCGATGGCCATTTATCCAGCTTTTTTTTTTTTCTTTCCATCAACTATCCTAGGTAAAGTGACCGAGGACGGATCTTAAAGGAACCCTGCAATTCCTGTTGGGAGTCAAATCACTGGTTCACTACCCCAAAGAAAAACAAGCTACACAAGCTCTTTCTATGGATAATGCAATAATCAGCTTTCCTATTGTGACTCAATTGCTTCCTTTTACAGAAAATGAGAATTAAGAAGCCATATGTATGAACCAGCCCAATCAAAGAACAAGAAAAAAAAAACTAAACTTAAATCCAAGCTTGACTACTAGCAACTCTCCACATCTGCCGAAAACACTTGATCCATTCAGGCAATTAGGGATGACGACTAAACACTTATAAAAGGCAATGGGGCTTCGCACTTCAACGTGCAATGTAACCAACAAAAATTCGTCATAGATTATAAACAGCCACTCATCTAAGTACAACTGTTGAAACCCGTCAGATCATGGCAGTTTTAAATGCAGAAAGGTACCATACCGCACCAGAAGTAACATATGACTATTAGAAAATGCCCCGAGGTTGTTTTTGGCATGATAAATTACCAGCATGGACCCTACTCTCTTGGTAAACAGAATGAGTCCGCATTCAAGAGTTAGTCTTACAAGTCACAATCATATGAACAGAATTGCCGATCATATGCTTTCCCTGCCCAATGTCTCTTCTGATTGACTCAGACAAAGATCATCGCAAGTACAATGTCAATATCAATCTCTAAAACAAACTCGAAGCTGTAAAATATCCAAGTCCATGCACCAAAAAGAAATAGATTAATGTGAAAGATCCTTTGTGAATCCAAGGACCACCTCAATAAATGACCATATAACATAAATGACCAGAACAGTAGTAGCCATCTAGCAAATCTGGGTTCCAGGCAGAAATAATTACAGCCTGTTAGTTGGCCACGGACTATGCAAATGAACAAGCACCACACAAATATCCTTCAGATAAAAAATGGTTTTCTCCTTCAGATAAAAAAATGGTTTTCTTGGCTGCCCCACCTATCCAATAATATGAACAAAATGATCCAGTAATACCAAAATGAATAAAACCCTATCCAATGGCGCAAAAAAGCATTTTCAGTAAGGAAGTAACTAGAGAAAAGCTTAGATCATGCCACTTCTCACCACTCTACTCTAATATACTTCACCAACTTCAGTTAAAAAATTCTATTTCTTCGGTGCCTTCTTGATCGACTAGTCAATGGTACCCTGCGGTAGCTACGACCAGACCGAAAGGAAGGACAAGAACTGATATCGTTCCCCCTGAATGAGTCATAATCATTCCCTCTCAATGAGTCATAATCATTCCCATACATTCTTTGAGCTTGCGAGATATAATTTCTTCCAAAAGACTCCAAAGGAAACATATCACTATCTGAATATTCTTCTGAATCATAATCAGAAAACGAGTCCTGATGGTTTGGCTCCAGCACATAATCCCCAAGCATCACTGCACCCGGTGTTGATGACATAATTGTACTAATCACATCGTCCCTCTCGTTTCGCTGCTCGAGCATCTTCCACTGCTCCTTGTGTGAAGGGTCCACAGCCCGTGGTCGTGCTGATGGATGCTCCTTTTTTACATGCTTACATAGTTGCTTATAGCTGCCACTAAACATGCACTTATCTTGCATGCAGGTCCTCTTCTTTGTGTTAAAATACTTGCGTGCCTGTTCCACCACTGTCCAGCCTTTCACCTGTCCCCGGCAAAGTGGGCACAAAAGCTCAGAGATTTCTATCTTTTCATTGGTCTGCCTACAATTGAAACTAGCACATGGGGTTGATCCATTTCCCTCATGGGTGCTTGGTACTTCTGTCACTTTTGTGTAAGCCTTTTTGTACTGCTCAAGACAATTCGAATAGCGACGCCCAGTTGCACACATGTATGGTCGACAACCTTTGTCATAGGAAGAACATAACAGTAGTACAGCATTGTGAGGGTACTCCATACACACTGAGCAGGTAGCTTGGTCCCACTCCTTTTCAAATGCATTGCAATGCTTGCTCCTCTTCTTCTTAGATTGTCCAATTTTGGATGCTTTTAATGTGCCAGATCCCAATATGCACAAGGAATCCTGGGTAGCTGGGAGCTGGATTCCCTCCACAGTCTTCTTGATTCTTGCCATTTTAAACCTGGACAAAAAGGCCAAGAGAGCACGTGATTTTAGAGCGCGCCAATTAATTGATAGCTTTCTCAAGTAAAAATGGAGCAAGTTTTATGGAATTAAGATTATATCAAAAACGAAAAAATAATCCACTCCTACTAGACCATAACCAGCAGCAGAAATGCACCCTTAGAGAAGAAAAGTTCGACTCAATGGGTATCTTAACAAGTAGCCTTATACAAGGAGGTTCCTTAAGGCACTGTTTCAGGTAAGAGAATAATGACGAAATCTGTGAGTGAGAACAAGGCTAAACAGTCAAGGAGCTTCTCCCATAAGGGGCAATTAAGGGGGTAACCAGGAGTAATTACGTCGAAACTACTAAGGAACCATAAAAGCGAGAATAGAAAAGAACAGGATTCTAGTCAAGATCCTTTAACGTCTTGAGCGACTGAGGATTGCAGGACGTAAGGTACAGATATGCCAAATTATCGCCCAATCATGATATTCACTATTTTTAATAACTACCCATATATTAACCTTAAGAAGCAATAAAGATAGCTCCTTGTCCCCGGTCCTCTTCTCAAACATCATAAAAGTTCGACCTTTCACCCATCTAAAACAAGAAGACATACACTCGAGCTTAAAAACAGAGAGAGATCAACCAAAGATTCCAGGGTACATCGTTGGAAACCTTGCGTAACGGATCAAAGCAACCTGATTGCACCCTAATCCAACACCTCAGCACGAAAAAAAAAAAAATTCATTTTGATAACGTTCCACACCCAATACTCAGCAGAGATAAAGCTTTCGAGCAGCAAACCAAGGATCGCCCTCCACCAAAAATCGAACCTTCGTCCGGGAAATCACGGGGAAGAGATCGGATTCCAAAGAAAAATAAAAACCCAGAACGGATAACTCCAACAGAGAAAATGCGCGCAGAATGAGCCCCTTGACGATGAAAGCGAAGTGCCGACCACTCGCGATCAACATCAACCGCAATCGCAAGGCGAGACGACAGGTCAAAACTCGAGCTCTCGAACGTAAAACAAGCAATGGCGGCAAACGAGGAGGAGGAGGAGAAGGAGAGAAACTCACGGATGGATCGCGAATCGGATCGGGACGGCGCGGGAGGAGATGGAGAGAGATCGAATCCAGCGCTCGATTCGGGCCCTTCCCCAGAATTCGAAATTTTCTCCACTCAAAAAAGGAGCGGAGCAGAGCAGAGCAGCGAGATCGAATCTTGACTTTTGTGCCCTAGCTTTCTGCAACTTTTTGAGGAGGGAGGAGGAGGAGCAGGAGGAGCAGGAAGAAGAAGAGCTCTTCGGTTTCTCCACCTGGTAGAATTTCATGGGCTTTTTGGGGAGATATTGGGCCTAATTTCTTGAGGTTAGATCCATCACATACTCAAATACAATTACATATTATGCCTTGATTATCAATATTGAACTTACTTAATAAAAATACATTTTGATCAGAGTGGAATTTATTCAGTTAATGGCATGAGCTATGCTTGGAACTATAATTTAATTACTATAAATGATATGATTATAATTTATTATAATTTGGAAAAATCGATTCGCCCGATATATTGAACTATATACCACTACACATTGTCAATCTTAAGCAAACTTTATTGATGCAATAGGTTAGGTTGTGATTGAAATTACAAATTGTACCATTATTAACGAGCCATATTTTCCTATTTTTATCCAAATTACAGATTCAAATGACAAAAATGTCTTTCTAAGTGGGCCATTGTAATTTAAAATTGAATGGATTTCCTTAATTTTACTAGTGTAGTGCTTTCAAAATAAGTTATGCCGCTTGACAATATATTTGAAGATATATTTCTTCATCTATTTTTAATCTCAACCATTGAAATCGTAGATAAAAAATGACAGTATTGTATTACAGTTCATGAGCTTTCTCTTTAGCTTGTTCCACTATTATTGAGTTTTTATAGAGCGATTCTCTTTAATATATAGAGCGATTCTCTTTAATATCTAAAATTTTCAACGTAATTTTTCTTTTCTTGGTTAAAGAGATTGTGTCGTATTTAATAATTACATTATTCAAGTCAAAACTATATCATTCGAGAATATGTTTGAGAAATTATCTTCGAAATACATGTTATCAATTAAGAATGTATTTGAAGATACTTGCACATAATTTATCCAATTTTCTTTCAAGTTTCAACTGGAAAAAGAGATAAAATCTGAATATACTTTATCTCTGTCCATCATCTGCAATTTTAACATCATGTCATGTATAACCAATATCTTATTAAATATTATTCTATTTAAAAAAGACAAAAAACTCCTGACAATAAGCCACGTCATTAGAATTCGTTTAAGATGAACTTGCTTTATAATTATTAATATCTACTTACGATCTATTTCTCATATTGTGTTCATCGCTTTGTAATTATTTTTTATTTTTTGGTAAGGTCATCGCTTTGTCATTATTAATATCTACTGAGGATCTATTTCTCATATTGTGTTCATTACCAGTAACCAATCAAAACGTGAAGACACCTAAAATATTTGTAAGTATATAAGTATCAACTTTCCAAATCAAATACATATGGATGAGCAAGATTGACTGATCGGATCAAAACCAAATCGGCTGGTTGGATGTAGTTCCCAATTTCTAAAAGTGGAACCGGTATCCAAGCGGTCTAATTATAGTCCAAGGGAGAATCGCATCAACATATATATATATATATATACACACACATACATACATCTTCAAAAGAATTAAGGGAAGAGAGAGGCGTAAATGGTCTCGTTGATTTGCTTCGCTTCTATGAGTGCTTAAATCTCTCACCCTCTTCCGTAATATTCATATTTTCCTTTTATTTCTCTCCAATTGACTGACCTTTCCCAATATCTTCCAAAGAGAATATCCCTCTCCGTATGTTATTTCCCTCACATTCAAATTCCCTTGCCAATTTGTTGCCAAAATAAAATGAAGACAATCTCCTTTGCTTCCCTCTTCGATCATTGCCACCTTTGTTGCCCCTTCTAACATAGTCTAGAGGAACTAATTCCTTCGATCATGATGTACGAAATTTGCTGGAGAAAAGCGTGAAAAATTTCTTTAAATGATCAATTGAACCTCTTTCTTTTCGCAGGAGAAAAGCCGAAATCTCTCACCCTTTTTTCCTTTTCAATTTCATCTTCGTGTTAAATAAGTTACCAGTTTCATTGAACCAAACGAGAACCAATCATCTCTAAAATAAATTCATGACTTTTACGAAATTCAAAATTTGTAGGCTATATAAATTTAGTGACCCATACCTAACCCGACCCATTTGCTACAATATTTCCATAAATAATCCAACAAATAAAAATCCATAATCACCTAGTCAACCTTCTTTAAAATCTTTAAATAAAATCATTAATTCGACTATTCTATGCTAAAGAATTGGCTTTCAACAATGCATAAATTTTTTTATTTTTGTATTAATTCACGATGAAGGATAAGATAAATTTAGCACTTGACAATGAATTTATCAAATTATAGGAACAAATAACATGAAGGACTTTCTATTTTGATTGAATGGAGTGTAAGATATCGAGAAAAAGAAGAAGAAAAAGATCTATGCTGACCATGGATTACATTGACAAGAACAAAGATTGGAATATCACAAAAGAAAAATAAATAAACAATGCCAAATGCCATAAAGAAAAAGATATATTCGGGTAATTAAAAGACGAAACTTACACGATTAATAAAAACAAAAGATAATGGAAAAAAGAAAAAGAAAAAGAAGCCACCTTGATATTTCTAATAAGAATGAATTGGGCCCATCTTCGGGGCGTACCAAAAATTTTCCGAATTTGGAACTGTCAAAGAAGTCCATTATTTTCTCATAAAAGATTAATAGAGAGTCACCAATATGAGTTGAGTTTAGTATCTATATTTAAAAAAAAAAAAAAAAATTATAATTCTAAACCCATTTATCGAATACACCGGGTCTACAACCCATTTCCACAGGTTTACCGATAAAATTTACAGTAAATTTTACAGTAAGAACTAAGAAGACCAGCAAATAGAGATTCAGGAAAACTTTTCAAAACGGCAGAAGCGACAAAAATAGAGAAGTTGGGAAGAGTAGCAAATAATAAAAATAAATAAAATAAAAAAAAATCGAAAAGAAAAAGGGAAAAGCCCGCGGACAAGCCCGCGTCGGCCTGGTTTTTTCCTTTCTTCACATCTCTCGCTAAGTGTAGAGCGACGAGGGCGGCGCCGTTGGACGAGCGACAGAGCAAAAGATCCGTGCCAGAATCTGCTAATTTCTGGGTTGAATTCGTGGAGAGGTTGGTGATTCGATCTCCCGGTAGTGTTGGTCATAGTAGTTTCGCTTGAATCGTAATCGTTGCCTGAATTCCGTGCTTAAATGATCCGGCCAGCTGCTGCACGTAATCCGTTCGATGAAATGCCCATGAGAGTTAGCTTTGTTTTTCCTTGTCTAAACCTCAAGGCAATCCGACCTAGGTTTCCTTTCAAGCTCGCACTCTAGCAGTTTCTCCACGCCCAAGTCTGCTTCGTTGTTTCTTTGCTTTGTTTTTCTTTCTATGTCCTCTCGGTTGTACTCTGGCGTCCTGGCCGCCCGGGGGAACTTAATTGTGCCGGCTGGTTTAAAAGCCCGTACGGTTGGTGTGAAGCGGGTCATTGGCGAAAGGCGTGTAAATTACTTAAATCAGTATGCACAAGAAATAGGTGAATTCGATGGCTTTTTTGCTCAATTTCATGCGGAGTCAGATTCTCGTCAGTACTTGCTACCCATTGCTGTTGAATTTTGAGATGCTTTTTATGTTTCTGTTTGGGGGCTTAGTGGAAATTGCCTAAAGTTTAAATCTTTTGTGAGTTGTGTTGATGATTTAGGATATTGAAATCTGCCTTTACGTCTCCAATGCTTGCCCAACACTAGTTTTACCACTGTGTATCTTACACTATCAATAACTGCAACCGACATTGTCTTGCTGATAGTGAACCATCAAGATATCAGCTTGCCTTTGGTTGTCAAGACAGTCACTGAAGCTGTTTTTTTAAGAATTCTGGTGCTTTTGCAAGAGATGGAGTATGTTAGCCCCGAAGGACTCCGCATTGATGGTCGGCGGCCCATGGAAGTAATCTCTCTCTCTCTCTCTCTCTCTCTCATGTGCCCGTTTTGCGCGAGCATACAAGGGTTCATGATGCACAAATAGATGCATGAACGAGTTTGTGTTTAATTTTGTTGCTTCCTTTTCCATATCTTTTGACCTTAGATGAGGAAACTTCAAGCAGAGATTGGGGTTGTCGCCAAGGCTGACGGGTATGCCAAACCACAGTTTGGTAGTAGTTTCTTTCTTTGCTGTATCTCTTTATATTCGACCAAACCAACAATGGCAGTCCATACGGATTGACTGAACTGACTTTGCTACAGTTCTGCTGTTTTCGAGATGGGCAACACCAAAGTCATTGCTGCTGTTTATGGTCCGAGAGAGGTATCGATCAGAAGATCTTTTGTTTTTGCATGTTATTTACCTTGAAGTTTTTAGTGGCGGTTTTTTTTGTCTGCTTCGGTCCATCACATCGCAGCACTTGGGAAGTCTGACCTGTTTTTGCTTTTGGGCATGATCTGTTCTTTTGGATAATGCTAATCAACTTTAATCTTTTCTTGCACTGACTTGTTTACTAGCCTAGAATTTTTCAATGATAGTGGTCCAATTTTGCATTGTGTGAATCTTAAAATTTTTAAGTTGACAATAGTGGCACGTGAATTATCTAAGCTTCAATGACTGAGGATGCACAGACTAGCGAAGTAACCATTTCCACGTTTCTGTATGTATTTGAGTCCAGGCTGCTTAAGCCTTGTCATTAACACTAATGCTGTGACTTTCTGGGCAAAAGCAGCTTTAGTGGGCTTAACATAGTCAATTTATCCATTAAGTGCATGGTGGTGGTTGTTTTCTCTCTGCAAAGAAATGTTACCAGTTTTGAAGTTAAAGCTGCAAAAATATTATGTTGAGAATTATGAAGGGAAATTATCTACTGTAAGTAAAGGCCTTATGTCATGGGGAAGGAATTCTTGTAGGTAAAATGCATGAGTGAGGATGTATGGTTTCTTTTTGTAGAGATTTTAATTAGTACTTTTTATGCCTTTTCAACTATAATCAGACATATATTTTATTGTTTATATTAAAAAAATTTATTAGATAATCTGAATGTAATGCACAATTTAATGGATCTTCTGCTCTTATGCAGGTGCAAAACAGGAGCCAACAACTGAATGATCAGGCTCTGGTAAAATTCATTCATTTGTGTATCTTGTGTATTCGGAAGCAGCTTTGTTTCATCCACCGTTCCATGCTAAATAGAAAGGAAGAGAAGTTTTTAGTTATATCAATCATTTTTATATCTTGTAGGTACGCTGTGAGTACAGCATGGCTAATTTTAGTACTGGAGATCGAATGAGAAAACCTAAGGGTGACAGGTTGGTTCTTCTCTTGATATGTTGTTTTGATTAGTAGGAAAAACAACTTATGCATCCAACATAGAATAAGCAGTGAAATATGGTAAGCAGGTGCTTCTGCAGCTGTTTCAAATGCTAGTAGGGCTGTTACACCTGGATAACTAATAATTAGAGCAGTCTCCTTGGTAGTTATATATGACACCGACCAACTATATAATTAAAGATGTACCTGTAATTAAAAAGCATCTTAACTCACACAACATGATAGCTTATGCACTTAGCAAAATTGCCTCTTTTACTCTATACAAGGCCAGTGCTTAAAAAAAAAAAGAAATAAGGAAGAAGGGTAATCTCTGATTGGCTAGACAGTTAATGTGCCAATTGGTCTTTACAATATGCGCATCAAAGAGTTGCATGAGAGACATGGCCAGATGTTTTTGTTATACATGCTAGCTGAGGTTTCAAAATCCTGCCTCGAAACCTCTCTCCCCTAACTCTGATTGTAATTCATGCTTGCAAAGTTCCAAAATTACCAGCAATATCCCTGTGGGAGTGAGACGCGTGTCAGGGTCCAGTCATAATAGTTCTCCTCTCATTGGTTGGGCATATGCATTCTTGTCAATTTTTCTTAAGGTTCTCAATGTTAATGTCACTGCCATTGTTCAATTTAATAATTGCTGCTGCCTATCGGGAAGTTCATCATGCCTGAATAAATACACCAAAAACAACATTTTTACTCTTTGATTATGAGTTGTTAAGAGAAGTAAACAATCCTAATTGGTGTAGGGTATTGTTAAGCTGCTATGTCCAAAGGCATGTGGGGGCAAAAATTAACTGTGGAGAGAGATGTGTTATTTAAAATGTTGATTCTGTTCATTGAGATATGTCAACCAAGGCCAAAAAAAAAAAAAAAAAAAGAAAAGTCAATCACTCCCAAAATAGGTCATGTCCTTTCCTTTTCTGGTGTTTGCAATAAGTGAGTTGCCGATTTCTGTCTCTTTTCGGTAAGCCAGGCCAACCTTTGATAAGTGGGTGCTGAGACATATATTTAATATATTAAGAAGTCAATCCTGAAACTTCTATAATCTCCGTATTTCTTATATTGTAAATGTCTTAAAAGAAAATCCATTTTGATAATTTCTGCTGTGGCTGTGGAGTGCTATATCTGTTCAGTGCTCTTATGATTGTAACTGGTTTCTGTTAGAGCACACATTGATTGGGTGACCTGCTGGAGAATGTGTCTTCTGTTGCCTATTATTATTAATATCTATGGATATGCTTTGTTGTAACTAATAATTGCTACCTGTATTTGTCTGATTCCCACATACTTTTGTGTTCAGACGGTCAACAGAGATATCTCTTGTCATTCGACAGACAATGGAAGCATGTATATTGACTCAGCTTATGCCTCGTTCTCAGGTTATGTAACAGCATTTTCATAATCTATTTTGTTTTTGAATGCCTTTTTTTTTTTTTTTAATTCTTATAAATGATTTTCTTTTTAATGTCACAGATAGATATATATGTCCAAGTTCTTCAAGCAGATGGAGGTAAGTACGGTCAAATAGTAAAATCTAGATGCATTGTCCTTCATGTTTCTACCATTCTCATAAGTTCTCGGATGCTCTCTTTCTCTTCTTCATGAGGCTGGACATTGCCTGGTGATGTCTTTGATTTTCTCATTTCACGGCTAAATAATACATATGCCTTGTCCAGATAAATGTCAATTTTCATTGATAATCCTTCTGTAAACTGATTGTGGTACACATTTTTTCATCCTCATAAGCTGCATCAGTCATGCCATCCCATGCAATGTTAGCTTTAAGGATCATGGCATTTTGAGAGAAGTGAGTGACAATGGCAAGCACTCAATGGTCCTCTTGCTTATGGGCTATGCACATCAGCACTCTATTGTTAACAATGGAACACTAGGATTCTTTATCTGTCATGTGCATTTGTTAGGCCCAATAAAACTGTCATTTGACTGTGGCAGTTTTACACAGGAACTCGGTCTGCGTGCATCAATGCTGCCACTTTGGCCCTTGCCGATGCTGGGATCCCAATGCGCGATTTTGTTACATCATGCAGTGCTGGATATCTGAATAGCACACCACTCCTTGGTTAGTGTATATACAAGTTGTGTCTTTTCCTTAAGTTCAACTGTTTGGTGAATTAAATGACAACATAGTAAGCTAGTGCTGCAGATTATACTTTGGAGCTAATTTTGCCTTTTCTTGTAACCCGAACAGATTTGAATTATGTGGAAGATAGTGCAGGAGGCCCTGATGTTACAATTGGAATTCTACCAAAACTCGACAAAGTTACTCTTCTGCAGGTCCCAAGTGATCGTATTATTTGTCAAGCTTTTTTCATGTCTTAGCAATCTTGCGAAATCTGCAATTCACTTTGATTTTGATGTTTTCTGCTGCAGATGGATGCTAAATTACCTCTCGATCTCTTTGAAAATGTCATGCAACTTGCAGCAGAAGGCTGCAAAGCAATTGCAGAATACATTCGAGAAGTAAGATTTTACCTCACATTTGAAATTCAACGAAAGAACAACTTCTGATATTTTGGCGTTTGGAATATCAGGGTCAATTGACTTTTGATTGATGTGATGTTTCCCCTTGATTTCCATGTTTCCTAAGTCATGCTGCCCGAGCTTCATATACACATTTTTTGGTTGCAGGTTTTGAGTGAGAATACCAAACAACTAGAGTTCCGGCGGGGTGTGTAGCGTTTTAAGTCGATGATTGTTGCACTTCTGGGCAAAGGTTTTGGATGTAAAATTTGGATTTGATGCCTTGGAAAAGGCAGGATGCGAAAAAGGAAAAGAAACTCTCTCCCCTTTCATTGCGTAATCCCTTGCATTAAAGGGCTACTTCTTATGCCCATGTTATTGGAGTCAAGAGTGCAACAACCCTTGTCCTTCAGTTGCTGTGCCTATGTTATTGGAGTCAGAATGCAACATCTCTTCTCCTTCGATTGAGATCCGCTTTGATGACGTCCATATAGCATGTTAAAAGGATGTTTATTCACTATAGCGAAGGAAGAATTAACGCAACGATATGTGGCGACGCTTGTGTGGATTGTTGGTGGGTCTCAAAAGTCGTGGCCCTGTGTGGAGGCACAGTACTGCAACAAAGCGTTAGCAGAAATTTCTGTGAACGATGACGCGTCAGGGTGCTTCTAATTTCCCAGAAGTTGTTCCTCTCAGCTCGATTCGACTGAAATTTTGCGCCAAAGCTGCCTCATTCATGCCATCTCCATCCATTTGAGAGAGAGAGGGAGAGTTGATGCCAATATGACAATGTCATGTGAAGAGCGAATTTATACGCAATCATCACATTCGGCTTGTGATGGTGCAGTGCTTAATTTGTCCTAAAATAATTTTTTAACCACAAACATTCACAAAAGTAGTATGGTTGTAACAAATTTATTCTCTATTAATTTTAATTAAATTTTTATCGCCAAATTGCTGAATTAAATGACACGTAGCATTATATTAATTTGGGTTTTTTCGTGATATTAATTTAATTTAATGGAAGACAAATTTATCATAAATATATTAATTTTGGATCTTTCGTGATTGATCAAACACTTAATTTTAAATAAATTTATCATGAGTATATCAATATAAGGTTTTTCGTGGCATTAATCTTATAATATACCTACAATTAATTTACCTACAATTAATTGGGTAATTTTTCAGTCGGAGTGGCGCTCTATTGGCTTGAGATCCGCTAGAAACTTTTCTACCTACAAAAGCCAAAGAAGGTTTTATTTTCTATGTTCATGACAATAATTGACACTATAAAATACGGTACATTATATCACATTATATGAGTATACAACTCAATTTTAGTACAAAATTAATGAGTCTAAGTCTATATTAATCGCGTTTGTGTGTGTGTGTGTCACATTTTACTAGACTTTTACCAAGTTTGCATGCGCTAACAATCTCAACTTATAAGTAACAAAATGTATGGTACAATAATTGTATTAGTTTCAAAATTGTATCGGCTAATTTATTTTTTATTTGGTATCTTTGAAGTCATTTATATCTTTCCAAACTCATCACATACAAAGTGAATTTCTTTACGAAAAGTAGGTTATGATTTTAACCAAGTGGTGTTTTTTAACTTCCTTTTCGAAGTCTCATGTATAAGAAAATTTCATCAAATGATTTAAGAAAACTAACAAATGCTAAATGCATATTAATTCATTCTGCCAATAGAGATAGGAAGTACGTAAAGTTTTGAGGAAAATTTCAAAAAAGTTCAAAGTAAGGTTGTTTTTTTTATAAGAGAGCTTAGAGTGAAATATATCTAAAATAAAACTCTGAAGTTACCAATTACGTCTCCAAAAAAAGGTTCCGAGCTTATTAGCAGATCAAATCTTTGCCCATCAGCGAGCTCATGCATTTAGTGAGCATAGCACGTGCATCCTTCATGCAACTCGAGTGCATTTTTTGATGCACGTGAGACTCACAGGCTTGCTGTACCTGAATTTCAAAAAATCCAAAGCTCCGAGCGAGGTGCGACCAAAGAAGGCATGCCGAGATCCAACGTATTGAACACGTCGTACACATGCCGGGCCCACCACCCCTATGTCGCCCTCCGGGCCACCAGGTCGTACATGGCCGCCACTACAAAAAGCATCCGGTGGCGCACCTGCTGGGTCAGGATCCTAAATGAGGCCAGCATGAAGATGACCGGGAACCCGACCAGCCGGATCCATTTCTTTCCTGAGAAGGTCCGAGCCGCGAGCCCCGTCGCCAATGGGCGCGGCCACCCCCATCATGAAGAGGTAGTAGATGGCCCCATAGGCTCCGACGTGAAAAACCAGGCCCGCCCGACCCCGCCCGACCCCACTCCATATCAAAGAGTCGGTCAGGGAGGGCCGGAACTCGGGGGGCACATCCAGATGGCTCCCCTTCGGCAGCTAGTCTTTGTTGCATATATTCTCGACAGAGCCGGACAGGAGCGGGCCGAAGACCTAGGAGACACGCAGAATGTCGGACATAAAGATGCACGATTTGTTGATTAGAAGCATTAAGAAGAACGGTTCAGGTCGCGATTGCCGGTGGGGCTATTTCGTTGGTCACATCTAAATTGTCAAGTCGAGGTCAGAATGTCTATGCAGCAGTTAGATATGTTGCGGAATAGACAACTCGGGCCGTCAGAATGGTAAAGCAGCGGAGAGAATTATGAAGGCGAACAATTTCTATGCGGTTACGTATTACTAGGATATATTTCTCGTCCAAATTCTAATCGTCTCTCTTTTTCTTCGAAAGCAAGTTTGTATCCTTCATCGGTGAAAAGAGTAACAAATAGACAAATATGACAGCAAGCTGGAAGTTGCGTATAAATCTACCGTAAATCAAGAGTCCGTTTCGGGTATATATGCAGGATTTAAGGATTATATATGATACAACTTTTAATCTGAAAGAACTATGGTTGAAATAATTCTATCGCTAGTTTTTAAGAATTTCATAACATTGGATAAATATGTTATTTAATAAATGGATAATTTGTTGTGAAGCACCAATTTCCAAAAAGAAAAAAAAATCACATTCCAATGATAGGATGGTCCAAGGTTTTTTTTTTTTTTTTTGAACTAAGGATGGTCCAAAGTTAACCCAATCGAAATAATGTCAATCATGTACCAATCACGTGAAGGAATCTCTCACTCCAAGCAAAAAGGATCCCATTTTCACCCGACAATATATATTTGATCTCATAAACCAAACGAGCCCTAAAGAATACATGTTGGCAGCGCATTTATGTTAGATAAGTTAAAGGAAATCTCATTGAAATCGCTATAACAATGGGAAAGTCATTCTAAATTGCAAAGTTCCGTCTAAGATTTTATTTGCTACAGTCACAGTAAAAATTCTGACGAATTTTAGATTGATTGACAGAAGCCTAATTAGCATCACTTTAGAGCCCATGACTTCATTTCGAATGCAATCTTTTGTAAATCGTAGCTTCTCTCAATTTTCTCAAAAGTTATAGATCAAAGTACTTAACATTTTAAAATTTAAAATGCGTCGATTCATACAATTCCTAAATATACTTCAAAAAAGTAATTTTCAAAATAAATCTCTCTCTTTGACTTGAAATAAAAAACGATTTCTCTCGAAATTATCTGCCTAATTAGACCTCTCCCTGCCACGCCATGCCTAAAGGTTGCCTAATCATCACCTTCGTCCCAGTCATTTTTTACTTCTCTCGGATTGATTTTTGACATCGTGCACAATCTTTATTCTTTTCTAATTAACCTATCATAAATAATTTAATCCAAAGAAAGAATTGCACACGTCCAACCAAGTTTTAATTTATGGATCTGTTACTCCACATATTTAATTTCTTTTTGAGTTTGTATTCAAAATGTGGATAAGAAAATATTTTGAAATACATTTTAGAATTTCGTGTGTGGAAGTATTTTCTTATTATTATTAAGTTTAGAAATGGGCAAAAACAAATGTAAATTGAAACAAGGTTTAAATCCATTTTATTTACAAGGTAGACTAGAATTGAAAAATTAATAACTAATACTACATCTAGCGATAGGATAAAACTTTTATACTTTTAAGCATAACAATAATGTCATTCAACTCAGTTACTCTTACCGACCAAAAAAAAAAAAAAAAAACTCAGTTACTCTTAAACTATCTATTCACTCAACTGAAAGATTACAATAAATTAACAATTGAAATACAGGAAAAGATATCTATTTTACACGTAAATATTCTATAGATTAAGTAGCTTAATTCTCCCTGAAAAAAATGGAGACATTGGAAAAAAATAATATCAAGGAAAATTAAATTTGATATTAGAGTAAACTAACAGATAGATCAAACCATCAACATAGAAAAGTTAGACAAATTCCATTTTTTTTAAAAATAAGTTTTTGTTAATTATAGGATATAATGGTGTCAATAAAGAAAAAGAATGAATGAGAAATTTTTGTTTTTGTCCCTATTGCATTCCACACTTCAATTTTCTTCAGGGAGGGATTTCTCCATTAAGCACAACCGCCAAATATTAGAAGAACTATTAGGGAATTCTTTTCACTTTACTAAGTAAAAAGTTGCATTTTATATTATTCCCTAAAATTTTAATTTGTCTTATCTTTACCATTTAGTTGGACGCACTATTTCCGGCCCCTACATGACAAATCCACCCAATTTCTACCAAAAAGACAAAATTACCTTCTATCATTTAACTGCAATATAAATTGGTGGTCTCAAATTTATTTACTTTCTTCTTTTTTTTTCAGTTTTTCTATATCTATGTAAGATCTACTTACCATAGTGAAGAAACATAATATGTTTACGTTTTGTTTATTGTAAATTTTCCATGTATATTAAAGACATTGTTCTTTTTTTATTATTATTGTTAGATATTACTTCTTTAAAAATTTATTTTGTCAAAAAGAGAAATTTCCCGGAAATTTAGTTATTTTTCATGTGTCGATTATATTTATGGATAAATTGTTAAGTAAATCAAATTTAATTAAATCAAAAAATTGCACAAAGTAAGAAAATTTTCTTTTTGAAAATGCAAGTGAAATATCATTATTTTGGATTGACAAAAATTAACATCATTTATGAATTGATTGTTCGCCAAGAATATCAAGATATCTCATTGTACATAATGTTTTTAGTGTTTTCCTATATTTTCATTGAGCATCTTACGGGCTCTATATAAAAGTATCTAGCTAGTATAATAAGGAAAAACGATAAATTCTTTGATATTATATATATATAGACTAATGAAATTAATAAAAATTTCACCAATATATTGAGATTTTGAGATAAGAGGGACAAAAAAATAGATAAATTGTTATAATATCTATGATGAAAAAGAGATTTTTCAGTTTTATGTTATATTATTAGTGAGATGATTTTACACGGACCATGTGAACATCATAACAATATATGAGAATGTACATTTCTTTAATACGCTAAGAAAACAAAGTATGCGAAATACTTAATTATGGAACTATCATGAATAGAAAAAGAAAAAAAATAGACAAGAGAATGAGTGGGGCCATCAATTTAAACTACAATTAAAAGATTATTGACAGTTTCATCTTTTTAGTATAAATGGGGTAGATGTAGTCATTTTTATGTTTTTGTTTTGGTTGAAACGAGATGTAATCATTTATGAGATAGAAAGAGCGCCATCATTTATTTTTTATTATTTAGATATTCTTGTTTAATTCTTTCATAAGTTATCATGTCTCATCTATCTTCTGTTTTTTAGTTTGAGTTAGTGCATTAAACATGTTAACAAAATCGATCCTACTTAGAAAAAATTGGTTGCGGTGTAATATTATATAACAATATAATTGCCAAAAGTAATGATATTGTAAGATCGTTGGCTCATGAAAAACGATTTCAACGGTGTCAGTGATAGTCTCCAATAGAGGCTAAGGACAAAAAGGAATGTCAACATGAAATAAAAAAATTAAACTAAAACTGAAATAACAAGGAAAATATGGTACAGAATAAATTATTGGATTGGAGAGATCTTTTTGGCCTAGAATTTCTAAATATGACAATGAAAGATTTAAATTTGTCAAAAAAATATAAAAAATAATTAACTTCAGGAGAGAGAGACGAACGTGAATAGGATGAGAGAGTGATAAGTAACTAGGAAATCTTTAGACATGACGTGGCATGGAAGTCTAATTTGGAAAATTATTTTAGGAGATATCTATCTCAGGAATTTCCTTTTTTTAAAGAAATCCAATTTGGTAAAAAAAAAGAAAAGAAAAGTCAATTTTGGCCGACAAGGGAAGGGTAACCTTTTATCTTCAAACAGGAAAATTATGATGACAACAATGAATTTTAAATGAGCTAAAGAGTCCATCCTATTTTTTTATAGTGGCAAAAAAATAAGAATACTCGAGAGTATTGACATGCTGAAAAAAATTGATTACATAATTAAATTCACGCGAGTGATCATTGACCAAGCCTAATACCAATCTTATATTTGGCACTCATCAATTTAGTAACGGAAGCGACATAGATTTGACCGTTTCATACTTACACAAAAAAAAAATGCGCCGCAAAATTAATTCATTATATTTTATAGAATTCTCGATAAGTTACACGGGAGTTAATGTGACCAATAGTTAACTTTGGCACTTGCGCCCATGAAAAGGGCTAGGTCGGGGTTGGTCGGGTCGGGTCGCCTCGAGAAGGATGTGGGCGGCGACGGTGGTGTCTCGCTGCCCTAAGAGGAGGCGTTAGCATCCGCCACCACCATCACCCCTCCCACCCAACCCGTCCAGCACGCGGGGGGCACGTGCTTAGAGATATAAAAAGTAAAAACCAAAGCTAGAGAGAAAGGAAAGAGAGAGGAATTGGGTGGATTTGTCTGCAGAGTGGGAAGAAGAAAGAGGAAGAGAGAGAGAGAGAGAGAGAGGCTTGCTTTCTTCTGTTCTTCATACGTTTCATTCAAAGTGTCGCCCACCCCCCAAAAAAAAACAACTACAGAAAACTGAAACGTCCCCAAAACTTAATATTAGCAATTTACACACCGAAATCTCTCTCTCATTCTCTGCGCCCCACCCCCACCCCTTCCCTTCCTCCTCCTCCTCGAAATCGCTACTGAGAAACCCTAATCCTTCTCCTCCGTTCCCGTAATCCCCCCAATCCTTCCCAGATTGCACGCCGCGCCGCCGCCTCCTCTCCTCTCCCGTTCCCGTCGCCGGACTCGCCGGCCGGAATTTGAGGACGCCCGGTTTTCGTTTTCGGCCCTCCTCCTCTTGCTCGGGCGGAGCTTGGTTTTGTCGTCGCTCCGGAATCGATTGCGGCGGCGGTGGCGGCGGTTGTGGCGGTGTCGGTGGTGGGCCGGGGGTGCTGGGTTCCACTCCTCTGAATCCGTCGGACGGGGTTTCGCGCCGCCCTTCAAACCCTAGGCCGCCGGGAGTTATCGGGTTCTCGCGTCCTAGGGTTCTGTCGGCGGGGTAATCCGGGCATTGGACCCCCCGCGCGCGCGGGGTTTCGGATTTGAGTGCCCCTCATTGGATTTAATTTGGGGGTTGGTATCGTCGGAATTCCGTCCGGCGCGGGGCTGTCGCGGGGGAATTCGGGTGCGTGCTTTTTCGCGTAATGAGGGTCGCCTGCCCTTGATTCGTGCGTGTGAAATCCCATCTTTTCGTTGGGATGGAGGAGTCCTAGAGGGGAGCCCTCTTGTCATCATCCTACTTATGTCGGGGTAATGCGTCTTCGGGTTGCCATTGCCTTCGTACTCTAGCTTCGCGTTTGCATCAGGATTTTGTTCCTCTGATAGACTTGCCTAGCTGCTTATTGAAGCGGCTCGACCGTCCTTCGAGGGGGTCGTGACGCGGTTACTTCTGATTAGGAAGGGACATTCGTTTTTAGGATAAGGTTTCCGTGACTCTGACCAGATGGGAAAGGGCGGCGAAGTTTAGTTGTTCGGTTTAGGCTCTTAATATTCTCTGAGGATGTGCATTGCTCCCGATGGAAAGAAGTGAACCCACTTTAGTTCCAGAGTGGCTGAGGAATTCTGGCGGCGGCGGTGCTTTGGGGGTCAGCAGCTCAGCCAACCACTCTTCTCATTCAGGTACTTTGCTCTCACCAATCTCCACTCCATTCTAACTTTTGTAATGCCATATTATTTTGGTCATTGCGATAGTCGTTATGCACTTGTAGCAGGTATTAGTGCTGCTTTATTCACATAACGTTTTATATATATATGTTAACTGGAGTGCTTTAATTATCTAGAACCTCCGTCATCGGGATCTCGTAGGAGAAGTAAAACTTCCAAGGGCGGGAATGACTTTGATGGCCGCCACTCATCATTAGACCGCACATCTTCACTTAATTTACGGGGGAGTTCTGGTAATAATGGTCTTGTAAAGAATGCATACAGTAGTTTCAGTAGGAGTCACCGCGACAGGGACCGCGACAGGGAAAGAGGACGGTCAAGTTATGATGAGTGTTGGGACCTTGATGGCTCTGATTCACTGGGATGTGTCTTAAATAGTAGGATTGAGAAAGATCCATTGAGGCATTCCCATTCGATGATTCCAAGAAGGCTTGGTGAACTGTTGCCTCGCCGTGTGGTTCCAGAGGTAAAAACTGGAAGCAATGATGCTCAAAATAACATTGCTAAGAATGGTCCAATTTCTGGGGTTAGTACCATTCAGCATGCTGTATCTGAGAAGGATTTTCCGTTGCTTGGAGCTGAAGAAAGGCAAGGAATGGTGGATAAAGGAAGAGCCTCATCCCCTGGTTTGCCTTCCAACATCAATTGTTTGCCAGGTGCTAGTTCAGCATTAGCTAGTAGTGAAGGATGGACATCGGCTCTGGCACAGGTTCCGAGCATCTCTCCTACTAATGGCGTACAATCCTCTTCTCATCAACAAATTGCAGTTGCTGCTCCGGTATGTGGGACTGCAATGGCAACGACTGGTCTTAAAATGGCTGAAGCTTTAGCACAGGCTCCGCTGCGAGCAAAAACTGATCCCACGGTAAGAGCACTTGATGTGGTATCTTCCAGACCTTTCTATAATTTCCATGGTCAATCTAATTGTTTCTTTTCTCTTGCAGTTGTCAGTGAAGACACAGAGGCTTGAAGAGTTGGCCATTAAGCAATCTAGGCAGCTTATACCGGTGACCCCTTCAGGTTCTAAGACTTCGGTAAGAAGATTTATGAGCTTGTTCTGCTGTTCTGCCCCTTCATTTTGGTTTTTATCTTTCCCTGATTATGGCTTCATGTGTTTAAATCAACAACTTGAAGCAACATTTGTCACCCTAAAAGTTTATATAAATTTTGCTTGTGAGCAACACTGTCACAATGAAGGAGTGCTTTCTTCCAGTATGAATGTCAATGATCAAATAGCTAATTGGGCACTGATTGGATTATATGGTTGCATAGATCTGAGATTGATGCACAAATGCAATTACTTAATTTATTTAACACAGAACTAAAATATATGTTTTTTTTTTTCTTTCTGTGGGTGGAGGAGGATGGTAGGATGCTGTTAAACTGCATGCAGGGTGCTGGTTTTGAAGAGACTTTTTTTCGTCTTTTTGTCTAGGAATATGATGTGATAATAATAACTTATTGTATTTTGTTTTAAGGTGCTTAATTCGTCAGAAAAATCCAAGTTGAAAGCAGCTGTCCGAAATGGGGAGAGAATTTCTGTCGTCAGGAGTGGGCAACAGCAGCCTTCTTTATCTGCTAATCAGTTTCTTCGAGGTGGGCATACTAAATTAGAATCACCACAGACACCTCATGCTGGGAAGTTTTTTGTCCTTAAGCCCACCAGGGAGAATGGTGTTTCTTCTGCTCCAAAGGATATGGGAAGCCCAACCAGTGGTAGTAGCAGCAAATCATTGAGTAGCCAGCCTACTGTTGCTAGTTCTGCAGCTACTGCTCCTTTGAAAAATGCAATCAACCCAACGCATTCCTCTCTGGAGGACAAGTCTGTTGTCACCTTTCTGAACCAGGCTACAGTTTTGGAGAAGAGACCTTCCTCATCTCATGCACAAAGCCGAAGTGAGTTTTTCAAACTCATTAAAAAGAAAAACTCAACAAAAGGTTCTTCTGTTCTCTTAGAGTCAGGCCCTGCAGTCTCATCTCCAAGCAGAGAAAGTTCTTGTCAGTTAATTGAGGAATCAGTCAATGCCCCTGGAAGTCCTGTTGCTGACAATGGTGGTGAGATGTGTAGCAGTGGTGGCAACTCCTTAGAAGCACTGAGACTTCCTAATGTTGAAGATGATCATAGGAGTCTCACAGCAGCAGTTTATCCAAATGAGGAAGAGGCTGCTTTTCTTCGTTCCCTTGGATGGGAGGAGAATGCTGGTGAAGATGAAGGTCTCACAGAAGAGGAGATCAGTGCTTTTATTGAAGAGGTAAATTACTGCCTGCTTAAATGCTGTTAGAATTGGTTTGAATGCTTGATTTCTTGTTAGGTTAGCGTGATGATGATTCCATATTCTTCCGTTGTCGGCAGACTTTCTTAAATGTGAGAATTATGCCTTGTACCCTGCATCATTGATGTTTTTACATGTTACCTCTCCACTTTTGTAACTTTTCACTTTTAATCCTCAAGTTTCATTTTAACAACAAATGACCTCATCTCTAGCAATAGTTGGAAGTCCAAATAAGCTGGCACATGTTTATGAAGATGCATTAGAATGATTGTAAGTACATTATGCCCTTGGGGCTGTTAAATTCTGTCATGCTATCTCCTCTTCTCACTCACACACAAAAAGGAAAGAAAGGGAGAATCTGAGCTACCTGTCATAAGCCCTAATCAGGCACCTCAGATCAGGTGCATGCCAAGACCCGCCTGAAGTGCTTTCCACTGGTGCCAGTGAGCAAGTCTGACACCAGTGGAATTTTCTTCTTTTGGCGGGCATTTTGCCAAGACTCATCTTTGGTAGGAGTTCTGTGGAACTTCAGGTGGGGGATTTTAGAGGATGCATATATACAGTTGGTGGCATAGTATACTGTGGCTTGTTTTGGCTGGAATGGGTTGCTCATATGGTTTTCTGGTGTGGGTTGGTCGAGTTGGAACTTGAAAGAGCCTAAGTTTTTAATTTTTTCAACTCTTTCTCTCCTGAGTAACACAAGCACGTATACTTAGGTGGTACTCACAAATGAGGGACAAAAAGAGGTGTGGGTAAATGATAAACAAGATGGGGGGGCAGCGGCTTTGGATCTGTCGAATTTTGAGGACCTTTGTTGTCATTTCATTTTTTAAAAATTAAACTGAGAGCATCATCTGTTGAGGATGTAAATTATAAGTTTTCATAGGAGTGGGGATACAGAATATAATTGTGCCTACAGTTGAGGATTGAGAACACTATTTTACTTACTTTCTGATTATATCTTGGAGGATGAGAGAAGGTGCTCATTTGGAATTATTTCTTAATGTTTCGCATTAAATGGATCGATTTTCACTATAAAAATTTGGTGGAAATTATTTAACATGTGGATATTATTTGTGGTGCAGTACACAAAAAAGAGGCCATCTTCAAATGTCTGCCGAGCAGTGGAGCCAATCCTCTCAAAACTGTCTGAAACTCGCATTGGTAGTATTGGCGGAGCCTCTGCGGACATCTCTGATTCAGGATTCAAAGCTTGATTTACCAGCTCTGGAAGTCCAAATTTTGTTGGCTGGATGGTCCTTTGTTTTTGAAGGGACACCAATCTTGGGGTATGCAGGAGGATAGGTTCCTGTGGGGATTCTACAAATAGTTCAATAAGATGGAGCTTTCATGTTTGCTTGTGGAAAAAAAGAAGAAGAGAATTCTAGGGAATTTTGTTTTCAGGATAGATAGAGGGTTTACCTTTTCGGTGGAGGTGCTGAGGAGTCCAGCATCTTTTGGGGTATTTTGGTCCTTAATTTTCCTTCTCCTTGAAGAGGGTTCCGATCTTTAGGAAGAAATGCTTCTGGTGTTTCTTTTCATTTTACGACTGAGAAAAAGGAAAAAGAAAGAGGAAGTTCAACGATTCGGTTCCTTTGTTGCTTATGCAGGTTCATATTGGGAGTTATCTCCGACTCCAGCGACTTAGGCCCAAGTAGTAGCATATGTTGAAATACAGAAGAAGGCGATGTCACCTTGTTTATGAGCCAATGTGATCTTTCCTGTCTTGCGAATTGCACCCTGCCCGTTGAGAACAGGTTTTAGTCAGGGCCATTAGTTTCAGACACGCGAGGATGACGTGCTCAAACCACAGCACGTGGGGAGGAACTTGAATTTGACATGGGACGGATATGGCGGACTTGAAATTGACATGGTTTGACACGTTTCATTCGTTCTTGTACATAATTTGCCATGGCTGTTTATTTGGGTGTGAAAATAGGTTGATCGAGTTAACGAAACTTAATCCCACTCAATCATCTGTTTTCCATGCTATGTTCTTTATACATTGTTTCAATCATATGTTGGAATATTGACTAGGTTTTTAATCAGTGAGAAAGCGATATTCGACATAAAAATCAAGGACTTTTTTCACAAATGCTCTCGGTGAATAGAACTATACACGGTTTAATGAAATAGTGGATGGTCACGACAAACACCTAAAAGGCGGAGAAGTCTCGGCTGGAGATATTTCTCTTTGCTGGCAATGTCTCGAGAAAATAATCCTTGAGGCAATGTATACAATCGAAAGTACCCAAATGGATTTTAAATTTTTACTCCTTTCAATGGAATCTTATCTTTCTGTAGCTCCATCTCTATGTGTTCTAGATCGATATTTCTGTTGAACTTGCGGAATATCTCAAATCGCAAGCTCGTGGACGATGGATTTGAGGGGATTGGCTCGACTAACATTGTCTTTCTCGTCCTTGTACTTGAGAAGCTAAGCAAAGAGAAGCGATTTTGATATTGAGGTCACGAACAGATAGCGTAATGCCTGAACACCGGTTGCTAATAGGATGCTGTCCGGGTCAAGAGCCGTAGCTAGCAATTGTTTGATTTTGCCGTATTCTCTGCCCATTGCCGGCACCGGCAAGATCTAGCCCGGAATATCTAGGCTAACTCCAAGCAAGCTCGGAGGGCAGATAAGTGACCGCTTCTAGACTGCTTTTTCAATACCCTTAATTTATTCGGTTCCATGTTCGTTTGAGTCGATAAGAGACTGTTTCCTTACGGTAAGCGGTGACCTAACTCCAGGGCTAATTCGATGAGTAAGCTACCCTTGATTTCGAAGGACGGCCCACCGACAACAAAAAGTCTTTATTTCTCGTGCAGAGCTGACCCAACCAACTTTGCTCTTGCCTTCTTTCTCTCACATTTCGGCCCTGGGTTTAGGTGGATCTCACTAGCTAGACATATTGACATGTGGGTGGACTAGGACTAGTTCACCCATCACCTGCCCGAGTTTCTATTTCTAGTGCAAAGCTTCTCGTCCTCAGCATAAAGGACGAAGGTTTAGCGAAAGGGAGATGAGATCTCTAACTAAAACATAAGACAAGCTACACATTCTATCCGTTCAGTCAAATCGACCCGATGCCTTCTCATCGACGCTGCCGCTTGCTTCTTTTTGTGGAGAAGGAAAAGAGACAGTACCATGTGATGAGGATAATGAAATTTAAAGATTAATGTTTGTCCCTACAAACGGCCGAAAGCGACTCCTCTGCTCGTTAGTTGGAATACTAGCGTGTAGTGGAAACGTTAAATCTCATTTTGAAACATTTCAAAGGTGAGTGTTACTTTTAGCTTAGGGTCAAAAGCACATTGGGTGAGGACGTGTTTTCCTCATAGAGGAATTCGATCCCCACTTCAATTCCCTTAGACGCGACCGTGAGAAGCGGCGGCCCAATCACGAAAGATAACAAAGAAGAAATTACGCTCTCCTCTCCTTCAGATCTAGATTTTTCCTACTCGTTGCAGTTGATAATATTTTCCCTTTCCTATATTTCCATGCTCATTTTCCGATTTGTACAATTGCTTATTCACAAGAAACTTGCTAAGTTCATAATGCACGACCATATTAGTGCCGTGCCGGTTATGACGCATCGATGATTTTGCCAGCAGAAAACGGCAGCAGAGTGGAAAAGGTTCGTTTACACTATCAAACTCATTTGAACACTCACACCGCAAATAGACCGAGTCGAACGGGTTTCCCCACAAAAGCTATGGCTTTGAGTTAAAACAGCCCCTCCTTTCCTTACTCAGAGAACAATAGAATTCAGATATACATAGTCATCTTCTCTGCAATGACGAAGCTTGCTCCGTGCATCCAAATGATCATCACAATTTAGTCGCTCTACAGAGTCCTCCATCTTGATATGTTTACAAAGTACATCGTCGCAGATCACAGCCTCACTCCGAGTGCGCCGTCCAATAAATTAGTCCACTGCAAAAAGCCAATTTTGTTTGAATTAGAATTGCAGTGCTATACCGCTCTTAAATTTAGCAAATAACGATAATATCTTAGTCACTCATTTCTAGTAATCATGTGTCCATGCTTCCACATATCACTGTCATATAGATATGTGAAGGTTGTGTCCAGATTGAATTTTCCGTTTTTGAGAGAGATCAAGGCTAAAGATATCCCAAGTACACAAAGCTTTGCCTTATCATGAACAGATGCCAAGTAAAGTTGTGCTTCTTCTTTAATAGAACAAACCCCATGCTTGCATCATGGATACCACACAATTCGATGAGATCAAGAGAGAGACATTGTATATCCAAGAAAATTCAGGCTTGAAGTGCAAAAGGTACCTGATCAACACAAACACACATTGCAAGACACCAGCAACTCCAGTCCAAACTGAAGGTCCAGTGGTCACGAGTGAATCTTGAATTAATAGGCCCACAGATGCTGCCAGAGAGACAAAGGAAACAACATAGGCAAAGAAAAGCCAAAGCTTCAACCTGTTGCATTAAAGAGAGAATTATCAATCATTGCCCAAGAGGATCAGCAAGGAACCCCCTCATCTATTTCAACTTGAAGGAGAACATGCAAATACTACAGCTACCTAAAGCATCAAAAGCATGCAAAGTGTCGTCCTCAAGGAAAACACAAGCAAGTGCAGGCTGGTGAAGTTCCATAGTCACTATCATGACAGCTGCAGAAAGGCCAACTTTTGCCCCCCTCATTTGGTATCATCATCACCAGAAACAGTAGAACATGGTATAGAAAGAATAACAAAATTTAGAGCATAAGATCATTGCCTCAGAAGCAGGATCCTATCTTAAGAATTGCACAATGCACCATTCACATTACTTATAACGATGAAAGCAATCAGTGACAGGACAAGCGATGGATGCTCAAGTGAAAACCACATGATAATGCATCCTAAGTACGAGGGAAATCAATAAATTAATTCCACTGGAAGCCCAGATAACTGATGTAGAGGGGCAAGCCACAGTATTCTCTTAAAGGTAACCGCATGTTCTCGAAGCTCACAGCACGGATTATGTGGTAAATCCATGATTACTCTAGAAAATGAGGGTATCTCGTGCCAGGCAGAAATAAATCCAACTGCTCCCTGTCACCAACCACTTATATCTCAGGAAATCATACGGCCGAATGACTCCAACCAGTTTAGTTACTCATCACAAAAGATGAGAAATAACTGCTAAAAAAGGCATAAAGACAAAACTCCAAGTCCAGAGATTATGAAGTCTGATTCCATTCCACAAGCATGAATACAACCTCGGATCAATAAATAAATGAATATGTAATTTAATATGTAACGCCTTAAACCAATCTTTAGAGCCATTAAATAGTAAGAAGATGGCAGTAGTGACATCTTATCCAGAAAATTCAATGTAATGGCTCCGAAAGTAATTCTTTTTTTCAGAAGAAGTTCCCTCTCATATTGCTCTCGCGTTTCATCTGCTGATTTATACTCCAAAAAAATAACTAAAGCCAACCTTGGCGAGCCTATACTAATGGCAAAGCAAAAGCTCCATCCACTCTCTTTCAGTATTAAATGTCATGGCTCAGAAAGTCGTTCTCATATTGCTCAGAAAAAGTTCCCTCTCGTATTGCTCTTGTTTAGTTTTCATCTGCTAATATATGTGCCCAGAAGATCACTAAAGCCAACCTTTGCAAGCCTATACTAACAGCAAAACAAAAGCTCCATCCACTCTCTTTTAGTATGGCACAGAAACCTCGCTATTGTGATGATCAAAACAGAGAAAACAAAAGATTGACCAGTAAATGGAGCCACTTTCAGTACTTCAACCTGGACCATCATAAAGTATTTTGAACCTCTCGAGTTTGACATTGTAAACTCCTCCATTATCACAGACAATCGCTCTCCAATCCATATATTTTTTCAAGCAAGTATTGTAAATTCAAAAAACCAATCATCCAGAGCCAACAGCAGCACCACACCAAGGAAAAAGAAATTGCTTTGGTCGTGTGCTAGTCTCCCAGAAACACCATCCCATGCATCATGAGAAGACTAGAACTTTGAAAGAAGCAAGAAAATGGGGGTTGCTTTTCAGTCATGAATACAAATCAATAGCACAGCCACGCCTCTTCAAAACATACTAATAGCAAACAAACAATTTGAGACAGGAAGATTAGTGTCGAAAACAGTGACCCTCGGGGACGAAAGCAGCTCTTTTTCTTTAGAAAAAGGTTCTTGTGAACAAGGAAGAAGGGCTAGTTCACTCTAGATCGAATGAAACCGGACATTGTTCTTTCACAGCTCTAGAGAGAGAGAGAGAGAGAGAGAGAGAAGTCGACGGTCAAGAAAGTGTCTCAACCAACAAGAAAGTCACGAAAGAGAGAAGATGGTGCCTTTCCCTTCTTGATCCCCTCCTCTCCCTTCAGTCAATCCATCCATCGGCTCCCTTACTCTATTTCCGAGATCCAGAGATAGTCAAATAGCACCACGTCCCAGCATCCCATGTATTGCAATTCTCAAAAAACAAGATCGTCCAATATACTACTTACGAAAGTACTCAGTCTAAAACGCAATCCTGCATACGATAAGTTCCAACATTCCCCCAACAAGAGTCCTAATTTCCTTTCATAAGCTCAAAAAAGATCACTTCCACCGAGCAGAATCAACGCATCGCACAGCAAACAAAAAACAAGGAACAACAACAAGCAAAAGTCTGACCTCCACTCGCCGTCGTCGTAAGGAGAGTAATCGATGTCCTCCCTCCTCACGCAATTGAACATCAGCGCCGCCAAAGAAGCGAAGATACCTTTCCAAAAAAAGGGCGAAATCGAAACCCCGTCAATCGCGCGCTCACCTCGTCCTCGAATTCAAGCCATCATTCGAAAAACCTCACGTGCGCATGCATATACATCGGAAGCGACGCGAGGGGGGGACGTACCGGGGAGGTAGTGGACGAAGGAGACGGTGACGGAGCTGCACACGACGGCGTCGACCCAGAACCACCAGCCGGCGCCGAACACGGCGCCGGCGAAGCCAACGAGAAGATCGCCCACAGTTCGGACAAATCCATGGCGGAGATCGACGGCGAAATCGGATTCGGGGCTCCGATTTTCAGGTTTCGAGGGAGGGAGAGGGGAAGAGAGGGATCGAGATGGCAAAGCGTTTTCGTCTCGAGCACACGAAGACGAAGAGACGAAAACGCGAGCGGTGTACGACTTCCTGTCTGCAACTTTACTGCGGGTGAAATGTTTTTTTTTTATCCCCTCTTTTTCTTTCTTTTTTTAATAAATAATCTCAATTAAAAAATATATTTTTTATTGTATATTTACACATAAATTATCATCGATTATGAAAATATTTTACGGCGCCTCTCTTTTGAGAAAAAAAACCCACCGCTCAAAATGCCTATAATTAGAGATTACCATTGAGCAAGTCAAAAAGCGAGGTTAATATTAACCGCAAATATACATTTAAAATGTTCGGCCATGCTCGAGCTAAAGTTTGCCCTTCATAACTCTTGGCCCTAAGTAGAGGTGTGCAAAACAAAATATCTAAACTAGTTGATTAAGTCCGATTTCTAATTCTTATAAATGGAACCAGTGTTCACACCATCTTATTTTCGATTTTAAGGGGGAGCCGGACCAAACCAATTATATATATGTGTGTGTGTGTTTTATTTTTATTTTTATTGTTTCTTAAATTTTTTTGATAAAGTATGAATTAAACACCATCTCAATCCAATTCAAAGTAATAGGATAAAGAGTAAAGGAAAAAAGAAATGTGACTGGTTTCATCTGACCAAATTACACCGGTGGTGTGATTCGATTCTTAGTCTTAGAATCAATCAGTTTAGTCCTCCTTTCTCAAATTTGGGAATTGATCTTCTTAGTCCGATTCCCAATTCCATGTTAGAATTGGATTGGATTGAAAATTAATTACCCCTTATCCTCAGTACCAACAAGTTGAAAAGCGTACTTGCTAGTTGATCAAGACTATCTGTAAGGTCTTCGGCAACACACTCTCAGGTAAATAACAAACCGTAGCACAACAATACAAAATGTGGTAGATGCCATTATTAAAGTGTTGTGTGCTATTGGTGATTACGTAAAAGACTTTTTCGAGACCTTCCAAAGAAATTGAGCACTTGACAATGTCAAAATCAAACCTACTTCAATGCTTAATGAATACAAATCAGTCAATTTCTTAATCCCTAAGGAAGCCAATTTCATGAGCTCAAAACTTATCAATAGTCCGGTAAGAACTCAACAAGAACATTATTCAATGTCTTATTGTTGCTTGAAGAGTATTAATACTAAATGACAATTTCCTTTTTTTTTTTTCACATGATTTTTCTAGTCATCTTCCTTTCTAGTGAGTGGTAAAAAAATTCTCAAGTTTGCTCAGCGGGGTCTGGGAAGTATTGAAATTCGGTTTTAGAAAAGGGGCCGGGGGGCCATTTCATTTTGGGGGTTATTTGAAAGTATTGAAATTATTGGGGGCCTTTCGCAAGTTGCTAAAGTGACCCCAAAAGTTCCGAGGGGTAAAGCGGTTCCCGAATTATTTAATCCATTTTCGTCCTCATCTAGATCCGACCGAATCGGAGCGCTCTCAGCCAGACCCATGGGTTCGATTGACCCGCCAAAAGCCGAACAGAACGGCACCGCGGCCGCCGCCGTCGCCGATCCCGGCCAGAAGCCCGGCGCCGGAGACGCCATGCCGCCGCCGCCGCCCGTCAAGCACTCCAACGGGACCGCGGCGGAGCCCGATGTTGCGACGAAGAGGAGGAGGATGAGCGTGCTTCCCCTCGAGGTGGGCACGCGCGTGATGTGCCGCTGGCGAGACGGCAAGTATCACCCCGTGAAGGTCATCGAGCGGCGGAAGCTGAATCCCGGAGATCCTAACGACTACGAGTACTATGTTCATTACACGGAATGTGAGAATTCCCATTCTCCTCTGTTTTTAGGGTTTCCGCTGTGGATTGGCGTTCTAATCCTGTGTTTTGAGTTTGATATTCGCGGTCGGAGCAGTGTAAGCGCGAAATTGTTGTTGCGGAAGGACGAGAGTCGTGGAGCAATTCTGAATTAGGGTTTGCTAGCGTTTCGTCTGTTGCGGTTTAATCTTTTTTTGGTCCTGTTGTATCTAATAACGCTGAAAAAGGTCGATCCTTGTATTAAGAAGACCTTTCTAAGGTACTCAGATAGCCTAGGAATAACAATTGACGAGGAAATTGTGGCTATGGCTATGTGACACTAGTTAAGAGCAGCGTATTCAATATTGGAGATGAATCATTTTAAGAGAATTTCTCAGGTTTTAGTTGTATGAGTGGTCGTGGATACTGAAGTGAACAACACCTTAAAATTGTGGAAGAAACTGTCTTTTTGTTAAAAGGTTGTGTTAATACAGATTTTTCTTGCGTGCCAATCTTATTTTGGATGAACTACCTTGTAAAAATTAGTAGAAAGGGAATGGAGGACTGACACCTTATAGTTGTGTTTTTGGGGCAAGCTATTCTAAAAAATTATGTAGCTTTGCGCTGCTGCTTATCGACTTATTGCTTCTTTAATTTATTTGTTATTCTTTTCGACAGTCAACCGGAGGCTCGATGAATGGGTGAAACTTGAACAGCTTGATCTGAATTCTGTAGAGACTGTGGTCGATGAAAAAGTGGAGGACAAGGTAATGTCTAAGCTGCTTAAATTGGGAGAGGTTTCCCTTCTGCTTTCACTGACAACCTTACTTTCCTACGATTTACCAGGTGACGGGGTTAAAAATGACACGTCACCAAAAGCGGAAGATTGATGAGACTCATGTCGAGGTAAGCTGGATGTGGCCTTTCTTATCATGTTTTTTTGACATAGGTTCATTTCTTCCAATTGGGACTGGAAAAGTAAGAAGGTACTGCAGGGAAGCTTGTCAGTACAGATACCCTGCAGTAGGGGATATCAGCTGTCAATAGGGGATATTCTATTATACAACAGGAAAGTCAGTCTATTGTATGTCCAAATGGAGCCTACTGTCTGATACAAATTTTAGAATTCTTACAGAGTGCGCTAAATAGTGCAATAGATGATAGACGAGTGAACATCTGCTTTGAAATGTCAAAGAAGCAATTGAAGTTAAAAATGCATTTGATAGGCTCTTGGCTAACTACCTCACTATTGTGTGATAATCCAAAAATATTTCAAATGAATAGGGGCATGAGGAGCTTGATGCTGCCAGCTTGCGTGAACATGAAGAATTCACCAAAGTGAAGAATATCGCAACCATAGAGCTTGGAAGATACGAGATCGAGACATGGTACTTCTCCCCTTTTCCACCAGAATACAATGATTGTTCGAAGCTCTACTTTTGTGAGTTTTGCCTCAATTTTATGAAGCGCAAGGAACAGCTTCAAAGGCACATGGTGAGCATTTATTTGATGTAGTGCTTCGTTTCTGCAACTTTTTTATTTTTATTTTTGTACCCTGAGGTAGTTATCCAAGGAAGGCCTGATATTGGCTTCATATCTGACAAAATCATTTATGAGCGGCACTTCAGAGCTGTAGTTGTTATAATCTATAATCTGTATGCTATCAGCGAACAAAGGAGAACATCTTTAATTCTTGAACTAGTGAGGAGAGTAAAGTAATGTTAGTTATGTGATATTGAGATGGAAAATTTGGTTTAAAAACTGGTGGGTGGGGAACAATTGTTTTCAAGTCTCAACCTTATCCTCCCTTCTCTCTTTCCTTCTCGCTCCTCCTTCCTCCCTTTTCTCTACTCCCGGCAAAAAATATCGGAAATTTTTGAAAAATGAGGTAAGAAGAAATAAAAGAAAGAATAGGACATCACAAAGAAATAAAAGAAGGAATGTAAAGTTTGTGCTGGAGCTTTATTGAGGTGACTGCAGTTTAGAAGCAGCAGTAACCGTGTATATGACTGGATTATTTGCTTATATATAGGCATTGCATTGTGTGGAATTTATTGGTTTCCCAGTTGAATCGATTCTACATTATGTATTCAGCTCCTTGTTTGTATAGCTTGGTTTTCTCCAGAAGACTACAACATTTTTAGCTTGTCTTTAATCACTGTAGAAGTGCAAATATAGCCTCTGCTTCTACAGTTTTTACAGAGAGGTGTCTTTGCAAGTTTAATCTTTCAAGGTTGTAGCTTTTTGGCTCTCTTTAATGTCCAAGTTCTGAATGATTTTGTTTCTACATTTGAACTATTTGCAGAAGAAGTGTGATCTTAAACATCCCCCTGGAGATGAGATATACAGGAGCGGTACATTGTCAATGTTTGAGGTACACAGTCATTGTTCAGTTGTTGGAGATTATTCGATGTAGTTGTATATGTTTGATTTTTATTTTCTTTGACCTATCCATTGTTTGAGGCATATTATCATCTAGTAGATTCTACTGGCTTTAGCTTGGCCTACGTATTCTTTTATTTTTCCTTTTGTCCGTTTAAGTTGCCCTTACAATTTTCATTTAGTTTTTGGAAACATTTTTGCCATAATTTTTTTTTAAGAGTGTTTTTTATCTTTTGCACTCTTAATTCTTATGAAAAGAAAGTATTTTCACTATCTTATTGTCTAGATGAGATTGTTATTCTAAATATTCTCTTTTGCAATTTTTGTTTCTTAAGTATAATTACCACCCTACCTTGATTATATATCTTTTCGATGCAGGTTGATGGCAAGAAGAATAAGGTTTATGGGCAGAATCTTTGCTATTTGGCAAAACTCTTTCTAGATCACAAGACCCTGTATTATGATGTAGATCTTTTTCTATTTTATGTCTTGTGCGAATGTGATGATCGAGGTTGCCACATGGTTGGATATTTCTCCAAGGTACTAGTTAGAGTTTAGTCAGCTTTCTTAGTATTGCAATGCAACAACTTGATGTTCAAAGCTGATTTATGATTTATGTTACTTATCTTTGAATGCATTTGACTGTGATGTTAGCTGTATGTGGGATTGTTAATTATTATAGGGATTTTGGTATGTCGGCGCATATGCTTGATGAAAGGACTGAGGATATATAGTGCATGTAATCGCATGGTGGTCCTTCAAGTGAATTAAGAATTACTTTAATGCATCTAAAAGCTCCTTTTATGGTAAAAAGTAGAATCTTAGGTAGCCAGGGTCTCTTGAAGTATAACAGATAGACAGTGATTGCTGTATAGGGGAAAATTTTTAGCCTTTCCATTAATTAATGAAGTTGTGATGAGCTTACTTCCGATCAGCTACTTCCTAAATTAACTTGATGCTGATTTTCTTAATTCATAGTTTCTAATGAATGCTCTTGGGTTATTATGAGTATTGGGAAAATGCTGGACAGAGAATGTCTTTTTAATGTTGAAGAGAGAGTTCATTCAGCAGACAGAGTCTATCAAAATTAAGAACTCTTACTAAGCAGTTTTGTGGCTCATGGATAACTAATGCAGCATTGTGTGTCTATCCTTGCTTTTACTTAGCTCACTTGTACATGTCTTGATTATAACTGTCTTATAGCTTTGAGTTCAGCACTTTTTGGCGTACTTAGCTTGGATTTATTCACAATGGTATATGACTATGTTTCCGTATTCAGGAAAAGCATTCCGAGGAATCCTACAATTTGGCTTGCATCCTCACACTCCCACCATATCAGAGGAAAGGCTATGGAAAGTTCTTAATAGCTTTTTGTAAGTTGTTCGTCTCTTATGTGCTTTCCATATCATGTTTTACATATTTTCACTGGCATTAGGATTTTGCTTTTTTTTACCTTCTCTTTTGAGTTTTTCTATTTGATAGAAAAGAAGGGGGGTAGGGGTTTTGTTAAGGAAAGTTGATCTTTGTGCATTATTGATTATGATATTAAGGAACGATATTTTATAATGTTATTTTCACTGTGGACAGCATATGAACTTTCCAAAAAAGAAGGAAAAGTCGGCACACCAGAGAGGCCTCTGTCTGATCTTGGGCTGTTGAGCTACAAAGGATACTGGACAAGGGTTCTGTTGGACATTTTGAAAAAGCATAAAGCAAATATTTCTATCAAGGTAAGGTTCGGTGTTCTGGTCGGGGCATTTATCTTTTATGTTCATGGTAACATTATTCAGTTTTGGGATGGAACATCCATTGTAATCATGAGATGTCACCAGAGAAACGCTACAGTTGGAAAATCATATTAATACTAGGCGTATGCCTGCACGTCGCACAGGGTTTTCTGCAAAATATAATAAAAAGATGACAAAGCATATAATATATGTTACTGCTTAGTGTTTAGAGAAACTAACTTATATATGGATATTAGATGATATTTCATTTTTTTTTTCTACAGCAATATTTTGAATACTCTTTTGTATCTCAACTACGTTCACTTCTTACACTTTTTCAGTCCTGTATAGTTTTTACATACAAAAAAATTGTTAAATGAGGAGTTACAAAATAAAATAATGAAATATTGGAGATAGATAATAATGTACTCATTAATTTGAAATGAGAAAAGAGCTCTAATAATCCATCTCAGCAAAATGGCCAGAAAGTTGTGTAGAGCTCTAATATTACTCCATATGCTTCCTTTTTCATATTGTATATAGTTTCACCATGTAATACCCTCTATTTTGTGATTCTCTATTCTTCTTGTTATATGATAATTCGGAATTGTCTCTTAATGTTCTTTAAAACTCCTGAAGATGGGGAAAGTAGGTAGCGGAATACTTGGTCAGTCTTTCCTGCTATTACATGTAAGGTAGGCATAGGCGTTAGGATCTAAGGTGCCGAGTACTCCAGTGTGGCGGACTAAGAGTCTTCAATTCTTCTCTGTTTACCCCTTCTGCAGGAGCTCAGTGACATGACAGCAATAAAGGCTGATGATATTTTGAACACCCTTCAGAGCCTAGACTTAATTCAGTATAGAAAAGGGCAGCACGTCATATGTGCAGACCCGAAAGTCTTGGATCGTCATCTGAAAGCTGCTGGGCGAGGTGGCCTAGAGGTTGACGTCAGCAAACTGATCTGGACTCCATACAGAGAGCAAGGTTGATATTAACTGGCAAGTTAGGATAGGCATTTCCTTTGGCTTGTATCATTACACAGTTTGTACAAAATGCACAGCTTGTAGTATCTCAGGCGGAATAAGCCTATGTTTCTAAAGTCGCTGACCTCACTGTCCAATACTTTGGCCTTTGATTTGGTAGTTTTGTGGAAAATCATCGACTAGACCGATGGTCAAAGTGGTAATCATGTAATTAAACGCCTTTGTCATTGCTCGGCAGGAACATTAGTTAGTTTCCTGTTGAATTCCTACTCCCTAATGTTTATGAGGTCAAATCTTCTGTTTGATAGAAATGCACTCAGATTTATTTCCAAGTTAGCTGTAGCATCGTATGGCATTTTTCTTCTCAGCTTTATTATGTATCGGAGACCTTGCCAGAACTTGCACAACGAAGTCTCAGCTTGAGTAGGCGAATAATCTTGTCAATCGTTAGGTTGCGGACACGCCGATTAGTTTGACGTGCTCAGAATTTGCAAATGTTGGTAATTCCCAGAGCCGGCTTAATTGTCCTAATATGATTGGTTTTCCCTTCTTCGTCATTCTTTTCTTAGTTTCTAATTTCTGGTTTGGTTCCTTCCTCTCGATCCACTGTTAATCCCTAGTCATGGACGGTCTGGGTTTGGCAGCTAAGGACCACATATCTTGTACGTGAATGAGCTTTACCATCAAATCATTAAGGACATCATCGAGGAACATTGGAAAGACATTACTCGACCAAATTGCGACTTGTGACAACATGTGATCGCTCGCGTACATCACTTTTTCTTTCGGTTTAAGTTTGGATACAGACTGGCGCCATTATCGTGCCCTAGACCGAAGCATGGCAATCTCTTGGCTATTCCTCAATCATGAAGCTGAACAAATCACACCGTTTTCGCTGATTGATCGGAGAATAAGTACGGCATTGTTTTTAGCTGTGTCCGGCATTGTTTTTATTTGTGTCGAGCCTTGCTAACGTGTTGTGAATAATTCTAGAATGCTGTTGTGAATAATTCTAGAATGATTTGACAAAGTTAAAATTCGAATTCGCAAAAGTAAGTTTTGAACTCGGAAGGTAAAGACGCACGTTATCAAGTGGCCGAGCATTTCAAAACTACCCTTACATCTATAATATTTAGTCAAAATTTTGTCTCCATCCATACATTAAAATCCCCGTAACAAAGTGATTTCTTCCTAAACTCTTTTATCTATAATTGAAAAGTATCGATTGATATATCTACAAATAAGTTAAGAGCCATAAGATGAGGAGGTTTAATTGATTAAAAAATGGTGGGAAGATAGTCATCTAAATTTTTCTTATCTATAATTCATCAAAATCTCTCGTAACCAACAAAAATCTTAGTGATTGGTTTACTACAATAATTTGACATGGTTATCTTCTTGTGAGTTGTCTATGCGTGGATAGTTTCGAGAGATAAAGACAATCCAAGAAAGGTGTTCAATTTGTGATTGTACTATTTTAACTAAGGGTGCCAACCAACAACAACTCTAAATCTAATCATCAAATCGAGTTACTCAATATAGTTTTTTTTCGTTTGTCTCGTGGGAAATTATTGATTCAATTTTTTTTTTACTAAAATTAGTTGATGAGGAAAATATTTTCATCATTGAGAATAAATTATATCTAAATAATTCGTAACAGTAAGAATATCTTTTCTTCGTTCACTTTTGCAGACGATATGAGTAATAATTATTGGGAAAATATATTCCATTAAATTTTCACAAAATAAGTGGTATCCCCACGTCTTTGTCACGTTTCTTTTTTAATTTTTTGGGGGTATGGGTTTTGTATCATTGAATGAATTGACCCGCGAGTCAATCATTCTGAATGAACTTCTTTTCTTTTCTTTATATCCCTTGTCGCCATTTTTTTTTTTTTTTTTCGAAAAATGATGAAGTGGTGAAGAAAAAAAAAAAGAAACAGAACAAAAAAAGCAAAAGGGCACCGAACGAAAAAGGCAAAACATAAAAGTCGTTGTCTGCACTCAACCGATCCCGACACTATCTCCACTCTTCTAACTTATTCCCCTCCCCACCCCTCCTTCTAGAAATTCGCTCTAACAAACGAACCTCCTTTTTTTTTTTCCACGTCACAAATTCGTCCTCGCGTCTTATCCCTAATTTTTCTTTTGTTCCGGACACTTATTTCGGGAAAAAGGAGAAAGGAAAGGAGAAAATTATTAAAAAAAAAAAACATTATAGCACTTCCGAGGCACGGCAACCGACACGTGTACGCTTTCCACGGATAGCCTCGACGGTCCATGGCTTCCAGAGGCTACCGACTGTCCGATGTTGCTCCTCTACAGTCACCAATGATCTGATCTAGGGGGGCATTTTGATCGTTTTCATATGGTTCAACCGGTTTTCTCGAGTTAGACGGGTCAAGGTCTATTTTGAATTTCCTTGCTTGAGGGAAAATATTTTTTCTCAATGTTACCGACTTTCACGAGAAAATGTAATGGCATAGTAGGTTAAATGGTATCATTTTGCGTGCTCTGAAAGAATTTTAGGTGCTTCGAACCAGTCAAAAATCAAATTTTAAACTTGAAAGATTTTATAAGAAAAAAACATTGCGTGGATAGTTCATGAATTTTAACTCAATACATAATATGATTTATGAACTTTAAACCAAGGCACAAGTCACCCCAAAATTTTAAATTATTTAACATAATTCATGAACTTTTAATAAATATTCAATTTTGTCTAAGAATTATATATTAGAAAGGACAATTTCGAACACCTACATATATTAAAAATTTAGGAATTATATTACTTATTAAGATAAAATTTAATGATCGTATTAAATAAATTAAAAATTCGAGATTACCGTACGTATTGGATTAAACTTCACGAATAATTTATATTATAGGTAAAAGCAAGAGATGAGAAGCAGCTGCGTGGACGAATCATCTGCGCAAATAAAAGAACTCCCGAAAATCGGTAACGAAATTCTAGAAAGGAAAATCGCGGGGGGGCGTGATCGGGGGTTACGCTCGGCGCTGCCGCACGCGCGTGGTGCTGGCGAGAGATCCTGCCGTAACCGTCCGATCGCTCTGACCCCCGAGGGGCGTTGGGTCATTTCGGCGGGGGGTGTTCCCCCGAAGGTGGGCAGTCAAAAATCTGACTTTTTACCCGCTCCGGCAGTTATGGTTTTGCCCTTTTGGGGAGGTGACTGGCTTGGCGCAGTGCGCACAGTGCAGTTTCCCCCACAAAAAAGGAAAATTGTCATTAGTAATTAATCAACGGTTAATTAGGAAATTAAAATGTTTATATGTATGTATTTATGTTTCATTGTGAAAGCCCTCTTGTTTCCCCCTCTTTGATTTCGTTAATTGTATTAGTAGATTTTAATTTGTAGCATTTACCTCGGGAAATGAAAATGTGGGTGATTTTGGCGATTCGAAATAAATGTTTCCGAAAACGTAATCTATCCTGTCAAGATTTACATGCAGTTGATGAGATTTGAATAAATATTCTCCTGCTTTTGAATTGGAACTTTTTGGACACTTCCGTACTTTTGTTGTAGAAAAAGGAGGGGAGGATTTAAATGAGTTTGAGTTCTAATTCTTTTGTACATCCATTTGCGTTAGATACTGCATGAGTTATTTATGGCTCTGTTAAAAAAACTGTCTAGCTATATCCATGCTCTTTAGGTCTTAACAATCGTTTAGATCCACTGAACATCTGATCTATATTGGATGCTCATTCACTGCATAGGCGATCTATTGTGTTGGAGCGACTTGCGAAGTGACTGCTCGGTTGGCAATGTCCTCATTTACATAAATTTTTAGACGTTCTAATTGCTAGAAATCCGGACATAATCGATCCTCGACGATAAGGAACACACAACCCTAATAAATTGACTTGGCTTGCTCCAATCATTTGTTGGGTACATCATTACTCATCACGAAGGTAATGAAAATTTATAAAATAAAAGGTAAAGTTTCTCTCCTTGCACAATCAATCCTGAAAAAAAGAAAAAAACAACAAATATGTCATAAATTGTTAAAGTCACAATAGAATAGACTTATATGATCAATATAAAAGGGAAATTACCTAAAATATCTCCTCAAGAGAAATTTGAGTCACTCGATATTTTGGCAATTTGGACAATATTTTTTAAAATTACAATCGAGATGATATGTCATGATCTCGAACGAATATGATTGGACTAGAAAGCTTACACGAAAAAAGTAGTAAGAAAATAAAGGAGGGGTTGGAGATTTAGCTCAAGCGAGCGAAAATCGAGGGGAGGCAGTTGGGCGACACGCGCCGTATCCCGCAAGTAGCCCTCCCCACTTCTCCCGCTCCCTGACTCAGATGTGGGAAAGGGGAGTTATGCTGTCAGTGGCAAATGGTGTAATTACGGGGCGAATCGGAGGGTACATATGCCGCCCGCTTCGCTCCGCCCTGTCCTCCGACCCCCATACGTCTCTCTCTCTCTCTCTCTGTTTCTCTCACTAACCGAGCAGAGTGTCCGATTGAGAGCTCGTAGAGAGAGAGAGAGAGCTTCGAATTCGAAACTCTCTCTTACATGTCAAAGCAAAACCCTCGTCCCCGAATCCTCCTCCCCGCCGAAACCCTAAATGCCTTCCTCCTCCTCCTCCTCGTCCTCCGCCGCTGCCGCCGCCGCCGCCGCCGCCCCTGCTGCCGCCGCCGGCGCCGCCGCGCGCGAGCTCCGCTCGGTGGACCCCGCCGTCTGGCGCGCGTGCGCCGGCGCGTGCGTCCAGATCCCCCCCGCCAACTCCCGCGTCTACTACTTCCCCCAGGGCCACCTCGAACAATCGCCGGCGGCGGCGGCGGCGGCTCCGGCGCCGATCCTCTCCCCGCTCGCCGTCTCGCGGACCTTCGTGCCGTGCCTCGTCGGGGCTGTTCACTACTTCGCGGATCCCCTCACCGACGAGGTCATCGCCAAGTTCCTCCTCCGGCCCGTGGTGCACCCCGGCGCGCCTCTGCAGCCGGAGAGCCCGGCCCGCGCCGGCAATGAGCCGGAGGAGAAGATCGTGTCCTTCGCCAAGACGCTGACGCCGTCGGACGCGAACAACGGGGGAGGGTTCTCGGTCCCTAGGTTCTGCGCAGATACGATATTTCCTCCGTTGGATTTCAACGCGGATCCTCCGGTGCAGTTGCTCTCGGTGAGGGACGTCCACGGCGCCGTGTGGAACTTCCGGCACATCTACAGGGGCACGCCACGGCGGCATTTGCTGACCACCGGGTGGAGCAAGTTCGTCAACAATAAGAAACTCGTGGCCGGCGATTCGGTGGTGTTCATGAAGAACTCGAAGGGCGACATGTTCGTCGGGATACGGAGGGCTGTCAGGAACAGCGGCGTGGATTGCGCCAGGTGGAGGGAGCAGATTGGCGGCGGAAGGCTGAAGGTAGAGGAGGAGAGTGGTCTGAGGGATGGATTTTCGAGGAATGGCCGGGGGAGGGTGTCTATGGAGGTGGTGGTGAATGCAGTGGAGACGGCGGCGCGGGGATTGCCGTTCGAGGTGGTTTATTACCCGAGGGCAGAGTCCTCGGACTTCGTTGTGAAGGCGGAGAGGGTGGAGGAGGCGCTGAAGTCGCTTTGGACGGCCGGGATGAGAATCAAGATGGCTGTAGAGGCCGAGGACTGCTCCAGGATGACGTGGCACCACGGGGTGATTTCCTCCGTCGGTGTCAACGAGAATGGACTGTGGCGGGGTTCGCCATGGCGGATGCTTCAGGTATGTAGAGTCATCACTGTTGTTTCCGTGATTTTGTACGGATAATCTGTACTTTCAGGCCATCTGCCCGCATGACCCGTCTTCCTTTTGAGTTTGTGCCATGATTTGCCTTACAATTGGTAAGGCATTTAATGTACATATCTGAACTTCTCATTAAAACATGATGTGTTAATTTTCTGAGATTGAAATGCATTAAAACATGATGCGTTCTGTTTTAGATTGGAATGCTAAGTCTTTAAGGTTCTGGAAATTGGTCTCTTGTAGTCATGAGTTTGCCTTCTTTAGACTCCAGACTCTTCTGTGGCTCTTACCTTAACAGTCTACTTAATTTGGGCATCCTTGATTCTGCATCACCATCTGCAACCAAATTATGACAGCAGTTCTGTAGATTCTTTTCCCCACTAAATATGTTGAAATAGGTATGTTTTGTTAAAGTAGTATGATAGTTTAATTGCTGGCATTACCTTGAATGAGCTATTGTATGTGGTTAGTTGTCTTTTTTCAGTGCATGAATGTTATATTTCTGTTTTCTGGTACTGTTGTATCTTTTTTGAAACTAGTCAGACCACTGAAACTATTTGTCACTGAGTTTCATATCTGGTTTGGCCTCTTGATGTCCTCCAGTCTCTCGTTTGTCTTTAATCATGCAGATATTAACCAAAAAAAAGAAAAAAACATAAAAGTTAAAATTAATTTGGGGTCAGAAAACTCTGTTACCAAAACAATGTTAGAACATAGATGTGGTCTAGTGCCTAAAGCATACAGTTTCTTAAGTTTTCAGTCATTTTGTATGTGGACATATAGTTAAAGTATTAATATCATTGGTTAATAGATCTCTCTGTAGTGGTTCCCCTGCTATTGCTGATGAGCATCATGGTAGAAACAGTAGCATTAGACACAAGTGTTATTCTTATTCAACAAAATATGGAGGTGCTATCCAGAAAACGAATCTGTTAAGTTACCGATTGTTCTGTTGTAGGTTACATGGGATGAACCTGAAGCTATGCAGGATAAGAGGTCAGTGAACCCTTGGCAGGTCGAATCCATCGGACCTGGATCGCCCCTTGATTCGGTGTATCCTCCGGTGAAGAAATTGAGAGTTCCTCTCAGATCTGCTTTGGGAACTGAAGGAGAATCCGGTCACTTTTTCGATATGGCTGGATTTACTAATCCTATGGTGCCCTACAGTTCATCATTTTTCAACTATAACACTCCCATTGGCATGCAGGGAGCCAGGCAAGATGCGTCTAGAGCATTTGGTTTAGTGAACTATGTGGATGAAAATCCCCCTATGTACACCTGTAATATCTTTGGCAACAATGTGGTGCCAAAGCCAAAACCTATCTGCACTGATCTCAATATTGGCAGTTCAGCCTCTGAAACCTTATCAACTGATAGCCCTAGTAGTTGGCATTCCTTTGGCTTAGAAATTTCTGGAAATCAGCAATGCAATACTTCAAAGATTGGTGGTGTTTCTTCCATCCAGCTATTTGGTAAGACTATTCATGCGATGAAGCCTGCTGAAAGCAATTTAGATGGTGTTGTTAGCCCATCAGATGATGGCTCCAAAAGGCCTGGTGAAGCTGGATATGTGAGCATACCACCAGATCTTTCTTTGACCTGCCTGAAGGCACGGTGACCCTTGTCAAAGAGCCTCAGTCGTTAGGACCTTTCTTCTTTGAGTGTGAGGTTCAGGCTATGGGTTGCAGATATATAGTTGTACAGGTATGCTCTCTCCAATATATATACCCTGCTTATTTCATTCAGCAACAGAGAAATTTATGTGACTGAATGATTGATAAGGTACCTCCTCCAATTGTTAAAAGATTTGGAGTTCTTATGTTAATTTTCCCAGTATCATAAGTGGAGATAGGAAATGGACTGGAAGTTTAGCTAGAGCTGCTAGCTATTTTCGTTTTAGACAGCAGTGTTTACTTTGGCTACCTGTAATATACCACAACTAATGAGTTAAGAGAGGGTAGATGCTGGAAATAAACTAGTACCTTTTTTCTGTTTATTGGTGATTAGTCCTTTGCCTTTACACCCTAGATGTGATTTTGCACAAAGCCCACGGTGAACTATGTCATAGTGAAACTACCAGAACTGCACTATGGATAAGATTTTCTGTTGAAATGCACGTAGACCTCAAGCATGACATATTTGACTTCTTATTCTGTAGCTTGGTACTGGCAAAAAGGGGAAAATGAAATAAAAAAGAAACCTGCAGCCTGGCGTCACATTTATTGGTACAGCTAGCATACACAAGCAATTGAATATGTTTATAGCATCAAATTAATTCAAAGTACACAGGCTTTTGACCTCGAGCATACGCCCTTCATTTTGGGTGGTAAAATGTCTGTTGAGCTAACAATTTCACGTGATAGGCGTCGTATATTTCTCTGTGTCATTATTGTGAGGTTATAATTGATCATCTCCACTCCATTCAAGTTTCTGTGACTCCATTTGCTTGTTGGCAGGTATCTTTTCAGGAACTCTGACTCGACCAGCGAATTTTGTCGTGGGGGAAGCAGAAGCCCATCCTCTTGCTTTAGGTAGTTAAAAAAACTCCATGACACTCTCATCGGACGATTGCAAAGTCTTAGTGTAAAGCTCCGTGCGGTTATGTTGGTTTTCCAGACATTTTATATCTGCTGATAGACTGTTGTTTGATGTTTTTCCAATCAACTGTTCAAAGCTGCCATTGCATTGTTTGCTCATGATCTCCTTTTTGCTGTCCTCTTTACAATAGTTTTTGAATACGGATTTGCAGACTGACCTTGCCATGCACAGGCATTTCTATGGTCTCTCGAGCAACCGGTCTCTCCGGTCCTAATTAATCATGTGGTCATTGGGTACGACACCTTATATTGGAATAACGACCAGGTGAACATGGCTAAATGCACCGTGACGGGGAATTGGTTCCTTGAGCATCTATAAAGAAACCCCCGCCATGCCAATTTGTTTTTTTGCATGAGCTTTTCCTAAGAAAACATTGATGCAGCTCTTTCTTCCTCTATACGCCATACACTTAGATCTTATGCCTAGTTTGGGAGAGGAAAATCAGCCTTAAAGTTGGAGCGAGTTTCCCATTAATAGTCGAATTTAAGATATTATGAAATAGGCGTTAATGTTTAGATTTACAATTTATCCTCTTTTGTGAGGATTTAATTTCTTTTTATAGAAACGCATGCGAGAAGCAGAAATTCTCTTATGTAAACTCTTGGAAAAGCACTTCCAAGAACTGCCCTGATTTTTCATCATGAAACGGTGTTTAGAGAATAACATAAAAAATTAGAATATAGTTGTATACACATACATATATATATATATATATAATATAAGCATTAAGGTTTACTGATGATTCATTTATTTCGTGGAAACAAAAACGATTTCAAAAATGCTTTTCTAAAAATGACTGTTTGCATCATTTGTAATGGAAAATTGTTTTCATTGTCAATGACAATTTCTATCTAGTTTATTTATTTATTTTTACTAGTGATACGAGTGATCATTTATGAGTAAATATTTTCTGAGTTATTCATTTTTCGTGAAAAAAAACGTATTTTATATATCAATTTAACCTCTTTGTTAGGAAGTTGCCATGTCTTTCCATCACGAAACGGAGTCTAAAAAGGAATAAATCGGAGAATAGCAACATAATAATTGAATAAACTAGAGTGCGATGGACCGGATCAAAAAACCGAACTGGAGGTTAAACGATTTTAGCTAGTTATCAAAAAATCGATTAGACAGGCCGGGTCCGATGCGGTGTCCGAAACTCTGCCCGAAAGAAAAACGAAGCGGTCCAATGGCGAAACCGAAAGGAGCGGGCCGATTCGATGAGGCCGGTTCGGGTTCTGGGCCCCCCGGGCCATCTTTTTCGAGCCCTCCTTCTCAGCTTCCATCCCATTCAAACGACTGCGGGTTCAGCTGCGGAGCGTCTTCTCGGAGGTCGAAGCCTTTTCGAGAGCGAATCCATGGCGGCTTCCATCTCCACCTCCGGCTACCACGCTCTCTTCCTTCCCCTCCCTCGCCTCTCCGCTTCGAAACCGTCCAGAACCATGGATTCCTCCGGCTCCCTCTCCACGGTCCGGGGCGGTTCGACCCTCGCCGGAGCGCGCGCGCGCGCAGGGTTCCCGTTCCCCCAGTCGCGCCGCCCGATTCGAGCGAGCGTGAGCAGGCAGCGTCGCGGACCGTCTCTCGCTTCTTCCCGTGGCGCCACCGAGTCGTTCGTATGCTCCTTCTTCTCTTTGCCCTGCTGCTTCGTATGTCAGGCTTGGTCGTGATTGATGCGTTGCTGTCCTGTTTTGCGATGAGACTTTGGGCTCCGGTGCATATGAATTGCTAGCGATTCTGTTGGTTGTTTTGTGACGCTTTGAGTCTCGGGAAGCGTCGCGATAGTTCTAGTTAACAATTCAGGGGTCTATAGAAGTACGCTCTGACTTTTTGTAATATGGGACTTCGCTGTAGAGAATTGAACTGGCTAATTCTTGGAATGGTTTCTGTCATTTGCAGTTCTTGTTTTTTGATTTCTTCAATTCGATATATCTGCACCGATCATTTGGAGTGGCTATCAGTCTACCTATGAACTAGCTGTCTTTGTTTATCTACTTCTCCTTCCAGTTTGACACTTGCACGCCGTTTGAGATGCCTAAAATTCTCAACTTTTAATGCGAATACTGCTTTTTAGATGTAGGGAAGTGGATGGTAGTAGGAGGGAAGTACTTCCCTCATGACTATTTTCATATTTGTATCTTGAAGCGAGAGCATTGAAGTGAAATACAACTGTAACATTCCCAAAGTATAAAGTGCAGCGCAAAGCTCCCGTTTGAGTACAAAATCATTTTAATTCTCTTCATTTGTTTTGATGCGTGTCTTCACTTACAGCCAACAAACAACGGATGAAAGTTCCACTTTCCCATCAACAGCTGTTTCCCTTTGATTGATTTCCTTGATAATGTGGAGAAAGCTTGAGTCACCCTGTTTCCTTTCTCTTTGATGCCTTGCTGTTTTTTGATGTCACATATATTTTTCCAGTTGATTAGTGGTGATTGTCCTCTTTTTGAAGTTGCAACAGAGATTCAGTTGCAGATTGAGAAAAAGGAAGAATGATTTACTATTTTTGACTAAAAGCTTTTGGAAAAGTTCTCAGGAAGCCAAATGCTGGCCGATCCTGTCAGATGCCAGAACTTCTTTCTTGCTGCTATGGCTGATGATACAACTGTTGTGCCGGAAAGATCAACATTACATGACATGCCTGAATCTGAAGATAGTGACAATAACCCCGCAGCCACTGATGGAAATGAAAAGGATAATAGTAGTGATCTGAGCTTGGATGACAATAAAATGCTTCGTGTATGTGACAAGCTGATAGAGGTTTTCTTGGTTGATAAGCCCACTCCTACTGACTGGAGAAGATTATTAGCTTTTAGTAAGGAATGGAGCGATATCCGTCCTCATTTCTTCAGACGTTGTCAAGAGCGAGCCGACAACGAAGACAATCCAGGGATGAAACATAAGCTGCTTCGGCTTGGTCGGAAGCTCAAAGAGGTGGCCTTTGCAATTCGTTATCTGAACACTACATTAGATATGAGAGTTTTCATTTCAAAAGGTTATACATGTTCACTAGATTTACGATTTTAAAGGAATGAAAGTTAGCCTGCACCTTGTATCCTTTGTATTGCAGCTTCAAATGTCATACTGATGGAATGTTGCATGTCTTGATTACTTTGCTGTGGTCCATCTCTTAAACTATCGCCTTTCCCTAAAAAAATTTGGCACTACTTGCTAGTTTGGACTTCTCGAAAGTAAAAAGGCAATTTTCTTGCTTTCTTGCCAAAATTTAGAATTGCTCAAATTTTAAGAAATTATGAAAATCTTATATGTCAATCTGTATGTCCCTATCGTATATTGTGAAATTTCAGGTGCTTAAAAATGAAAGAAAAGTCAAAGTGTGTGGACTGTAAAGTTTGAACAAAGTAAAAAGTAAAAAGTAAATGTCACTGAATCAGACCCTTAACTGTTTCTGACTCTACTTGGTGGATTCCCTTGGGCTTTTCTCTGCAGGTAGATGAAGACGTGCAAAGACATGATGAGCTTCTTGAAGTGATAAGAACTGCTCCATCAGAGATAAATGAGGTTGTTGCGAGACGCCGGAAAGATTTTACTAAAGAATTTTTCGTACATGTTCACACTGTAGCTGAATCCTACTATGACAACCCATCTGAGCAAAATGGTGAGACTTAATACTTTTTATTTAACCTGCTCGTGATTGATTAATGTGGTGGATTATAATCTCCATTGCTTAATGTATCCAATATGAAGAAATGGCAGTCAGTTTCAGCTAACTGTCAACAATGCACCCCTAAATTTATGCATGCCAAGTTGTTCTATGTGTTTTTGTGATGCACCTGCTGATGGCAAATCTAGTAATTGGTGTACACCGTGCTATGTAAACAAAGTACCTTCATGGTGACTGAATCGTATGGAAATCTCACAATTTTAAGCCCTGAAGTGGACCTGTGTTCCACTTTGAGCATTGACAAGATCTCTTTTGCTTTCTGTATGATAGCTGTTGCGAAGCTTGGGAACATGTGTTTGGCTGCAGTACAAGCTTACGATACTGCAACTGAAAGCATTGAAGCACTCAATACAGCAGAGTTGAAGTTTCAAGATATTATCAACTCTCCCTCTTTAGATGCTGCTTGTAAAAAAATAGACAATCTAGCAGCAAAAAATGAACTCGATTCAGCATTGGTGTTGATGATTACAAAAGCATGGTCAGCAGCCAAGGAATCGAACATGATGAAGGATGAGGTACAACAGTTCTTAATCTAACTTTTTATCTACTGTCACTTAATTGAGAATGCGCTTGTGTATCAAAAGTGGCATCTAGGAGGAAGGGATGAGGAAAAGAAACTTGATTATGGGAACTAGGGGAAACCAGAGGATCTATTCCATGATGAGTTCAGTTATTGTAGTTCTTTCATCTATTTTACTAAAACCTAATGGTAATTAATGATACTAAATTCGACTGTCAGTATCAATATAGCAGTTTTTTAGTGAACACTTCATGGTCCTAGGCTAATGGCAGTTGATTTAGTTGTTCATAATGCTCTTTTACTATACATTTTGATAGGTTGATGCATTCCACTCTTTTTCGGGTAAAAACCAGGGAAAGTTTCTTTCTTTTTTCCCGCTTTGTTTCACTGATTTTAAATACACAAATGGGTGTCCTGCAGTTGAATTTACTTTTCCATATCTTGTTATGGATTAAAGCTGCAGTCCCTCAACTTCAAGTCTATGAAATGCTGCCCCCAAATCCTGTCTCATCCAACAGTTCGGGATGAGTTCAGGGGAATTTTTGAAAATGCTTGTTTAGTTGGTCGTGGTTTCTTCTTTATTCCAGGTCAAGGATATACTGTATCATTTGTACGTGAGTGCAAGAGGCAACCTTCAAAGGCTGATGCCAAAAGAGATAAGGATATTGAAGTACCTTCTCACCATTGAGGATCCCGAGCAGAAAGCTTCTGCCTTGAAAGACGCATTTACCCCCGGAGAAGAACTTGAAGGGAATGATATAGACTGCCTCTACACGTATGTACAGGAAGTATTCCTTGTCTATTGGTCAAGCCATGAACTGCATGTTGGTCAAATGTATTGCATGGGCATTGTGAGTTTAAATGGGAAATGAGATTAAGTGAGTAAAACCAACAGAAATGTCTAGGAAAAGGAGAGGAAACTATAAAAAGAAATCATTGAGGGATGGACCATTGTAACTTGGGTGCCATTTTGCTGTGGCATATTCCAACTAATTGAAGAACTGCCCCTGATTCTTTTACTGTAAAAACTGAAGGCCAGTTATTTTTCGTTAGATGCGTCATAATTGTTTCATTTCCAATCTGCAGGACTCCAGAGAAGCTTCACACGTGGATAAGGACAGTGATAGATGCATACCATTTCAGTCGGGAAGGTACTCTTATCAAGGAAGCTAGGGATTTGATGAACCCGAAAATCATTGAGAAGTTAAAGGAACTGAAGAAGCTAGTCGAAGACCAATACATGTGAATCTCAAGGATGAGTCTCTTATTGCAGATGCTGATCCAGCAGTGGTCATATTGAACCAAGGTCGCTTAGTTTCTCGGACTGTATTCTTTATCTTTTGATATTGCTTTACGGTGTATAATCACATCCTATCCTGAAAGAATCATGTCCATAAAGCTTCACCTGTCCCATCCTGAATGAATCATGTCCATAAAGGTTCACCGCATTAGATGCTGATAGGTTCAACATTTTGTTCTACGATTTTGTCATATGCAGTGTTTGCGGATTTGTATCCTCTGTATCTGTACATACCACTGTATAACTTGCAAGCTAGGGGGTGTAAAAATGTTTGGAATTGTTCCCGCTCCACTCTCACCCAAGGAACTTGATTGTTTGCTTCTCGATCTGTAGATGCTGCTGCCCTTGAAGCAATGGAGGCTCTTCTTTGATTAACTTTCTGGGGGATTTGAAGTGGGCTAAGATGAAGCAATATGCAGTCAACATAATCGGGTTCTGAGATGCACAGAAAACGTGCTTTTCGATTTTGCAGGTTATGTTTTATTTAAATGAATTGGAACAGGCGGAACTCTCAGTTGGACCATTGTTCAGCAGCTTCATTAGCTTGTCATATACCCGAAGCGTATCTAATGTCCTGCGGCATCACGGTCGGCCTTGTGGTCGTGATTCGTGAGAGTTCATCATGGTAGCTGCTCTTTCATCTAAACTTCATCTTCCTAATCTCTCGCGTTCCATGTATTGAAAGAGAAATATGCAGGAATTAGTTTCTTTCCGAACCCTTCATTGCAAAATATATATGATGAAGTAATGATTTGTTCACATTGTCAATGTTAACTCAATTTTGTTTCCGAGGTTTCCGAGAAAACTTAACGAATATGGAAAGTCCTTTTTTCGATGCGTGAAAATATCAAAAATTTATTTGTAGAAAATTCTTCTACTCTAAACGGAAGACTTCGGTGATGATTTATGTAAAATATATGCCTACTTTGGGTTTCAACAAGAAAAAGGCGCCTTACTCCTTGTCGCACGTACTGTGCACTCAATTTTCTAGTCTGAGGACTCAGCAAAATTAATTCTAGAGAAAGCTCTAAATAAGAGTTTGGAGTGCTATCATTTTCTCATTTTCTCAAATAAGAGCTCAAAGTGAATTTGATTTCAAGTAAGGAATCGAAGTGTCCTTGTTTTCTCAAATAAGAGTTTAAAATGATCATATCAATCTAAAAAAGAGCCTAACTTTATTGCGCAAAGAGCATTTTTGTCTTTTACCTTTTCATACTAAAATAAAATTTCCTCATATATTATTTGTTTTTGTTTTTCATTTATTTTTCCTTTTTCCTCTTCTCTCCAATGGTCATGGCGAAGGTTACCAAACTTAGGTAGGGCCCACCTTTGCCAATGTCGGTCAAGGATTGCCTTCAGTGCCTTTGCCGGTGTTGGGCAAGGGTCGTCCTCGCCCTTGCCCTGCCTAGGGCAGCTCTCGCCTGAGGTTAGCGACCTTCGTCAACCATTGACAAGGAGCAGCGATGTTTGATGGAAGGAAGAGGAAAAAATAAAAAATAAAAAGTAAAGGAAAAATAAAATTATATATATAATTATAATTATGATTTTTTGACTAAAATACTCCTTCGATGATCAAGATAATCATTAGCCGGTCAAAAGTCCTTATTTGAGACGATTTGACCACTTTAAACCTTTATTTGAGATTGATATGGGCAGTTTAGGTCATTATTTAAAACAATATTCACTTTGGATCATTATTTAAGAAACTGATAATACTTCATGCTCTCATTAGAAAATTTCACTTAATTCTATCATGCTTTGGTAAAATATATCGATATCCTTCTCCGTGTTGGTAGTTTTCATTTAATTTGCTAAGGGTCAAAAAGATTGTTAGAAAGAAAAGGAAACCGTTAACTTTTTCATTCTTTAACTTGTCTGTGTCTCACCAATACTTCTACAAACTTTTATACTCTTTTTACAATCTGCAAATTAGCAATTTTGTACTACTTTACCTATTTTTACTTACACGATTCGAAATTAGTAACTTTTATATGAAATTAACAACATAAATTAAAATGATTTATCAATTTTTGTCAAATTAAATTACCAACTAATTTTAGGATATCAACTCTCATTTAAATCACTCATCAATATTTGATTGTATTTTCATTATCAGCTTTTCTAGATTCGTTAATTTTTATTTATCTTGATTAACGACCCCATATATTTCCAACCTAAATTAACTTGCTCTTTCAACCAGAACTTAAATTAACTTCATTCACCAACTCTCTTTCAATATTACGATAAAATATGAGATACCAACTCAAATTTGATTTACTTATGGACATTAATTTGTCATCCTTAAACTTTTATTTTACTTTTCTTATCTACTACTTGGACTTACCCACCTTTTTTTTTTTCCTTCTTTCAAAAATTACCGATCTTTAATAAGTTACTTAATTCTGATTAAGTGATCAACTATTGGATTAACAGCTCTCGTTGAATTACTTTTTACGGAAAAAGAGAGATTTAAATAGGAAGCAGAAACTACTCAACCTATACATCATAGATGTTAAAATGTGAAAGTTCTCATTTTGAAAATTACTTATAAAAGGCGACAATTCCAGTTTATTAAGGAATAGTATAGTAACCGAGATAATACTAAAGCTTCACATTATCGCTCTTATATCCGCAGCTTATCACAAAGACCAACTAACAGACTGGCTGGACAAAAAGAAAAACACACGTTTAGAAAGGATATGCAGCATAAGGCCGAGAATGAAGTATCTCTTTAAGTAGCTCTTGCCGAAAAACTACAAATTCTAAGGATTCACAGTCGCCTTATGCTAGCAAAATAGGAGGGATTCCCATCCCAATCTCCCTAAGAAAATATAGTATAGCAAGAAAGAAACGAAATGCAGAGCGGGGAAGGACAAGATTGTATCTGTGACTTTCTATTTCATCAATAAGTTTTTGCCTCAAGCTATTGTTCATGTCTTAAATGAAGGTATTATGATAGGATTTCACTAGTAAAAGAAATGTTTAATTGCGATAAGATACTACATTTTGTCAGACAAAGGGCAAGCTAGATCACCCGCATGAGAAGGTTCAGTTTAAGACTGCAGCTTTTCCTCACGCACCGGTGCCTACTGGGCAAACTTGTGATTACCACCCCCACCGCAATGCAAGTGGGATACACCGAGCCTAAGTTCCTTCTTTGTGGACTAACCGAGGTTTCCTGAGATTGAGGAGCGATTCAGGAGTTGAACCTGTGACCTTGTCTTGCAAACCAAGTCTTGAGCCACTCGACCAACCACTGAGGCGATGGGATAAGACACTACATGTGAAAGGGTTATGGCCACAAAAACCAGATAAACCATCGACATGGTTTTCCATCTACTAACAAATTGTACCATCATAACTAAGGATCTGTTTAATAAAATCTCTCCAAGTGAAATCACTAAAGGGGAATATGCTCTAAGAATGAGTGCCTTCTATATATAAAACCGAGTACTGATCACATTTATTGACTTCAATACTTATAGGCCATAATATCCGAATATCTTCATTCTTCACCAAGTTTTCCCATTTTACAGAAACAACCATATAACACCAAAATTCAGCTGATGTTAAGAGGCAAAAAGGCTTACCTGAAGAAAATGGTAAAGTAGAAACAATCTTGAATAACTACAATAGGATAACTACAGCTGCCCTTATTAATTATTCCTTTTCACAAGCAAGTTTTTCCATGAAAAGATAAAAGTAAATAAAATAAAAATTCCAAACCATAACGTTGTAGTGGGAGTAGAAAATTAGGAACAGTATGCAGCGCACGAATTTGCTAAAACAGCAAATAGGCAATGCTATAAATATTGCATAACCCTAGGAAAAGGAGCATATCAATATTCCTGAACTTTAACTTTTCTCCAATCATTGAATGAATTTCAAAATAATAGTAACTTACTTACCTGCCTTGGAAAGGGCAGTGTTCTCTTTCTGAACAAAATTCATGAGCAGCAATTTCCCGTCCCTCATTCTGTTGAAGCATAATAAAGTGTCGAGCCATATGATATACTTCACACATATCTAGAAGACATCTTAAATTTAAATAGACAATCAAGTCCCATCTCACATAATTGGATAAAATCTTCAACCCCATGCCATACTTCCAATGAAATTTTGTGGTTATTTTCCTCCCTCCCTCCCTCCCTCCCTCCCTCCCCTCCCCTCCCCTCTGACCAAGGGAGAAAATCATAATGAAATTGTAAGATCTGCTAAATTGTCACAACACAACAGTAATAGATTTATGACACTACACCAACTTAATTCAGATAACAGAGCAAAGCTTCCATGCTCTATATAGCCTTATCTGAACTTGTCTAAATACTACATGCGGAAAGAGGATTTCTCCTTCTTCCTTTTGAAAGAAATCTTCCATGTGAGTGAAAATACACGCTAGGAAGAATATTGTGGACATCATCTTGTGAAGTGGTCGCTATTCATGTGATTTTGCAGACAAGGTAAAGCAAGTAGGCATGGTTCATTAAGCAAGTAGGCACAGATTATATGATAAGTCAACATGTATTCAACATGAACTGGTCACTATTCACATGAAGAAGGCACGTGTAAAAATGAACCAAAGCTCATACGAGAACACACATGTTAAGCGGCAGCAATCTCCCTGTCAACTTAATCAACAGGTGCAGGAATAAGAGAAAAACATGATCCCTTAAATTTAGAGATTGTAAGATAAGAACCAAAACTATAAAAGGAATCAACTGAGTTTCATCCCACCATTTTGCTGAACTCGAATATGAGCTCTCATTTCAGATGCACATGAAGATTTTGCCTCCAGATAAGCTGGTACGTCTACTTAACAATGTAAAAAATACACAAATCCCTCTACATTGATTGCTCATCCCTGTCATAATTCATCTGAAAGTTGGGTCAATAATGGAGTGGAGCAATCAAACAAGAAGGACTGGTTTCAATTGGAGAAAGACTCGGCATATAGAGATATTAGCAAGTTCGTTCAGTCTCTTCTTCCCTGCCCAACTGATTGACTCCTAAAGAAAATGTCAAATAGTCAAAAGCACATGCCCAAAAACTCCATGGAGAAAGAGAGTCAAAATTAAATACCATTACTTACTAGCTCAATTGGAAAAGAGACAAGAAAGCAAACTATTGTTAAATGCAATATCATGCCATCACCACAATATGCATTGAAAATCAAGACACTTCACGCACGTATATGGAGAAGGTGTTCATTTACATATAAAACCAGAGGAAGGTTTGTTTTTAAGAATCAGAGAGCGCTATTTATTCGGGTGCTTTAGGTATTGAGCACATTCATCTAAACATGGCTGTCCATTCACAAAATGGTGTTCCAAATACTTTAAGGACATAAAAGCACCAAATACCAGTTTAGAACAAATTGAACTGTGAGAGGTCAATGCAAAATACTTCAGAAAGCTGAAGATCAACGAAATATCTCAAAAATTGTAAGAGCAAAATATTTGATCATGTATAATCAAAGGCACCATATAGCTACTAAGGAGCTCCAAAACAAAGAACTAAACAAACTAAAAAGATATCCAACCGTACCATACAAGCATGCCAAAAAAATGAAAGTCATGAAGCAAGCTCAACCTGACTGGAGAATGTGCAATTAAAAATCGAACCATAGATAGATAAGTTTAGCCATGACCAGTAAAAAAGACACTCACATCTCTGCTGGTCTCATGGAAACTGTGGATTGGAAAATTTCTGGGACTAACTAGAATCAACAGTTATGTTGATATATAAACTGCAACTGAGCCAATTAATAAAAGCAAACATGTGCTCCAATGGAAACATAATCTGCCTCCAACAAACACTGAATTGGGTAACACTCCAAAAGCTTCAAGAACTATAATATTTCTTTTCGAACTCTCTTTCAGAATGCATTACAGCCACGAGGAGTAATATTACAGTTGCCTCAAGAGCACCGACAATGTCGTTCTGTAAATGAAATTGGAAAATATGACACAAATGCTAAGGCAAAGAGGTATTGCCAAACTCTAAAAAAACACCTGCCCTAAGCAGTTATCACGTCACAGAAATTGAGAGAATTGAAACCTATGGGAATTGATCAATCATGACAATTAGCAGTATCTATGACAGGTTGAACATCTTGACAATTTATATTTTCATGAGCAAGAATCTTCTAAGTGAATTGAATGTTTCTCAACTAGAAGTTTGACGAGGGGATCCTCCACATCACTGTCAACCTGGGTCTTGTCTCGGCAAACTGGAACCTTTCCATCACCTGTGACGACGACGACCTCCTCTTTCCGAGTTAAAAGCTCATTGGCCACTACCACATGCATTTTGTACTTACTAAGAGCCATATCTGCCTTCTTCAGCAGGATGTTCTTATCAGTCTCTAGCTGTCATTTAGAAATAAAAAAAATTTGTATCAGGGATTCATATCAAGTCTCAATCAAAGATACGCTGGGTGATACCTTCAGCAAATTTTAAACAGGAGAACAAAGTAATGTCCAATTAAGAGTTCACATCGCTGCCAGGGAAAATTTGCAGCTGGCTCAGATGAGCAGCTGCCAAGTTGCCACTCATTACCAACTCTACTTGTTAATATAACAAGGAAAGGGAGCTTGTGTAATTACTCCAACATGCATTTGTTGAATTATTTTCTATATTTCTAGGACCTTCATCATCTATTCAATACTCTTGCTGGTAACAAGTTACATTTTAGTTGCAAATGCTACTATGGTAGAAGCTTATGCTGCAGGCAATTATATTTCCCTGAATCAGTAAAGATTTCAGATGATGGCATAGCTAAAATATTTGAATCCCAAGGAAGATAAATCAGTCAGTATGTCTAACTTTGGGTTTTTTTTTTCTCAACATTAACTGGACCACGAGTAAACCTTACAAGATCGATATTTTTACAGGGCATGTGGCAAGGAAATGGTTTTCATTGTGGACAAACACAGCATTGTTTTCACTTTGACTGCACTTTTTTTAGATAATTATCTTCATTAAACTGGAAGGACAATAATGTTTAATGCTGTTTTACTCAATATCAATAACAATCATCCATAAAATCTAAGAGTATTCTCCATGGACAGGGTTTTTTGGTAAATGGATGAGAATCCTCCATGGATAGGGTTTTTTGGTCACTAGAGTTGGACGATTTGTCCTTCTGACATACATGCTATTGAATTTATTATGATGCTTTTTGGACAGCAAACTTCAATAACTTCTAATGAAACTTATGGTTGCACCAGAATGAATAGATTGCAAATAGCTGACCTTAAATGAAATGCAATAGGCAAATGGAGCCCACTCTTTTCTCAAGACAGCTAGCATTTTTGGAACTTGAACGAGACTCATATCAAGCGGACCTGATCCTGACTGTATCTTGTGTTCTGCCTGTACAAACATGCAACTTCCAAGTTAAAAAGAAAGGGTAGAATACAAAATTAGAACACTCTAATCACATTTTTAGCTATCTATAGAGTTAAATGAACTGAGACTACAGCTGGTGAGCAAATGTGATTTAAACCAGCCAAAGTGACAGAGGAATCCAATTTAATGGCTTAAAACTAGCCAACCTAATCTTAGAACACTGCGATGATGACTAAAAATCTACTTCTTAGTAACTAATGCTGATGCGCAGTGTAAGAAGAACCAGTTCTTCTGACTTAACCTACCACAAGAGAGAATTGTCTAGGTATTCCTACTCACTTCAGGAAGCATTCAGGGACACAAAGATTTTGCAAAGATAACCCTCGACAACTTTCACTCCTCAGAGGTTGGTATTCAAACATGAAAGTAGCCAAATGACAAGGAATGACTACTTAATTCACTTGAAATGATAAAACAGGGACATCATCTTCTAAAAATATGGCAAGAAGGGGGGGAACCGGTGTAGCTTCCCAATTTAAGCAACAGCACTTCACAATGAAGGCATCCATGTACTTGACATTAACACATGGAGGCGGGAAAAGCTCTAGTGCAGAATGAATTGAAAGAGTTTCAGCAAAGACCTAAACAATTACCATGCTTTTCCAAGGTACATAAAAATCAGACACTGCAGCTGCAAGATAAAACATTGCATGTGGCCCAAGAACCCTAAGTGATGTTGCAACCATCTGTAACATCTGCACAGACCAAATCGTTGTTATGTGTGCATGAACAACCAGATCAAAGAGCAATAAATTTTCATAGTGGAATAATGACCACACCAATGAGTAAGCAACAAATGTTCTGAAACTTCACTGTAAAGAGAAAGGTTCTCTAAAGGATACAACAAGACTGGGGAAATGAATCAAGTTGAAGGAATTTTACACTAGAAACAGAGAGATGCCTTTATGCAAAACTTCTCATGTCTATCATAATTTTATAATGCAGGGGGTCCGTGTTATATCTTTGCCACCTAAAATCTAGCATCTAACATTAATGAGATGCTCTAAATGAGAGTAAACAACCATTCTAGTTTGTTTCATATTGAGAAAACATATTTGATTTTTAGAATTAATCACCTAACTAATATATCACTTCTTGCCATGTTAATTTTTTCATATTATTCTTGGTTATTCCAAGCAGACAAGGGAAGAAGAAAGGAGGAGGGGGCTGGGGGCCTATGAAGCATCAAATAATTCATAAGCTAATCATTAAATTCACAACACAAGCAAAGAAAGTGCATCGATCTATTAGTTTACATTTGTTTAAGGAACTTGTTGGTTAAGCCAACTATATAAAGTACATACATGTCTTCAACCTATTGAAAATAGGTAAAGCGCAGCAATTACATGCATCACAAGACATTCGAACGTGCAAACATTACCTTTACATCCTAAAACCACATTAAGTGTAGCTAATTGAATGTTCTAAGGACACTCATAACAATTTTAAAAAAGAAGGTGCTATTATAAACATTAAAAAATGTTCATAAGCTATGTAATAAAATCACCAATCAAGAGATCAAAGTGCATTCAACATTTATAAAAAAAAAAAGAAAAAAAAAGAAACAAGAAGAAAAATCAATGGGAGCAGTCTGTAGGTTCAACAAATCCTGCCTCTGACATAGTGCACCGCATAAAGTCCTTAAAACGGCATTGTGCATGATTAACTGAGAATAAAAAGTCCAAGAGACCTTTCTCGATGTTGCTCACGTAATTGCCATATTAGTAAGAACATAAAAATTAGTGATACAAACCTGAAGATATTCAAAAATGGTTGTGAAGGGAAGTTTCAGCAATAGTCCTTTTTCAATTACCTAAAATTGGATACAACCACATAATGAATCAATCTCAAAATAAACAAACTGTTCACCATTACATGACAAGCTAGTGAAGTCAAAACATCATAGGATAATTATAAATGGGAAGAATATTTAGAAAACTCAATTTAAGAAGCATGTATGAGTGTTCCATACATTGTGATGATCACTGATAGCCATCTTCACAGCTTCAGAATGTGGCTCCCTCACTATAATTTAAGAGAAACTGATTCAATAGATCATATGATCGGATGACCATAATTTTTGTAGTGAAGATTAAATAGATCATATTTTTATGGGATGAGCATAATTTGAGAAATTATGGAATTGTCTGCATGGAGAAGACGCATTTTCTTAATGAAAATGCATCAACCTTCTGCAGATATAGCAAGACCGAAGTCAAGAGGAAAAATATGTTGCAAGTTTATTCTCTAAGGGCTAAATACCCTCTAATTGTTTGTTTGACCACTGCTATCACAATAAGGTTCTACAACAGAAATATCAATCTATATATATATAAGCACCATGGGAAGTCTTTTTTTTTTCCTCACTTTTATCATTTGAATGAAGTAGCACAAACCTTTAACGTGGGACTTGTCTATAAACTCGAAACATTCAAGGAAGGGATCATCTGGCAAAGATCTACAAAAGGGCTGGCAGGTTCCCCTGGTTCAAAAGTGGAGAGAAAAAGGAAAGAAAATTGACATTTCATTGTCTAATACCATTGACTCTTAGATTGACTGTTAGTAATTAAAAAATCACATGGTTAACTATTACCTGCGATACAGAAAGATAACCGCATAACCTGCCTTCAAAAAGTACCTGCAACATATCAACAGTTGGACTTCTTTGAAGAAAGCTGACTTCGAACAATGGGCAATGACCACTCAATTACGGGTGAAGCTGTCATACTCAGTGGAAGCTGCTCCTCGATGGCCTGAGCTGAAGTTATCAATGTAGCGGACACAGCGCTGCTCTAGAGGGACAGTCGTTCCACCCGAGGTCACGCAAACAACTCGGTTAGCTCTTCCGTCTCCTGCATTAAGGGGGAGAAAAAACAGCTCAACAAAAGCAAGTGAAGAATCAAAGGGCAGAAGCATAAAGTCCAAAAAAAAAAAAAAAAAGCAGCTCACCGGTCGGTATTGAATTCTTGTCGAGAAACTCCTTCAACTTGTCTGTGATTTCAAGACTATTTTTCAGCGGAGGAGCTGAGTCGAAAAACGACTGTATGTCTGCACCAGACGTGTGCTCCTCCGCTGCTTCCGGACCACTCTGTGAAGCCATCGCGAATTCCTGCAGGGCCCAGATCACCAGACGACATCATATTCCAGAAAACGCACGGAAGGCAAAAGGCATTCCTTGAATCGATAACAGCTAAAAACAAGAAAACCCAAATAAAATCCTCAAAAAACACATTAATCCAGCGAAGAGGTTTGCGACCCCAGGCGTATCTACCCATTCCCCAACTACAATCCAGCAAAAGCCTTGCCGATCACTCCGCATTCGACATCAAAAGACGATCTTTCCAGCAGAAAGCCAACCGCCCGAACAAAAAAGAACTCCTCAGGAAAATAGACAAGGGAAAACCGAGCAAGAATCTCGTAATCCACCCTCAATTCTCCGGAAAATCGAAGCCAAACGCATCCTAATCGGATCCAAGTACCTTGGAGCAGCGAGTGCAGCGATCGAGTTCGCAAACCACGCACGCGCCGAGAGAGAGAGAGAGAGAGGAGGAGGATCAATACGAAATTGGGTGGACTGAAGTTAAGTAAGAATCGAAAGAGAGGTAGGTGAGTGCTAAAATAAGATTAAAAAATAGTCTGGTCAATTCCCGCCGGAATAGACCGATCTAGAACAGTCGATGTTCCGCATCAGTTGATTTTGTCTCGAACTCATCGCCGATCGATGTTGAAAGCAAAAGAAAAGTACCAAACACGGGCCCGCGCGTTAATTGTTGCGTTTTTTTTTTTTTTTTTTTTTTTGGGGGTCAAATGTTCGGTTTCTCATTGATCATTTTATTCTGGTACTTGAATCAAAACAACTTCGATGTAAATGAAATGATAGATTTTCATAGGGATGGGATACATAGGAAGTGAGTCGATGGTTCTAGTTGGGGCCGTTACTAGTTATTTTTATTTAAATTCTGGAAAAATTCAATTAAAGATCAAGAGGGTCAAAAGTGGATTTTTGTTTTAAATAAAATCTTGAAGTGTTACCAAATACACCCTTAATCTTATTTAAGGCCATGCTGCTTCTCCGGAATGTCCGTGAATGTTCTGTGTTGGTCGAAAATTGAAAACCAACTTTTCTAATTCCGAAACATGGGACTCGGGAATGCAGGTCTCAACGTCAACTGCCGGAACACCATCTTCAGCTACCCACCAAATCGCCACCACCTCCATCCACCGATCGGCCTCCCGACGACGACGGAGCCTCAATATGGCCCGACATACACTGAATGCTAAGAGCTACTGAGGAAGGAAGCTCCAGGCGCTTCAAGACGTTGCCAGATATTCAGCGATATGTATGCCTACCACCGACATTCGTCCACAAAACCGGGCCGTTCTCGTCTACACGTTTTGAGATCGGATGATATCATTGACTGTTTCTCGGTCGCACCTTTTGAGGCATTTTATCGAACAGTGCACGTGCAATGAATAGCGATTCGGTCGCTCATCCACGCGAAAACAGAGCGACAAAGAGGGAGATGGTGTTACCCGGTTGATGAAGCAAGTCGGACCAGTGGGTAGAGATGGAATCGGCGAAGGAAGTTCCAATGGCGGCTCGCGACGATGATCAGCGTCGGAGGAGGGATCTCGAGCAAAAAGACTCGATCTTTTCGCGTTCTCACGCCAAGAAAACCCAAAAACTGGAGCTGAGCTTTGATGAACTGCCTTAGGGACGGGCAATAGCGTCGATCAATGGCGGTGAAACCGTGTCTAGTAGATCTGGAAAATCCAAAATCGAAGAAGAAGACAGTTTCTTCCAGAGGATTTCCCAAGGTGACTCTGAAAGTGGGCTGGAGGTGCAGTGGACGATTTAAAAATCCACGTTTATTTCACTACATCAACTAAAGCTGAGGAGGCGTCAACCGATTCCATTATACATTTGAAAGATTTTTGTTAAATGGTCAAATGCATAAACAAAATTTTAAAATTGAATTAACAAACGAAAAGAACAGTACCAAGATGCCATTTCCTATTATTACTGAAAAAAATTTAGGGTACAAAAGTAGTCTTAAAAATAACCACTCTTCTAAAATAAAATCGATCAAAGAGGAATATCATCTATCGACAACTCAAATGACAAAAAGAAAACAAAACATAAAATTAACAAAAGGAACTTACCTACCAATTCTCTACCAAAATGAAAACATTAAAAAAATGAGAAAATTCGAGCATCATACAACATATCATCCCCTTCACTATACCAAATCTGTTCAATTTAATCTACATGAGTGAGATTGTTAATACCAGTCAAGGATTAGACCTACGAAAATAATCCTGAAAAATCAGTCAAATTTCTGATATCAAAAGAAAAAAAGAAAAATTACAAACCCTATGGAAAAAGAAAAAAAAATCCATTCACCAAACTCTCATCCTAAATGGGGAAAGAAAAAAGTGAAAAGAAAAGGCATGAAAAATGCAGGACAACCCGAGAGCATTGTCAAACCCGTTGACCCAACCACTTCCTTATGGTCCTCGGCGACAATGGCGACAAAAGACATGTGAAGTTCGTTCCTTCAGACGTTTCTGCAAGGGAGGAGGGAGAGGGCTCTAGCGTTTCTTCGAGACGTCTCTAGTCTAATCCTCCGCCCAGATCGGTCTCCACCGCTTCCGTTCCCAACCGTGTTGCAGAAACCGCCGCCGCCCACCACCCTTCCGCCGCCGCAAGCCTCGAGCTTTTTTGCTCTGTAAGCCCGTGCCTTCTCTCGAGGAGAATGGCCGTCTTCATCTCCAGCCGCGCCGTCCTCGTCCCCCGCCTCTCTCCTTCCCCTTCCTGTCCCGCTTCGAGGCAACCCATTTCGCCGCTTCGAGGCTGCGGCCAATGGGAGACGTGCGTCGGGCTTCCCGCCGCGCTCCCCAGTTCCCGTTCGATTCGAGCGCGCCGGAGCCGGCCTTTTCCCGGATGCCGTCTCGCTTCTGCTCCGTACTCTGCCCATTCTTCGGTATGCTTCCTATAATTCGGCTGATTTGCGTGCAGGATGCGCGATCGACGCGTGGCTCTGCGGAAATTTCTCGGCTCAATGCGAGAACTTTTCATCTGAATTAATTGGTCAGATTCTTGGTTCTATGATTTAGCAGCCTATCTGCTTATACTGTTGGCTTTGGAGTTGCTTTGCTTTTGTATTTGTCGTGGGTCCTGTTCCTTCTGGTTTCTCTTGCTTATAGTTTTCACGGTTCGTAAACGTATAATGAACTGGATTTGCATACTTTTTTAGGATGATCTTGGAGATTACATTGGAGCAGGTAAGCTCTAGTTGGCCTCTTCCTTATAGAAGATAGAGTGCGCTCTGGTCATACAGCGATTTCTCCTACCCTTACATTTTGTTAATGGCTGATAAAATTATTTCTCAGGAGTGCTAGATAAAATTTAGGTTGGTTGGTAGGTGGAATATTGTGATGAGGACTGCCAACGCCATCTTCTCCTCCTTGACCAGCCCTACGACATCAAGTTTTGTCTTTTCGAGATATTGAAGCTGACTTGGTTTCTAGTAGCTGCATATCTCATGATATGTTTTTTCTGGATCGTGGTAGGCTAGAAAAGAAGGTTCTGGAAATACGGCATATGAAGTGGCACACTATTATGCCTTGAGTGTTTCAAAATATGCTGGTAGTGTAACCACTAATTCTTGGCTTCCTAGGATGGAAATACAGCTGGCACATTTTCCTTGCATTGATCAGTACTAAGCTGCCTTTTAGTAAGTGTTGCTTTATGGGCATTATAACTTAGAACAAATCCTTCCATTATATGTTCTTTAAGGTTTGGGACACCAATTGCGAGAGGTAATGTGGTCAGACGAGTCAAGAACTAAGAGAAAGGCCGTGCAGGAATTTACTTTAAATTAATCAGTAACAGTGCCTTCTTGTTCAATTCAAAACTTTGAGCAGAGCCCATGCCTTCTAAAATACTTCAATGTTTAAATTACAGTGACCATGGCCCATACAAAAAATTCATTAAGCACTGTACCAATTATCATACTGTTGGGCTATTGGATCTTTGAATTGGTCCCATTGACAGTGTAAGAGAATGAGTGTGTCATTTGAGAGTGTAGGTTTCATTGGCAATGATACTGATATTTGCAAGGGCTAATTGATGAGTTGCCAAATTTGTTTATATTGGATGGGAGAAAGGGACAGAGGATATTTTATATATGTAACTTATCTTTAGATGGTAGATGCTTGGAGAAATGAATCTAGAACTTCCTTTGATGCGCGGCAAACTGTTTGAGGAATCTGTATCATTCATTAGATTACTATATGTGAGTCTTATGTTAAGTTCAATGGCTCTTACTTAAAAAGCCCATGGGTAAACTGTAGATATTGGCAGGAGTTTGAGTAGTTTGAACTCACAATTTACTTACAGAAATGCCAAAAGTTTTCGTTGTGGAATGTGTATGGGATTAGAGGAAAGCTCACTCCATGCTGCTGTACAACAATTTATATAGAAGTGCAGTTCCCATCTTAAATCTCCAAAGAGGGGAAGTTGGGCTTATGTGCATGCTTTACACTAACTCTTCCAGTATGAGCAGAGACCATAAAAAACTCTCTTTTCTGTTTTTATTTATTTATTTATTGTCTAAGCTGGTTGTAGATCAGATTATGCCAAAAAATGAAAGAATACAAGAGGTCCTACTAATGGATTAAGGTTAACTTTTATTATATTGGTTTTACTATCAAATTAGAAAGTACTTAAATCATATGATTTAACTAGTGAGTGGATGGCCTGAGTGGTTTGCATGATGCTTTAAGGGATGATATAAAGTTATTCAAGAAACCTCAACTTACCATGATGTCCCCTCTAAATCTTACGACCATTTGGATTGTGGTCTTTAAAGGTCAGTTATATGATTTCAACCCTATTACATGAGTGTTTCCTATTTGCACATGTCACTACCCTGTCCTGATCGAGCAGACTTAGTGTAAACTGCCTCTCCCCCTTTTCCTTAATTATAAATTTTCGTTGGATTTACCTTTCTCTCTTTTCCTGAGCAATAAAAGTTTTTGGTAAGTATACCAATTCTACTAAGAAATGTACAAGAAAATGGAAAATATTTCGGAAAAGAAAAAACTAAACTTTTTAAACAAGATATTCTAAGCCAGAAGAACAAACGTTAATATGGACATTAGATAGCCAAAACAAAACTTTCAGATCCATCGAATGTTTTTCTCGTATTATCTTACACTGCATAAGACAGCACTAAGCGGTCTAGTACTGCAAGATTTTGTATTTTGAGATAGAGTCACTCACAGTGACATTCTAGCAACCAAATTGCTGTGGATTGCTTTCAATCTTCACCCAACATAGAGCTAAAAATATAAATCCACAATGTGGAAGCAAGTCATGGAAGGAAAATTTATCGACTTTGTTATAATGTCTGCACATACAATACCAATTGGTTATGATAAAAAATGTTTCCAAGATTTGTAGTAGGAAGAATATTAGTCCAAGCTGTTGTCTAACCGAAGAAGGAAAATTTTAAATGGAAAATGATAGAGCCCTAATGTTTGAGAGGAGAAACATCGAGGAGGGAAGTTTTCCCAGACCAAACAAAAAGACTAAAAGTAATTTTACTATGGATAAATTTCCCAAACCTGCCAGTGTATCAGAATGTTTCCTGTGTATCCAGTTTTCAGTGTGTGTGCTTCAGTGTGATCTGGGCTTGTGGACTGTCAATCATACGGGATTCAGGTCTTCCTGTGAGCTATTTGTATTCTGTTTTAGGTTCTCAGTTCTTAAAGTTTGATATTTGCACTTAGTAGAGATATCTAACCTTTCTGAACTTGAAATTAAATCTCATTCATTAGTAAACAGTCTAGCCTTTTCTTCTAAATGCACCAGCCAACTAATTGAATTATTACTTGGTGTAGAAATCTGGTGGGACAGAGACTTCTTCGGAAGGTATGAAATCATCTGGGCCTTCAGAGAATATAGCGGAGTCAGTCAGCTTGAATAATCTCATTGAAGTTTTCAGGGAGGCTTTCCTTTCTGGAGATGAGAAGACAGTTGATGAGGTTGAGGCTAGGATGTGCAGTATAGAAGTATTGAGAAAGCAACTAGTTGAGCAAGTATCTACTTTATCAGAAGAGATGACCTCTGGTAAAGAGAATTATATCCGACTGCAAGCAGATTTTGATAACTATAGAAAGAGATCAGAAAAGGAAAGACTCACAATAAGCAGTAATGCACAGAGGGAAGTAATTGAGAGTCTTCTGCCCATGGTAGATAATTTTGAAAGAGCCAAGCAACAGATTAAACCTGAGACAGATGAGGAAAAGAAGATTGATGCCAGTTACCAAGGTATATACAAGCAATTTGTAGAGGTCATGAGGAGCTTGCATGTATCTGCTATTGCATCTCTCGGAAAGCCTTTTGATCCGTTGGTAAGTTTTTGGTCCTTTTATGTGATCGTTATATTGATGATAATGTTTTTTATTAGTCTTGTACATGATACTATCTATCTCTTGGGTTTGCCAAAGTTTGGAAAGTCCGACATGTGAAAGAAAATTGTGTCTCTGTCATTTATTGGCATTGGTTTTCTTGGTCTACTCTAGAAAAGATTACTCTAGAAAGATGTCCAAGTATCATGGGTGATAAGATTGTCCTTTTCTATTTGCAGAATGGTCCTTTCTGATATTAACTTATGGGATTTTAAAAACTGAGATTGAGACGATAAAGTTGGCAATGTAATTCGTGTAGCTATCCAAATATTCCACGACCATCTAGACCCTGCAAGGATGATGTCATATTCTTTAAGTATGACCAAGTTCCTTACAACTGAAAAGTATGCTTATGTATTTTACATGAATCTGGGGATTCTGATTTTTTTTTATGGTAAGATGGGTTTGCAGTATGCAATTATTTGATCTCTAATGCTAAAATAATATAATTATCTCACATAGGAAAGAGCCACTATAGATACTCTGAAGGTTTGTTCTCACATTAGCATTCCATGGGCATGATGATGCACAAACCATAGAAATGGAATAGGATAGTTATGCTTCTCAGCTACCAATCCCACAACCACTGTTTACCACCACCTTTATCATGGTGTCACCACATTTGCCTTGTCCACTATCATCACCACAACTATCAGTGGAGTGTTTGCCCTGGGGCAGGGCTCTGGGGCAGGGGAGGGAGGGCGGGGGAATTAGGTTTCAGTCATTCGCCATTATAGTAATTTTCATTGTGCAGCATGGCAGGAGAACAATAGATCTGTTGATACAACGTGAGCCCACTTCATATACTTTTCTTATTCCTCTGCCATGCCTCTCTTGAAATGAGTCATCAGTCATTACTGATCTGCCATGGATTTCATTTAACATACCAGCAGGATCATACTATCACATTTTCCACTTGCTTAAGTTTAATTAATTTCTTTATCAGTTGCTTAAAGTTCAATTATTTGCAGCAACATGAGGCCATTGGACGCGAGGAGTCTCAAGAATTTCGGGAAGGCATTGTAATTCAAGAGATTCGACGTGGCTTTCGTCTTGGTGATAGAGTTCTGAGGCCTGCAAAGGTTAAAGTTTCAGCTGGACCTGGAAGCAAAAAATCAAAACCACTTGCTGTGGAATCTGCTGGACAAACTGCAGCAGCAGCTGGATTGGATGAGCGATAGTGATTCACCGACAAGAACCATTTTCTTCTAGAAAAGAGTCCAACGTCCTTCATTCACTCTAGCTCATGAAACTTTTTGGGTAGCATGCGGCTTTTATTGAACTGGGCAAAGTTAGTTTCTTCATGTCCAAGCTTTGCCAGTTATAGTTGAATCCATGGATAATTTTCTCATTTCTTTTCCTTTTGAAGTGTCTGATATATGAAAAAAGGATTGATATAAAAAGAATTTACGGGCAACATTTCTGAAAGCTTCTAATTGTTATAATTTCCTTGTGATTTTAATGTAGCTGGTGAGCCCTATTCGAGTTTTATGCTTGGATGAAGTGAACTTCAATGTCATGGGTGACTCCCAATGTACTTGGCCCTCAATGTTACTCCTCTTGTTTCACTTCCTGAGCTGCTATAGTTTAATGCATTTTGTATCTTTAAGATTCGTGTCCAGAGGAACCTATTTTTTATTGAATTCCTTCCAACTTGGCTGTATATATTCAAAACTCAGTAAGTACCTTAAGGATCGGAGAGAAGCTTTCTTGTAAGCAGCCGTGCAAGAAATGAAGATGGACAAGAGTACGTCTGCTGACGGTTGAGGAAAGAGTCTGAAGGTAAAGTTAATTTGCATCATCCTCTATGATACCTATGAAGTTTCAATTTTGCAGTCTCTCTCCAGATGATCGGTGTATGTCATTTCCCATTTTGGAAGATGTGCCTTTCTTTTGGTTCTCTACCGTGAAGAATTTAGCATTTCTTAGTTTCATATGGTAACTTTTGGGTATCATTCACTTTCTGTTTGTCAATTAGGACTCAAAGTATGAAGAATCAGTGGGCTAACAAGAGTTTCTTCTCTCCCTCACTCGCTATCCCTGTTATCACTTGGTAGGATGTTCAGAGGCTCATCTAAGACAATGGCAGATATTCTTCAAAAGGCAGCACAGATTAAGACGGCGGTGACTATGGTTGGTTTGCTTCCAGTTGCCTCTAGCATCCCTTTTTTCGGCCCTGCTTCTAGCATCTTTATTTTCTACTTGAAGGGCATCAAGTTCGGTAGCCTTGTGCAATTGATTCCCTGATCCGCCATAAATGGCCTAGAGGCATTGTGGGTGACCCTAGGCGTCCGGGAGGTTTTTCCTATTGGAACATTTGCATGAATTGTGGGGGTTCCGGAGGAAAACAGGAAGAGAAAGTGCCCCGTGACTATATTGATTGCACATCAGACTTGATGTTAGTTGGCAATGCTCCCTTTTTCTTGAATTTCATTAAGAAAGTGACCCCACAGAACACCTCTCAGGCCGTCATCAGGCGGCTTAGAGTTCAGGACCACCAGCAGATTCGGAGGATTTGCATGACACTTACTCGGAGAATATGTCAGTCTCATTACTTAGGGGGGTAAGGCCTCTGAGTTCCCTCGACTTGTATGCTGGTTTTGTGGTTGGAGCGCCAGGCTATCAATAGCCTGAAAACTTGGGGGGAGGTTAGCCTCCTCTACTTTTCCAAAGGTAAAATTCAAGTTTTCGGCCTTTATCTTTTCTTCTCAGAGAGGACAATATGACAGTCTTGCCAACTAAAGTTCTGGGTTTATCTCCGGACAAATGCATCATTTATGTCATGGTTTGAACAGAACGGAACATAATTTGGCCCGGCATGTATTCCTTTTTTTGTTTTTTGGCCTCCCTCCTGTTCCTACCTTGTCTTGGCATTCCTTCTTTTCCTTTTTTTCTTTTGTTCGCTCTCTGACTTCTCTAGCAGTCGCTTTAATGGAGGCCGAGGCATGAATTTCCGGCGGCGACAAAAAGCATCGAAGCTGTGAAAGTGGTGGGCATTCCAATTTTTTCTTTTTTATCACTTTAGCTCTATTACAGCTGGAAATTCGGCAAGAAAAAAATGGACAGCAACTGAAACAGTCTCAGGGATCTTCAGACAAGGAATAGAGAGAAACTGTATATGGAGAGAGACAGAGACGGAGAAAGAGAGAGAGGGAGCAGTCTCTACTAGGTTCAAAGTGGGAAGTGAATCAGACAAAAAAAGCTTCCTAAGAGGAAAAGAAGCTGTTCTTTAGGACAGTGCAAAGAGTGGCCCAGGAATCTCGCAGACCCCACCTTCACCTACCTACAGTCTCATTAGGGGGAAGCCCTTTGTTATCATCCTTTAATTTTCAAAGCTATGATGATTAGTGATTTTACTATGGCACCAAACTGGAAGAAAGAGCACTCAAAACAGAACGGAACAGAGGCAGAGAGAGAAAAAAATCTCAACTTTTTTCGTCTCAAACACAATCTTTTTCTACATAATCAAAGCTCGAGTATGATCAAAGTGTGGTCGTTCCGTGAAAGGCAAAAGGGGAAGCTTCCATGCCATTGTCCCGCCATTATTTTGTTTACCAAACGAGAAGCAGACCTGGCCCTGCTTGCGCATCATTAGTCCTGCGTCTCTTTCTTTTGATTCCTCTCTTTTTCATTTTCTTTTCTCCCTTTTCTTCTACACCCTTTTCTCTTTCCTCTCCAACGAGTGTATTTTCAGTAACTACGAAAAATGGGCAATGATTCCGTTGATTTATTGCTCCCATTTTATGATGCTTTTGCTCTGTTTTTATTTTTATTTTTTTATATGGTAGTTTTGAATATTAAGGAGAGGCTTCTCCAAAGTTCATAGTGTACTATGGGAACGATAATTGACCACAAAAGAAAGAGACTCCGGAGAGGAGGAAACCTAAGAAAAAGAAGTAATAAAATAAGACAAAAGGTACAACCAACATCAAGAAATTTCTCTACATGTCGTTTTTCCCTGAACAGGAAACTAATGAACCATCCCTCTCTCCTCCCTCTCTCTTTCTCGCTTGTTCTTTTCGATTTTAGCCCACCTTAACTGATCTCCGTTTTGCTTTGTTTGCCCTTCACTACCTGTGGCTGCAAAAGTCCAAAAGCTTCTTCCTCCCTTCAACTATCTCATCGAAGAAATCATCAAGCTGGCCCACTATATTCTCAGCGCCCGATCTCAACGCCCCAAAACACCCTCTCAAGTGTTCCACTCTCTCTCTGACCCTCACCTGCGACTCGAAATCCACCCCTCCCACCGAGCAAATCTTCTCCAGCTCGCCCCTCAGCTCATCCATGGCCGTCCTCGACCTCCTGTACTCCTGAGCCAGAATCCCAGTCCCACCACCACCGCTCACCTGCTCGATCTCAGAGGCCACCCTCTGCTTCAGCCTCGCCGTCGACACCATGAATGATGACCCGTAGAACAAGCACCCTTCCATCTCATACTCCTTGCCAAGGATATTCGATTCCTCTGGCCAGTAATAGACCAGCCCGTACAGCAGGATCATTATGAGCAGAGAGCTCACGTTCTTCATCGCGTACAGAGCTCCCCTGAAGCCATTGAACCCGTGGAGCTTCGACTCGAAAGCGCCGCCCATCTCCTCGAATCTCAGCGAGAGTGGCCTGAACTTCATCTCCATGAGTGCCCTGTTCTCCTCCTCCAGCCCCACGGCTTCTCTCCTGCATCCATTGATCGCCCTGATAACCTGTTTCAAATCAGAACACACGCGAAAAAACAGGGGAAAAAAATGAGCTCTCTTATCGAAAGAAGAAAGAAAAGCATATGATCTGAAAAGGAAGTGTAAATTTTTGTCAGGATGGATGTTGTGACGGACCTGTCTAGAGACTTGTGGGCTTAGGTGATGATGGTGAGCATCGAACAGGGAGATCACATTCAATCCCGCAGAGCAGCAATTCTCCAGGCCAGAGACTCCAGACTTGAGGACATGGCATGCGTCCCACAGCTTGGAGCTCTCGTCCATGTACTCGTTCAGCCACTTGTCTCCCACAGGCAAGTGAAGTTTCTGGACAAGCAGGGACAAACTGGTGTGGAAGGACCTGAGGACCGAGAGTACCCTTTGGAGGAATTGGACTGACATGAAGCTGTGAGACAGAGAGATGCGCTCAAGATCATCAATCCCTCTCGTTAGCAGGCTATAGAAGCCATTGACAGAGTTGGTGGAAGAAGGATCCATCTCCTCTGGCTCTTCTCCGTTGGAAACTCAATGACAAGCCTTAAAAAAAAAAAAAAAAAGGGAAAGAAGAAGCAAGCTCAGAAGAAGAGAAAGATGGTGAGATTGGGGGAGGAAGGAAGGTGAGCAAGCATAGGGTATTTAAATTCAAGGAAGGAGGAGGAGGAGCTCAGGTTTCTAGGGTTGAAAGGAATTGTGGGAACTGGGAAGCAATGATGATGGTTTCCTACAAAGAGGAAACGATGATTGTGAGCTGCCATTTTTTTGATTGTCTGATGGGGAAGAGGAGAAAGAAAAGTGCCAACCCAAAGGATTAAAACAAGAAGGGGGGAAATAAACAAAAAAGATTTGGCCCAAAAAGCCAAAAAAAATAAAAAAAAATAAAAAAGTTATCTGTATTCCTTAAAATCCTTAAGGACAAGGAATTATTCACCATTACACCCGAGAAAAATAATAAAGATTGGCCAAAGAAATACCCTTTTGAGCAAAATTAGAAAAAGAGAAAGCGGAGGGGATTTGTATTATAATGTTGCTGGCAATGCTATGTCATGATGTTAGATTGAGGTCATGGGTGCGTGGAAAGTTTGACCGAGATTGACCCATTTTCCCTGAAAAAGAATTCTCACTTGGTGTATTTTTTTGGGTCTTTGATTATTGTTCAAACACACCCCCCCACTTAGTCAAGAGCCTGTTGGTGATTGGAGCTTTGCTTCCTCCTTTTCTTCCTCGAGCAACTGACTTGGCCCCCTCTAATCCCCTCACTCATATTGAAATCTGCGGCTCGTGTCTCCTTGGACGCACGGTCTTCTTCGAGAACGAAATCATGCATGGCGTTCGTTCTTTGAATCTTAAGATAAAAAAAAATGAAGTCTTTTCATGCAAATCTTATTAGCTTTTCTCGATATACCCCTTCCCCTTTGTCCTCGAAAAGCCATGAAACTTCCTCCTCCTCGTTGGTACCAAACAATCTTTGACGCTATACTTGCTTGTGAGAGTTTTCTAGCTGTGTGGAATTCTTCTTTTCTAGACTGTGGGGACCGGAAAATCTTGGGCATCACCGATTCTCGCAATCGTGTCTTCGGTTTGCATGATAGTGTTAATTAATGGAGTGCTCGTGAGGTCTTGGAGAACGGGACACTCGAGAGGGGATGTTGGTCTTCTAAGATTTCCCTCGGGAAGTGAGGAGGAGGAGGAGGAAGAGGAAGAGGAGGAGGAGCGCCATTTCAAAGGATGCACAAAGGTGGATTTCCCCTCCATCTTTCGCTTTTTGGTGTGCCCTCCAAATCCAACTAGTCATTATAATAGCAACACACCTATAAGTTCTCAATTGAATATTCATAGGTTCATCGCAACAAGCATGACTGATCATATGTTAAAAAGGTAAATTTCCAAAATGTTAATCACCCGTGGCACGACCTTTGTGAAAATATGCATTTCGATATATGGTGTTATAATATGTCTCGAGTTTGAGTTTGTGAATGAAACCGAACCCAAGATAAATTAAATGCATGAATTTGTAGAGACCAAGACATGAATTTATAGATTACGGAAATTGAATTCCGTATATATTGCTCGTTCAAGATAACAGGAAAAAAAGGAAAGTCCAAGTTGGACTTGTTGACCAAAGTCTCCAACTTTCTTATTCCGAATTGAAGTTGCCTGCCATGCATATTATATATTTGTTCTTTATTTGCCGTAAGTGCGTGTGGTTGCCAGAGGGTTGTTGAAGCGAGCAAAGCAACGTGGTTTTCACTCTGTGGCAAACGTGAAGATCTATTGAAGCACCGTTTTCTAAGCGAGTGCTTGACGTGGGTTTTGTCGTTGTTTTTCGTTCGTGCAATTACATCCAAGAAGTTTAGTATTTGTAGTCGATCAAATCTTGAGGTAAGATTTGCATGTAATTTCTTCGTGAGATTAAGAGATTATTTTTGAGGAATTTTGGGACTAAACATTGTGTGCGTTATTGGGTGTAGTTGGGGCTTGGGAAATACCGACAGAGTGTTTGCGTGACTCGAGTGTGTAATCTCCTTGTATCGCTTGATCTATAGTGAAATTCGCTGCTGCTCTCCCCGTGGACGTAGGTCTTTACGACTGAACCACGTAAATCTGGTGTCCGATTTATTTTTTCTTCTTCCGTCTATATTTTGTTCGATCGCTTGCCCCCATCGCAACAAGTGGTATCAGAGCCAGGTTTGGCTAAGTTGAAGCGAATCGATGGCGACAGAAGAAGTAAAAGTGAAAATCAACAGATTTTATGGGAATGATTTTAGTTTCTGGAAGATGCAAATTGAAGATTATCTTTACCAGATTAATCTGCACTTACCTTTATTTGGAGAGAAACCAGAGATGATGAAGCAAGCTAATTGGGATTTGCTGGATAGACGAGCTATGGGTGTTATTCAGCTGACGTTGGCTCGTAACGTCGCGTTTAACATCTTGAAGGAGAAGACCACTGTTGATTTGATGCAAGCCCTGTCGGATATGTACGAGAAGCCCTCTGCGATCAACAAGGTCTGTTTGATGCGACGTCTGTTTAACTTGAAGATGAAAGAAGGTGCGTCGGTTGCGAGATCATATCAATGAATTCAATGTGATTGTTAGTCAATTGAGTTCAGTTGAGATTGATTTTGAAGATGAGGTACGTGCTTTGATTCTATTATCCTCATTACCTGATAGTTGGAATACTATCGTTACTGCTATTAGTAATTCCTCTGGGTCAACAAGTTTGACTTTTGATGGGATTCGAGATTTGATTCTGAGCAATGACATTCGTAGAAGAGAATCTGGCGAATTTGTATCTACTGCTCTAGTAGGTGAAAATAGAGGAAGATCTGTAACACGTGTGGGTAATGGTAGTACTAATATGAACCGACGTAGTCAATCTAGGACTGCTAATGTTGTCTGTTGGAGCTGTGGCAAGAGGGGTATCTTAGAAGGGATTGCCTTAAGCTGAAGAATGAGAAGGGTAAGGGAATTATAGTTGATTCTGCAGATAATGTTGCAGCTGTAGCAGATAATGTTGATTATGTCTTGTCTATCACTGATTATTCATCGTTTGATGGATGGATTATGGATTATGGTTGTTATTTTCATGTCACACCAAATAGAAACTGGTTTATCACTTATCAGTGCACGGGTAGTGGTAAAGTCCAGTTAGGGAACAACGCTGAGTGCGATGTTGTGGGTGTTGGTGATGTTAAAATCAGAATGTATGATGGTATCGTGAGGACATTGGTAGAGTGAGGATGTTCGAGTGAAAAAGAACTTAATTTCCTTGGGTGCCTTAGATTCAGCTAGTTGCAGGCATTCTTCAAAAAGTGGAGTTCTGAAGGTTGTTCGAGGTGCCCTGGTGATAATGAAAGGAATCAAGCACGATGGCCTGTATAAACTTCAAGGTGAGACAGTGATAAATTTCACTGCGGAGACATCAGATGCATCTGTTCGAGAGTCTTTTGACTGCTCGAGGAAGACCTGGGTGTTTGTGCCAAGGCACAAGTTTGATGCTGGTGTCAGGATCTTGCAGCCAAGAGCTTTGATCGAGAGGGAGACTGGTAAGTCGATCAAGCATGTGCGGACTGACAATAGCATGGAGTTTTGCTCAGAGCTAGCAAATAAATTCTGCATGAAAGAGGGCATAGTGAAATACTGCACTAGTGCCAATAAATCAAAACAATTTGCAGAATATTACTAAAGACGGCCCAAAAAATTATCTTTAGTGCTAGTATTGCTAGGAGAATCCTAGTTGATGTGCTAAGTACGGTAAGCTGCCTGGTGAATAGATCCCCATCAACTGCTATTGAATGGCAGACTCCTGAAGAAGTGTGGTCAGGTAACGTTGTTGATTATTCTATTCTTCGAATGTTTGGTTGCCCGTGTTATTTTCGAGTAAGTGATGGTAAACTTGATTGGAGGGCAATGTGCATATTCCATGGCTATGCACAAGGTGAGCGGGGTGATCTGTTGTGGTGCCCAGATATAAATTCACCTGTTAACAGTAGAGAAGTTACCCTTGACAAGTCTCAAATACTTCTGGCTACCTTGACAAGTCTCCAATACTTCTAGCTAGGAGTGTTTGTGGTAGTATTAATACGGATCTAGACGGTGTTCAGCTTGAGATGGAGTTGCAACTAGAAACTCCTGAGGTAGTGAGTACGAGTACTAGCAAAGTAATCGACATAGATGGTGTTTGTAGCGAGGTGGAGCTTATAGAGCCAACGGTTGCTGTAACTGCTGAAATTAACAAGGTACGTATTCGATCTCCTGATAGATATGGATGCAATAATGATTTTGCTTTATCTGCGGTTAAGGAGGTTATGTCAGAAAATCCTTGCGGAGCAGTTAAAGGTGCATGTAGAGTTGGTATTCTAATGAGATCCTCAGTTATGGTGAAGTTCAAGCGAAGCTTGGACTTAGATAATATCTGTGGCGGTTGAGCCCATCGGGGGCTATGGGAAAGTAGCAGTAGAGTTTGAATCTTTGCGAAGTTATTGCAACTTGGCTCAAACGTCGAGCCAAGGTGGAGATTGTTATAATATGTCTCGAGTTTGAGTCCGTGAACGAAACCGAACCCGAGATAAATTAAAGGCATGAATTTGTAGAGACCAAGGCATGAATTTATAGATTACGGAAATTGAATTCCGTATATATTGCTCGTTCAAGATAACAGGAAAAAAAGGAAAGTCCAAGTTGGACTTGTTGACCGAAGTCTCCAACTTTCTTATTCCGAATTGAAGTTGCCTGCCATGCATATTATATATTTGTTCTTTATTTGCCGTAAGTGCGTGTGGTTGCCAGAGGGTTGTTGAAGCGAGCAAAGCAACGTGGTTTTCACTCCGTGGCAAACGTGAAGATCTCTTGAAGCACTGTTTTCTAAGCGAGTGCTTGACGTGGGTTTTGTCATTGTTTTTCATTCGTGCAATTACATCCAAGAAGTTTAGTGTTTGTAGTCGATCAAATCTTGAGGTAAGATTTGCATGTAATTTTTTCGTGAGATTAAGAGATTATTTTCGAGGAATTTTGGGGCTAAACACTGCGTGCGTTATTGGGTGTAGTTGAGGCTTGGGAAACACCGAGAGAGTGTTTGAGTGACTCGAGTGTGTAATCTCCTTATATCGCTTGATCTATAGTGAAATTCGCTGCTGCTCTCCCCGTGGACGTAGGTCTTTACGATTGAACCACGTAAATCTGGTGTTCGATTTATTTTTTCTTCTTCCGTCTATATTTTGTTCAATCGCTTGCCCCATGGCAACATATGGAAGTTCTTTTTTTTTATTTAATTGCTTCGTGGCCTCTTCTAAAGATAGCGCTAAACGAATCTATTTAATCATCATGGCATTTCCAATTTCCACTAGTCTTTTGAATTGCAATAGAGTTTGTTCGTACCGATAATCACGCTCAAGTAATGCAACCAGGAATGAGCTCTAAAAGCACGTAAGCTAAATATATAGAAACGTATATGAGAGGCCAAGAGAGAGGGTTGTCATTGAAAAAGGGAAATGGACTATCTTTGTCATTTTCACCCGTGAATGGAGAGCGTCACTATCGGTTCCCATTCACAACGATCACAAATGCGCCTCAACCATCTCTCTCTCTCAAGTTGGATAGTATTATGAGGATTGTATACAATCCACAATGATAAGTTCAAATGGAATATACCACCAAATTCCAGATAAGACAAATTTTCCCGATTCGATTTTTATATCTGGTCAACCAAACAAAGCATTAGTGGAGATGCAATTTCTTCGCTTCAAACACTTCTAATGTCAATGAAAACATGCCGTGATTTTCAAACGAATGGAGTAAAGTGTAGAATCTTCTCAGCTAGTGAAGTCATTCAGTCTTGTCTTTGCAGGAAAAAAAGAGAGAAAAATTCAGTCTTGAAATCTATATCCTAGGTCTGACCTCAAGCGGATGGAAAAAACCGGCTGTGAACAGAAAAAAGAAAACCGAGAGGATGTTCTCTTATTGTGTAGAAGGAAGAAAAGAACCTCAAGAGCATTTTGATCTAAAGCCATGACACATCTCAATCGTGTTAGTTAAAACTAGGAATTTTCTACAATCACAGACGGTATGCTAAAGTTGAGAGAAATAGTGAGACGGGTCTTGCGGACTCGAAATACAGAAACGACGATCCCGTCTAGACCTCATCGCTTGACATGCTCGGTGAAGATTTAGCATGACAGTGTTAATACAGCAGTCCTACATCAGCCGACGAGGGACTAACGATGATGGGGTGATAAGACAGAGCCTCATTGATCACAGCGGAGGCCATGCTCGACCGGCCCTTTATGCCCTAGAATCAATAGCATGGATGATGATATTAGGACTTGGCAAAGATGCTCCAGCTTTGCTTCGATTGCTTCGTGGATTCAATGGCAGAAATACCCAGGTTTTTAAATATTCCCCCTTTTACCAAAAGATGCGTTCATTTGAGCCCCCAGGCTCTCCCTAGAGAGAGGGAAAAAAGAAAAAAGAAAGGAAAAGAGAGGATGCTCTATTGAAGTAGCTTCCAAGGTTTAGCCCAACCTCACGCGAAATCGGACGAGTTTTCAGGTTGTGAGAAGCCCTAGCCAGTAGCTAGTCCTAGTGCTCTAGGCTTTTGTAATATGATATGCGGAACCATCATGAGTTTTAGTGCTAGCCTTTTAATAAATGTCATAAATAGTTCAAAACAATTCACACAAGTTAAATCGATTGAAATTTCGTTTATTATTTATTATACATGACTATCGCTGAAATTGAAAGGATGTGTGCTCATATGCTTGCAACATGGTATTTCACTCCGCCTTTGTAGTTGCCATGTGACACAACAAATTTTGTAAGTATTGCTCCGTGATCTAATACTTATCAATTGTTGAATTCAAACTTCAAATATCATTTGGGAGAGAGTTTTTCAATATATTCACTTCAATAGCCCCCGTTCAAGTAATGGATATACTTAAAGTTTTTGACAAATCAATATTAATAGATTGTTAAAGAGAGATGATCCCAACATTTTTTTTTCCAATTTTGGTAATTATGTAAAATTAATTATGTTTTATTTCCACTTAATTTAGACCGATAAGTAAAAGAATGATAGGGATGAATTCACGAGCCTTAGTTTGTCGTACAGCGACTTTTATTTTGTATCTCGTAACATGAAAAGAAAAAAGGTAATTAATGGATAAAGAGACATGATCTTGCCCATAGATATTATTTAGCCATCACTTCCTTCCTCATTTCTTTTTCCTTTTAACTTTCATTTCACTAAATTTATGTCAATTCACTTTTTTCCCTTTGTTTCTTCTCCTCCTTTCTGTCACTTCTTCTCTTATTGAATTTCTTTTACTTTTAATTTTGAAGCTATGTTGTATAATTCTGTTTCTTCCATCGATCATTTGTATGATCACAAGGTCACTTGACTTAAAGTGTAGCTATGAATTTTGACATGGTAAAGCGTTATTAATTTCTGTTTAAGTTCCTGGATGAAATAAGTTTACACTATTAATATGCCCCTTGTAAATTTTAAATAAAAATTGCGTAAGAATATGTTTTAAACGTGATCTTGAATGACTATTTACAAAGGAAACACACAATTTATTAAATATCCATATTTTAACTAATTGATAATTGAAAATTTTGGAGTTAATGTCAGATATCATTTTAAAAGTTGTTGATTTGGTTTTATTGTGGCAAAACATTGATGACATTGGAATCAATCACTTTAATAAGTCTTGCAACTCTAAATTTGACATGTACTTCTATATATAAAGGTAATTTTGGAGTTATTTTTTTGTTGGTTAATTGGAGGGTCTTTAAATATGTTAATATAGGTTTTAGTAGAACTGTATAAACTTTACTTGGAAAGAGTATTAGATAAATTGCGATTTATTAAGAGTGCTACAAACGTTGAAAAATTAAAAGATGATCATGCAATCTATGAAATTAAATGTGTAGAAAAATTAAAAGATGATCAAGCAATCTATGAAATTAAATGTGTAGTATAAACGATAAGATAGATTATGTTGAGATTGTGAATTTATTTATTTGTTTATTTATTGTTTTTGCGGCGACACCGGATTATATTTTAGTGATATTATTAGGCAGCAAAAACATAGATGAGAAAAGAAAGCAAAAAGAAAAGTCAAAGCACGCCCAGTGGGACTCGAACCCACAATCGCCTGATTAGAAGTCAGGCGCTTTATCCATTAGGCCATGGGCGCCACCTCCGACAGAGACCCCTTAAATTAAAAACTTTACCCATATTTCTTGGCTCCTTCCATTCCATCATCCCCAACCAGCCAACCCCTGAAAATACATATTTTGATTATTGACATACGAATAACAAATTTATCTTTCCTTAATTTTTGTTAAATTTTACTATTAAATCACGGAGTTGGATGACATACGGTAGTTTAGGGGTTATGTGTACCAGTTTTATGGTTTTTTATGGTATTAACCCAAATATTTTTACTACAAAAATTAATTTGTAGTAAATTTATAGGTTTGTCGATTTGAAGTTTTTCGTGATATTAACCCAATATATTTTGATAACATTTAGTAACTACACTTTGTACTTGTGCAGCGATGCTTCTGCATTGAAGCTCATATGAATCAGCATTCGGTCCTAGAGAGTTTTAGATTACCTTTTTTTTTTCACTCAAAAATGGTCGAGAGAGCTCGTAAAGTGAACGGCAATAGCAACGACAATACTTGAAATTGCTTGAACTCAGACCAACACAATGATGACTGAGATCGGAATCAAATGCCCTGAGATTTAGGTGACGCTACCTTCAACGTTTTATGCTTCCATTCCATGTGAAAAGTCACAACTGCGTACATGCATGGTGTATTCAAGTGTATTTGACCCGATCCTAGCGGCAAAGATTTGAATACTACGAGTCAAGAAAAGAAGCCAATCCACGGCGTCGAAGCAGTTTGGAGAACGTGTCAGCACAGTACATCAAAAGGCAGAGCAACGGACATCGAAATCAAAAAGAACCTCGAGCCATTGCATTTCAAAGGTCGGAGCAGACTGGAAAACTTAGTACTCTGGCTTTCAAGCTTTTTCTGGAAATCAGGCCTTCCACAGTCGATGTTGTCTCTACAAAAGAATACCGAAAATTCACTGGAAGGTTGATGTACGAGTCATAAACCGTGCTTGAGACCGTCAGGGAATGCGAAGCTAATTGGTCCGAGAGAGAAGATCTACGAGCATATCAGGGTGCATAAATCCCCCACTCTAGCTGGTGAAATGTTGGTGAAAGGAAACACCATGAATTTGCCATTAGCCATGCAGGTCAAAGTTAACTCGGCATTGTGCTCCACAGACTGCAAAATCTGTTAGAACCACAAGAAATTGCAAAATCACAGTGGTAAATGTGTCCTCGAGGATATCAAGTTTCTAGTATGACGTTGAAATACTATGCCAAGATCTACCATGTGAATGAGAAAAAGATGGTCATATCGAAAGCATAAAAAGAGGGACCAGGGGACTTGGCAAGCTGTAGCAACACCGGTAGTCTGGTTGGACTCCAAAAAGCTATATATATATATATTTCCTCATTGACTCTGAGATGAATATCAGACCAGCACGGTATAAATTTGTCAAATCAAACACAATGTCAAAATGTATTATATATGCTCCATTTCGGAGGAGGACGCTAATTAACTGTAATGAATCTATGTTGTAGGACTGCAAATTCTCGATAATCTCGATACCTCGCAAGAACTCGTCATGTCGTTGCAGCTCCATCTTTTTGAAGGGATGCAATTCAGAAAATGACACCAACTGCAATACTGGTTTAAGTTGATTCTCCATAGTGCTGTGACAAGACACCCAGAGAATCTAACACAATGAAGAAGATCAATTTATGAGATCTCATGCAACAACGCAATAGCTTCAAAGAAAAGAAAAACTCTTAACTCACACGAGACCAAAGAGAAGAAGAGCCACAATCCTCAGGACTGGTTTATCCAGCTTCTGCTTCAACTTGATGGAACTCTGAACACCGTAGTCAAAGAGACCAACCTTATTAGTCGGAAGATCTCTACAGTGAGGTTTATATAGAGACACGAAACCAAGTAGAAATCCTGATGTGAAGCCTCCAATGCTCGAAAAGTTGTCAATATAGGGCAACAGGCCAAGAGCAAAATTGATTGTGAAGATTGAGAAAATGAAAAGAAGAGCAGCACACTGCAACACATAAAGGAGAGATTTATATGGTGATCAAGAAAAAGATAATGGTAGAATAGATGACACAGTGAAATAATGGTTAAAACACGTAAATACATGCAGCATCAACCTTATCATTGAAATGTCTCCAATAGCGTATTAAAACAGCAAGCATAGCTCCCAATAGTCCAAAAAGAGCAGCAGAGGAACCGACTTGTGGACTGTCTTGGACAAAAGTTGCAGAAACCAGGCTACCAACCAAGGCAGATAGTGTATAGATCATCCCCGATCTTACTGCAAAGCAATTAAATTAAATGAGGAAACGAATAATAGCATGAAAGATTAGTCTAACAGGGCTTAATGCCGATTAAACTTCAAAGGTTATCATGAAGCAAAAATACCTACATGGTCCAAACTCCTGCTCTAGATGAATCCCCAAGTACACGACACTGACCAGATTGATCAATAGGTGGAAAATCCCAGCATGCAACCATGGTGCAGTGAAGAGTCGCCAAGTCTGGTGCTCAGTCAGCAATGTTCGTCGGAGAGCCCCCACCTCATCCAGCCTGATAAAACACAATAATAAGTGATCTTCCTCTCTTCTGTTGAGACTTGCAAGACCAAAAAAAAATGTTGCTCATATTCCATGTAACATATTGCTGTTACGAGAGGAAAAAACCAACCTAACACAACTAAACAGCATGGTCAAGCATCCCTTTTCACAATACTTGCGAGAGAGAGAGAGAAGCATATGTGATGAATGCCACAAAGTACTAGACACAAAAGAGGATCACAGCTTTGGTGGATATCGTGAGAGTGTTAGTGGTTCGACACCTGCTGCTTCTGGGAACATTCTATCAGAATTCTTACACCCATTTTTTCTGCTTCCGACCACACTGTACTTGTGTCTATGTAGTGTGGCAAGAAGGCAGAGATCGGCAGAGATTTAACATTCCTCCAAATTATTGGATTCAAGTCATTTCAGAGAGAAAAATTACGACGCTACATGGACAGAGGGTGTAGCCTCAACTTTCCTATTCTGTTGGGGATGCTGCCATTCTCATGTCTCCACCACTGTTGTTGCCAACCACACCACCACTATCACTCTTGTTGCCACCGCCGCCGCCACCATGGCCATGGAACTGCGTCATTGCTGCCTCTAACTACCATGACCCCACCATTATCGTAGTTTTCTTATCCTCTACAATACACAACCACTCTGTAGTTGTTCCCCCACCGCCATTCACCAAAATGTTTTCATCGAAACTTCCTTCCTACACCAGCATCATCACCACCTGTGCCACTCCACCACCACAGCCGCCACTGTCATTGTCCTTAACTTCTTCACCTACTAGAACATGAATAAAAGACAGAAGCTTAGGGCACTAAGAAGTTATGATCCTATTTGATCTGGATGACTCTTCATTTCCACAATATGAGATCCAGCCACACACTCCAACTTTGACAGTACAGTTCTAGATGCATTCTTTGTGACCCATGTGAGAGCAACTAGAAGCACTGTCACTTGGTCCAGCTAGGAGCTCAAAACGCACAGAAGCCTTTAACCTTGTCTAAATTCACCTTGATGACCACAAAATGTACATTGAAAAAAACCTAATGACTACACAATTTGAGGGTCAGTTTATCATATGCTGGCCAGCACTCCTGAGGGAAAAAAGAAAAAATTTCTCGTTGACGACATACATAGGTTGAAGCAAAAGTTCGAATTACAAGTACCTAGACAGTAAAAACGCTATTCTTCTTCTGGTTATCACTAAAATAACATCTTTTTTTCTTTTCTTTTTTCTTTTATGGTGATCCAGAGTCCCAGAAACAACCCTAATAAGAGGAGCTGATTGATGGAGCCTGATTTTCCAACCAAAGCAGAGCAGCGTGCGTTCACTGAAGGAAAGCAAGCTATTCGGTAGCAAATGCGACTAACTTAAATACGAAATCGATCGTCTCGCAGCAAAACAGGTTCGGAGCAAATGTGGAACATCACCGGAACGAAACGAAAAAATCACGACTGAATGGGGGAAGAAACGAAGAATCTCACGTCGAGGCGGAAGGTCCGAGCAAGGGGTTCTCGGGGAGCGGCTGAAACGAGAACCTGCCGAGGGCCCCGAGCGCGCACTCGCCGTGGGAGTTCTCGCCGCAGTTGTTGACAGCCATGGTGGCGACGAAGGCGAAGACGTGGAGGAGCACGAAGAGGGAGACGATCCACGTGTCGCCCCGCCGGCGGGAGGCCGACCTCAAGAAAGGCACTGCTTCCTCGTCGCCGCCGCCGCCGCCGCCGCCGCCGCCGAAATCGAACGACGACGATTGGCGGGGCTTGAGGTCGAGCTCCGCGCCGATCTTGGCGGAAGCGGCCATTCGGTTCTGCAAGCAAAGCTCGAGCTCGAGGTCGGTGATGGAGGGAAATCGTTTCAACTGCTTCGCGGCAAATGGGATTCAGTTAAAATACTCTCTCAGTCCCCCCAACTTCATGCTTAACTGCTTTTATTATTATTATTATTATTATTATTATTATTATTAATTAATTATTATTATTACGCCATGCAAGGTATGCTAATTGCACCCCTTTTAGTTACTTTGAGATTAAATTTCACCTTTTTCGATTATGTATTAGATTAGATATATTTAGTAAAAGTAAATTCAAAAAGATAAATTGACATATTTTAGGCACTTTCTTCGATTCAACATGTTCATGGTGCTCGGCGATAATTTTTAAGTGCGTTCGTTCGTGCACCTCCTCGTAGTAAACAACTCCATGGAACCATAGAGGAAATAAGTGTAATTCACACCAATGGCTACTGAACTTAAGGGAAATTCGTAATAATTTTGATTTTCAATGACTCGGTACTCTTAAACTTTTCAATCTTAGTTTTGATGGTTCTATTCTTTTGTTGCTTTACAACACCGACCAAAAAAAAAAAAAAAATCTCTATTACAACTTGTTCCGCTCAAGTCTCTGTTAGATCCTCCCTGATCGGTATTACCCTTGTGACGTTCCTATTTCATCATCTAAAATGCTAATGAACCATCACTTTCAGTCTCATTCTTAATATCATTTTTGAGGAAGATTGTTAGCATTTAGTCATAAACTTATGGTGTGAATGTCAACTCAGTCATAAGTTTTTCAATTTTGTTAATTTAATAATAAACTTTTTCATAAAATTAAAATGCAGTCTTTCGAACCACTTTTTTCATCAGGAATCGCAAAAACAATGATGCCGTCATTTTGGAGAGGCTAATGTCATGTGATGTGCATGTTTGTCCCAATATGCTATGTCAAGTATTTATCTATGCTGGTAGAAGAGGCGTTAACAAATGGTGGATTTGTCCCACGAGCAAATTCCATGTCTAACCATCATATGTTTTAAGGAACAATGACTCAAATGGGTGTAAAGTGTAATATAATTCATGAACTTTTAATTTGTTTGATATGATTTTTAAACTCTATCTCAATATGCACTGTGGTCATTAAAATTTTAATTTATTCAATGTGATCCCTGAACTTTTGGTACATTTTTGATTTAATTTTCAGCTACGTGAAAATGTTTAATGTTCTCCTTCTAGTAATTCAAATTCATAGACAACATCTAACATTTTCACATGATCCATTAACTAAATTGAATATGTACTAAAAGTTTAAGTATCATATGAACATTTTAAAAGTTCAAAGATCTCATTATATAAATTAAAGTTTAGAGACCACATTGCATATCAAGTCAAAGTTCAAGGTAATTGGTGTCATTTTCCTATGTATTAACACATGGTAGTTATATATATTTTAAAAATAGGTATGAAGCCGAATCGGGCTTTTCGGGTTTGAAGTCACAACTTGTATAGATCCGAAAGAAAAGCAAATTGACGGGTCCTAAAATTGAACTGGGCTTTGATGGGGCCCGAAAAGATTAGGCCGAGCCAACCGGCTCAGTTCGCCTATTCGCGAAGCGAGTAAGATACTCCCAACAAAGCCCACAACCCGTACTGATCCAAATCAAAAGAATTTAAATGAGTCTTAAAATTGAACTGGGCTCTGACCGGGCCAGAAAAGATTAGGCCAGCCCAACCGGTCCGGTTTTGCTTATTCGTGCAAGCGAGCAACATACTTTGAATAAAGCTCACACCCCTATAAAACGAGATCGATACTTTGACACAGCCGTCGATCCAAGAAACGAGATCGTCATCATGGTCTTGCGATTTTGGATGCTTCCGAATTCCATAACGAACGTGCTGCAAGGTCAATCCAAGGATAGGCAAAAAGGCTTTAAAAAAAAAAGAACAAAAAAACGACGTACGGAGAAGGCAACAAAACGCGACCAAAAAAAGAAGAAAAAAAGAAAAGAAAAGGGAAAAGGCGTGCGGGTCTTCAAAGCCCACGGGGTTCCCGCTTCTCGCGCTCGCTCCTCCTCCTCTCCTCCCTCCATTTCTATGGTTTTTTCAACTTCTCGGATTTGGTCTTCCTTTTCTTCCCCCGTTTTGCAGTTTCTTTGTTTTTATTGGAACTCCCCCAACAAACGAGAAAAACTCCACCGTTTTTCCCATATTCAAACCACCCCCCTCTCCTCCTTCAACTCCTCTGTATATTCATCACCTTCGTCCGTCCGTTTTTTCTTCGCGACCCTCTTCGATCTGAATCGACGCTCTCCTCTCAGATCTGTAAGATTTCTTCTGTACCCATTTGTCTGCGACGTTTCGTGAATCCCTCCGGTTATTCGTCGCCGTTGTTCTGATTCAAAGCCTGCGAAAGTTCTGTTTTTTACGTTGCTCTCTGGATATACGCCCGTTGCTGCTAGACTTGCTTTGGCGTGTGATTGCGTCTGCTGTGGGCCTCTTTTTTTTTTTTTTTTTTTTTTTTTTTTTGTTTCTTCTCATTGGGTATTCCGTTCCAATCACGCCTTTTGTCTGGAAGTTGAGAAGGAGATTTTGGGATATCTGTGTTCCCCTTAGTTTCGTGAATTATAGATTGATGTGGGGATTTTGAGAAATGGTGGTGCCAGATTTTGACATGTACTGCTTTTCCTGACATGGATGAGATGTGAATGAAGATTTAATGTTTTGTAACTGGATTTTTATTGAGGTTTTGGTTCTTTATGCGTGGGATCGAATCCGCAGACAGACCGAGTTTTTGAATTCTCGCTAGCTTCCCCTCCTTAGATTAGCTCTTTGTTCGGGCTGTTCTTAATCTTAAGGGCCCGCTAGTTGATGTAAAAGAGTAATGTCGATTATGACCATTTAGCAACGGTACCTGCTTGTTCAAAAGTAATGCGTCGGATGGTTACTTCGGTAAGGCCCAACTATGATGTGTTCTGCTTATCAATTGTTTAATGTGGATTTGGTTTTATTTTAGTGTCGAGGCACTTGTCACAAAGCATGCTAGCTGGTGTTCTGTGATTTTTGGCGGAAAGAAATCATATGGTAATTGAATGACGTTTGTTGTATTTGACGTGGTCTTGGTTAGATTTGTTGTCTGCTATGCCAATGCATAAGTAGGTTGGAAATTTTAGTTCATTCTTACTTATTTCTCAAGCTTGTGAAATCAGAATTTTACAATTTGCTTTGTTAAAAGTGGCTTAATGTCACTCAATGTCCTTGGAGACTTAAAAAGTATTTTGCTTTCTTCATCAGTTTATCATCTTAATTTTAACCTGCATTGCCTTTTACTCAGTGATAAAGCTGCTTTGGTTTTACCAGCTGCCTAAATAACCTCATCCTTGTCAGTCATAAGTAAATGCGTTTTCATTAGTTTGTGCAGGAAACTTTCATTCAAAATGTCAGGCTTGTGTTTGAATTTGACTTTTCATATTGATTATGTGGTGCAGGAAAATGAAATTTTGAAAACTTGGTTTGAATCAATTATTGTTCAGTAAGTTTGATTGTGCTGGGATCATGGACAAGGAACATCCTAGTCAAGATTCTAACTCTCCACAAACTGAGAAGGAAAAGGGAAATGCAACTGGTGCTCCCAATAACAATGATCAAGATGAAAAATTGGATGATGAAGCAGTCATGCACAAGGAAGACACTAATAGGGAAGAAAATAGCTCCTCAGAAACTGAGAAGGTAGAGCAAGGTGGAGTTGATAATGTTGTTAAGACGGTTCAAGATGAAATTTCAGAAAACGTAGAAGCTCCGAATGATGTCAAGGCCAGTGCAGAGCAAGATGATCAAGATGGACCATCAAAAAACCTCGAAGCTCCAAGTGATGTCAAGACCAGTGCCAAGCCAGAAAGTGACAGTGGAAAAGATTTGTCTGACAAGATGAATGGACAAATAGACGTAGAATCTAAAGTTCAAGCGGAAAAGGCAGATAAGGCCCACAAACAAGAAGACACTGGTGATGAAAAGAACGACGAGGGGAACTTGGAGCACAGGGCTAAAGAAGAAGTAAGCCAATCTATGAAGGAAACTGAAAATATCAGTGAGGAAAAGGAAGCTGAGCCCGTTTTTGATGGAACAGAAGTTCCAGGAATGGAAAGTGTTAGGTCTACATCTCTCCGCTCTTTGGATCTTGATCCAGAAACTCAAGGAAGCATTTGGCCGGATAAGGCAATGGCCATTAAGAACTTTGTCATGGACAAGAGTGCAGGTGCAGTGTCCACCGTCTTGCGTCGCCTTTCTGGAAAAAAAGGTGATGATGAAGAAGTCGCTACTCAGGAAAATAAAGAGGATGTAGAGTCCCACCAAGAAGTTAAAACTGAAGAAGCTTCTCAAAAAGCATCCGAAAAATTTGCGTGGAATCCTCTTGGCTATTTCAAGTTTACTAGAGATGCTGATGATGAAAAAAAGTGGAGCAGCAGGAGGTCGTAAATGACTTGCTACAACCTATCGTAGCAAAAGGTAGAATCATTCTTTACACACGACTAGGTTGCCAGGAATGCAAAGAGGCTAGGCTGTTCTTGTACAGAAAGCGGCTTAGGTATGCTGAAATTAATATCGACGTTTATCCAAGTAGAAAGCTGGAGCTGGAAAAGATTAGTGGTTCTTCAGCTGTTCCAAAGGTCCTCTTTAATGAGATACTTATTGGAGGTTTGAATGAGATGAAAAACTTGGATGACACTGGCAAGCTCAAGGACAAGATTGATTATCTAATCGCTGAGGTACCATCGCCTGAAGCTCCTTTACCGCCACTTTCAGGCGAAGATGACGAGTCTAACAGTGGGGTAATTGATGAGCTGGCCCTTGTTGTTCGGAAGATGAAAGAATCAGTTCCTGTCAAGGATCGATTCTACAAAATGCGTAGGTTCACTAGCTGTTTTCTTGGTTCAGAAGCTGTAGATTTCATATCGGAGGACCAATACCTGGAAAGGGAGGAGGTCAGTTGATCTTAAATTCAGTTTGTAGAATATTTTCTCATTATTGGTTAATGTGTCTATATTATGTAATTTGGCTTGATTATTCGTGTTCAGTTGCACTAATATTCCTTTTCCCTCATGGGTCAGGCTATTCAATTTGGCAGAAAGCTCGCCAGCAAACTTTTCTTTTATCATGTTCTTGAGTGAGTGTTTTCTTGTTCTCTTGTTAATGTACAATCATCTTGTTCCATGCATTAAATTTGTGGTTGACTTATCTTAATGCCCTTTGTGATTCCAGTGAGAATGAATTTGAGGACGGTAATCACTTGTATCGATTTTTGGACCATGACCCGATTGTATCAACACAGTGTTACAACATTCCTAGAGGTATCATAGATGTGAAGCCAAAGCCCATAATTGAAATAGCATCGCGATTGAGATTTCTGTCCTATGCAATCTTTGATGCTTACACCTCAGAAGATGGAAAGCATGTGGACTATAGAAGTATTCATGGAAGTGAGGAGTTTGCAAGGTGAGTTGTCTTTGAATAGGATGATGATGTTGATACTTTGAACTGTATCTGTTCTATGCACCAGTATTCAGTATGGTCTTATTTATTTAGGTATTTGAGAACTGTGGAGGAACTCCAGAGGGTAGAATTGCAAGGCATGCCTAAGGAGGAGAAGCTTGCCTTTTTTATTAACCTCTACAACATGATGGCAATCCATGCTATACTGGTGTGGGGTCATCCAGCTGGAGCGCTGGAACGAAGGAAGTTGTTTGGAGATTTCAAATATGTTGTTGGTGGATGCACCTATTCACTTTCGGCCATCCAAAATGGTATTCTTCGGGGCAATCAGCGACCGCCTTACAATCTCATGAAACCGTTTGGTGCCAAAGATAAACGTTCCCAGGTAAGGTGCTGATGCTATTGTTAGGGTTTGATTGTTTCGTGCAAAACGAATGATTATTGGAAAACATTTTCCTAAATATGATTGCTTGTCTTGCTTGAAATAATTATTCAAAGAAAAATGTTTTCATTATCAACAACAATTTATGTTCAAAATTTTTTTGTGGACGTTGAAATTTTTTTATATTCATCAGTCTTGTAAAAGATACAATCGATCGTTTTTTAGAAAGTATTTTCCTATTATTCATTTTTTGCAAAACAAATGCACCGTTAGTTACCTTTTCTTTCTTTCTTTCTTTTTTCTTTTTCAATCTGCTATTGCCTATCCATAGAGTAAAGCATTATGATGACTGGAATAAGTTTTGTGGTTGTGTATTAACCATTCTTTAACTCTTTCTTTTCCAAAATGAAAGAACAAGACAGCAAACATATCTGCATCTTAACAGTACTATGATGGACATTATGTCAAATACGGTAATTCACTTAGTTTTAGGTTTTTGTTTCCTTTTCCTCTTCCGATGGCCAAAAAGTTGTAAAGTTTGCCACACGAATCCTTTTTTCTCCTAGCATGGTGCTCTAAGTAAGCAGAACACTGAAAGAGGAGCTAACACTTCAAATTTTTTCTGTAGATTCATTTGGGTTGTTACATGTCATTTTCTATTCTTCTACCGTACATTTGATACATATATGTGTAATTAATTTCTTTTCCAGTCATTGATTGGGGGAGAGTTGTTTGTTTAACGCATGTCATTGTGTTGTAAGAATGACAAGAGAATCCAGACTTACCAGTCTTGGACACTTCATATGTTAGGGTGCATTTTTTCTCTCAACATCAGATGTATTATGAGGAAAGTTGTATTCTACTCTCCTGATTTTTTTTTCACTTATTTGGAAATAGGTGGCTCTTCCATATCCAGAGCCTCTTATTCACTTTGCACTTGTATGTGGCACTCGGTCTGGACCAGCTCTTCGATGCTATTCACCTGGGAATATTGACAAAGAGTTGACAGAGGCAGCTTGTCTTTTCTTAAGAAGTGGAGGATTCTATTACGATTTGAATAACAAGGTTGCCTCTGTCAGCAAGATCCTTAATTGGTAAGCTATTGTAGAGGCCTTTAAATGCAGCTTGTGCTTTCATTTGGCCCAGATATCCAAGTTGATAGATTGGCTAAACCATGTTGTTCTGTATTTTTTTGTGTGCCCTCACATTGAACTTGACGAATCCTTTGTGACTCAAAGCCGGAGACACCTTTAAACAATTGTGCAGTGCCCGTGTTTTCTTGTCATGACAGATATCAAGCATGAGAAGTTTTACTTTGTCCGACTTCTCTTTCTATTTTTCTGGTTGAAGAAGCTCATGACATTTTCATATTTGATTGTGTGACGGCAGGTTCCGTGTAGATTTTGGGAAAAACGAGTTGGAAGTGGTTAAGCATGCATCAAACTATCTAGACTCAAAGGACTCGGAGGCACTACTGGAGATGCTTTCGACCAATCAATTGAAGGTGACCTACCAGCCATATGACTGGGGAGTGAACTGCTAAGCTTCATTCTTTGAGTAACTTTTGTCTAATACTCACACCTTCCCCTGTTATGAACTCAACAGAGTGGCAGAGTTTTTTTCTTCACCTTTAATACATAGCTTCCCCTGCTTTTAAGTTGCAGTGGTGAAGAGCTAATGTTTTCGGTTTTCGCCGAGATGGGAATAGAATCATGTTTTGTGAGTTTTGCTGCTCAAAAACATCGGCACTTTAGGACAATGGAAGTACAAAATCAAGCTCTCATCACGTCGCAAATTTTTTGTACGATGGATTGGCTATGTTGTTATCAAGCCCATGAGAGTAATCCATGTATCAAACTCTGTGGCCTGGTCTGGCTTTATAAAAGATAGCCTCGTTCAAACTCGCCAAGTAACCCTTTAGGCCCATGATGGTGTCCATTGTTTGCGAAACGACAAAACTCCAACTCCCATTTTCAGAAATGCGGTTGTTTTCTGTGCTAGCGGTGAGCGCCGGTTTTGAACTGAACTAAACCGGTTGATCTTAGGTAGTCTTTGGGGGAATAGATTTAGGTCTCAATTCCCAAAATTTGGAACCGGGAACAACTGGTTTAATCTTGCTTTCTTGTATGGAACTGAACCGAACCAATCGACTGGTAATTTTATTTTATTTTTGTAATTTTTTCTCTTCTAAACTAAAGAGTAAAGATGGCAAAGGCAAAAGGCAAAACCCTAGGCCTCTCAGTATCACAACTCTCGCCTCTCTCGCCTCCCTTGTGGCCTTGCCTCTTACTCTCACTCTCACGTCAGCTCACCTTTCAACTCTCGTTAAGCTCACCTTAGGCCACAACTCTTGCTCTTGTGTCGCCTCTCAGCTCTCATTTCCACTGGCCCTCTACTTTAGCAAAAGGGCACAAGTGAAATCAAGTAAAGATTATATTTTTTGTGAAAAGACACAATTTTTTTATGCTCGTGAAGAAGTTCAGGGAGGATGTACTGGAGGAAAAAGGCGAGACTGAAGAAGAGGAACACTAGGCTGGAAATTATGTAGAAGGAGAAAGGTGATTCGGGGCTGGAATTAGGAAAGAAAAATCGGGTAGGTCTAGACACAAGACTCCGCCCATGAGACTTGCCTCGAACAATTCTCAGTTTTCCTCTTGATTTTTCAATCATTTCAAATGTATTTTGTAGTTGTCAGTATAATTTACATCCAAGTAAAGCCTTCCATGCCACCTGTAACCACATCAAAATATAGTCCTTTTCAATTGTCATCAATACTCAATGGGTCCCATGCCAATCAATTCTCAAGTGGGAAAATCTGAATCATCCTCATTGAAAGAAAGTGGTCACATCTAATATCATCAATAAAGGGCGCCACATTCTTCCTTCCAATTTTCCTCAATAAATAACGAAGCAATTACTCTCGCAATAATGACCAATGAAAAATTAAAAAAAAAACTTAGAAGATTTTTACTCCTATCGATTCCCGATTCCGAAGGGAGTCACTGGAGTAGGAGCCGACCTACCGACAGCCAACAACTCCTATTCTGTACAAGTTTAAGTTTTAAGCTTTTATTTTGTCAGATTTGGGCGTGAAGAAAACGTTGGGAAACAGGAGAAAATCTCTCTTTTTTATGGTGAAAGTATGGATGAATTCCACCGGAATAAAACTGCTACGTGCTAAAAAAACTAATCAAACATTAATATCAAATCAAGTCTACAAAAGACAAAAGAAGCTAGTCTACAATTATCCAATTTCTGCAAATTTCAGCGTGGAAATCTCATCTCAACCATTGCTCTAGATTCTGAAACCCAAATATTGTAAACATAACAGCAGAGGAGATCTGTCGTTTGATCTGCTCAGCATCAAATGACTTATGCTGATGACGTTCTACATCCCTTGCCTTTCAAGTGTAGTAAGTAAGAGCTGTCCATGTCAGTTTAAGCATTGCAACATGGACTGATGGAGGAAATTGCACATTTTCTCTCCGATCCATTCTCTCGAAAAATAAGAAAATTTCAAATATCTCACCCATAATTCTCATTAAGAAAGCATTTGAGGCTTCCTCAGTGCGTGTGTCATGAGATGATGATCAGATGATCCTTCCGATTCCTATGCCTACTACTCGTGATCAATGCATTTTCCACGTCCGGGACAGCTTTTTGGTTGTATACCACAACTTAGGGATTGGCGTGAAGCCGCTGAAAGTGTAATCTGAGTGCAGAGACTTGATCTTCTGCCCGCATGTGGGGACTATAGCTAAAGATCGAGGAGGAATTAGCACAGCTAAGTCTGCATTGAATAACGTACGTCCTTGAAATGGGGTATTGATGATGGTTCATATGGTTTCAGACCGCAGAGGAAAATTAATTATCGATTGTCCACGTCGATATGCCTCGGTGTCGATCATTTAATGAAAAAGTTGTAGTACATGCTTTCGCACGAACCGTTTATGAGAGGTGAAGAAGGTTGCGTTATTGGATTGGTTCGTCGGTGGTGTCATTATGTCCAGAAAATTCATGGGGCGAGGTAGGCATGATAGCGGGACGGGTTTATTCCTCAGATCCGCCCCAGTCTCGTCACATGGTTTTGACATACAATCTCCCCATCTCTCTCAGTAGAGTAGTTGGGTGCGCTTAATCCATCGAAGCCGTCCAAGACTACTTATGAGAAAACCGTTTGATTTATCTCACACCAAACACATATCAAGACCACTTAAACTTTGGAAACCTCAAACATTTCATTCGAAGTCTCTTTATTGCAGATCTCCAATTAGGGAATCTCCAAAGTCGCAAGACAAAACTTAAAAATCAGGGTTCTTGTTAGAATACAATTAATTTTATATTTAACAATTTACAAATTGCATAGCGACCTCATTTTTCTTTATAGAGCTAATCGTTTTTATAGATCCAATTAGAGTCGGGATGAGTCAAGGAGGTTATTAAACTCTACCCATTTCCATCCCTATCATTTAGAGACATAAATATGTGAATCTTCTCATCAACTTAACAGATAAGTTCAGCTTACCTTTCAAAGAGGTCATTATATCGGATGAAATATTCATAAAGGTACCATAAGTTTGTTACTTAGGGCCCGTCTGCTAATTAGCCAAATAGTGACTATGTTTGTATTTTTGTTCCATGGTGTTGACACTTAAAAATACTCTTACTATCATGTGCTGATCATGAGGGATGACGGCATTTGAAATTATCCTTGTTGTCACATTTGGGCTATGATTGACATCAGCCTAGCTCATGTTAGTCATGAAAACAAATGATAGTCGAGGATTTCAAGAGTCCTTGGGCTAGATTTTGAAGGACCTATAAGTGGAGATACATGATTCGATGATAAAGTAGTTAATTGCCACGTGTTCGAGCCAAGAGATGCTATTGAAGACATAGAATTTAATTGGAATTGACAGCAAAATTTGGGTGGCGACGGTTGATGTTTTAAAGGGCTCCAAAATGGAATGGTTAATACTTGCTGAACAAGTCATGTGAACATCGTTGGATAGGTCAAAAGACAACGAGATATGAATAAGGTGGCTTAGCAAAGAATGTGGAGCAACTTTTAAGGAGGAAGCAATTGATCATCGACGGTTATCAAGTTGGCCTATAAATATTGCAGTCAATCCAACAGAGAGCCCCTCGAATAACACACAAAATTTCTTATCTTGCCCTTTTATCTTAGCTTAAGTATAGTTTAGCTATAGCTTTAGGTTTCCGTCGTAGATTCAATTTTGGCAAATGTTTATATCCTAGGTAGTGCTGTGAATTAGATTCTAGTGTTGTCCTATAGTTGAGTGTCGTCGATTAGATTCCTACGTTGTATCCTCATATTCATCTAGGAGTAGTATTTACTAGATATCATTTCCACTGTCTAGTATCGTCAATTAGATTTCGATGTTGTGTCCTCATATTCATCTAGGAACAATGTTTACTAGGTGTTATTTCTATCATCCAGTGTCTTCAATTAGATTCTGATGTTGTGTTCTCATATCGATCTAGGAGCAGTGTCTACTAGGTGTTATTTTCACTATCTAGCATCGTCAATTATGTTATGATGTTGTGTCATTCAATTCAATTGAAAGTAGTGCTTTCTAGATACTGCTATTAATATCCATTGTTGTCAAATCAGTTTCAATATTGTACAAATTGCTTTGATTTTAATGAGCTTTCATTAGAATGTCAAAATGAGTTTGGATCAAACCCCTAATTAGACTTCAACATTGGTAATCATTGATTTTGATCCCATGTTAATGGACTTCATAAGATTTGGAACCATATAATATGTATTTTCGTTAGTAATTGACCCTCTTTGTGTAATACTAGCATAGAACCTAAGTCTCCTCTAATAAAAACCAAAATATAACACTCGATGAAAGATATTTCATTGTGGGATCCAAAACTGGTAAAACACCTGGAATTAAAAAAGAATAGAAATTCGATTGGTAATATTTTTATTTGCGGGAACAAATTTGTCCTTGAGAATAGAATAGAAATAGAGTAAAAAAGTAGGAATTCTTTTTTTGTTTTGTTCTCGAGAACAATTCAAGAATCAAGCCCAAACTATTTTCTTTTTTTCCTTTTCATTTCCTCTAGCCGATCATTAGCCATGGTGAGACTTGACCTTGCCTAGCCATTGGTGGCATCACCCGACCATGGTGAGGTTGACCTCACAATGGTTGGGCGAGGCTCCCTTAAGGCTGGCGAAGTTGCTGGCTCTTGTCTGGCTGGTTATTAGCCATGATTGAGGTTGGCGACCTTACTAGAGGATGAAGAAGAAGAAAAGGAAAAAAAAAAAAAAGAAGAGAAAAATGTAATAAAATTATTAAAAAAAGAAACTCTAAGTCCTAAAATTTTTTTTTTTGGAGAGCCGTATCAACGCATTTCTATTTTGGGAATAGAAATTTTGTACAGTTTTCAAATACTTTTGAATGCTTGGAAACTCATCTAAGGAACAAAATAGAAAAACTATTTAGGAGCATAAATTATTCCTAGAAACAAATGGTTGCCAAACACACTCTTATTAATCTTGAAGGGTTAAATAGTTGCCTGTAGCACTATCAATGGTTCAGGTTTTTGCGATATCCAAACAAAACCAAAACATTTGGTATGCATTCATTGTGACCTGAACTACATTTAATCCGAACTGAACACGTGGTTCAGTTCGAGGTTTCTATGGGGCTCAAATTCTCTAACTCTAAAAGCCTTCCTTCCGTATGCCACTACTTCTCTCTCTCTCTCTCTCCCCGCACACACGTGCATAAGCTGCAACTACCACTAGAGGCGATCGACGAGTCCAGATTAAGGTCATTGTGAGAGTGGCCAACAAGCTCGTGTCAAGGTCATCTATGGCTCATGCGACCTAAAACTCGAGGTTTGCCACCTCAAATCAAGGTGGTAGACATGGCGGCAACCTGAATTTGAGTTCACTGAGTTCTTAAGTCGGTGAGGCCGACCTTTGCTAGCCTCTGGAAAGGCAAGCCTTGACTGAGGCTAGTGAGGTTGCCTATCACTAGATGTTAATGAAGGCAACCTCGCTTGAGGTCGTGAGGGTGACCCTCATAGGGTGTTGTTGCCTTTGGCCAGTTGTTGATTATCGCTAAGGGCTGGTGACCGATGGACGAAGAAGGGAAAAATATAGAAAGAAAAGAAAAATATATAAAAAAATAAAAAATTGCAAAAAATGTCAACATCAATACCGATTATGCTACATAAGATAGTTGGTGTTCACATCAGCGATTTTTGGCTATATCTAGCAGGATAGATTACATTGGCAAATTGTTAAAATGTTTAATATTAAATTAGCCAAATGATTGAATTGACATAAGTGTAATATGTTTATAACTTTTGTGATAATTTTCTTCCTATTGCACTGTGCTTTTCAAGACATTGATGCATAAAATCCATTGGATGCTAAAAAAAATGTTGATGTATGTAGGGAAAGATGTCAACTCAATAAATAGAGTATAGTTAATAATATATGTTTTAAAGCTAAAAATTCTGTATCTCAGTTGGTGAATAGAGTAAATTCTTGGTCACAGGTGATGGTGATGACAAAAGTTGTCTTTGCCATGGAATGTAAGGGAAGTATAAATAGTTCTGATTACATTAAACATGACCTTCAAAACCGATTAAACATGACTTGATTATATAAACATGCTATAAAACAAAAAGTAAAGAAAATACTCATACAATATATGCGTTTATACATTTAATGTCCTCTATGCTAATCTTAGCATAGTAGAATAGTTATTCATTACTTGTTAAATATGTCCATTTAGGGTTTCGAGATCTAAAGTATAGGCGATGGACTTCGTACATTGGAAGATTCACTTTCGAGGCAATGTGATTAAACTGAAGCCGCTATAGAGGAACTTTTATATGAGGCAGGACACCATACAGTGATCTTGAGGCTTGAAGAGCAGATCAAGCTACATCCAGGAGCTTGTTTGTATGCTACGTGCAATTGGTTTTCCTTGTAATATGCATGTATCTTAGTGCAGTTGATAAAGCCCCAAGTACTACTGTTTTCAATTTCTCACTCCAAAGCAGCTCTCTTAGATATTCTTGTATCGATGTTACAACATCACTGTCCACCATTACAAGGCTTGATCTCTAGTCGAAAAAAGAAATAAATGATTTCCCATACTTCTGGATCAAAGGCATGTGTCTTGATTGAATACATATTGTCTACATTTATCGCGTCTTAATCTATGTCACGTGCATGGAATCTTGACACTTCTCACTTTTGATAATGATGCTTAAAAAACTTAATAACACGTCTCGTCATCAATTTAAAAATTATGCGTATAGAGAAGCAATAAGAGATAGATAATCTGCATCTTTTGGTAAAAGCGTCCCACTAGGTACCAAAATCCTTATTCTGTTCCCAGGAATTTTTTGCACCCTTCAAAGGAAGAAGGAGGAGGAGGAGGGTCAATTTTAACTTTACCTTTGATTGTATGGGATGAAAGTAGGTTTCATAATAGAACCATTTAGATCAATTTATTTTGAGCTTTTCTTTTCAAAACCCATTTTGATCTGTATGACCAATCTCAGCCGACCAATTTTAATGAATACGGGTTAAAACATGCGTTAGTGACCCATTTGGACAACTCCATTTCAAGGTAACAACATAATTGTACTTAAATTATATTTCTTTTGAGCCCTTATTATGCGATGACTAATATCACTAGTCATCATAGGCTGCTAGATTTCTAAACTCTTACATTCAATTCGTGCTTTTTACTCTCCCATCATTCCCAGCGAGGACCATGTACTTGTTCTTTCTTGTGAGGAGTGTGCACTCAAACCCTAGAGCCCCAGCAATCTGGCTCTGCACATAGTTTGCAACTTCAACCTCGGACTTGCCACCGCCCTCACATGTGCACGAGGTCGACAATTTCTCAAGAATCTGGAGAGTATAGCTCGGGTTTGGGTTCATGCAGTGGAACACCGGATCCCAACACTTGGGTCCACGGGCCGTCGACCCGTAGAACATGCTAACCCCAACATCGATAGCCACGGGGACTATGTCCTTGCTCACTCGTGCGAACAGCGGGCTGAACCTGAGCAGGTAGCGCTCCCTGCACGTGGTCCCCTCGGGGCACACCACGAGGTCGCTGTGGCCTAGGGCTTGCCGCATAAGCTTTGTGTCCCGCTCGCGGTCCCTGGCCAGGCGGACAGTCTGGATTGGGGAGATGGCCTCGTTGAACGGGCTCAGGCTGTAGATGGCAGCGGCGAGGGGCTTTTTGAGGGCAAAGGAGAGAAAGATTGGGTCCAAGAGGGTCTTGTGGTTGCATGCATAGAGAATGCCCTTTGTGCTGTTGGCAAGTGGATTGGGATCGAAATTAGGGTTTTGGGGTTTTGAGACGGTGGTCTGCATGCCTGTCATGGCCAATACAAGGCCTGAGATTGATAAAGGCAAGAGGACGCCGAGAGTGACTCTGAGGATGGAGAGGGGGAGGCCAAGCGGAAGCCACATGAACATGGCGAGGGTGGCAAGTGGGGTTGGTCTGAAGGCCAATTTACCATCATGGAAGATCAAGGGCTTTGGGTATTTCTCTCTTGGGAGGAGTTGCCAATTCCTCTTCTCTGCTGGGCTCACCATGTAGACTTCCTGTAGCAACAGTTACAGGAAGGTTTTGTCAATTTCTACTAAATCATGCAAATTATATATTGAGGCACATGGTAAACCACAAAAAGGAAAGAAAAATCAATTTTCTAGTTCATATTTTGCATTGTGATTAATTTTATCTATGATCTGGATTTATCAAAAAAGATGTACGGTCTAATATATATTGAAGAATGAACTTAGCTGTAATAATGATATCTTTATCATTGAAAAAGGTATACAATAGATATACATGATAAATTAAGCAAAAATAGATTGATATCATTTCTTTTGATGATATTGAGCTGGACAAAGTTCAATAAATTGGTAAAGTTCAGTCAAAGATTAATTCATTGTAAGTGTTGAATTATGTCTTGAATTTGAGTCAATAAATCTCCACTAGGGGTTATTTAGAAAATTTCCAATTGTCGCTGTACGTGCAAAGTAATGAATTCACCTTTGTCCTTGCTTACGGCAATTCGGCGAAAATATCAATATAGGAGGTTTGACCAACTTCAACGTTTTGAGCCACGCAATCTCATCTAATATTATTAAGTTTGTGGGGTACTATGTGTGGGGCTTGTCTTTTTTTTTTTTTTTTTTTTTTTTTTTTTCCCGAAACTTGTGATTTGTGTTAGCCGTGCGTGTGCAAGTTGACTCATTTTTGTTGATGTGCGAACAGTGAAAAGTCCCTTTCGGCCGTACACACAGATTTATTTTGTACAAGTTGACTCCTTTACTCGTGAGCACTGTACATCGAAAATGTAAGCGATTATAATTCTAAATCCTTTTAATTATAGTGAATTATTTGCTCTTAACTCTTTTCATAAAGTAAATGCTCCAAATCATATGAATCTCTAAATTTCTAGTGTCTTTTATTATTCATTATTTATTTCTTTGATAATTTTACATTAATTTAATTGTGATATCCAATATTTTTGCATTAATATTATAATAACAAGGCATGGATTAGATATATAATTGTGATCTTGGTGATAAGTGTTTAGTTCAATGTTAGATGATAATGAAGCTTTGCATGAAAAATCTCTGTTTTTTCTGAATGTATGGATGAGTGAAAATGCATGAACGTATAGGAAAAATTAGAATTCAGTATTGCAAATTAGTAAGTAAAATTTCTTGGAGGCCCTCGCCGTGCTATATAGATGTTAACGTAGAGCTGTCTAATATATTAACACAGTCTGAACTTCTTTTAATCATTCTTTGGTGGCTAAGAGCAACTAGAAACGTTCTTCAAATTAACCTTCCCATAACCATTATCACAAAATGCAGGAGAGGGAGAGAGAATTGCAGGAGAGAGAGAGAGAGAGAGAGAGAGAGAGAGAGAGAGAGGGTTCGTCGTTGTTCTCCATTACCTTACAGTGAGCAAGAAGCTGGTGATGGTCAAAAGGCCATGGCTCGCTGAAGCATCCGACGCAAGTTGCACGTGAACCCATTAATCTTCCCTCACCAAGGAGCCGAATCAGCTGTGGCCTCGCCTCGTTCTTCTCCATCAAGCCCGTGAACCGCCCTCGGAACACCGCTACTTCCCTTCCCACCACCGTGTCGACCCCCAACCACTCTTTCAAGAACTCCTCCACCATGACCCTCGGCAACCTTGTGACCGCCACTCTTTGCCCGAAAGCCATCACGCCATCGAACGCCTCACGGCCCAAGTCTTCCAAGAAGAACTTGGGCAAAACCGCGCTCCCGAGCCTAAAGCTCTCTCTACTGACCCCAACAAAGCATACAAACACCATCATGCTGAGCATCGTTTCTTGATTGAGCATGCATGCGAAAGGGTACGCGAGAAGCAGCACGAGACCTCTCAAGAAGCCTCCTGCTTCGAAGGCCACGAGCATAAAGTAAGGGAAGAGGGAAGAGGACCGAAGGAGCGTGCCCTCAAAGTCGAAGACGAGCGTTTCTGAAGAGAAGCCTTCGAGGGATGTTTTGGCAATATTGGCAAACCTTTGGGTCGGTTTTGCATCGATGTTGGTGGTTGCTTTGGTTCTTCCAAGCAGGACTCTGGTGAGGAAGGAGAAAATATACATCGCCATTGATTTTCCGGCCATTTTTCGGCTGTGTGGTTTCGTAAACATGTGACCCTTTTATATAGCACGTCCGACACTTTCTGGTTTTTTGACATGGGCATATGTTTCTTAACGAAAAAAGTAATGAACGAGAACCAGAACTAGACCGATGCATGACTGGACTTACTAAATTAAGATCACGTGCCTCACGTGGTTCACGTCCAGTATATATATGGTTTTGGATTTCAATGCCCCCTCAAATTTTTTTTTTTTTTTTTGGGTCAAATGCCCACTCAATTTAATATGTAAGTTATAATTCTCGATCATTCTTTACTCACATAAACTTTATTGCATTATGATTTGACTTGACTATTTTTAAAGCTCATAATGAGACTTCATAAATCATTTTAAGTTTTCATTGCAATCATCCTTGAAAACGACAAATTAGCCTGCGATTGGTTGTGGCTTACTTTCTGTTGAGTTAAGAAGACTCAAGTCTATGAGACAACCTAGTTATTGTATGGATGAGGATATGTTCCCAAATGTTGTTTTCATTATAGTTCTTTTCAATCAAAGTGATTCGATGTGTATATTGAGTGAATCCATCATTTTCATGTTGTCGGTCGATATGATGCATTGCTCTCTATGTCTTTTTGGCTAATGGATTTTTTTTTTTCTAATTGATTAGGAGTGTGTAAAAGAAGTAAAACTATCAAGAACCAGATCAAATTAGCTCGAAATCGGCAATTGGCATGAGAATTGGTTTAGTTCCCAATTCTATGTGGAACCGTCCACTCGGATTTGACCGTTACATATATATTTTTATTTTTATGTTATTCAAAAACCCTAAAAACTCTCTCATCCTCTCATTCACGTCTTTTCATGTCCCCGACAAACTCTCACACTTCTCAAGGAATGCTCTCTCTCTCTCTCTCTCAATGTAAATATTTTCCCTACCACTCTCTCTCCCTCTCTCCCCTCACCCTCCTCCACCATGCCTCCACTCTCGCTCCAACTCGTCATCACTGTACTCATCCTGGCCCCTCGTCTCACCCTCTCCCACCTCTGCTCCACATCACTCGACGACCCGTGACCGCCTTTACCCACCTCTATACTCATCTTGGCCCCTCGTCTCACCCTCTCCCACCTCTCCTCTACGTCACTCGACGATCCGTGACCGCCTTTACCCATCTTTCTCTCTCTCCCCACCATTATGCCTCCACTCTCACTTCACCTCATCGTTACCGTACTCATTCTTGTTGCTTGTCTCGCCCTCTCTCCCCTCACCGTCCACCATGCGAATTGGACCACTGTAGTCTAGTTTCCCGGTGGGTATAGGAATTAGTGGATGGTTCCTGTTAGGGAAATCCCTTATGATGTTTTGAAGATGACAAAATAAATCAAATGTTACTAACGTGTTTAATGGTTAAGTAATAGACCATGCAGATGATAGAACATATAAATGATATTGTCAAAGTCTAAAGATTGCCAAAAGACGGAACGTAACACATGTCCAAAGCTATTATGAAGATTTCCAAACTTCTGTGTCAAAGTTTGAAAATTGCCAGACTTCAGTGTCAAAGTCCATTATATATTAGAAGTTTGCTTACTTTGACAAATTTCAAACTGAACATGAATGAAAAACCAGAAAACAGACTCTATGCTGAAGCTGAACTTATTCAGACCATGTTCAGATCTTAAAGCTAAATCTATTCAGAAACAGAATATGTTCAGACTTATGTCCAGATTGTAAAGTCTATTGCACTCAAACTCAAATTGTAAAGTCTATTGCTCTCAGACTTTACATCTAGAACGAGACAGAATGTAACACAAGCCCTAAATGTATAATGGCTAATGATCTGGTTTGGATTCTATATCAAGATTGATTTGATTGACTCAATCTAATTAATTGACAATTAGATCTTGAAGACAAGAACTTTCTATACGGAGAGGCTCTACTTATGGAAACCAAGATTTTGTTTGTATGGGCAATCGGAATCAATTTGAGATTGTACTTCTATCATTCAACGGCTACCAAATCTTCTAGGGTAGATTGGAAGACGATCCTCGAGATACTGTCCAACGGCTAGTTTGGAAGTGGAAGAGTATTTAAGGAGATTAAGGACCGATGAACAAGAGCCAGAGCGTAGAATTTATAATTCCAAAGTTTGAGCGAACTTCGATCATACACTTATCTCTTGTGAGTTTAAACGTTTGTAATTGTGAGAGAAATACCAAAAGAGTGACTTAGTGAGATAGTGTGATCGATTACTAAGTGTTTGCACTCAAAGTTGTAATCTTTTCTTGATTACATAGTGGAATCCAGCTAGAAGGCTGTTAGCGTGGGAGAGTGGACGTAGGTTTGATCTAAGCCGAACCATTATAAACCTTGTGTTCTTATTCTTTTTCTTAAACTTCTTTATTTTGTTTGTAGTTCTATTTAACTGTTAAAGTTTGATCTCGCTCAAAGTCTGCTACTTTTCAGACTCAGTTTCAAAACTGAAATATTTCTACTGTTCTTTGCAAAAAAATTTCTTGCACCTATTCACCCCCCTTTAGGTGTTCATACTAGCACTTTCAGTTCCCATTTTGTGAAGTATGAATAGTTAATATATTGTAATTGGCTAATAAGCCATTGACTTAAGTTTTTGAGTGAAACTCGATACAACTGGATATGTTGACAGAATCGTATGTGAGCTCTCTGTTAGCGATTTTCTCATGTGAAGGTATTAAGCTTTCATTGCACTCCCAACACCAAATCCCTTTGATGAACTGAAATCAAAGAATTCCTAGACCTGTGGGAATGGGGCTAGGGTTAGCGCATGGTATTTGTCAAAGAATGTGATGATTTCCTCTCAATTTAAAGAGGGGTCATTTATCGACCAAATGAAACAAAAGAGGGGTAAGTTAATTACGTTCCATATAAATGGAGTCAACAATTAAAGAGATTACTACCCCTTTGTTGGTATTTGCAAAAGAAGACAATCTTCAATCAATTTGTCCCAAGTAATTAGCCGCTTTCTTATTTGAAGCAACGAGGTGGCATGGTTACGGATGAATCTTGGGTCCTCTTGGCACTTATATCTCAGAACCTACCGATGGAAATCATCTCTTTCTTTTAACTCTCCTATGTCACACGCATGTGGAGCAGCTGAAGTTAGTGTTAGGAGTTTTTATATCGTACAGTCTGTGTGAAGAATTAATTTGGACAAATTAAGTGGATCTTTTGACATGTTCATAAATTAGTCACCTAATCAATACACCTGCTCTAAGTTTCAAAATGTATACATGATCTGTGCAAGTAATCTAATTACCCAGCTGTAAAGCAAACATACACGGTCTACTAACTTGAGTTCCCGTTGTTCGGTTCACTCACAGCATGAACTAAACATTTCAATGTATAGACTTCAATGTCGGTCCTTCTGTTTTTGTAATAGAAACGATCTCTGCAATTGCATATTGCTAGCGAAATATCATTCTGTTGCACCCAAAATCATCGACATGGTATAAACAATCTCCTTGTATTCTCAGAGAAACAAAATATATGTCCATGCAGATAGTGTCGAAGAAGGCCGTTTCTAACTTGAGCACGCATGACACTCCCCCATCTTCAATAGAGAAGTTTAGAAAGAGAGAAGCCTCCGCTCTTATTCTACATCACTTCAACGAGCAATCTTTATATAGGCATTCCTGAGAGAACTACACAAGTGCCCCCACTCCTTATTTAAGAGGAATAATTTCTTTTTCTTTTGTCTGTTCAAAAACACATTTATAAATTGAATAGTAGCAACCAACACAAATTTTTTTTTTCCTGACGAGATGGTGTCTTATTAATTATTAGAAGGTTCTAGGCTATGGATGTGAGATGCGAGGAGACATGCAATAAATTACTTTGTTTGGTTTTGTGAACAAATGCCAGGTCTGTCTTCTCTTTGCCAACTCTTTGGACACCTTCACACATTTTCTTATCCCGAAACTTTAAATGCTCTTCATTTTTATGTCAGTTTCCTTTCTCTCGTCTCTTTCCACTTTATTATAACAAAAAAGTTGAGTTCCTTCTTTGTTATTTTCCTGTTTAGCTACTTGTCGTCTTTGTTGCTTCCCTACTTCTTTAGTTGCGTTGGAAACTATTATGTGTTGTAACGATTAAATAATGGACTACTGCATGAGATTACTTCATAAAATACCAAATGAAATTGCTTCATAAAATACAAAATTCAGGGAGGATGTGGAAAAAATCGAGTGACATTATGTTGATTACTGGAACTTGATTGTTTTCAGATAGCTGGATCTTCAAATGTCAACAAGAAACTACTCTTTCATACAGAGCATCCAATTAGGCAGGAAGAATATGCTTCGTCGTACTTAATGATGGCGGCCAAAAAAAAAAAAATATCTTTAGTCAATGTAAAGAAGCAAATTTTGTCAATTAAGGTGTCATTTGTTTCACGGAAATTAAAAGGATTGGAAAAATATATTTTATTAAAAATGATAGATCATATCGCTTACAAAAATGAATGAATGAAAAATATTTTCATTGTCCACATAAATGTTTATACTTATATTTATTTGTTCTTTCTGCTATTTTAAACAGTTTCATATCTCATTCAGAAATATAGAAAATTGAGAGATTTCTCTCTTGCGGTTCATGTGTATGTTTTGGATGTAAGTTTTTGGGTTTACGATTTCCTTGGTGTCAATATTCCACCAAAACTATTAGCTAGATGTTTCCAATGTTCTAATTAATACTCCATTGAGAAAATGACATAAATGGTCCTTGAACTTTAGCCAAATATACAATATCATTATTAAACTTTAATTTGTTCAACGTTGTCCTTGAACTTTAAGTAAATATACAATGTTATCATTGAATTTTAAATTTGTATAATGGAGTCCTTGAACTTTTGATATATGTATAATTTAGCCACTAGACTATATAAAGATATTCAATGTTGTCACTAGCTTTATATTAATAGAAATATAGCATTAGATATTTTCAAGTAATCTAAGGACTAAATTTAATATTTATGAAGAATTCGGAAATCATACCAAATAAGTTAGAATTTTAGGAATGATATTGAATATTGAGTTAAAGTTCATAAATTATGTTGAATAAATTAAAAATCTATGAATGATATTGCGCATTTTATCAAAATTTAGAAATGATTTGTGTGATTATCCCGCATAGTTTAGAATCCTTAATTATTAAAATCAGGGTTCGTTGTTTTGAGTGGCTTGTATTCGTTTGCCAGATACCGGAAATTCTGGACTCCTGTTTCTCGACGTGGCAACGTAAATAGTAAGTTGGCCACGCAATTACTCATCCCCTGACATGGACGGCAAATTCAATAATGATTTCTGATCGGGTAACTTCATATGCTTCTCAGCCCTCTTTAATTGTTCTGGTTGCGGCCGTACACATCCACCTTGACATGGACTTTACCTTTCCCACCATAGGCCCTTAATTTTCTGCTTATCTTGTCTTTTCTACAAATAGGGAATACTGAGGACGACGTAGGATCTCCTAACTCAGGACGCCGTTTCATTCTTGAGCCATTTTAAGGACTTTCTTGGGTCCAACATAAATAGTATATGCTTCTCGCCCCCTTTAATTGTTCTGGTTGCGGCCGTACACATCCACACAGGAGGATTGCATCACTTCACGTGTCCCCAAATTCTTACAAATCTCTAAAATACAAAAGGACTCGTTATTCTACTTCTAAACTCCCCTTCCATCGCACAATAATATGCATCAATCAACTTCATTGCTCTGCCCTTACTAAAGTTATAGTCTCCATTCACCAAACTATTCTCACCAATGATCTTGTTTCGAGCAGTCCACGTACGAATCGATACCTACGTTTGTCTTTGGCAAAATTTTTTGAAAAATGAAACATCATTGTCTATTGCCAAAAGAAGTTCGTATGTTTGATTTTCAACGGTATTATTTAATGAAGAAAGATTGATAGGCACGATTTGGCATCGATGGTTTTGCTTGCACGTTAATCAAGTCATGTCCACGCACAAAAAGATTGTAGTTTCAATTGCTTATACAGGTAGTTGTGGAGCTTATCAGAAACTAAGCAATCTTACAAAGAAGATGGTACGTGACAAAAGAAGGAAAAAAATGGCAGCCAAGGATCTGAGTTCGTTTAATTGGGGTGTGAAATTTCAGAGCATTTTCAAGGTCGTGATCCTTCATTTAATTATCGTCTCTGTAGGAACCCCAGGACCTTGTAATTTGGGTAAGTTGCTCCTTCTCTTTGTTTCTACATATTGTTGAATTGATTAATCTCAATTACATAGCTCATGTAATTATTCTTTCTCACATTTTGGGGATAATTGTCCAAAAAATACCAAACCTATTGTACGGCGTCAATTTAGTTCTAAACTTTTCAATTTTACCAATTTAGTCCTAAATCTTTTGATGAGCTACCAATTTAGTTCTTTCGGCCAATTTTTGACTAGAAGTCATTGTCGTACCTCCGTCATCTCAGTTGGCATTGGCGTGAATACTATTGTAATTTTATAATTTTTACTCTTTTTTTTTTTCCTTATTTCCCTTTGGAGAGGGGGAGAAGGTGAATAGGAAGAGGTACCAAAACTGGAAGGTGAGGAGGAGGATCCACTCATGGCGGGTCTGGGTTGGATATTGGAGGCGGTTGAGGAGGGGGTGGGGGAAGAGGGAGTGGGCCAGAATGGCGAAGGAGAGAAGGAAGATAAAGGTCGGGTGTTATGAGGTAGAAGGTCTTGGGGGACCGCTTGGGGATGGCAACAGAGATTCAAGGAGGATGTCGAAGATGGTGAGGGATTGGGGCTCTTCCGAAGCAAGATCCATTTTCTGGGGTACTCGGGTTGGAGAGGATGAAATCGAGATTGAGTTTTGAGATGACGGTGACTCATGTAAACTACGATTCAGAAGGAGTGAAGTGATTGCGAAGACAGTGAAGAACAGGAGATGATCAGAGAAATTTGCAAAGCTACTTGCTCTTTTAGATTGTTTTCATTATTTTCGAAATATTTTGTGAATGTAGTTCAGGGTGGTGAGGTTATTGTACTCAAATCGAGTTGAATTGTCAAGGTATTTTTGCATACTACCTGAACCGGAATAAAAGTGAACAAAAATATCTGTAATTTTTGGTTTGGTTCTGGTATTATTTGATACCCCTGGCTGCATGATACTCTTAGATTCATATGATCCATTGGATCATGAAAAAAAAATGATGTTGGTATATGTAGAGGAAGATGTTTACTTATGTAATAAATATAATAGAGTTGATAATATGAGATGATAATTTTTATTTTAAAACTAGAATTTAGTATTTCAGTTGGTGAATAGACTATATTCTTGATCACAAGTAACGGTGATGAAAAAAGTTGTCTTGCCATGAAATGAAGAGAACTATATATAGGTCTGATTACATTAGACATGACCAATTAAAGCCAAGTTAAACATGACTTGATCATATAAACATGCTATCAAAAAAGAGTAAAGAAAAGACTCATAAAGTAAAATCATTGATACATTTGATGTCCTCTATGCTAATCTTAGCACGGTAGAACAATTATTCTTACTTTTTAAGATATGTTCGTCTACAGTTTCAAGATCTGAAATGTAGATGGTGGACTTTGCACAGTGTGGGAGATTTAGTTACAAGGGAAATGTGTTTGAACTGAAGCAACTATACAGGAACTTTTGTATAAGGCATTATCCCATATTCAATATTCTCAGAATCAAACATTTTAGTCAGCGATCTTATGGCTTGAAGAGCGGATCAATCTATATCCAGGAACTGGTTTGTATACCCCACATACTACCATTTCCAATTTTTCACTCCAAAGCAACCCTCTAAGATATCTTTGTACTAACGTTACAACATCACCACCCACTATTACAAGGCTTGATCTCCAATTGGAAAAAAAAAAAAAAAAGGATTTCCCAAACTTTTGGATCAAAGGCACGTGTCTCAATCATATACATAACTTCTATTTTTATTGTGTCTCAATATGTGCCAAATGCATAAGATCTCAACACTTATCGCTTTGATAATGACAATTAGAAAATTAGTAACATGTGTCATCATCATTCTATTTAAGAATGATGTGTAGAGAGACACAATAAGATATAGAAGATTTGCATCTTTTGGTATATGCGACTTAACCAGCGCCAAAATCCCAATTCTCATCCTAGGAATTTTTTTCACTCTTCCAAGGAAGAAGAAGATGGGTCAATTTACTTTACTTTTTTTGATAAATATGGATTAAAAGTGGACTTTATAAGAGACCAATTTAGACCCATTCATTTTGGACTTTTCTTTTCAAAACCCATTTTGGTCTACATGACAAATTTGAGCTGACCCATTTTATTAAAAATGGTTTAGAACATGGGTTAGTAACCCATTGTGACAGCTCCATTCCAAAGGTAACAACATAATTGTACTTACTCATGTTTCTTTTGAGCCCTTTTGATGCGATGACTTATATCACTAGCCATCACAGGGCGCTAGATTTTCAAACTCTTAAATTCAATTCTTGGCTTTCACTCTCCCATCATTCCCAGCCAGGATCATGTACTTGTCCTTTCTTGTGAGGAGCGTGCACTCAAACCCTAGAGCCCCAGCAATCTGGCTCTGCACATAGTTTGCAGCTTCAACGCCGCACTTGCCACCGCCCTCACATGTGCAAGAGGTCGACAATTTCTCAAGAATCTGGAGAGTATAGCTCGGGTTTGGGTTCATGCAGTGGAACACCGGATCCCAACACTTGGGTCCACGGGCCGTCGACCCGTAGAACATGCTAACCCCAACATCGATAGCCACGGGGACTATGTCCTTGCTCACTCGTGCGAACAGCGGGCTGAACCTGAGCAGGTAGGGTTCCCTGCATGTAGTCCCCTCGGGGCACACCACAAGGTCGCTGTAGGTTAGGGCTTGCCGCATAAGCTTTGTGTCCTGCTCGCGGTCCCTGGCCAGGCGGACTGTTCGGATTGGGGAGATGGCCTCGTTGAACGGGCTTAGGCTATAGATGGCCGCAGCGAGGGGCTTGCTGAGGGCGTAGGAGACAAAGATTGGGTCCAAGAGGGTCTTGTGGTTGCATGCATAGAGAGTGCCCTTTGTGCTGTTGGCAAGTGGATTGGGATCGAAATTAGGGTTTTGGGGTTTTGAGACTGTGGTCTTCAGGCCTGTCATGGCCAATACAGGGCCTGAGATTGAGAAAGGCAAGAGGATGCCGAGAATGATTCTGAGGATGGAGAGAGGGAGGCCAAGCGGAAGCCACATGAACATGGCGAGGGTGGCAAGTGGGGTTGGTCTAAAGGCCAATTTGCCATCATGGAAGATCAAGGGCTTTGGATATTTCTCTCTTGGGAGGAGTTGCCAATTCCTCTTCTCTGCTTGGCTCACCATGTAGACTTCCTGTCACAACGGTTGCAGGAAGGTTTTGTTAATTTCTACTCAGTCCTTTTTACTAAATTATGCAAATTAAATATCAAGGCGCATGATTTCCTTACCAAAAAAAAAAAAAAAAAAAAAATATCAAGGCGCATGATAAACCACACAGGAAAAAAAAAAGCAGTGTTCCAATGTTTATATTTGGCATTGTGATTAATTAAAACATAGTTAATATAAACACAGCTGATATACATGGTAAGTTATACCAAGAAAAAGTAAATCCCACCTAATATCAGGATATATCTAAAAAGATGTATAGTGTAATATGTATTGAAAAATGAACTTAGCTGTAATGATAATATCTTCGATAATTAAAAAAGCTATATAGTTGATATGCATGGTAAGTTAGGCAAAGAAAGACTGATATTATTTCTTTTGAAGACATTGAACTAGACAAAGTTTGATAAATTAATAAAGTTCAGTCAAAGATCAATCCATCACAAGTGTTAAATTATGTTTTGAATTTGAGCTAATAAATCCTGACCCCGATTGTTGCCGCACGTGTAAAGCAAGGAATTGACCTTTGCTCTTTACTTAGGAAAGGGCAATTCGGCGAAATTCGAATATAGGTTCCTGCAAGGTTTGACCAATTTCAACGTTTTGGGCACACATTCTTATTTAATATTATTAAGTTTGTAGGGTATTATGCGTGCGGGATGTCCTTTTTTTTTTTTTTTCTCTCTCTCTTCTCTGAAACTTGTGATTTGTGTTGCCGTGGGTGTGCTACGGGGACACTCCCTTTCGGCCGTACATAACGCTTTATTTTGTGCAGTAAATTTACGCATTTATAAATATTGTGAGTTTGGATTTAATTTAAATGCGGAAAATATTTGAAAGTGTAGGCAATTGTAATTCTAATCCTGTAATTATAATGAATTATTTGTTGATAACTCTTCTCGTAAAGTACGTATAAATACTCGATCGAGTTAGATGAATATCTTATATCCTTTATTTTATATTATTTATTTCTCTAGTGATTTTGTATAAATTTAATAAAAAGATCCGATATTTTCCGCCTTAAAATTATAATAACAAGGCATGAATTAGATATATAATTGTGATCTCGATGATGGGTATTTAGTTCAACATTGGATGATAATGAAGCTTTGCCTGAAAAAACTTATTTCATATGTGAATGTATGGATGAGTGAAAATGCTTGGATAATAGGAAAAATTAGAATTCAACATTGCGCATTAGTAAGTAAAATTTCTTGGAAGTCCTTGCTATGCTATATAGATGTTAACATAGAGTTGTCTAATATATGAGGGGTTTGTTAACATAACAATTTTTGGGTTACTGTGAGAATAACAACTTGTTGTTGGTTACAAATTCTTAGAAGAATGGATCTCATAACAATTTATAATTATTTTTTATTCGGATTTTTTAGTTCAAAATAGATTATTATAATTACATTAGTTTAAAGACTGTCATTCAATCACTTCTCGATATAGTAACACAATCTGAACTTTTTTTAATTCTTCTTTGATGGCTATTAGCAACTTGAAACATTCTTCAAAGTAACCTTCCCATTAGCCAATCAGAAAATGCGGGGAGAGAGAGAGAGAGAGAGAGAGAGAGAGTGGGTCCGTGGTTGTTCTCCGTTACCTTACAGTAAGCAAGAAGCTGGTGATAATCAAAAGGCCATGGCTTGCTGAAGCATCCGACACAAGTTGCGCGAGAACCCATTAAACTTCCCTCACCAAGAAGCGGAATCGGCTCTTGTCTCGCCTTGTTCTTCTCCATCAAACCCGTGAACCGCCCTCGAATCACTGCTACTTCTCTTCCCACCACCGTGTCGACCCCCAACCACTCTTTCAAGAACTCCTCCACCATGACCCTCGGCAACCTTGTGACCGCCACTCTTTGCCCGAAACCCATCACGCCATCGAACGCCTCGCGGCCCAAGTCTTCCAAGAAGAACTTGGGCAAAACGGCTCTTCCGAGCCTAAAGCTCTCTCTTCTGACTCCAACAAAGCATACGAACACCATCACGTTGAGCATCGTTTCTTGATTGAGCATGCACGCGAAAGGGTACGTGAGAAGCAGCACGAGAGCTCTCAAGAAGCCTCCTGCTTCGAAGGCCACGAGCATGAAGTAAGGGAAGAGGGAAGAGGACCGGAGGAGCGTGCCCTCAAAGTCGAAGACGAGCGTTTCTGAGGAGAAGCCTTCGAGGGATGTTTTGGCAATATTGGCGAACGTTTGGGTCCGTTTTGCTTCGATATTGGTGGTTGCTTTGGTTCTTCCAAACAGGACTCTGGTGAGGAAGGAGGAGATAGACTTTGCCATTGATTTTCCGGCCATTTATCGGCTGTGTGGTTTCGGAAACATGTGACCCTTTTATATCGCACGTCCGATATTTCTAGTTTTTTTTACCCGGGCAACTGTTTTTTAACCAAAAAAGTAATGTAATAAGAACGAGAACAGACCGATGCATGACTTGACTTACTAAATTAAGATCACGTGTGTCACGTGGTTCATTTCCAGCGTATATGCTTTGGGACTTCATGAATCATTTTTAAATTGTGAGTTGACTTGACTATTTTTAAAGCTAATAAAGAGACTTCATGAATCATTTTACGTGTTCATTGCAATAATCTGCGAAAATGACAAATTGACTTGCGATTGATTGTGCTTACTTTATATCGAATTAGGAAGAGTGGAGTCTATGATTACGATTAGAGGTCAAAATAAGAGAGGGATTGAGACAATCCTAGTTAATGTATGGATGAGGATAGGCGCCACGTGTTTCCGCTACAGTCCTTTTTCATTAGAGTGATTCAACATGCACATTAAATGAATCCGTCAATTTCATTTTGTTGGTCGATATGATGCATTGCTTTCCATCGCTTTCTGGCTAATGGATTCCCTTTGTAATTGGTTATGGGTGTGCAGAAGAATCAAAATTGCCTTGATTGCTTGGAATCAGACTAAACTTGCGATTTTCATGGGGACCAGTCCAATTCCTAGTTTTGATTTACTGGAATTGGAGAGCACTGATTCGGTTCCTAGTTTTTGATGTGAAACTGGCCACCTACCCATTTGGAATGGATGGATACATATATATTTTTATTTTTTATGTTAAAAATATCAAAAACCCTGAAAAACTCTCTCTCATCCTCCTCACATGACATCTTTTCACTTCCACAAACTCACTTCTCAAGGTATGTTCTCTCTCTCTCCCTCCACCAGCATGCCTCCACTGCTGATCCACCTTATTGTTGCCATACTCATCCTTGCCCCTCATCTCACCCTCTCCCACCTCTACTCTATGCCACTTGACCACTTGGGATCGCCTTTCCCCACCTCTCGCTCTCCTTCTCTCCTCACATCCTCCACCACCATGCCTCCATTCTCGCTTTACCTCATTGTTGTTGTACTCATCCTTGTAGCTTGTTTTGGCCCCTCCCGTCTCTGCTTACACCACCCAATGACCTGCGCCTATAAGTTGCAAAAACGGCACTTAAGATCTCCATAAAAAACACTATCATTGAAAATAGAATGACAATGATACATTAAGCATTTAGTCATTTTACGCATAGTTTCTTTGACTTGGGGGTGGTTCGTTCAATGATTTTTATTTAAAACAAGGGGAATAGAATATAGGATATATGAATTACCCCCCTTCTATATTATTACATATATTTAGAATTATTTATGAGAACCAAATTAGAATCTAGAACACAAAAAATCGAGACAAGTGATTTGGGTACGCGATTTGGAACCCATTGTTCTTGACGCGGAACAATAACGATCCAAAACTCAAGTGCTTATCCTCTATTACCTTTTGTATCACTAGCTCAATGAAACTGATGCTCATCTTATCGTTCTGTAAATGCTCTTTATGTGCGGATATTTATACATCAGGATCAGAGGGAAGACTTGAGTAGTATTTATAGAATTTTAAGCCATAGACCCTCTTATAATAGGTCGGGCTTTACTAGGCTTATACTAACCAACCTTATATTAGACTGATTAAGAATCATTATATCTCATTTTATTAGACCAATCTCGTGAAATAGTTAATTACAGTATCAATTAATGTAACTCACATCGGAAAAACTCTTACAGTACATGCTCTTCCCCACCTATTCCTCTCCCTCTCCCTCTCTCCTTTCACCCTCTTCCACCATGCCTCCTAGGGGTGTGCAATTGAATTGGGTATACCCGAGAACCGGGCCAGCCTATCCGAAAAATAGGGTTGGGAATCAATACCCGTTGAAATAGTTCGGGAACCAATTCCTGAAATTTAGAATAGGCTTGAATTGGTCCAGGAACTGGTTCCGAGTGAATACCAGAGAACTGGATCGATCGAACTAGTTTGGGAACCGGTTTTATAAGCTTAACCCCAAAAGTCCAAAACCCTATTTTCTTCCCTTGATTTCTTGTCTCTCGTAGACTTGCATGACATTTTTCCCATCATTGTTCCTGAGTTCCTCTTCTTCGCTTGCTTCCATCCATCGCCAGTTCCCTTTCGCTTCGTCCATTGCCGGCTCCCTCTCTTTCTATTTCATCCATCGCTGGTTCCCTCATCTGTATGCTCACGAATTTCCTCTATTTTTGTAGACTTTTCTTTCGAATTGAAGCTGGGTTCTTCTCTTTTTGTTTGGGAGTGCTTTCTCGAGCTGGATTTCTTGTCAGATTGGCGGAAAAAGTTTGCATTTTTTTGTTCATATGGGTCTTGCTGTTTTTGTTGTTGATGGCACTAGATTTGGAATTAATTGTTTGGGGTTAATTTTTCCTTCAACTGGTAGAACACACAAATCCAGTTGTTCGTTGCCGAAGCCAAAGCCAACAGAAGAAGAAGAGGAAGACCCAATGAAGCACTCCTCAGTACTCGTTGCGGCTTCGCTCTCGAAACTAAAGCCAGTAGAAGAAGAAGAGGAAGACCCACCGAAGCATTCCTCAATACTCATTGCAGGGCTATGAACCCAGAAAGAATGCGGTTATCGAAGGTACGAGGCGCTCTTGTGCATTTTCTTAAGTACCTATGTTATAATAGTCTATCTTTGTGGGGTAAAAAAAATCTCAAAATCAGATCAACTGAGTTCACACTTAATAATTTGTATGTTTTATTGTTTTCTTTGCTTATTACCCTTTTCCTCAGGTTACTTGCTTATGCGTACGAGGAAATTGCAGACATCATTAAAAGATTGTAACTCTTGCTACTTTATTATCATAGTCTTGTGGATCCTTAGTTTTTCATTTAATCAAAAAGTTCATGTACTTATTGATTATAAGTGCTTAATGTTTCAATACAAAATAGAAGGATTACATTATTTTCTCATGTATTAAAGTAAAATTCGAAGCCGTATAGGGTATCAAGCGGTTGTAAAATAGGTTCCAGTGGAAAGATGATTGATCTTGGAATCGAACCAAAAAAATAAAGTGGTTTTGATATACGGTCCAGTGCAAACAGGGTCGGGTATATGATCCAAAAAAGGAGAACATGTTATAACATGGTCGAGTACAAGGTTCAGGTTTGAAACCTACCTACCCTGGACTCGATGACCACTAATGCCTCCATTCTTGCTCCAACTCATTGTCACAATACTCATCCTCATCCTCGCCTTGCCCTCTAACACCCCTACTCCACCCCATTCGATGATTCGTGCCTGCCCTTCCCCTCCTTTTCCGCCCCTTCCTACTTCTCTACCTCCCTAAGCTAGTTTGAAGGACCCACCCAGGAATTGGAATAGAGGAGGAGTCCTCGACCCTAAACAGATCGAGGAAGACTTGTTTAATCACATAAATTTTCATGAAATCTTAGTTTATAATTAATAAAATTTTCTTTTTTTTTTATTAACTTTAATTTATTTTGCTAACTAACACATTATATTTACAATTCTTATATGAATTTAGCGATTTTTTTTTTATTTGGGTGCAAATGACTTACCCACTTTTTTTTTCTAACAAATTACCAACTAGTTTTTGGTTATCAACTCCCATTTGCATTACTTACCAAAATCTACTTGTGTTTTTAGTTTTTTAAATTTTGTTAGTAATTATGAACTTTTATTTGCCTCTCTTACAAACGTTTTATATTTATCAACTTTTACATAAATTTATTGCCCCGACTTATCAATTTTTCTCCCACTAGGTTTCCAACTAGTTTCGTTTAGAGTGTCTAATTTAAGTTGCTTACCAATGTTCATTTAATTTTTTAATGACCAACTTTTCTAATAACCAGCTTTTATATGCCTTACTTAAACCAATTCGTTTAGAAATTATCAACCTTAATTAAAGTGATCTTTCATTCGATTAGATTATTAATAAATTGTGTGTTATCAGCTCTTATTTAAGTTAGTTAAGATAAAGGTGAAAGTGAAACTTGAGGAGGCTAATGCCAAGAATGAACAAGTAGTCGATCAACATAGAAGATGTCGGGTTTTCCAGGTTAGTGATCATGTAATGGTGTTCCTTCGATGAAAGTGATTTCTCATGAGTCATTATGGCAGGCTACAACCAAGGAAATATGGTCTAGACAAGATCAAGTAAAGAATCAACGATGATGCCTATGTTGTTGGCCTTCCTAGGTTCTTGATATGCCTAAAATCTAGACGACGAATAGTCGTATCTTGGGGATTGAGGTGGAAGCAGCTATTGAAGACTTTGTGGACAATTCAAACAAGCAGAGATCTAACAGGCAGGTCTTGGAGAAGGATAGATGTGCCAAAATGGGTTGAAAACCTATTTATTAACACATATATGATGGGTTGGGTTACATATGGGTTAACTAAGTATTGCTAAATGGGTTGATATCAGTTTGAGTTATAAAGTCCAATGAAATGTGGGTTTTTAATGGGTTTAAAAGTCAACCCAGCTGCAGTCCCTTTTTCACTTGTTTTAGGTTCAAGTTGGGGGTTTTCGGGTGGGGCAACTTAGGCAGCGCATGGTAACTTTCCCCGGCCAAAGAATTTCTATTCGGGGAACAAAAAAAGAATAGAAACCCATTTGATAACAACAAGTTGGTTTTTTGTTCCGGGAATAGAAAATTAGCCCGGGAATGGTTTTGGAATAGAAACGAGAAGTAAAAAAAAGTTAATTCTCGTTCCCGGCCAAGAATTCCCAGGAACAAAAATAAGAAACAAATTGGGCAACCCTAATTTCACTTTCGTGATTTCCATTTTCACCTCTCCCTTCGTCCGCTTGCCTCTCTCCGATCTCATCTCCGGTCGCCTCTCTCCGGTCTCGTTGCCGCCGATCTCGTCACCGCTGGTCCTGTTGTCGCCGGTCCTTTCGTCAGTGGTCTCATACTCCGGCTGGGTCGCCTCTCTCCGAGCAGGTTGCGTCCAGTCCCGTCGCCTCCGCCTCTCTTCGGTGCCGTCAATCCCGTCGTCTCTGGTCGCGACGCGACACTCCGGTTGGGTTGCCTCTCTCCGAGCCGGTTGAGTCCGGTCTGTCGCCTCCGCCTCTCTTCGGTGTCGTCAATCCCGTCGTCTCTGGTCGCGACGCGACACTCCGGTTGGGTCGCCTCTCTTCGAGCCGGTTGCGTTCAATCCCGTCGCCTCCGCCTCTCTTCGGTGCCGTCAATCCCGTCGTCTCTAGTCGCGACGCAACACTCCGATTGGGTCGCCTCTCTTTGAGCCGATTGCGTCCAATCCCGTCGCCTCCGCCTCTCTTCGGTGTCGTCAATTCTGTCGTCTCTGGTCGCGACGAGGGTGATTGTGATCTTAATGCGGATTGTTGTATTCTTCTGGGAAGACGGAACGGCCTTGAAAACAGAGGCCTTTACCGCAGGATTTGATATAAGAACGTTGCGTTCTCTCTCCCAGGTGAAAAACAGAGAAACCCTTCTTTGCAATTTGCAGAAAGAGAGGTAACGTTCGGAGATCCGCGTTTCTTGTGAGGTTTTCTTGTGATGTCATGAGCATGTCCGTGGCTTTGTCGTGAGGATTTTTTTTTTTTTTTTTTTTTGTGATTGGTTCCGACCTTTGTTGAGATGGTCTCTATTTATATTGATGGGAGTGATTGTAATTGTATATCGGTTGCGTTGTTGAGGGCTGTGATTGGTTTGAATGAATTCAAAGGCGTTAATTTTTTTCAGCTCGTCTGTGGTGTTATTTTTTTGTCGAATTCTCTTGGGTTGATGGTGCAATGTTTTCTGGGTTTTGACTGATCGAGGGTCTGCTATTTTTCAATGTGTAAAAATGTAGTGCAGGTGGGCGGATTAATGATGAGGATCTATACAAGACTTCTGTTGGATTATATTGTATCAATTAGCAGAGAAGTTAATCTGATTTGGTCAATTATCGAAGACATAGCATTGAGTTAGATATGTCAGAGCTGCCTCGATTACAACTTATTTTCTCACATCTCTAATGATAAAGTGTTTTGTGTGTGTGTGTGTGTGTTTTTTTTTTTTTCTTTTTGGTGGGGCGGGAGGGTGAGCTATTGTGAAATCCTTACACCGAGTGGTATGATTTGCATTGGTGGTTCTGCATACTTTTGAGACTTCAAGATCATATATCATATGACCGTTCACTATAAGAAAGGCCGTAGCTGAGAGTTGTAGAATTCTAAGTGGACTTGTGCTTATCTTTTGTCAGATTTGCTGATAATTTGTTCTCGAGTCGGTTGGTCATATATGGTTTGTTGCTTTGATTACTTCTCATTGTACATGTTCTAGTTTTTCTGAAGTTGAATCTGCCACCTGCAGTGCCATCGCCTCCGATCGCCTCTCTCCAATCCCACTACCTGCAATCCCGTCGCCTCTAGTCAAGTTTCTTTGGCTCACATCACCTCTGGTCGCATCGCCTTGTGGTCGTCTTGCCCTAAATCAGGTTTGTTGCTTTAATTCTTTCTCTTTCTCATTGTACCTGTTCTAATGGTGATTCTCACTTTTTTTGAACTTGAATCGTGTCGCCTCTGTCATGTTGCCTCTGTTTGTGCTCGCTTCTCTCACATTGCTTCCCCCGTGCTTGTGTCGCCCTTGATCAATGGAGGTAGAGTGGATACCTGGACCTAATGGTTCGGGATATGCATGTTAAATGAAGGAAAGCTTTATTTCTTGGATGTAGATAAGCATGTTGCGCCTTATGCACATATATTTACTGAATTTTATGGTTGATTTAGATTGAATAAGGCCTATGCGAACTGTCTCTCTCTCTTTCAATATGACGCTCGCTCTTTCTCTATTTTCCCCTATCAATTGCATAGCTGAAACTCTGCTGTAATCTATCAATGTTGCTGAAGTATTGATTACTAGAACAACATGTTCAGTTTATTATTTTTATATGCCTGATTCTAGCTGTCATTGATGCTTGTGTGAAGCTTTGGGTATGTACTTCATTAAACTTTTTGTGGCAATTTTCTGATCAAGAAATATCTCATAGATTCAAAGTTATATCTATCTGATTCGTTCATGAACTAGCAAGGGATGCCCAACCTTACAAAACTATAAAGCAAAGGGGATGAACGCTTATAAATGAGAGCACCTTAATGAGGATGCCGCCTTATGTGCTGATAATTGCTTTGATTTTTGATTTAACTGCAAGTTTGCAATGCTCACTGTCTTTCTTGTTGGAGTATATCATGTAGGAATTAGAAAGTATTTCTGTGATTCTTTTCCCTAACATCTAGTCTCGCATCAAATAGGAAAGCAAAGAGGTAGTTAGTCTGTTATATGTAGACAACCTTCTACTCATCAGTGTAATCATGTTTTCATTAATTTGAAGCTCATTCCTAGTTGATTCCTTTCTTGTACCTAATCCTTGGTTATTGCTGTTAGTAATGAGTAAAGTGAATCACTGCTGTGATTTGTTGTTATCATGTGTGATTACTTTGCCTATTAAAGCTTATTGTTGTATCACTTATGTCCTCACTAATGGCTTTGTGGTTCAATTATCGGGTACTTTTTTGTTTGAATCTTGGTTATGAGTCTAGAGATATTGGTTGCCTTCTACTGTGATGTTGTATTAAGCTTTCCCTGCTTGTCCTTCTCTTGAATTGTGTTTTTGTATGGTGAGGATTCAAGTAATACAGAAAGCTGGTTATCTTGATATGATGTTGTTGGTGCAAACAAATGATTTAGTCATGCTTGGTGAGGAACTGATTTTTTGCTGGATGTTATGTTTAGAGTCACGGATCCAGCTTAGGATTCAACTTTAGATTCACATAATATGCTTAGATCTGGTGATTGATGATGCTATTGGATGATTTTTTTTGGATTGACGATCAATGATCATGAACTTAAGGTTGATTGAGCTTGATTTGTATTACTCTGCAATTTCGTATCTTTGTGATAGACTTACTGTTTTGGCTGAAACGAAGTGCTAGATGAATTTTTTTGACCTCGAGCCCTTCTAGACATAAAAAATACACTTCTAGAGCTTCGATTTGATATGTTGTACACCCATAATGGATGTCGTTTGGTTGCTGAAAAAAATATTTGAAATCTGTCAATTCTGCAGTAGTTTCAGCTTGATTTGTGTTTACTGATTTTGTTATTTTCCTATTTTGCTATTTCTGTTTTGCTGATTTTGTTAGTTCTTTGTTTACTGATCTTGCTGGTTCTTTGTTTTGAGGAGCAAATTGTCTTGAAAAAATATACAATAATGGAATGAAACATTTGAGAATTCAAACATTGCACTGAATAGCTACCCAATGTTTATGCACTGAATAGCTATCCAATGTTTAGAGCTATAAAGACATTTTTATGCTTGTGTCTTTCTTTAGTCTAAAAGATGGTGATGAGAAAAGAAGGCAGCAACATGTTGCACTTTCTTTTTAATTGTCTTGAACTCATATGATGTTCAACTAGTGAAGGTTACATGGCATCCCAAAAAGAGGCATTCATCGCAAAGTGGACCGAGCCTTTAACGAACTTGTTCATCAGTTTGTTGGTAGAAGAGGTAAAAAAAAGGAAATCGCACCTCTTCTACTTTCAATAAAGCAGGATGGAATAACATACGGATAGAATTAAACAAAGGAGCAGAACTTCAATATACTGCAGTACATTTAAAGAATAAGGTGAACAAATTGAAAAAGCAGTATGCTAGTTTCAAGAAACTTCTTTCACAATCCGGATTTGGCTGGGATAATGTGAACAAAAAAGTTGTTGTTGATGATCCGAGCATATGGGAATCTCATATCAAGGTATGATTTAACTTTTAATCATTTTCATAGCACTATATATGTACATCAAATATGTTTAATTGCATTGCCGATATATGTCATCATTGTGAAAATTGCAGGATAATACTGAGTGGGTAAAATTCAAGAAGGATGGGTTTCCTCAATATCCAGACTTGTGTATTGTATTTGGTGATACATATGCTACTGGGGACTATGCAGCAGGAAATGTCGAAGATTTCGTGATGTCGGATGAACTTAACATTGGTGGTGATGATGCAGACAATGGACCAGAGGACTTTGGTGCACAGCATGTTAATGAGGAAGATGTTATGTCTGACAAAACTCCTACTCCAGTTCATGACACACATAGGATGGATAAAACTCCAAATACTAAGAGGAGAAGGAAGAGTCAATCATTTACTGTTGCTAGCACCTGCAGAGCCTTGCAAGAGATGATCAAAAGTAGGGTTAATCAATCTGTGAGTGGTTCTGTCAACTCACAAGTGACATCACCACCTACAGACCCATTCTCCATATCTGTGGTGATTGATACCCTACTTGCCATGCCTATGTTGGATCCAGATCTCTATAGCAAAGCAGTGGAGCGAGCCTGCGATAATGCCACGTGGAGGGAGGCTTTTATCAAAACCCCAACTGAAATGAGATATGGACTTCTCCAACGTCTTTAGTGGATGTTAGGAAATGTGTCGTGGATTGCTTGGAGTTTTATCGACTGTTTTTTTTATGTTTTTGGTTGTTATTTTGTTGCGACTTTTGCATTTATGTTGTGGTTTGGATATGATGGATTGTGCTGAATTTTTATATTTGGTTTGCCTTTTCACTCTATTACTTACGTTATTGGTTTCTATTATTTTTTATTTTTATTTTTACATATATCTATATTGATTTTCTTATATTTGTGTAATGGCATAGATACTATGGAAGATGAATCAAATAGTGTGTCTAATGAAGAGGTAGCAGCAGTTGAATGGTATTTGGATGACTTTGATATTGACATAATAATAGCATGGTTAACTCTTGTTAATTTGGACATGTCTTTGCATACGAAAGAGCCTATTAGGGACAGTAAATTATCAGGAGCCGAATGGGTAAGGGAAATTGTTTATGGACATTCAGATAGGATATATGAAGCATTCAGGTTAGAGAGACATGTTTTTCTTAACCTATGTGATCTAATGAAGGCAAGAGGTTGGCTGAAAGATACTCGATATGTAAAGGTTGATGAACAAGTTAGGATATTTTTATCTATGGTTGGTCACAAAAACACAAATAGAGATTTATGTGAGAGATTTCAACGTTCGGGACAAACAATCAGTAAGTTCTTCACTCTGGTATTAAAAGCGTTTCTCAAATTATCAAAAGAGATTATCAGGCCGCCTTCTTTTGATATTGTTCCAGAGGAGATTCTTATCGATCCTAACCATGCACGTTACTTCAAGGTATGATTTTAATATCAATTTTACGTTATTAAAATATATATAGTTGATAATATTGTCTAACGCTATAATTTCATAAAATCACAGGGCTGCATTGGTGCTATTGATGGCACCTACATTAATGCATCCGTCCCTATATCAAAACAAATCCCATTTAGAGGCAAGAAATGGACTACCACTCAAAATGTGATGTGTGCTTGTTCATTTGATATGAAATTTACTTTCGTATATGCTGGGTGGGAAGGATCTGCCAATGATTGTCGGGTTCTCTCGGCAGCACTCAAGACTCCTCGATTGCAATTTCCTCGACCACCACTAGGTATTTGTTTTCTCTATATTAAGTGATTTTCTTTATGATTGTATAGCTATTGCATATCATAACAAATTTATGTATATATTTTTGTAGGAAAATACTATGTAGTAGATTCTGGTTATGCATCACTTTCAGGATTTTTAACTCCATTTAAAGGTGAACGGTATCATTTGAATGAGTATAGGGGTAGAACGAGACGGCCCAGAACAGCAAAAGAATTGTTCAACCATAAGCATTCTTCATTGAGAAATGTTATCGAGAGGTCATTTGGGGTATTAAAAAATCGCTTCTCCATTTTGAGACGCATGCCTCCATTTTCAATTCGAAAGTAAGCATATATTGTAATCGCATGTTGTGCTATTCATAATTATATTCGCGACCAAGACAAGATGGACAAGAACTTTGCCCTTTATGGAGATCCGGATTATCCACTTGGATGTATAGAAGACGAGGTTGTAGATGATGCATCACATGATGAGGCGGCTGAGATAAACATGATCAGGAAAAATATTGCAAATATGATGGCAATGGATCACAATATGCAAGAAATTCCATGACTTTTTATTTCTGACTTTTGCGACGTGTTTTTTGTTTTTTGTTTTTTGGTGAAAACTTTTGTGATGTGTTTGTAAACTATTATGAATACATTTCTATTAATAGTATTAAGGTCATCCAATTCGATCTCCATGAGCATAAATTCCATTGAATGTATCATAAATATGGACAAATAGAAGAGAAGCAAATGGTAAGCTATTGTATAGTTGACACTTCAAGACTTACAAACCACCATCCGAAGCTTGTATGCTAGTCAAGAAAGAAAAAAAGAAGAAGAGGAGAAGAAAAACACCTATCTTTATCAAAATTAGCCAAAACCTTATAACGACAGCAAGGTAATTCGGAAGAAGCACGGTAAAAATTAACATCAAGATGGAATGCATCGACGGTTCAAAATGCAAGAGACCGGGGTCTTTACTAAGTGTTTTAGGAGTATACTATGAACTAAATGCATAATGACAATAAAGACATGTCATGCATGCACCATTCCAACAGTTGAAAATTTCCAACCCCAACCCGACATCTATGTCAAGATTAGAAGAGACTAAAATCCCTAAGCCACGCATGCACTAGAATTACAATTTTTTTTTTTTAAGAGTAAAAACTTAGTCCCAAGGAAATGAGCATAAATTAATTTGGCCAACAATATCACGTGTGCTTTTTTTGCAATATTTGCTATACCAAACATTAAAATTCACAAAAAGAAAATATATTATTGAGAATTATAGTTCAAAACATCGGTTTGTGAATACTGATTCCAACAAAGCGCTACATAAATTCAATACGCTATAAAACATATGTAAAGATCCTCACACATAGATATAAAATAATAGCTCACATTCCATTACAATACCACCTATGTTACAAGCATATTCTACTACAATGCTTACACTTAATCAAATGTATTATTAATCTAATAATATTTTGATCTTGCCAATTTTTATGTAATATCTAATTTATTCATTTTTCTTATTTTTAATTTTTAAAAAAATAAAATTTGGAATAGAAATTTTGTGCGCTTACCAAACGTGTTTCTGTTCTTTTTCTATTCCGAAAATAGAAATTTGTGCAGTTATCAAACGTGTTTACGTTACTTTTTGTTCCAGAAATAGAAATTTTGTACGCTTATCAAACGGGTTTTTTTGCTCAGAAATTGTTCCCCGAGAATAGAAATAGAAAAGAACTATTTCTGAAAAAAAAAATTGTTCCCCAGCCAAGAAATGTTGCCATGCGCAGCCTTAATTTCTAGTTAGGTCTTCTGAAAAATAGTAAAATATTTGTGATCTTTGTAGCTTTAGCATCCATAAAAATTAGTATATGATTTTATGTGTAAATATTTACTGACTTATTGAACTTAAGAGATGTCAAATAACTCATTGTGAAGCTCCAAAAATTTGCAATGAAGAAAAAGTCTCAAACAAGTCGAAAATCTTATTTGGAACCTTATAAAACCATCAAAAATTTATCTTTTACACTACATGCATAATATAACAGTCCTTACATTTAAACATCTATGTGTTTGAGTAATGTAGGTTGGGTCGGGTATGAATTGGGTACGGATCGGGTCAGATTGGATATGAGTCACTTAATTTGTATTGTATATAAATAGTTCAAAACGGGATATATGGGTCAGATCATTTTTGACCCGACCTAAAACTCATCCTAATCCATCCGATCATGGACAAGGATTTGCGCAATGTGCAATAGAATGACCATGACTTTTGCAGTCATTTGGGCCTCAAAATCCATCATTTATGTTTGTTTTAGGGCACTTATATATATTTTTGGTATATTTTCTTATTATTTTTGGGTTTTCTTATATCACCTTTGGCTTTCATAATATATGTAATTTTTTATGTTTCATACAGTTTTGACTTTTACTAAAAAGATACTGACAATTGAGGGATTCATCTCCGTACATTCGAGTGCTCGTTTGCAAATTTATTTAATATTTAAATATTCTAATACGCAAGGTTAAGTGTTTTGGGTGGCTTGTAATCCTTTACTAGATGCACTGGAATAACTATACACGTCTATTGTCTTGACGTGACAACGTGAATGGCAAAATTGGTCAAATAGTCATTCATCCACGGCCATGGATGGCAAAATTCAACTAAGGTTTTTAATCGCGTCTCTTCACATGCTTTTCAGCCCTATTTAAAGGTGTCTGTTGGGTTTATACACATTCCTACAAATAAACTCCTTCATTATTTAAAAACCTTAATTATTTTTTTATGAGCCCGAAGTCATTGAATTTCCTAAAAATTGGTTCATTATTGGACCAAATCATAAACATTTTACAAGGCACCAATTTAGTTCTATTTTTTTTTTTTTAATTTAGCCAATTTAATCATGAACTTTTTAAAGAGTTGCCGATGTAGTCATTTCAGTCAATGCTTGGCCGAAAATCATTGAAGTGAATGCCTACCATCCTTGTGGCATAGACAACACTGGCGTGAACGATTTTTGTAATTTTTTTCTTTTTTTCATTTTTTTTATTTTCTTTTTCCTTATTTCCTTCCACCCATCCAACAAGGCATTGGAGAGGATGGAGAAGGTGAAGAGGAAGAGGTAGCAAACTAGACCCATCAAATGGGTGGGTTGGGTCGAGTTTGGGTTGAGTCGAAAATGGGTCGACCCATATTTGGTCCATTTAACTCGTTTTAACCCATATTCATGTAATGTAAATCAAGTGACCCATACCCGATCCGACTCATATCCAACCCAACTTGTATTGTTAAAACTTATTAATATACTATATGCTAATTGGATTAAAACTTCAAATTAAATTAAAAATAGTAAATAAAATAAAAACTTAAAAAAACGTATAAATTGAAATATTTATAAAGAATTATACCATGCACATGCTTATCTTGTTTGAAGTGAATATACTATTGAGTAACTAAAAATCGTAACATGAAAAATCTTTAACTAAACCTAAGAAAGTTCATTTTATGATTTTTTTATTTTAAAAAAAAAAAAAGTATTGCTAAAACACTTTTATCCAATACAAATTTAATATAAAATTTTTATAATTCTTTTTAAAATGCTTTTTTAAAAATCGATTTTTAATTATTTTAATTATTTTAAAATATAATTTTCAATTATTATTTTTCTTTTTCTCTTTTCTTCTTCTTCGGTCGGCGATTGGCCATTGGCCACGGCGAGCTCAAGCTCGCCAGCATCGGGCGGGGCTGGACCTTGCCGATTTGGCGAGGTCGAGGCCTCACCTGACGCCTGTGAGCTTGCGAGATTCAGCGAGGCTCGAGCCTCGCCATTCGGCTGCGAGGCTTGATCTCGCCGATCCGGTAAGGCCGAGGCACTACTTGATGCCGGCGAGCTCGAGTCTCGCTAGTCATCGATGAGGCCCAACCTCGCCGGATCTTGGTGAGACTCGAGCTTGCGGCGTTGGACGGGGCACAATCTCGTCGATTTGACAAGGTTGAGGCCTCACTTGATGTCGGTGAGCTCGAGCCCGGCCTCGGCTTGTCACCATGTTGGCCACCAGTTCGGGAAAGAGGAAAAAGAAAGAAAAAAAGAGAAAGAAAAAAAAGAAAAGAAAAGAAAATTGAAATATGAAAAATAATTATAATTTCGATTTTTATTAAAAAAATATTTTTATAAAGTTAAAGAGAGAAAGATTGTGTGGGGGCTTGGATTGGAAATTTAGAAATGGATTCTAAGATTCTTACCCACTTGATGTTTTAAAGGGGTCGAAAATTGGTCACAAGTTCTGACCCATTTTTGACACATTTAAATAAAACTCACTTTTTGACCCATTTTTAGTTGGGTTTTTCAAAAGCCCCTAACTCATATATAACCCATATAAATAAAATATGAGTCCAAAAATGTGTTCATGACCCATTTTCTTATCTCTATAGCAAATTAAGGAGGTGAGGAGGAGGGTCCACTCATGGCAGGTCTGGGTTGGGTACTGCAGGTGGTTGAGGTGGGGGCGGGTGTAGAGAGAGTGGGCCAGACTGCAGGTGGTTTTTGTTTTTTTTGGTCGAATACTGCAGGTGGTTTTTTTTTGGCAGTGAATACTGCAGGTGGTTGAGGAGGGGGTGGGTGAAGAGAGAGTGGGCCAGACTGGTGACGGAGAGAGGGAAGATGAGCTTTAGATTTATGAGGTAGAAGGTCTTGGAGGACCACTTGGGATGACGACAAATTTAAGGAAGATGTCAGAGATGGTGAGGAATTGGAGCATTTCCAGAGCAAGATCCATTTTCGGGGGTACTTCGGTTGGAGAGATTGGAATCAAGATCAAAGTTTTGAGATGGCGATGATTTGTGTGAAGCTATGATTTAGAGGGAGTGAAGTGATGGCGAAGACAGTGAAGAAGAGGAGATGATAAGAGAAATTTGCTCAGCTGTCTTCTATTTTAGATTGTATTTATTGTTTTTGAGATATTTTTGTGAACGTAGTTCGGGTCGATTAGAGTATTGTACCGGAACCGAACCAAATTGTCAAGGTATCCAATTTTTTTGCAGAGTACCCAAATTGGATTTAAATTAAATAAAAAATATCTGAAATTTTCGGTTTAGTTAAGGAATTATCGACACCCTTAGTATTCTTAAAGACTTAGATGCATATGATCCATTGGATCCTGAAAAAAAAAAAAAATGATGTTGGTATATGTAGAGGAATATGTCAACTTATGTAATAAATAGAGTAGAGTCGATAAAATGATACGACAATATTTATATTTTTTAAAATGAGAATTTTGTATCCCATTAGTGAATGAGCTATATTCTTGGTCACGGTTGATGGTGACGACAATAGTTTTCTTGTCATGAAATGAAAGAGAAGTTAATGTAGGCTTGACTACGTTAAATGTGACCATTTAAATTTGGTTCAACATGACTTGATCATATAAACACGCCTAAAAAAATAGTAGAGAAAAGATTTATACAATATACGCATTTATACATTTAATGTCCTCTTTGTTAATCTTAGCACAGTAGAATAATTATTCTTACTTGTTAAGATATGTCCATCTAGGGTTTCGAGATCAAATGTATAGGTTTTGAGAGAATGTGATTGAACTAAAGCTGCTAAATAGGAATTTGGCATGAAGCAGGACACTGTATATGAAGCATTTTATCCAGCAATCTTGAGGCTTGACGAGCAAACTAAGCTATATCTAGGAACTGGTTCGTATGCTACGTGCAATTGGTTTGCCTTGTAATGTGCGTGAATCTTAATGATTGCTGATAAAGTTCCAGTTACTACCTTTCCCAGTTTTTACTCCAAAGCAACTCTCTAAGATAACTGTGTGCTGAGGTTACAACATCACCACCCCCGTTACAAGGTTTAATCTCCTGCTGAAAAAAAAGGAAAAGAAAGAAAAAAATATTTCCCACACTTTTGAATCAAAGGCATGTGTCCTGATCGAATATAGAATTTTTACTATCATGTCTCCATCCGTGTCACATACATAGGATCTCAACAATTACCAATTTTGATAATGATATATAAAAGACTTAGTGACATGTTGCATCATTTTATTAAAAAATGACGTGAGTAGAGACACAATAAGAGGCGGATGATCTACATCTTTTTGTTGATGCATAAATTTTGACTAAATATTATAGATTAAATTGCATTAGAAAATTAAGGACTAAGTTGGCCCTAACAAAAGTATTTTTCGCATCACCTAGATATTATTGTCGTTTGCTTTTACTAAGTTTTATTTTCTATTTCATTTTCCCTTATTTTACCATATTTTCGGGTAATAAGTTAAAAAAAAAAAAAAAAAAGAAAAGAGGAGCCCATGGGGGCTGGGCCTTCGCGTCCAGCCCCCCTTTTTTTTTTCATTTCTTCTTTCCCCCACGTGGGCTCAAGGCCCATTTCCCTTTTGTACTCCTTTGGCCCAGCCCCCTCCTTCTTTCTCCTTCTTCTTTCCTCCTTCGCTCTCTGCCTTCGCAACTCAAACACAGCGATGACGATGCGCGCGAGTACGGCCTACGGCGGAGAAAGAGGAATAAGCCGGCGACAGATGGGATGGCAGGGCAGGCGTCTTCAATGCCGCCGAATTAAGAAATAGAGCAGAGCAGACCTACTCTGCAAGTAGATGGTGATGGGACGCCCGTTCGGCCGAGAGAAGGCCCGGTTGGCGCGCCAAGGACCGGCGGCCAAGGCCTTTGTCGACCGGCCTCCACGGCCTATAAATAGGGCATCCGCGAGGGAAGGTAGAAGACACACGAAGAGGGAGGACTTCCCCAGAGAGAGTGAGCGAATCAGGTAGAGAGAGAGAGAGAGAGAGAGAGAGAGCCTCGGTTGTGCATAACCGCCTGGCGACCTCCCCCGGCGACGCCCTAGAGTCGAACAGGTGAGCCCCGGCGACGGCCTTGTCGTGTTTTGAGTACACCGGGCTGCCCATTTCGCTCCTGTCCATTTCGCTCCTGCGTTTAGTCTCCATGGCTCCCATACGCCGAGTGTTGAGGATTCTGGCGCGGGTTCGAGTTCGGATTGCTCCGGGAATCGCTTAAATCGGTTGCGCACGCCACCCGCTCGACGAGATGACTGAACGAGATCCGTTTTTGCTGGGCGAGTGGTTTCTTTCAGGGTGTCCGGTGGTTCCCCGGTCGGTCGCATCGGGGACAACGGGGAGCGGTGGCGACGTGCAAAGGTAGGCAGGAGCTGGCCGGTACTCGACTGCCGTCGCGGTGGTCCTCGGGGTTGGGGGGGCCGCTGGTGTTTGCCGTTTTGCGGGTCCGGTAAGCAGTGGCGGTGGCTGGACGGGCAGAGTCCGAGGTCTCAACTCTAGCGTGCAAGGTGGCGCCGCGGCATACGCACGGCCGGGCGCCGCCGTCCGCCTTACTCCTCTCAGCCGTCGGAGTCAAGTCGATGGCTGTGGACCGGGTCGGGCGCGGGTCTCAGCCGGGTGGGGTTCCTGGGTGCTGGGTATGGCGAATGCGAGTCGGGCTTTGGCCTTGTTTTCGTTTAGGGAATGTGTTGTCGGACTGGGCTCATTTGTTGAGCCCAATCCAGCCTATGCCCACATCAGTCCAAACTATATCCGACCCGGATCCCTTTTCATAATATAATATAATAATATTATTTTAATAGTTAAAATATTTTAATAATTTAAAATTTTAAAAATAAAAAATTCCAATAAAAGATGTACTCCCAAAAAAAGAAAAAAGAAAAATAGCCTTTAAGATGATTTTAGTTCCCCACAAATTTAAAGAAAATCTTTGAAAATCCCAAAAACCCTCAAATTTAAACAAGATTGGGTACCATGCCTCCACTCTTGCTCCAGCTCGTCATCACTGTACTCATTCCTAGACCAGTGGGAATGGGGCTAGGGTTAGTGCATGCGATTTGTCGAAGAATACGATGATTTCCTCTCAATTTAAAGAGGGGTAAGTTATTGACCAAACGACAAAAAAGAGGGTTAAGTTAAGTACGTTTCATATAAATGGAGTTAACAAAAAGTTTACTACCCCTTTGTTGGTTTTGGCAAAAGAAGATAGTCTTCAGTAATCAGCCACTTTCTTATTTGAAGACAATGGGGTGGCATGGTGACGAATGAATCTGGGGTTCTCTTGGCACGTATACCTCAGAACCTACCGATGGAAATCATTTCTTTCTTTAGTTTTTTGTTGTTGTTTCTCTTTAACTCTCCTATGTTACGCGCATGTGGAGCAGCTAAAGTTAGTGTTAGGAGTTTTTAGATCATACAGTCTGCAAGAAGAATTAATTTGGACAAATCAGGTGGATCTTTTGACATGTTCATGAATTAGTCACCTAATTAATAAACCTGCTCTAAGTTTCAAAATGTCTACATGATCTGTGCAAGTAAAGCTAATTACCCAGCTGTAAAGGAAACATGCACCGGTCTACTAACTTGAGTTCCCGTTGTTCAGTTCACTCACAGCACGAACTAAACATTTCAATGTATAGACTTCAACGTCGGTCTTTCTGTTTTTGTAATAGATTCTGTTTTTGTAATAGAAACAATGTCTGCAGATGCATATTGCTAGCAAAATATTATTCTGTTGCCCCCAAAATCGACGACATGGTATAAATAATCTCACTGTATTATCAGAGAAACAAAATATTTGTCCATGCATATAGTGTCTAAGAAGGTCGTTTCTAACTCGAGCACGAATGACCCTCCTCCATCTTCAATATATGCTCATTCGGGAGGAGTTCAGAAAGTGAGAGAAGCCTCCGCTGTTATTCTACATCACTTCAAGGAACAATCTTTATATGGACATTCCCGAGAAAACTGCACAAGTGCTCCCATTCCTTATTTAAGAGGAATAATTTCTTTTTCTTTTGTCTATTCAAAAACACTTTTATGAATTGAATAGTAGCAACCGACACATTTTTTTTTTCCCTGATCGGAGGAGACATGCGATAAATGATTTTGTTTGGTTTTGTGAACGAATGGCAGGTCGCTCCTCGTTGCCAACTCTTTGGACAGAGACCTTCACACATTTGCTTCTCCCGAAACTTTAAATGCTCTTCTTTTTCCCGTCAGTTTTCTTTCTCTCGTCACTTTCCACTTAATTATAACAAAAAAAAGATATCCTTCTTTGTTATTTTCCTGTTTAGCTACTTGTCGACTTTGTTGCTTCCCTACTTCTTTAGTTGTGTTGGAAACTATTATATGTTGTGAGGATTAAATGATGAACTACTCTGCATGAGATTACTTCATAAAATACCAAATTCAGGGAGAATTTGGGAAAAGAAACAAATTTTGTCAATTTAGGCTTCATTTATTTCGAGGAAATTAAAGAGTTGGGAAAATATTTTCCTAAAAATGATAAATTGTATCGCTCACAAAAATAAATGTATAAAAAACATTTTCATTGTCCACAAAAATTTTATACTAATTTGTTATATTTATTTGTTCTTTCCACTATTTTAGACAATTTCATAACTCGTTTAGAAATATAGAAAATTGAGAGATTTCTCTCTTGCGGTTTATGTGTGTATGTTTTGGGTGTAAGTTTATGAGTTTACTTGGGTCTATGGTGTCCTTGGTGTCAATATTCCACCAAAACTATTAGCCACACGTTTCTGATGTTCTAATTAATACTCAATTGAGAAAATGGCACAAATGGTTGTTGAACTTTAGTCTGATGTGCGATATCATTCATAAACTTTGATTTGTTCAATGTTTTCCTTGAACTTTAGCCAAATATGCTATGTCGTTCCTGAATTTTTAATAAGTGCAATGTGCTTCCGAAACTTTTAGTATATGCATAATTTAGCCACTAGACTATATAAAGATATTCAATGTTATCACTGACCTTGAATTAATAGCAGTATCACATTAAATATTTTTATATAGGCTAGGGACTAAATTGAACATTTATGAAGAATTCAGAGACCACATAAAATAAAGTAGAAATTTAGGAATGATATTAAATATTAATCTAAAGTTCATGATCATATTAAACAACTTAAAAATCTATGGATGACATTGCGCATTTGATTCACAATTTAGAAATGATTTGTGGGGTTATCCCAAATAGTTTAGAATCCTTAATTATTGAAATCAGGTTCGGTGTTTTGGGTGGCTTGTATTCGTTGCCAGATACCGGAACAACTCCGGACTTCTGCTTCTCGACGTGGCAACTTAAATGGCAAGTTGGCCACGCAATTATTCATCCCCTGTCGCGGACGACAAATTCAATTATGATTTCTGATCGGGTCTCTTCATATGCTTCTCAGCCCTCTTTAATTGATCTGGTTGCGGCCGTACGCATCCACTCCGGAGGATTGCATCAGTTCACGTGTCCCCAAATTCTTACAAATCTCCAAAATACAAAAGGACTCATTATTCTGCTTCTAAACCCTACTTCCATCGCACAATAATATGCATCTATCAACTGCATTGCTCTGCCCTGACTAAAATTATCGTCTCCATTCTCCAAACCATTCTCACGAATGATCTTGCTTCGAGCGATCCACGTACAAACGATACCTGTGTTTGTCTTTGGCAAAAAATTTCGAAAAATGAAACGTCATTGTCTATTGCCAAAAGAAGTTCATATGTCCGATTTTCAGCGGCATTATTTAAAGAAGAAAGATTGATAGGCATGGTTTGGCATGATGGTTTTGCTTACATGTTAATCAAGTCATGTCCACGCACATAAGGATTGTAGTTTCGACTGTGTTGGAGATATGCGAGGACCGGACCGAAGATTATGATCGATCAATCCAAGATTATAGGAGTTTATAGTTGATTAATTATACCAATCTGTGATTGGATTTGATTGGATGTATCTTCCTTTTCTTTTCCTTAATTAGACATTCATTGTATTATAAATAGGAGCTTATACAATGTAAACTTATACGACTGAATATACAGAAATTACAAGCCATTCTCTCATTCTTGGTCTATTTTTCAAACTCTGACATGGTATCAAAGCCAGGTTCTTCAATCTAGCTTTTGCAAAATTCACGAGTTGCCATTGCTTTATTCTGTTTTTGCTATTGCAATTCAAAGCTTGCAAAGCAAATCAGCACACAGTAGGAATTCATCTCTATAAATATCATGGCCAAGAATACTGAAGGAAATACTTCAGCTGAGGAGACCCCGAATTTATCTCAAAATCTGAGTCAGGTTGATCTGGCTGAAGATGAGCATTCCACAACTCAAATCACTTTTGATCTAGCCCTTGCTCCAGTGGCCACCAATCCAGTGGTTCACGTTCCACAAGCCTGTGAGTAGCTGGACCAACTTGGCCATGGGCTTCGTATGGCACACCTGGAGAAAGATTTCCGCATCTTAGAGCCCAGCCCACTGAAGGAAGACAGACTCCCTTCAACCCTGGAATGGGTTGGGCGGGTCTAGGCCCAGGACCTGAGCCCACATCGAAGGTTATGGGGACAAATCCCTACCCGACCATGGGGCACGGCTTTCTGCTGTATGTTGTCCCGACCAGTGGTGGTCGGCCCGGTGACCTACTTTATATGTTGTCAGGTGACGGCCCTGAATTGCAACTTATCCTCTTGCAGCTCACCGGACCCAAAATTACAATACTTGAGCTCGAGATCTCCGACGGGAGTTGGTCACGAAAGACAAAGATGGGCTCCTTGATGGAATTGTGCCTTTTCCGTTTGATGAGTGCTCACAACAACACTGGCATAGATGTAACTAGCTTGTGCGGATGTGGATTGGAAATTGTTTGGCTCCCACCGGACTTCCACCGATTGAAGATTCGAAGACGATATGGGACAACATCTGTGAGATGTATGGAAAACTCCTGGCCAAAATCTTCTCTCTCACCCAAGCCGTGTCGGAACTGAAACAGGGAAATCAATCGATCACAATGTGCTTCAACTGACTCTTGACTTTGTGGAACAAGCTCGAGATGGCTGAAAAGAAGCTCAAAGGGCTGGATGAAACACTTCAACAGTATTGAGCGATACAAAAAAGGGAGAAAACAAACCGTATTTTTTTACTAATCTTGAACAAAAACTACTGGCATTTTAGGTCCCTCATTCTTGCAACAGAGCTGGCACCGTCGCTTGAGCGGATCTTTCAATTGGCAGTCCAAGAGGAGAGCTAGAGGACAACCGCGGTTGAATCACGCACAAATTGGAGAGGGAATTGCCCTCGCTGCCTTCGGATTTGGACCATCTATGACTAGTGGCTTCTCAATTGGGCTTGCTACCTTCAGATTAGGACCGCCACCGGGTGGCGGCCTCCCAATTAGCTTTGGTTTGACGGGTCAGCATCTCGTTTCCCATGGAGAGGCAGCTTGACGAGTTGCTGTAGTTGCTGCTGCATCAACCAAAGAAGGAAAAGGTAGCCCTAGCCCCATTCGGATGGATGACGACGATTTGATCCAAGATCAGACGTCTATAATTTAGCCATGGCTTCAGTTGAATCCAACAGCCCTCAACAAGCCACGATGGTGCCTGTTTTAAAAGGATCTTACAGCTCTCATAATGCCACATCATCTTTGAAAGGAAATTTTAAAGGAAATGGGAAACTATACTACCATTATTGCAAACGTCCTCATGCATCACATGGTGGAAACATATTGGAAATTGCACGGTAAACCTAGAGAGAAAGGAAAGAAGGAATCTTCGACTAATCAAGTCATTAGGCACAATACCAATTATTCAATTACCCAAAATCAGTACCAGCAAATCATGAGATCATTGAGATAGCTAGAAACTTCTAATAAAGGGGGCAAGCTTCTCAGGTATTTCATATTTTCTTAATTCCATTTCTCACAATGCATGTATAATTGATTCATGTGCTAGTGATCACATTATCTGTGATGAAAATCTTTTTCTTATGCCCAAAAAGTCATTTCCCTATGACCGTGAAGCTTTCAAATGGAAATACCATATATTTCATAAAGATAGGGACAATAAATCTTAGTCCTTTGATTACCCTTCGAAATGTTCTTTATATCTCTTAGTTTCAATTCGATATTATCTCAATATCAAAGGCCTATGAGGACAATTCTTGTTGTATTCTCTTTAATTCTAATGCCTATCTCTTTCAAGCCCTTTCGATTAGCAAACTGATAGGCTTGGGTAGTTTTTCAAAATGACTATACTTTTGGACTAGTTTTCCCAAAAAAATTTGTTTGTCATATATTTCCATGAATAAAAATCATTGTGTAACATTGCTGCCAATGATAAAGTTATCATTTCTCATCAACTTTTGGGCCATAGCGCTTTTGTTTTTTTTGGTAAAAGGTAAGAAATATATTGAGGAAATGCGCCATAGTGCTTCTTTTCCGCATCCTTAATGCAAAATTTATCGCATTGCCAAGCAAACACATGCTCTTTTTCCCATAAGCAAATCTCGAGCTACCGATAATTTCTCTTTAATTCATGCAAACATTTGGGGTCCCTATCACACCCCACATCGTGATGGGTCTCGATTTTTTCTCACCATTATAGACGATCATTCTTGTGCTAAATGGGTTTTCCTTATGTAGTAAAAAACTCAAGCTCTTTCCCACTTAAAGAATTTTTAACCATGTTGAAAAATCAATTTGGGAAATTTGTTCAACGAATTTGAACGGATAATGGGAAAGAATTTTCTAGTCATGATTGTTCAATCACTTTTCTCTTCTCATGGAATTCTACATGAAAGCACATGCAACTACACACCTCAACAAAATGAGATTGTTAAGCGTAAACATCGTCATATTTTGGAAGTCACACATGCCCTTAAATTCCAAGCATCCATTCCTGGGACTTTCTAGGGAGATTGTGTGGTCACGGCAACTTATTTGATCAATCGCATGTCAACTCGAGTTCTCGACGAACGCACTCTTTTTAAAGTTCTATTTGGTAAGAAGCCCGGGGTTAATCACTTAAAAATCTTTGGTTGCTTATGTTATGTCACTGCCCTGGATCCTTATGACAAGATGAGTCCTTGGGCCAGACGATGCATCTTCATGGGATATCCAACTCTTCAAAAGGGATATTGTGTCTTTGAGCCATCGACAAGAAACTTTTTATGAGTAGAGATGTCATTTTCCATGAAGACATTTTCCCTTGTCAAGATGAAGCATCTTCAAATGAGCCTTCTAGCTCGAATCACCGGAATGGACGTTTTCTGTTTGAGGAAGATTTATCTCATATTTCCCACTATATACACATTCGATCTTTGGATGCTCTGACTGCTTCTCTATTGAGCGAGACCACTGTGGATTTCCTATCTACCCCAGATTATTCAGTTGTAGAATCTATAGTGCATATCGCAGCAAATTGTAATTCAGAACGATTATCTCCATAGTCTACTTCGGAGTCATCATCTTCTACACCTGACCGTATTCCCTCGTCATGTTTAGGACAGATTACTTGTCCTCTTATGTGGATGAAGGACTATGTTTGTGCCTCCCTCAACTCATCAGGTACCTCATATCCTATATCCTCTTATGTTTCATTCGATCGCCTGTCTACGAAACATATGTGCTGCATTAGTAATATTTCTGAGGAAATAGGACAATCATCCTATGACAAAGCAGTTTGTGGTCCATGGTGGCAGAAGGCCATGGAAGCAAAGTTGCATGCCTTAATAGAAAATCACACATGGGATATAGTTCCATTACCTATTCGTTGCAAACCCATTGGCTGCAAATAGGTATATAAAATTAAGTACAAGGCTGATGGATATGTTGAATGGTACAAGGCTTGCTTAGTGGCAAAAGGCTTTATGTAACATGAAGGTTTCAATTATCACGAGACATTCTCTCTACTTGCAAAGGACGTCACTATTCATTCATTCCTTTCCATTGCTACTTTATGAGATTGGGACCTACATCAAATGGATGTTCGCAATATGTTCCTTCATGGCGATCTTGATGAAGAAATATATATGGACCTTCTACTGGGATTACAATGACAAGGAGAGATTGGAGTGTATCATTTCTGTAAATCCCTTTATGGGCTCAACCAAGCTTCTCAACAGTGCGATGTAAAGTTTACTACAGCTTTTATAGCCATTGCCTTCAAGCAATCTAAGCACGACTATGCTCTTTTGACTTGGACAAAAGGTACGTCATCAATCTATTTGATGATATATGTTGATGATATATTAATTATGGGGAACGATGATTTGGTCATCAAGAATCTTGAAGGATATATGCACTCAATCTTTTGTATTAAGGACTTGGGACCTCCCAAGTATTTTTTTGGTATTGAGATTGCTCGCTCAAATATGGCAATCTCTCTCAGCCAACGGAAATTTGTGTTGGAAATTATATCTGAAGCAGGCTTATTAAGATGTAAATAGGCTGCAATTCCTATCGATCAGAACATGAAGTTAACTACTGAGACTATGACGCCAAATCGTCTTCTGAGACTGATGACATATTACTCGAGGATCCATCCTGCTATTAAAGGCTTGTAGAGAAACTTATATATCTCACAATGACCAGGCTAGACATATGTTATGCACTGCAAACACTTAGTCAATTTATGCATAGCCTGAAGGAATCTCATATGAATGCAGCTTTAAAGGTTGTAAAGTATTTAAAGAGATGTCTAGGGCTTGGAATACTCCTTTCTTGGGATTGTGATTTGGAAATGAATGCTTATTGTGACATCGACTATGCCACGTGTCCCATGAATCAAAGATCAGTCATTGGCTTTTGCATTAAATTGGGAAAGCCATTAATTTTGTGGAAAATGAAGAAGTAGTTGACTGTATCATTATCATCCGTTGAAGTTGAATATTGAGTCATGGCCAAAACCGTTTGTGAAATAGTTTGGATAGGAGGCTTACTTTCACATCTTGTCACAAGGCCAACAAATTTGTTTTGTGACGATGGTGCACCACTCAAACTCACGGTGAATCCCATATTTCATGAGAGAATGAAACACATTGAAGAAGACTCTCACTACACTCGATATAAGATCCAAGAAGGAGTAATGAAGCCAAATGAAATTGGAACTATAAAATAGCCTGCAGATATCTTTACCAAACCATTATGTCAAAGATAGCATGCATATTTGCTAAGCAAGCTTGGCGTCCTGAATATATATTAGCCACTAGCTTGAGGGGGAGTGTTGGAGATATGTGAGGATCAAACCGAAGATTATGATCGACCAATCCAAGATTACAGGAGATTATAATTGATTAATTATTTCAATCTGTGATTGGATTAGATTTGATGTATCTTCCTTCTTTTTTTTTTTTTTTTTTTCCCTTAGTTAGACATTCATTGTATTATAAATAGGAGCTTATACAATATTAACTTATACGATTGAATATATAGAAATTACAAGTTGTTCTCTCATTTTTGGCCTATTCTTCAAACTCCGACGAACTGCTTATATTAGTAGCTATAAAGCTCATCAGAAACTAAGGGTCCGTTTAGTTTGACTTTGGGAAAATGCCATTGGAGAATGCAAATACCTTTGAGGTAAAGGGGTTTTTCGAAATGCTAGATTGTTTGGTAAACTATAACTGAAAAGTGCTTTAGGGAAATGCAAGATTGTTTGGTAAATATATATTTAAAAAATCTTTTAGTGTGACCAAATTAAGTTTTTTAGTTTTAATATTTTTAAAATTGCAAAAAAGAAACAATGACTATATAACCTTTTTACATTTTCATGTTGAGAGTAATGTAAAAAGATATATATTAGTAAATTTATTTAAAAATTATATTAAAAAAATTTGATTATAGATTAGATGCAAAGCTCAACTTTTGGCCTAGGGTTCTTTTAGGTTTGTTTTCAACTTACCGCAACATTACCAGTATCCAATTATTTCGTGCATCAAATTGGGGATGGCCATTGGAGAGTGATTCCTAGTAAAGCTGCAGAAGTCAAACTCTCCTCTGACTCAGGAAATCTCTGAACAAGAAAGCGTGAAATATAAATTTCCACCAAAAAAAAAAGGAGGAGGCTAGTTAGGATTTAACAAGAAGGAAACCCCACACAATGTCACTTCTTTTCTTTTTGTTAAATATTTACTCAGTCGTGGAAAATCTGAGAACAACTTTCTATAAAGTGAAGAAGCTTTATCGTGGAAAATTTGAGAATAACATTTTATAAAGTGAAGAAGTTTTATCATGGATCTTACTATAAGATTTTCCAAGGACCACGGTTGATTTATTTTATTCTTCTAAATCGGTATCAACACCAACAAAAGAAATATATGACTAAGATTGACTCGGAAAGATCATAGCAATACTCAAGACCCGTGCATCACGGGCCTTGCGTGACTTTCGGAGAGCCAATCGCATTGCCGTAGCTATTATACATTGCCTTCTCTTGGGACCTCTCCCCTATCTGCCAAACATTTAGATCACAATGCAAATGACATTTGGGGTGCGGATTATCAAAAGATAATTACATTGGGCAGCAGTTAGGGAAGATATAGATGAAATCGGTGTATCGTAGAAATGGAGAAAGCAACAAGATAAAGGAAATGCGGATAAAATATTAAAATATGTCTCGAGTTTGAGTTTATGAATAGAACCCAACCAGAATAAAGTATGCGGAAAATTACAGAAATTGTATTGGCGTCGAAGTGGCGATCAAGGATAAAGATGGTCTCCGTGGTGGAATCAAGATCACGAATGGAAGTCGTACTTGGATTTTCATTGGGTGCAAGACAGTCTTAAAATACAGGGAATCCACTTTCCTGATTGAAGCTGGTCAAGATAGTGAAAAAGGAGTTTACTCCCTGCATGGAATTCTAAATAAGTGCGTGTATTAAGGGATCGATGATGGATCCATCTAGATAGCTTTCCAGATGTTGACTTCAGGTCAACCAATGCCCCCAAAATCCTAAACTCCCCCCACTTTGGAAAATAAACCGAAGACTGACGAGCAAGCGTTATTCATCAGCTGGTCATTGTCGGTATAAAGATCTCTCGACTAACAACAGCTAAATCAATTAAAATCATTTGAAAGTGCCACTTTGGCTAAAAAGGATTATACTAAGTCTTTTAATGTAGAAACTTCTTACCATAGAAAGTAGGGTGTATGCAGATAATTGATTACTTTTGTCGCTATGAAAAGTAACTTTCCTTTCCTATTATTTGATTTTAGTAACTTCCTCACGGACAGTCACTTTTATTTAGAGAAGTAAGTGTGAGTATGTTGATCGCCAGTAAATTTTTTCATGTAGTCAGTAATTTCTACCTTTGAAAGTTGCTTAATAATGTGATTAACGAATCCCCAAATTAAAAAAGTGATCACCGGTACGTCTATAATAAGTTTTATGCGTACGTGGTTTGGTGCTTTCCACATAAAGTAATGACAACAGTAAACTTCAGAAATAGCAGTGTTGAAGAATTTGGCAATTACACCCTAGAAAATTCCAATACACACAAGGTACATTATTCTACTAAATCATTCTCAGATAATTCCTACAAGGCACATCAAGCGTCAATACGTGTCCTCGAATTGTCGTATGTTCGAATGTTGATTCGAAAGGTATACATCCTTATTCACCCACCAGTATTGCCTGTACCTGATTGAACATGGCTTGAGGAATAGACACCAATCTCTAATTGGAACATTCGGAAGCAAAGCAACAGAGAGCCATTCCTAGTCAATCTGCAGAAACCAAATTCTCCTTTGAATAATATTCCAATAGCTAGTTGATTGCAAATCGTCTTAATGAGCATCACACAAAGGGAAAAATAAAATAACAGAAGCGAGGCAATTTATTTTGGATTCATTTTGAAATACTATGGCAGCAAAGCAGAGTTTTAGGTAAATCAACAGTAATGAAGAATGTGCGGGCACCACAGGCCATGTGCGAGTTTAAATATGTATTTATACAAATGGGGATAGCGATCAACCATCAATTCAAGGAAATGCATCAATTCATTGGAAAGGATCAATTTGAGATGATGACGTAGTGCTCCCCAGGCTTGTACAGATCAACATGGTCAACGTTGGATGCATCTCCACTTCTCTAGAGGAGTGAGCCAAGATATATAGATATGTTGAAATGCATCTGCACATTATCTTTGTCCTGGCAATTATAATGTATTTGGCCTGGCAATTGTTTTGACTCGCATAAGTTTATGCGAATGTACTTTGTCCTAATGCCAAAGTACATCTCACTTCAAATGAGCGCACATGTTTGTATTAGGGCGGGTTTGTTTGGACTTTTAAAAATTCTTAAAATTATCTAAATTTTAAAAGAATTGCAAAATTTTAAAACTAAAAAACACTCCAACTACGTGCACCACAAAAGTTGAGGAAAATGAAAAGTTAAAAGCAAAAATTACTCCAAACAGACTCGATTTATCATATATGAGTTATTGTGTTTGATAAATTCTAGTGAAATTTACGTAATACAATAGTTCATGGAAAGGAGAAATACTTGCACGGGTATAACAACACTACGATGTGAAATTATCTACAATATCATTGACCAAGATGTGATGATATGAAAGCGAAAAATATAGTTATATATTGGATTACACAGCTCAAACCTTTTCGGCATCTCGAAAAGTTTCACCGAAAAAATCCCCCAGGACGCGCCAATCCAGAAATGGCATCAGCAGCCCAGCTTCCACCCGTTTAATCTCGCCGAAATCACACCCACTCTCTTCAACCCAAAGAGCCCACCAAAGTATCAATTCCAAAAGTATCTAAAGACCTCAGATTTGGCCACTCTAAAACCCTAATTACAAAATTCTATCTACTCTAATAATACTAAACCCAATTCACGACAAACTTTCTCCTTTTCTTCGCCAGATTTACCAAAAAAAAAAAACTGATTTCCAACCCAATTCGAAAACCCAATGCCTTTGTACCAAATGAAGACACATCATAGGAAACAAAACGGAGAACTTAGCCCAGCTATTACTTCCGTATGTATAGATTGAGTAGAACCCACGTGTGTGGGCTCACAAAATTAACGAGTACGATGGATCCGGCTCCACTTGCAAGGATGCGCCGCATTTGAGTGTGTCCACTTAAGAAGAGTAAACTCCACTTTTAATCGGTAAACTTCAATCCATTTTACAATTAATCGAGGACTTAAATCCATTAATGTATAAACTAAATTAACATTCCTTTGCAATTGATGTACTCTTATTGAATTCTAAATAATTTCTAGATTTACGTGATAATCATATGACATCAGCGTTTAGTCCAAGTCAGCTCAAAGTGAAATGAAAATTTGATATGGTGCCCCCACTTAGACTCTGACACATGGCAGTCATGTCTGTATTTTCTACAAAAATTTGCCGAACTCCGGTCAAAACATATTAATTGCAAATTTTAAAAATTCAATATATCGGGTGGTTAAAACTTAAAATCAAGCACAACGACCTCATCCTAAGATACATAAAACTTCTAATGATTACGTTTTCAAAACAAAAGCTAGCCTGAAGTTAGTTGCTAAGCTCCTGCCTCCCGGGTTATGGTTTTAACTTAGAAAATAAGCTTCTTAATGCTTCAACTCTTTTCAAGAATTCTCTTCCAGTTTTCAAAGCCCTTTCAAAAGCTACAGATGAATTTTCAATTGGTCTGGGCCGCCGCGCCTGGCCGAGCTTTGTTCAGGTATGTACCAACCATCCCGGCCGCGACTTGGAGGCCGTTGTTAATGGGTCGGGTAAGGAACGAGGACATGACAAGTGACAAGACAGAAACATATGAGTCTTCTCTTCAGAGAGTGAGAGCAGTGCTAATGATGTCACATGCTTCAAATTGTCTCCATCATCATAATTAAACGCCTAGAGTTTGTTCTGGTCTTAAACCGATTGGAGGCCGTTGCTTTTCTAGATACTCATGTATGATATCGTATCCGACAATTTGCACTTCCAAGAACTGCATTTTGACTTTCTGTCCCTCGATAATAGCTCTTCGGCCATTTTTCCTTGCTTTGTTTTTGTAGAATGTCCAATTTTGTTAAGACAGGCTGGGTTGCTTTTCTGACAAGGTGAAACCTCAAATTGAGAAGCTCACAATAAGAAAAATAACAGTGGCTAGAAATATAGCCATAGCCAAGAAAAGGGGTGCGAGAAATGCTCAACGGGGAAGGCTCTGGGCCTCTGGCAAAGCATTTTGACTACTGAGCGAGAGGTGGCTTCGCAGACAGAATTGTGACAATTTCGCAAGGGACGAGGTCAAATTCTGTTTATTACCACTGCGCCGGTCCCATTTCCACTTTGATTATGTATTCACTCCCATCTTCACTTGTGTCAGTCATTAAAATTTATCAGTCTTCAGAGCAATCACATCCAACATTAAGCCGTTTCAGGTTCTTTATATTGTCTAATGAAACAAGGGAAGACAACACTTTGGACCTTTTAAAACACCTCTCTCCTGCAATCAAAATGACTTTTCCAGTAACACAGTAACACACTTGAGAGGGGGTGGGGGGCAAGCTTTATTCCAAACATGGTTTCTGCAATCCGCATGCAGTCCTCCTATGAGAAACTATACATCACTATCGACCATGATACACACAAGGAAGAGAAAATCAACACAATCACCAGCATGACACAATGCAGATCTTAGAGACAGGCTACCATTAGACAGCACATGAAAATTTATGTAAGTTGAAAGCAACATAAAGACGCCTATGCATAATCTTTCATAACGTTTCTTTGTTCAGGAGAATAGAAGGTTGGGATAGAGTTTCAAAAACTCAATGTTAAGGTTTTTTAGATGATTAAAACGAAGATGACGACTAGCATGACTATGAGGGAAAAAATAAAGAATTTCTTAGGCATGTTAACCTAGCAACAGATTAATATGAAGTATAATTATGTGTTTGCCATATTTGGCAAAGCATGAGCTTGCATTGAAAAGGCAGAAGTCCCATGAACCAATTTTTTGAACGTGTGGTTGCTCCGGGGGTGCATGACAAACTAGAATTTCTGTTTCAGAAACAATTTTTCTGTTCCAAACTTATTTCTGGAATAGAAATCCGTTCGATAAACTTCTTCCGTTTTTCTATTTCCGGAATAGATTTCATTTCGAAATAGGTTTGGAATAAAAATCAAGTAGAAATTTTCTACTTCTTTATTTCTGAACATAAATGAGAAATAAATTTTTTTCTCATCGTTCGTCAACCGATCTTTCATCTATTGCCGCCGACCACTGTCCGTCGATTGATGCCCGCCCACCGGCCCTTGCCGCCGCCCCTGCCGCCGCCGTCGCTGCCGCCGCCCCCACCGCCGCCGTTGGTCGCCGGCCCCCGCCATCGCCAGTCACCGGTTGCCAATCCACCGCCGTCCGAAAGGAATAAATTTTGTGTCGTTATCAAACGAATTTCTATTTTTAGAGTGGAAATTTTGTATCGTTATCAAACGGTTATTTTTACTTAAACTCTTCAGAAATAGAAATAAAAAAATCATTTCTGTTCCATAAACTATTTACGGAATAGAATGGTTGTCATCCGAGTCAACTTGTCTTTTCTCTTTGGGAAAAATAGCTCATCCTATCATTTTTTTCTGGCAATGGATTTCTTCCACACCACATTTAATAACTCGATATCAAGGAAAAGTCAACTCCCAACTCAACAATCCTCCTCTCACTCTGGTCTTGCTTCAAGACCTCGACCTTATAATCACTTGAACCATCATTACAAGAAGTTTAGGACAACAGACACAGCCGCGATAGATAATAGCATCTCGGCAGACATACAAAGAAAGGACATCCCAGAATACACCAAGCTCAAAAGGCATTCCAATGGACTCACTCATCAGACTTCCTGAACCTAATATGTGCTCTTTAGTCACCAAAATTCCGCCTTAAGATATGCAAGCAATAGGGAATTGGCCAAGATGCAATGATATCAAGCGAAAAACACAATTATACATGGCTTAATCGAAGCAAGAAGCTTACTGTCAAGATAGATGGCAAGGGAAGTAGACAGATAGACATCTTCAGGGCCTGCCCAAGACATTATACTGCGAAAACCTTCTCGGTATATCAAAAAATTTCACCGAAAAAATCCACCCAATTGCCAATCGACAAACAGGATCAGCAGCCCCAGATTCCTCCCGTTCAATCCCGCCAAAAACCACACCCACTCTCTGCAACCTAAAGAGACCACCAAAGCATAGAAAGGCCTCAGATTTGGCCCCTTGGAAACCCCAATCCCAAAATTCTACCTACTCTAAGAATTAAAAAAGAACCCCGTTCACAAGCTTTCAAGTCGACACTTTCTCCTCCTTCTCCGCCAGATTAGGAACAAAAAAAAAAAAAAAAAAAAAATCCTGATCTCCGACCCAATTCGAAAACCCAAAGCCTCGGTTACCAAATCAAGAAATGTCAGCGGAGACAAAACGGAGAATTTAGGTCAGCTCTCACGTCGTCCGTGGGTATGGAACTTTGAATTGGGCAAGAAAAAGGGCAAACCCAGATCCAACCGCACCGCGATATTTAGGCGCTAGCACTTGGGGGAATGGAAAGCGCGAGAGTGACCCGAGAGAAGCAGGAGAAGCGAGAGAGGAGAAGACGCTGAAGGCAGTGGAAAAAGTGGGTCTGGACTTTGGGAGTGGAGTTCTTCTGAGAGGAGAACTCCGTTGGGAGTGAGATTGGTGATGGAGAAGGATGGCAAGAAGGACAAAGCTTGTGGCCTTGAGGAGTTTCATCTCCTCTGGATTGGGGTCTATGGCCCGATGCAATCATAGCTGTCGATTGAGTAAGAATCACGTGATCAACGATAATGATGGGTGTAGCCTCACTTGCCAGAACGTGCCATATTTAAGAGTGTCAACTTATGACTGAGTAATCTTCGCTTTCGATCAATAAACTTCGGTACATTTTAGTGGACTTTTAGCTTTCGTTAATGTTATATGAAGTCTCTTATTGAGATTTGAATAATTTCTTGATAAAATGTTGATACGAGAATCATATGGCATTAGCGTATAGTTCAAGTAAGTTCAAAGTAGGACAACATAAAAAAGTGATATCTTCTTAGATTTCATGAGGCATGTTGGCCATGTTTGCATCGAACTCTAGTCAAAGCACATAAATCGCAAAAAGATGAATATTCAATATCTTGGGTGATAAAAATGAAAGTTCAATAACTTCATCATAAGAGATACACCAAAGCTTTCTGACTACAAGTGAAATGCACTTAAATTACACTTACCAGCCATTAGGTCTGACCACAGCCCTCTTATACTATCATTCTACTCGCGGAAGGAACGGAGGAAAATGGTATTTCAATACGAAGCATTCTGGTCAGAGAATGAGGAATGTGTGCAGTAGTCAAGAATACTTGGGCTGAATTCGACTCCCAAAATCTGAATATGGTGGAAAAGTTGCAGATTGTGGCACAACAGCTAGCAAAAATGGAGCAAAAATAGGTTCTTTAATGCAAAAATTAAAATAGATTGGTTGAGAAATGAACTACAAAGGCTGACAAATGGCTCTAAAGTAGATATAGAAGGTGAGGCAGCAAAGAAGATAACCCAAGAAATTGACAAGCTATGGCAACAAAAGGAGATGTATTGGGGTATGCGCTCTAGAATTAACTGGTTAAAATGGAGAGATTGAAATACAAAGTTTTTCCACGCAACAACTATTCAGAGAAGAACCACTTTACCAAAAAAAAAAAAAAACTATTCAGAGAAGAACCAGGAACAGAATTACTATGTTGAAGAATGCAGAAGATGATTGGGTGAAAGAGGAACAACCTTTAAAGGAAATGACAAAGCTATTCTTTAAAAACTTATATGAGTCAGTGGGGTCTCGAAACTTCCAGCCTATAACACAACAAATACCTACCTCATTCAATGAAAGGATGAACTAAAGGCTAGTAGAACCCGTCACAATGGAGGAGATTACTGATGCAATGCAACAATTAGGGGCTAATAAAGCTCCAAGACCGGATGGTCTAAATGGGAGTTTTACCGAAATCATTGGCTAGCTATAAGCCAGGACATTTTTCAGAGAAGTGCAGAATTTTTTTGAGATTGGATACCTAAACCCCGATATGAATAGAACCCAAATCACCCTTATTCTCCAAATTCCAAACCTCGAAAAGCTTGAACAATTCCGGCCTATCAGCCTGTGCAATTTTGTCTTTAAAATCATATCCAAAGTAATGACAACTAGACTTAAACCTCTGCTACCAAGCCTTATTGCTGAAGAATAAAGCACCTTTGTGGGGGGCAGACAAATTCAAGATAATATCTTGATTGTGTAGGAAGTACTTCACAAGTTGAGAACTCGGGAGAGGAAAAGTAAGTTCAAAGCTGTTCTAAAGCTTGACATGCAAAAGCTTATGACCGAATCGAGTGGGACTTCCTTCGAGAATGCTTGATTAAGATGGGTTTTTGTGAAAAGAGGGTGCAATGGGTGATGCAATGCGTTTCAACGGTTTCCTTCAGCATCAATTTCAATGGAGAGCCTCAACCTTTCTTCAAGCCTACACGAGGGATTCGACAAGGTGATCCGCTATCCCCTTATCTCTTTATTTTGGTGGCAAATGTCCTATCTCACTTGATGAAACAAATAGTAGCTAATGGTACACTTCAAGGAATTAAACTCAATAATAAATGCCCTGCTTTATTACACTTGTTATTTGCGGACGACTCTATTTTCTTCCTTAATGGCACTATACTAGAATATCAGAATTTGTCAGTTATTCTACACCAATATTGTTTTGCATCAGGACAGGCTATCAATCTAAACAAATCAGGAATTTACTTCAGCAAGAGCTACCCAATGAATTTGAGAAGAAATATGGCCGCTGAGTTGAGAGTTTTAGAAATAGAGAAAACGGGGAAGTACTTAGGAATTCCATCGGATTGGGGAGGCTCAAAGAAAGATATCTTTGCCTGGATTTTGGCCAGAGTTAACATGAAGTTGGAGAGTTTGAAGGATAACTTGTTGTCAAAAGCAGGCAAGGAGATATTGATTAAATCGGTGGTGCAGGCCATTCCACAATACGCAATGTCCATTTTCAAAATCCTTGTGTCAATTTGCAAAGCAATTGAGAAGAAAATTGCCAATTTCTGATGGAGGAATGGTAGCAAAAATGCTAGGGTTCATTGGAAAAAAATGGGAAATTTTGAAACTGAGGAAGAATGAAGGAGGTCTTGGCTTCAAAGATTTACTAGCTTTCAACAAGGCAATGCTAGGAAAGCAAGCGTGGCGTATTTCACAGCAACCTCAATCCCTTTTAAGTCAACTGATGAAGGGTCTCTACTATCCTTAATGCGAGTTTTGGAAAGCTGGAAAAGGTTCCCGACCCTCGTGGGGATGGCGAAGCATTGTCTTGGGAAGAGACTCTATATCTCCACAAGTTATGTGGTCCGTTGGCAATGGTCAGAAAATTTCGATAAGAGAAGATAAATGGCTGAAAAGTGGACTCATTGGAGGCCCAGCAACAAGAAATGAGCCAGAAAAAGTGGGTGCATTAATAAAACAGGGGATTGGTAAATGGAATGAAACAATGGTAAGGTCGTTGTTTGATGATCAAAGAGTGAGGGAAATCCTTGCTATCCCTATTGGACTACCCGCTACAGAAGATAAAATGGTATGGATGAACAACAAATTCGGGTCCTATACAATGAAAAGCGGCTATTTCACCACTAGAAACCGAGCAACCAACCCACAAACCACAACAGCAACTTCCTCTCACCAAACAAAGCCAGATCTCTGGAAATATATTTGGCACTCTGAAACTCTACCCAAAGTTAAACAATTCCTCTGGAATGCATGCCAAAACGCACTACCTACATTGGACAACTTGCACCGGAGGAAAATAGTACCTGATCCATTATGCCCTATCTGCAAACAGGAAGTCAAAACTATCGAACATACTTTGCTGCTATGCCCTTGGACAACCCTGATATGGAGAGCTAGCTCTCTGCAAATCAAAATCACAAGAATCGGGTTAACACGACTCAATGTATGGCTGTACATGAGGAAAGAAGAACCATGAACCGCACCAAAGTTTAACCAAATCACGAATACCTTGTGGTGCATCTGGAAAGACCAAAACCGGTTCATCTTCAGTCAAAAACCCCTGCACCCACAGTAAACCCTATTCAACTCAGTAGCCTTACATGAAGACTTTGCAATCTGGAATAGAACCGCAACAAAAGAAAAGAAAAGCGAGGCTTACATGCCCAAATGGCAACCCTCGACCTCGGACACACTGAAAATCAACATAGATGCCCCTTTTGCTAGGATCGAAGGCGCGGCAACAGCTTGTGTAGAGAACAGAGGAGAGGACGAACACAGGGTTGCCATCGCCTGCATCTGTCACGATTCTCACGGTCGCCTGGTCAACAGTTTCTCCAAGCTGGTGGCGGCATCCTCGGCGGAACAAGCGGAGGTCCTACCCGCAAACTGGCTTGCAAAAGCCCAAAGAGAGAATTATCTTCCTAGTAATTGGGTAACTAACCCCTGATAGCCCTGTTTGATTTATTATGCGCCGATGCTTTTGATGTAATTTCTCCAACCTTGCCTAAGTAAATGAATACTAAAAGTACTTTCGACCAAAAAAGAAAAAAACAAAAGCTAGTTCAAGTTGTTTTAAGGTTTTAGTTTGAAAATTAGTTTTTTAAAACTATAAATAAAGTAATCATAGAAAAAATTTAAATGAGTTTAGTATTTTTTTTTAATAACTTGAGGTGCTCAATAGTAGACTTATGCACAGTAAGTAACAGCTAATCATGAAACAAAAGTTAAATCTCAAACGTGATAATAGTTAAAAGCAAATTAATTCTAGAATGTTGTGTCCTGCAAAGCTATCCAAGAAGAGAATTAAGGCATGACCTTGAAACTGGTAGGTGCCCAATTTTTGCAATGTAGTTAGGAGTAACAGTGCTGGCGATCATCAGTATTGATTTCTCTTCCAGTCGTGTCCTGCCCTTTTGAAAGCTACATATGAACTTTTGAGGTATTTTGGACAGGGTCACCATGCCCAGCCAAGCTTTGTTCGGGTATGTGTTCACAATTTGGTCGTCAATTTGGAGGCCGTTGTTACTTGTTTATGGAGTTCTGGTCATTGGAAGCTTGCAAAAGGATTGGGTAAGGAATGAGGGATGTGAGGAGACGAAGAATATGAGTTTTCTCTTCAGAGACTTAGAGCATCACCATCAATATCACACGCCTGGGATTATATCCATCATCATAATGAAACGGCTATAGTTCGTTCTCATCTTAAGCCGATTAGTCTTCTCCTTGATGAGGACATGATGGTACGTCCCAGTGATTTCTGGTTGGCTGGAGTTGAAAACAGACAGAACGCATTTTGTATCGACCGAACAAGTTCTATTGTGAAAAGAAATGAATGAACGAGAGAAGGAAAATTTTTAGCATAACAAGAGTAATGAAACTGGCATACTTAAGGATTAGCAGTTCTGGAGATCCATTCCCCATTAGATAAACACAAATAGCACAGATTGCACGATCAGAATTGGGATAAGACTACTCAAGCTAAACCATCATTGCAAAGTTCCAGCTTCACACATCAACCGTCCAGATCTATTCGGATCTGTTCTTGATTTATTGCATGCAAGGAAGCTGAATCAGAAAGCTATATATTCTATTCTCTTCCAGACTATCATTTTTTCTTCGCAAACAGAGCATTTGCTTATTGAAGCTGAATCTGAAAGAGATACTTTGCTTGACAGCAACATCACTCATCTCCAACTGTCTCGCACAACTTTGGCGATGCGTAGTGATTCCTAGTGAAGCTGTAGAAAGAGACCAAGCACTCCTCTGAGTTACAAAGCCTGGACAATAGTTAGGTTTGCAAGGGGAAAAGATAAGCTTCCATTAAAAAAGGAGACAATGTTACTGAGTTAAAATAAACTGCTAAGAACAATTATTCATTCATTGGAAAAGGTTGATCATGCGTATCAATTGAAATAGCCTATGGTAATCAATTTTATTCGTCTTAATGAGATTCATACTAATAAAAGAACAGATTTTTCTTTTTCGGACCAATTTTTTAAAATATGATAGCAATGCTCAAGACTGTGCATCATGGGCCATATGCTAGTGCAATAAACTGTGCAGATGAGGTATCTCCAAACAGAAACGACTGCTTCTCTCCAGTTAACACATGTTCAAATTCCAATTACTGCTTTTTTATATGGCCTGACCATCCCGCACTTCAATTAGGGTCAAGTTGCGTCCATATTCTCAAACTCGAGACAAATTTTAATAGATATTACTTAAGGTCCCTGCACTAAGGGGCGTATGCTAGCTTATTACATATATAGATGAGGAATGACAATTAACTGTTACCTTATATTGAAAATGCGGAATTGATTTTCTATTCTGCTACACATTTTACAATGTATATTTGCACTAGCATAAGCAAAACTAAATATTTAAGACAAGGGAGAGGTTAAGAAATTATCATATCACCTGTGGTAGTTCATCCTGTTCATGGAAACCCAATGCGAAGAGCTTTTCCCTAGTCTTTTGCAGTTGATTTGCAACACCACCGATGCTCATCCGTCTTCTAGGCACTTCATTGGAACAAGCCACTCCGATATTAAATACTGTAACCAAACACTCTTGAAATATGTCATTGCTTTCGGAAAGCCAATGCTGACGACTATTGGGATCGAAATGACTCTCTCTTTCTAGAAGTAGAATGTGATCTGTAATTTCCAAGGCTCGTTCAGGCAAAGCTGTTGTGACAAAACTACGAAGAGTCAAATTGTCCTCGAATCTATTTTCGGTGGGACTCAATCCTGTGAACATCTCTAGTAAGAGGATACCGTAACTGTAGACATCTCCTTCTCTTGAGACCTCACATCCCATTGCATATTCTACCACATTTTTAGATCGCGGCGAAGATAAAATTAGGAGTGCCAATCATAAAAAAGAATGTAGAGCGCATATCATTAGAATAGAAAGTAGAGAGATTACCTGGTGGAGCATAACCAATTGTCCCTCTAAGACCCATTGAGCTCATTTGATTAGCTACAATATCAGGAGATGATCCAAGAAGAAATTTCGCCAATCCAAAGTCGCCCACATGTGCGACCCTGTGAGTATCTAAGAGGACATTGCTCGGCTTTAAATCACAATGAACGATGGGGATGTGGCACCTGTGATGAAGATAATCTAGTGCAGAAGCAACATCAATAGCAATATTTATCCTCCAAATGAAATTCAACTTTTTCGGAAGCTCATTGCCATGAGATGAGGTTGCATTTGGATGTAGCCACTGTTCTAGGTTTCCATTGTCCATGAATTGATAGACTAAGGCCTTAAAATCATTTCCTTGATAATCAGTACTCGAGCAAACTGTTAGTATCTTCAAAAGATTTCGATGTCTGATATTCTTTAATGCCTCACACTCGACTGTGAAGCTTTTTAGAGCACCGCGATGCATTAAATGAAGCACCTTCACGGCAACAATAGTTCCATCGCCCTCGAGTATCCCCCTATATACAGAACCAAAGCTTCCAACACCGATCAAACTCATTGAAGAAAATCCATCAGTTGCTTTTAGGAGTGTTCCATAACTTAAGTTCAAACATGAATTGTCTATCGAACTTGAAACGGGTTTATCTGCTTTCTTCTTCAACCAAAAGAGACATATAAGAGCAAGAAAAAGAGATGTTCCAAGAACTCCAAAAATAACGGAAACGGACAATATCATTATATTTATCTTTCTTCTCTTGGAGCCTTTAGAGATGCAGCTAGGGAGGTGAAATTCTGGCAGTCCGCCACAGAGCTCATTGTTCCCAATAATGGAAGTACCAATCGCATTCTTAAAGACTCCTTCGCATGGTAGCATGCCTTGAAATTTATTATACGACAAATTCAAGACTTTCAAGGAATGAAATATTGTTAAGAATTCTGGAATCTGACCCGACAAATTGTTACGTGAAAGATCCATCTCTTCAATGCCTCCTAATGATCTTATTGATTGAGGAATGGACCCATGGAAGAAGTTGCCCCCCATCCTCAATTCTGTCAATGAAGTGCAATCACCTAAACTACTAGGGATTTCACCTCCCAACAAATTGTCCGAGATGTCCAACATAGTCAAAGCTCTCAAGTTGCCGACTTCTATGGGTAGAACCCCAATCAGATGGTTATGAGACAAGTCCAAAATGATCGCTAATGATGAGAGACCTATAAGCTGTGGGGGTATGGCACCACTGAGATTGTTATTAGACAAATCAAGACGATTAAGAGATCGACAGTTTGATAGATGGGAAGGAATTTTCCCTTGCAAGTTGTTCTCATAAAGATATAGTTGAATCAACTTGGTTAGATTTCCAAAAGAAGATGGGATGGTCCCTTGCAAGTTGTTTCTACCTAAATGTAGTATTGCTAGATTTTGTAGATTCTCCATATTTGAGGGCATACCACCTGAAAGATAGTTGAAACGCATGGACAATATATTCAAATTGACAAGATTCCCGATTTCTTCTGGAATCTCACCAAATATTTGATTCTTATCTATTCCAAGTCCCCTGAAAGTAGTAGATAAATTACCTATGCATTTTGGTAACACCCCACCAAACTTGTTTACCGAAATCATCACACCCGTTAATTTGGTGTTGTTGGTCAACGAGCAAAGGAAGCTTAAGTCTCCAGGTTTTCCACTTCCAAGCTGATTATCAAAGATTGCAAGTGTAAGAAGCTCATGCAGATTTTCAAATGAAGGTACATTCCCAGATAATTTATTAATTGCAAGTTGAAGCCTTGTTAGTTTTGTGGAATTTGATATCGACGGGGGAATTGGTCCCTCAAGTTGGTTCTCAACGACACTAAAATATTCAAGAGCTGGGAGCTTGAGACCCATATCCGTAGGAAGAGTCCCTAGTATCTGGTTCCCTCCAACTTCAAATGTAGCTAGTGAAGAGAGATTGAATAATAAAGATGGAATTGTACCTGACAATCTGTTTCCTCTTAGGGCCATGACTTTCAAGTTCGTCAGATAGCCTAGAACTTGGGGAATGCTCCCACCCAATTTATTAGAGGTTATATGAAGGACCTCCAATGAAGATAAGTTTCCAATAAAGGAAGGCACACTCCCACTCAAATTATTACCGGACAAAGCGAACACCTGTAGCTTTGATAGTGAACCAAGCTCTCCAGGAATCTCTCCTGTTAGGTGGTTGCCTTGAAGACAGAGGGTGACAAGGTTAGAGCAACTCGACATGTTTTTGGGAATTTCACCGACCAATGAATTGAAGTCTAGTTGTAAGCTACGAAGATGGCGTAGCTGCTCGACTTGCGAAGGGATTTCACAATCGAGACTATTGTTGAGAAACAACATTTTCCTTAGGAAGCTGAGATTCCCAATATGAGGAGAGATTGATCCGAAGAGTCCTTGTGATGACAGGTCTAGAATTGTGACCCTTCGGTGCCTCCGGCCACACGTAACGCCATACCACTGGCAAAACCCAATGCTATCATTCCATGAGTTAAGCACGCCGAAAGGATCTACGGTTATGCCGGCCTTAAATGCGAGCAATGCGATTTTGTCTGTTTCATTGGTGGTGGATGAGACTTGGTTAAAGCACAATGCAAGAGCAATACCAAGAAGCAAGTGGCATAATTGAAACTCTACAAACCTCATGCTTGAGAGTTTCATGATTCAAAGCCCAAGGAAGCAAGTATATATGGAAGCAAGGCAAAAATAAATAAGATGCGGTGTTGGTACTAATGGAAATTGTGAACAGATTTATAAGAATGTGTCGATTTTTCTCCACAGCTTTTTGATGCGCTTTATTCTTCTTTTTACTTTTTGACTCAGAAGTCATTGAACTACTTTTTTTTTCCTCTTTCTTTTACTCAGAGATTATTAAGGGCACATTTGGTAACTATTTTGTTTTCGAAAACAATTTTTATTTAGAAATGATTTTTTTTTTATTTTGTTACCGAGAATAATTTTTGAGTTTTTGAAGACATTTGCTAAGGGCGTGTTTGGTAATAATTATATTCACAAGAACAATTTTTACTTTGAAATGATCTTTTCATTCTGTTCCTAGGAATAATTTCTAAGTTTTTAAAGACTTTTGGTAATGTCCAAAATTTCTATTTCCGAAATAGAAATACGTTTGGTAGGATTCTTAAATTTTTTCATTTCTTTTAATTTTAATACTTTTTATATTTTTTTCTTTTTCCTTTTCTATTCTTCTTCCTCCTTCTTTGTGGAGCCTCGGCCTTGCTTAGACTTGTTGTGGCCAAGCAAGCGTCCGGTGAGCTCGCCCGAACTCGCCCAACTAGTCGTCAACGACGACAGCGATGGCTAGCAAGGTGGCCGGCGATCAACTAAGAGGAAGAAGAAAAAGGGAGAAGGAGAAAAGAAGAAACGAAAAGAAAGAAAAGAAAAAGTTGGGCTTGATTCTGAAAATTGCTCCCGGAACAAGAAGCTATTTTTGTTATTTCTTGATTCTATTCCAAATCTATTCTCGGAACAATAAAATGGATTTTTGTTTCCAAGAACAAAAAATTTACCAAACGGATTTCTATTCTTTTTTTTTTTATTCCGAGAAACAAAAAAAAAAATCAATTGTTCCTGAAAGTGCTACCAAACGGATCCTAAAGTGCCATTTTCCTTTTTGATGGGGTGGAATTCTAACTTTTTTTCCTTTTTTTTATAAACCAGTAGTTTCTTGCCCGTTGCCTGACCAAAAAATAGAATAAAAGAGAAAAAAGCTTTGGCCCTATGCGGAAATTCCTCGCTTGCTTTTTAATTAATATCTAAAAGATGATGTGACAAAGGATGGCACTTTGAGCCTTACCAATAATGCCATGTTCTTGGTATTGTCCAAAAATCTATTGATAATGTCAAACTATGGATCCGCGAGTCCCACAAATTTAGACAGTGATGATTGCACACGATTTGTGGAATCATAGTGAGATTATGTCCCGTGTTAACCGTGGAGTTCGGCTTTAGGGAAATGCCCTTGGGAGAATGCAAATACCTTTAAAGTAAATGGGTTTTTCGAAATGCTAGACTATTTGGTAAACTATAACTGAAAAGTGCTTTAGGGAAATACAAGACCGTTTGGTAAATATATATTTGAAAGTCCTTTAGTGTGACCAAATTAAGTTTTTTAGTTTTAGTATTTTTAAAATTGCAAAAAAGAAACAATGACTATATAACATTTTTACATTTTTATGTTGAGAGTAATGTAAAAGATATATATATATATATATATATATATATAAATTTATTTAAAAAAAACTTATATTAAAATAATTTGATTATAGATTAGATGCAAAGCTCAACTTTTGGCCTAGGGTTCTTTTAGGTTTTTTTTCAACTTACCGCAACATTACCGGTATCCAATTATTTCGTGCATCAAATTGGGGATGGACATTGGAGAGTGATTCCTAGTCAAGCTGCAGAAGTCAAACTCTCCTCTGACTCAGGAAATCGCGTGAAATATAAATTTCCACCAAAAAAAGAAAAAAGAAAAAAAGAAGGAGGAGGCTAGTTAGGATTTAACAAGAAGGAAACCCCACACAATGTCACTTCTTTTCTTTTTGTCAGTCGTGGAAAATTTGAGAACAACTTTCTATAAAGTGAAGAAGCTTTATCGTGGAAAATTTGAGAACAACATTTTATAAAGTGAAGAAGTTTTATCGTGGATCTTACTTTAAGATTTCCCAAGGACCACGGTTAATTTATTTTATTCTTCTAAATCGGTATCAACACCAACAAAAGAAATATATGACTAAGATTGACTCGGAAAGATCATAGCAATACTCAAGACCCGTGCATCACGGGCCTTGCGTGACTTTCGGAGAGCCAATCGCATTGCCGTAGCTATTATACATTGCCTTCTCTTGGGACCTCTCCCCTATCTGCCAAACATTTAGATCACAGTGCAAATGACATTGGGGGTGCGGATTATCAAAAGATAATTACATTGGGCAGCAGTTAGGGAAGATATAGATGAAATCAGTGTATCGTAGACATGGAGAAAGCAACAAGATAAAGGAAATGCGGATAAAGTATTAAAATATGTCTCAAGTTTGAGTTTATGAATAAAACCCAACCGGAATAAAGTATGCGGAAAATTACAGAAATTGTATTGGCGTCGAAGTGGCGATCAAGGATAAAGATGGTCTCCGTGGTGGAATCAAGATCACGAATGGAAGTCGTACTTGGATTTTCATTGGGTGCAAGACGGTCTTAAAATACACGGAATCCACTTTCCTGATTGAAGCTGGTCAAGATAGTGAAAAAGGAGTTTACTCGCTGCATGGAATTCTAAATAAGTGCGTGTATTAAGGGATCGATGATGGATCCATCTAGATAGCTTTCAGATGTTGACTTCAGGTCAACCAATGCCCCCAAAATCCTAAACTCCCCCCACTTTGGAAAATAAACCGAAGACTGACGAGCAAGCGTTATTCATCAGCTGGTCATTGTCGGTATAAAGATCTCTCGACTAACAACAGCTAAATCAATTAAAATCATTTGAAAGTGCCACTTTGGCTAAAAAAGGATTATACTAAGTCTTTTAATGTAGACACTTCTTACCATAGAAAGTAGGGTGTATGCAGATAATTGATTACTAATTTTGTTGCTATGAAAAGTAACTTTCCTTTCCTATTATTTGATTTAAGTAACTTCCTCACAGACAGTCACTTTTATTTAGGGAAGTAAGTGTGAGTATGTTGGTCGCCAGAAAATTTTTCATGTAGTTAGTAATTTATACCTTTGTAAGTTGCTTAATAATGTGATTAACGAATCCCCAAATTAAAAAAGCGATCACCGGTACGTCTATAATAAGTTTTATGCGTACGTGGTTTGGTGCTTTCCACATAAAGTAATGACAACAGTAAACTTCAGAAATAGCAGTGCTGAAGAATTTGGCAATTACACCCCTAGAAAATTCCAATACACACAAGGTACATTATTCTACTAAATCATTCTCAGATAATTCCTACAAGGCACATCAAGAGTCAATACGTGTCCTCGAATTGTCGTATGTTCGAATGTTGATTCGAAAGCTATACATCCTTATTCACCCACCAGTATTGCCTGTACCTGATTGAACATGGCTTGAGGAATAGACACCAATCTCTAATTGGAACATTCGGAAGCAAAGCAACAGAGAGCCATTCCTAGTCAATCTGCAGAAACCAAATTCTCCTTTGAATAATATTCCAATAGCTAGTTGATTGCAAATCGTCTTAATGAGCATCACACAAATGGGAAAAATAAAATAACAGAAGCGAGGCAATTTATTTTGGATTCATTTTGAAATACTATGGCAGCAAAGCAGAGTTTTAGGTAAATCAACAGTAATGAAGAATGTTCGAGTTTAAATATGTATTTATACAAATGGGGATAGCGATCAACCATCAATTCAAGGAACATCGATTCATTGGAAAGGATCAATTTGAGATGATGACGTAGTGCTCCCCAGGCTTGTACAGATCAACATGGTCAACGTTGGATGCATCTCCACTTCTCTAGAGGAGTGAACCAAGATATATAGATATGTTGAAATGCATCTGCACATTATCTTTGTCCTGGCAATTATAATATATTTGGCCTGGCAATTGTTTTGACTCGCATAAGTTTATGCGAATGTACTTTGTCCTAATGCCAAAGTACATCTCACTTAAAATGAGCGCACATGTTTGTAAGTAGCTTGTCGTAGGTAAAGCAATATCCTCATCGTCCCCCTCCACCCCCTCTCTCTCAGACAAAAGTCTTGGTAATTTCTTTGAGCTTGGGCCTAGAGCGTCTCATTATTACATTGAACCGATTCCCATCAGATTGGCTTGTCTAAGTTTAGGGCGGGTTTGTTTGGACTTTTAAAAATTCTTAAAATTATCTAAATTTTAAAAGAATTGCAAAAATTTTAAAACTAAAAAACACTCCAACTACGTGCACCACAAAAGTTGGAGGAAAATGAAAAGTTAAAAGCAAAAATTACTCCAAACAGACTCGATTTATCATATATGTTATTGTTTTGATAAATTCTAGTGAAATTTACGTAATACAATAGTTCATGGAAAGGAGAAATACTTGCACGGGTATAACAACACTACGATGTGAAATTATCTACAATATCATTGACCAAGATGTGATGATATGAAAGGAAAAATATAGTTATATATTGGATTACACAGCTCAAACCTTTTCGGCATCTCGAAAAGTTTCACCGAAAAAATCCCCCAGGACGCGCCAATCCAGAAATGGCATCAGCAGCCCAGCTTCCACCCGTTTAATCTCGCCCAAATCACACCCACTCTCTTCAACCCAAAGAGCCCACCAAAGTATCAATTCCAAAACTATCTAAAGACCTCAGATTTGGCCCCTCTAAAACCCTAATTACAAAATTCTATCTACTCTAATAATACTAAACCAATTCACGACAAACTTTCTCCTTTTCTTCGCCAGATTTACCAAAAAAAAAAAACTGATTTCCAACCCAATTCGAAAACCCAATGCCTTTGATACCAAATCAAGACACATCATAGGAAACAAAACGGAGAACTTAGCCCAGCTATTACTTCCGTATGTATAGATTGAGTAGAACCCACGTGTGTGGGCTCACAAAATTAACGAGTACGATGGATCCGGCTCCATTTGCAAGGATGCGCCGCATTTGAGTGTTTCCACTTATGAAGAGTAAACTCCATTTTTAATCGGTAAACATCAATCCATTTTACAATTAATCGAGGAATTAAATCAATTAATGTATAAACTAAGTTAACATTCCTTTGCAATTGATGTACGCTTATTGAATTCTAAATAATTTCTAGATTTACGTGATAATTTCTAGATTTATGTGATAATCATATTACATTAGCGTTCAGTCCAAGTCAGCTCAAAGTGAAATGAAAAATTGATATGGTGCCCCCACTTAGACTCTGACACATGGCTGTCATGTCTGTATTTTCTACAAAAATTTGCCGAACTCCGGTCAAAACATATTAATTGCAAATTTTAAAAATTCAATATATCAGGTGGTTAAAAACTTAAAATCAAGTACAACGACCTCATCCTAAGATACAGAAAACTTCTAATGATTACGTTTCCAAAACAAAAGCTAGCCTGAAGTTAGTTGCTAAGCTCCTGCCTCCCGGGTTATGGTTTTAACTTAGAAAAAAAGCTTCTTAATGCTTCAACTCCTTTCAAGAATTCTCTTGCAGTTATCAAAGCCCTTTCAAAAGCTACAGATGAATTTTCAATTGGTCTGGGCCGCCGCGCCCGGCCGAGCTTTGTTCAGGTATGTACCAACCATCCCAGCCACGACTGGAGGCGGTTGTTTATGGAGTTTTGGTCATTGGAAGCTTGAACGGTCGGGTAAGGAACGAGGAACGTGACAAGTGACAGACAGAAACACATGAGTCTTCTCTTCAGAGAGTGAGAGCATTGCTAAAGATGTCACACGCTTCAAATTGTCGCCATCATCACAATTAAACGCCTAGAGTTTGTTCTGGTATTAAACCCATTGGAGGTCGTTGCTTTTCTAGATACTCATGTATGGTACCGTATCCGTCAATTTGCACTTCGAAGTAACTGCATTTTGACTTTCTGTCCCTCGGTAATAGCTCTTTGGCCATTTTTCCTTGCTTTGTTTTTGTAGAATGTCCAATTTTGTTAAGACAGACTGGGTTGCTTTTTCTGACAAGGTGAAACCTCAAATCGAGAAGCTCACAGTAAGAAAAATAACAGTGGCTGGAAATATAGCCATAGCCAAGAAAAAGGGTCCGAGAAATGCTCAACGGGAAAGGCTCTGGCAAAGCATTGACTACTGAGCGAGAGGTGGCTTCACAGACAGAATTGTGACAATTTCGCAAGGGACGAGCTGAAATTCTGTTTATTACCACTGCGCCAGTCCCATTTTCACTTTGATTATGTATTCACTCCCACCTTCATTTGCATCAGTCGTTAAAATCTATCAGTCTTCAAAGTAATCACATCCAACGTCAAGCCGTTTCAGGTTCTATATATTATCTAATGAAACAAGGGAAGACAACACTTTAGACCTTTTAAAACACTTCTCTCCTGCAATCAAAATGACTTTTCCAGTCACACTTGGGGGAAAAAACTTTATTCAAAACATGGTTTCTGCAATCCACGTGCAGTTCTATTATGAGAAACTATACATCACTATCGACTATGATACTCACAAGGAAGAGAAAATCAACACAATCACCAACATGACCTAACACAGATCTCAGAGACAGCCTATCATTAGACAGCACATGAAAATTTATGTAAGCTGAAAGCAACATAAAGATGCCTATGCATAATCTTTCATAATGTTTCTTTGTCAGGAGGATAGAAGGTTGGGATAGAGTTTCAAAAACTCAAGGTTAAGGTTTTTTAGATGATTAAGATGAAGACGACGACTAGGACGACTATGAGGGAAAAAATAAAGAATTTCTCAGGCATGTTAACATAGCAACAGATTAATATGAAGTATAATTATGTGTTTGCCATATTTGGCAAAGCACAAACTTGCATTAAAAAGGCAGAAGTCCCATGAACCAATTTTTTGAACGTGTGGTTGCTCACTCATACGAGTCAACTTGTCTTTTCTCTTTGGGAAAAATAGCTCATCCTATCATTTTTTGTGGGCAATGCATTTCTTCCACACCACATTTGATAACTCAATATCAAGGAAAAGTCAACTCCCAACTCAACAATCCTCCTTTCACTCTGGTCTTGCTTCAAGACCTCAACCTTATAAATCACTTGAAGCATCATCACAAGAAGTTTAGGACAACAGACACAGTCGCGATAGATAATAGCATCTCGGCAGACATACAAAGAAAGGACATTCCCAGAATACACCAAGCTCAAAAGGCATTCCAATGGACTCACTCATCAGACTTCCTGAACCTAATATGTGCTCTTTAGTCACTAAAATTCCGCCTGAAGATATGCAAGCAATAGGAAATTGGCCAAGATGCAATGATATCAAGCGAAAAACACAATTATACATGGCTTAATCGAAGCAAGAAGCTTACTGTCAAGATAGATGGCAAGGGAAGTAGATAGATAGACATCTTCAGGGCCAGACCAAGACATTATACTGCGAAAACCTTTTCGGTATATCCAAAAAAACTTCACCGAAAAAATCCACCCAATTGCCAATCGACAAACAGGATCAGCAGCCCCAGATTCCTCCTGTTCAATCCCGCCAAAAACCAAACCCACTCTCTGCAAACTAAAAAGTATCGAAAGGCCTCAGATTTGGACCCTTCGAAACCCTAATCACAAAATTCAACCTACTCTAAGAATTAAAAAAAGAACCCAATTCGCGAGCTTTCGAGTGGATACTTTCTCCTCCTCCTCCGCCAGATTAGGAACCAAAAAAAACAATCCTGATCTCCGACCCAATTCGAAAACCCAAAGCCTGGTTACCAAATCAAGAAACGTCAACGGAGACAAAACGGAGAATTTAGACCAGCTATCACTTCCGCGGGCGTGGATCTTTGAATTGGGCAAGAAAAAGGACACCCTCAGTGTCAGATCCAACCGCACCGCAATATTCACGCGCTGGAACTTGGGGGAATGGAAAGCGCGCGAGTGACCCGAGAGAAGCAGGAGGAGCGAGAGAGAAGACGACGCTGGATTTGGCGACAAGCGGGTTGAAGACTCGGGAGTTCTTCTGAGAAGAGAACTCCGTTGGGAGTGATGGGCGAGGGATGGCAGGAAGGTCAAAGCCGGTAGCTCTGAGGATTCACCCACGCCCAGATGGTGAGAATCAGGTGTGGTCTTCTCCAAGCGTTTGAGGAGAAGTCTCTAGGACTGGGGTCTACCGCCCAATGCAATCATAACCGTTGATTGAGTAAGACTCACAAATAAGACATACGTGATCAACGATCATGATCGGATGTGGCCTCACTTCGCCAGAATTTGCTATTTTAGAGAGTGTCGACTTATGACCAGTAATTTTCACTATCGATCAATAAACTTCGATACGTTTTACGACTTATCATGCATATTAGTGGACTTTGGCTTTCGTTAATGTTATACCAAATTGGTTTTTCTTTGCAATTCGTGTACTCTTATCAAAATTATACTAATTTCTTGCAAAAATGCTGATGTGATGATGGCTTACAATTTAAGTAAGCTCAAAGTGGGAGGGAAAAAATAATACGGTATCATGAGCATCGACATCTTATATCAAAATTGGTCGAACTCCAGTCAAAATACAGTAATGGCAAATGATGAATATTCAGTATTTTGGGCAATTAAAATCAAAGAACGATTACTTTGTTGTAAGATATACATCGAAACTTAGTGACAAGTGAAGTTCACTCAAATTACACTTACCAAACAAATGCTAGTTCAAGTTGGTTGCTAAGCTCCTGCCTTTTGAAAATTAGTTTTTAAAACAATTTTAAAAAAATAACCATAGGAAAAATATAAATGAGGTTAAGGTATGTTTTTAATAACTTGAGATGCTCAATAGTAGACTTATGCACAATGCTATCAGGAGTACCAGCGTTACTGGTCATCAGTATCCTCGGCACATTTTCAGAATGAGAGTCTTCTCTTCAACTCCTTCCGAGAATTCTCTTCCAGGTGCGTCCTATCAAAGCCCTTTCGAAAACTACAGATGAATTCTCAAGGTAAGTTTTGGTCAGGGTCGACGTGCCCGGCTGATCTTTGTTCAGGTATGTGCCGACCATCATGGCCACGATTTGAAATCCATTGTTAAAGGAGTTTTGGTCATTGGAAGCTTGGAAGTTGGGTAAGGAATGGGGACATAAGGAGACGTAGAATATGTGTCTTCTCTTAACAGACTAAGAGCATTCCATGCGTCGGATTATCTCCATCGTCATAATCAAATGCCTATAGTTCGTTCCGGTCTTGAGCCGATTAATACTACCTGATGAGGGCATGATTGTACGTGTTGGTGATTTTGGTTGGTTAGAATTTATATCAAACACTTGCAACACGTCTTGTGTTACCGAACAAGTTCTATCGTTACAAGAAATGAATGAACGAAAGAGGAAATCTTGTGGCAAAACAAGAGTAATCAAAGTGGCATACTTTAGAAATAGCAGCTCTGCAGATCCCATCAGAAAAACACAACTAGCATAAATCGCAGATCAATATTGGGAAGGACTAGTAATATGCTAAACCATTATCGCGAAATTCCTGCTAAAACTATCAATCGTGCAGATCTGTTTCTCGATTTTATGAATACGATCCTTACCTTAGGAAGTTTCCTTTGCTTTGAATCGGAATAGCTAAAGTACCTAAGGGTCCGTTCGTTTTGCGGAAAATAGGCAATTTCCGGAAAATATTTTCTCAGAAGTCATTTTCCAGGAAAATGATAATATTTCTGGTGTTCGGCTGAAACCTGAAAATGTTTCGGAAAATATTTTTTGGTATTTGGTAAAGAAAATATTTTCTAAGACTTCAACATTTAGGAATGTATCACTTACCGACCTATAAATCCATCGAATATGAACTTGCCTTTAAATTCGGGCAGACATACTTCGTTCTTTGTTCCCTCATTATCGCCAAATGCTCATCTACTATAAAAAATGTTCATATGGATTTTAAAAAGAAGCAAAAGAGAAAAGAAGCAAATCATGTATAGCCCTCATGACAATCTTCCAGTTGAGTGGCCTGTTCTCTCCTTACGTTTTTTGTATTCTAATAAACAAAAGAAAAAAGAAGCAAAGTATGTAAAGTCCTTTGCTTGAGCAATGTACAACTACAGGTAGAGTAAATAAAAAAAAAATGATAAGCAAGAGTGCAGAACGTGAGAAGGAAACAAAGAAAAAAAATGAAAAGAAAAAGGAAATTAAAAATAATTCGAATAAAAAAAGAAAAAAATAAAAAGAAGGGGGAGGAAGTGATGAATTGTAGATGTATGAGATAAAAGAGATCAAGTGAAGAAAATGTTTTCCACTTTTCAAAAGTGTAAAACATTTTCCCCTAATTTAGAAGACTTTTTTCTGAAAACATTTTCCCTAAGTAATTCATTTTCCGTGAAACGAACACTGGAAAATTCGGAAAACGTTTTTCCGTAAATTATTTTCCGTGAAACGAACGAAGCCTAAGGCACTAAGACGAATTCTGTCTATTGGCGAAGCTGAATGCGAAAGCTATATATACTTTTATTTTCCAGACTATCATTTTCCTCACCCAAACAGAGCATTTGCTTCTTTAAGCTGAATCTGAAAGGGATACTTGGCTTGACTGCGACATCACTCATCTCCTACTGTCTCGCACAACGTCAGCTACGCATAGCGAATCCTAATGAAGCTGTCGGAAGAAACCAGACACTCCTCTGAGTTGGAAAGCCTGGACAAAAGCTAGGATTTGCAAGGGGAAAAGATAAATTTCCAATAAAAATGGAGACAGATTAGGATTAATGTAAATGAACCCCACACAATGTTGAAGCGTTAAAAAGAACTCCTAAGAACAACTACTCATACATTAAAAAAGCTTGATCATGCATTTCAATGGAAAATAGCTGATAGTAGATTAGTGTTTATATGTCTAAATGAGCTTCAGACCAATTAAAGAAGTGAACATTTTAGACTGATCTTTAAATATCATAACAATGCTCAAGACTGTCCATCATGGGCCATAGGCTAGTGCTATATCTGTGCTGATGAGGAATAATAATAGACTATTATCTTCCAACATAAACGACCGCTTCTCTCTAGCCAAACATTTTCAAAGTCCAATTCGGACCATCTTTATATGGCCAGACTTTCCCGCACTTCGACTCGGGTCCGGATTCGTCATATTCTAAAACTTGAGACTAACTTTAATAAATATTACTGAAAGGTCTCTGCACCGCGGTGCACATGCCAGCTTAATACATACGCAGATGAGTAATCACAATCAATTGAAAATGCATGATCGATTCTCTATTCTGCTCCACATTTAACCTGTTCGTTTGCACTAGCATAAGCAAAACTAAATATTAAAGGCAAGAGAGAGGTTAGGAAACTTGTCATATACCTGCGGTAGCTCATCTTGTTCATGTAAATCCAATGCAAAGTGTTTTTTCCTAATCTTTCACTGCTGATTTGCAACACCACTGATGCTTATCCGTCTTTCAAGCACTTCATTGGAACATGTGACTCCAATATTATATATCATAACCAAATACTCTTGAAATATGACATTGCTTTCGAAAAGGTAGTGATAAGGACTATTGGGGTCAAAATGACTCCCTCTTTCTAGAAGCAGAATGCGATCCGTAATTTCCATGACTCGTTTAGGCAAAGTCGCTGCGACAAAACTATGGAGAGTCAAATTGTCTACGAATCTCTCATAGGTCGGACTCAATCTTGTGAACATCTCTAGCAAGAGGATGCTATAATTATAGACGTCACCTTCTCTTAAGACTTCGTATCCAATGGCATATTCCGCCACAAGGAGACCTCCATGGGAGCTAGGGCAAGATGATAAGAGTGGCCGCAAAGATCAGGCCATAATATATTATCGTTCAAAGAAGTTTCATCCCTACGCGAGACCAGTTTTGATCATAGTTTAGATGAAATTAGGAGTGGTGATCATAAAAAAGAAAGTAGAGAGATTACCTAGAGGAATATAACTAATTGTCCCTCTTAGACCCACTGAGCTCATTTGATTAGCTATAGCATCAAGGGATGATCCAAGAAGGAATTTCGCCAATCCAAAATCGCCAACATGTGCTATCATCTCAGAATCTAAGACGAAATTACTTGGCTTTAGATCACAATGAAGGATGGGGAACTAGCACTAGTGATGAAGATAATCCAATGCAGAAGTAGCATCAATAGCAGTATTTATCCTCTTAATGAATTTCAAGTTTTCAAAAGCTCATTCCCTTGAGATGATATTGCATTTGGGCATAGCCACCGTTCCAAGCTTCCATTGTCCATGAATTATAGACTAGGGCTTTAAAATCATTTCCTTGATAATCACTACCCAAGCAAATTGTGAGTATCTTCAAAAGATTTTGATGTTTACTATTTTTGAATGCCTCGCACTCGACTATAAAGCTCTTAAGAGCACCAAGACGGACTAAATGAAGCACCTTCATAGCAACAAGTGTTCCTTCGTCCCTGAGTATCCCCCTAGACACAAAACCAAAGCTTCCAACTGTGATCAAATTCTTTGAAGAAAAATCGTTGGTTGCTTTTAGGAGTGTTCCATAAGATGCAGTTGGGAAGATGAAATTCTAGAAATCCACCAAAGAGCTCATTGTTCCCAACAATAGAAGTACTGGTAGCATTCTTAAAAACTCCTTCACGTGGTAGCATGCCTTCAAACTTATTATATGATAAATTCAAGAGTTTTAAGGAACGAAATACCGATAAGAATTCTGGAATTTGATCTAACAAATTGTTATATGAAAGATCTAGTTCTTCAATGCCTCCTAAAGATTTGAATGATTGAGGAATCAATCCATGGAAGAAGTTGCCCGCTAACCTTAGTGATGTCATTGAAGTGCCATCACCTAAGCTTCCTGGGATTTCACATACCAAAAAATTACTGAAGATGTCCAACACAGTCAAAATTCTCAAGTAGCCAACTTTTGTGGGAAGAACCCCTCAAAACGTTATGAGACAAGTTAATGCAGCCCGTATTCAAGACTAACTTGTTCAACCAAGAAGATTGGCGCACATTCAAAATCGATAACGCTCTCATCGAAAAGTCCCTAAGTCCCTCATGAATAAGGCCCTATCTTTGACATTGTCATAAAGACTTTTCATTTCCCATACATTAAAGCTTGTCTTTGGGAGAACCATAAGCATTGGAAATATTGTACATTTAATAACTTCTAGTTTCTATGTAATTTATAGTTTCTAGGCTTGCCTTTAGTCTCTTGCTCTTCTTTTACATTTCTATAAAAGGTCATCGAACCTCTATAAATTGGAGATCGAATTTGATTAATGACATTTGCTTAGTGCAACTCCTTTGAACCCCCTGAAAACCTAGAAGAGTTTCACTCCATTCTTGAAGAGTCGGAGCTTTTAAAGCTTGTATCCTTGAAGAGTTGTGGCCATCAATCTTGAAGAATTGATGCCATTTCAACTTCCTTGGAGGCCCAAAAAAGCAACTATTGAATTTTCTCTCATTTTCTTCATTTCATCCAATCTCATTTCGTCCATATCTATCAAAATTCGACAAGTCTACAGTGCTTATCTGAGAAAACTCAAAATGCAAAAGTTGTAAATCTTCGAGTCTCTGTTCTTTTGGCTTTGGAATCAGGTCATTCTAATATGAGTCGACAAAGTTATGCCTATTTTCCCAAACTTGCGTGGAACAGAAATTTCTACTTGATTTTGTTACTAAGTTTCCGTACATATAAGTCACTCTCCCAATCCTATTGTTTAAGTAGCCGACCTTGGGCTACATAAAGGGCAAAGGGGGGAGGCAAAGGGAAGGGAGGAATATAAGTAAAAGAGGAAACGAAGGAAATAGAGGAAGCCGAGGATCTGATGCCGCCCCATTTGGCAATTTAGTATGAAAGTGAGTTTCTTTGGTGGTAGAAAGTACTTCAACTTATATAGCCCTTCTCAAGTGTGAAGTCATCAGAACAAGGCCCTGTTTGGTTCAGCATTCGGAATGCTCATTTGGGCTCTAAAGTCCCTTGGCCAAATGCAAAGGTGTTTGGTTCGTTTTTTTGCGCGACTTTGGCGAGATGCAATTGCATCTCCAAGTGGCTCTAAGGGCCTTTAGCCCAATGCAGCTTTTGAGGTCCTTTGGAAAGTTACATCTTCGGAATGCAACTTCCGGTATTGTTCATCTCTTCGGTGGAGAAGCCGATTGGCCGCCTGAATAAAAATAAATATAAAAATAAATATGTTTATATGTTTAATAAATATATATTTATAAAAAATATATAATATTTTATATATTTTATATAGATATAAACATATCTATTTTTTTCTCCGATTGTTTTTATATAAATATATATTTATATAAACATATCTATTTTTATATCTATTTTATGTTTATATTTTTATATTTTTTATATAAAAATATGTTTATATTTTTATATAAACATATTTTTGCTTTTTTAATTTAATAAAAGTTAATTACAAATGCAAATTTTACCAAACGGTATTTTGGCCAAAGTTGTTTCTCAATGCAAATTTTACCAAACGACATTTGCATTTCGGAAAACCCCATTTACCCAAAGGTATTTGCATTTCTACAAATGCATTCCCCAAAAGCCGAACCAAACGGGACCCAAGTCTCTCTAAGGTTCATTGGTGGGCTCACAACATGTGAAACCCATTCTAAAAGCTTTGTCGGTCAGGATACGAGTAATTTTGATGTAAGATTCAGTCAAAATAATTTCTCCTTTTCCCATGGTTAAGGAAGATCAGGTTTTATGTCAAAGTAAATTTAGTCATAGGTACACAAGGGTGTAAAATAAATATCCAGGTTAAAAAAAAAAATTCTTTCCTAGACGCACACACTTTACACTGTTGGTTACTTTTATATCAATCAGGAGGATGGACCGAAGGAAACATTAACAAGGAGTGATATTTGACGTAGGCTTTGTGACCCCTACCCTCGGGGTCTAAACTACACCCTAATGATAAACGCTGCAACAACTTAACATCAAACACAAGACGTAGGAAGAAGAGTAATTATATAGTAACTTTTAATAATGCAAAATGATGGTTATATATAGTTATAGTTTAGTAATTTTACCAAAGTGACATTAAGTTTTCTAGTGATCTAACAAGTAGCGGTCATGGACCATAATTGGGGCATTGGGTTATAAATTCCCCATACTTGAGCTTTACATCGTAGAAACGTCCCTCCTATTTACGACCTTCTTTAATCAGTCCCGCTTTGGGGCTTCAAAAACAAGTGCTGCACGTGTCTGTGGATGTAACTTGGAAGGGTTTTCTTACCGGCATCAATCGGCGCCGCATTTTCTCGATCTCAATATTCCTCGATCCGCTACAACTAAATTGTAGTGGGAATTGCTTTAAGTTATCGAAACTTCTATAGGTGACCTAACAATCCGCTGCAACTAAATTGCCGTAATCATCGCTACAAGAAAAACTGCCTAAGGCGACAAAGTTTCTTTTTTGTCGCCGTCAACCGTCGCCCTAACTCAGCCAAAGGCGATAAATACCAGTTTTTGTCACCTTTGGCATATCTACGGCAACATTCATATGTAAAGTTGGATGGCGTCTAAACATGTATAATACAAGAGTACTTGAGATCAATATTTCTAAAAGTTAAATTATTGTGGAATTTAAGATTAAGTGATTAAATATATGTAAGTTAGTCAAGTGCTTGTCAAATAGTTTACAGCTACAATTGCGCAAAAAGAAAAAGAAACACAGAGTCTGGTAGAATATTATGTTTTTTGGTGGAGCACAATGGTCGTGGAATAGCGATGCACTTAATTATAAATCCTAAGAAGTTGAAGTCTTCTTAAAATGGTATTATCATGATCACAAATTCAGTTTTCTTAATTGTCTCGGTGGGGTTCCTTGGATGCGGAAAATTCTTAGTTACTTGGCTCTACATATACATAATCTAAGTAGCACCGACACTAATACGCAACACGCGACATAACACGACATAACACGCTAACACATCATTTATCAAAAAATAGAGAATTCCGACATGTTATGACACGTTATATATTAAATGCATATTTTCATATATACATAATAAATTATCATTTTTATGATTACTTCAATCAAATTAATTTGATTCAAATTCATAAATAAATAAATAATAAAAAAAGCTTAGAATGAATTTACACTAAAAACATTAATCCATGATTTATTAATATCATTCATTGTTTCAATTTGTCAAATTTAACTCAATTCCAATAATTCATAAAATTTATTTTTAAAAAAAAACCAAGCAATTTACATTCTGGACTCACGTGTTAGAGGTGTCAGAAGAGGAGAAAAAAAAACTTGGGGGTGAATTGTGTATGATGAGAAACGTGAGTCGAAGAGAAGAAAAGACTAAATTTCTCTTCCCCATTTATTATTTTATTATTTTTTATTTTTTCACATATATACATGGGAAAAAACCACCAAAAACCCTAAACTTTACCAAAAGTGACAAATTTACCCCAAACTTTTTTCTGTGACATGAAAAACCCTGAAGTTTGCTAACCGTGACACATTTACCCCGAACTTTCATTTGTGACATATTTACCCTAAATCATAGGGATATTTTTGTCTTTTTACTTTTAAATTTTTTTCTTTCTTTTTCTTTTTTCTTTTTCTTCCCTTCCCTCCGGCTCCGGCGAGGAGGCCCTCGCCGGCGTCGGGCGAGGTCGGCCTCGTCGGCGTCGGGCGAGGCCTCCCTCGCCGGATCCGGCGAGGGTCTCGCGAGGGAGGCCCTCGCCCGACGCCGACGGGGCGAGGTGGCCCTCGCGGGACACCGCGAGGGTGCCCTTGCCGGCCGGGCGAGGGCCGCCCTCGCCCGACGCCGATGAGGGCTGCATCGAGCGAGGGCACCCCTCGCCGGCGTCGGCCCGGCGAGGGCGACCCTCGCCGGGAGGCCCTCGCCCGACGCCAACGAGGGCCGCCCGCCCGTGTCGGGCGAGGTCACCCCTCATCGGCGTCGGCCCGGCGAGGGCGACCCTCGCCAGGAGGCCCTCGCCGACGCCGATGAGGGCCTACGTCGAGCGAGGGCACCCCTCGCCGGCGTCGGCCCGGCGGGGCGACCCTCGCCGGGAGGCCCTCTCTCCGCGTCGGCCCAGGCGAGGGCGACCCACGCCAGGGAGGCCCTCGCCCGACGTCGACGAGGGCCGCCCTCGCCTGCGTCGGGCGAGGGCACCCCTCGCCGGCGCCGGCTTCCCTCCGCCGGGGCGGCGGAGAGAAGAAGAAAAAAATTAAAAAAAAAGAAATAAAAGAAAAAACATAAAAGATAAGACGAAAATGCCCTTAATGGGGTAAATGTGTCACAGTTTGCAAAGTTTGGGGTTTTTCGTGTCACAAAAAAAAGTTTGGGGTAAATCTGTCACTTAAGGCAAAGTTTGGGGTTTTTGGTGGTCTTTTCCCTATATACATTTTGACCTATCATTATTGAAATTTTTTAAAATTGACCTCAAGTGTTGGAATCACATGTTGGAAACTCGCATGTCAGAATTCTAACTCCAATGTTAGGAACGTTGATCAGGTATCGGATTTTCGGACACGTGTTGACTGACTATCGGATACGTGTCGGAGTGTCCGACACGACATGAAGACTACCGGAAAGTGTCGATGCTTCCTAATATACAATGTGGATATCTTCTCTACTTTTTTTGAAAGGCAAATTACTCAAGTCTATGGGGCATTTTTCATTTCATAATTACTTTGTCGTCACCATCCGGTAGATAGATTTGGATAATCTATCAGGTAGAGGGCAGTCATTTATGAAGTTTTTTCACTAATGCAACTTTGAATTTGCGGATACTTTAATCTCTCAAATATACTTAAGTTTGATAAAGTGCTTAAAAAATATTTTACAGCTACATAGCTTACGACAACTTTTAAAAAAAACCGCCTCACACAACTTCAAGATGTTGTAACTTTAAAATATGCATTACTGCATTACCTAGCTCTGAGGGTAAAATATAAAAATTTTATATGATGGTTTCTTAAATCATGATATATATTTGATAAAAGTCAGACCAAAAACCAAGCAGCCCTGAGGGGCGGCGGTCCCCATCCCGGTCGACCCAAGCATACGATAGGAATAGCAGTTATGCAATCGCCTCACCTTACCACCTGGGAATCTGAATCGTCATTTCCGGGAGATTTTCCTTTTTCTTCCACTACAGAGTCTAATGTAACTTCAATTCTAAAGCAAACCCAGTATATCTCGAATTGGCCACACAACTTATCATAACATACATAACGTCCTTGTGGAAAGTCCTCTATAATTGCTCGGGAGGCCGTGGATTTGATGCCGTCCCATTTTGCACTTTAGCAGGCGAGTGAGTCATTGGTGGTGGGAAAAGAGATTCAACTTATGGAAACGTTGGGAGAAGAAGTCTGAAGTTTTTTTGCACAAGGTATACAAACGAGATATCCACTGTTGCCACCTCCTTTGCAGTGGCATACGCAAAGGAGATCTCGCAGGAATCGCAGGTTTGGATTATCTGCATAATGCTTGCGAGCTGCCTATCTCCCCCAGAGACCAGTGACGACAAAAAACTTGTGTGAACTCAGTTGTGCTGGACAAGGTGGAATATGAAAAGGAAGAATCAGATCATCATCACATTCTCCACATGAATCATAGTCCAAGTTAGTTTGTTTTCCCATGTGGAAACTATTGTCCAACACACTTTTTCCTATTGTGGGAAAACCAAATAAGGGGAAAAGGAAATGGTTTTAGTAAAAGTGAGAGAGCATTATTAGAGGCACTGAAGTGGTCATTGTTCTGCTTTTTATTTCATCTGTCCAAGTACAAGTCAAGTCTCCTCTATTACCGACCAAAAAAAAAAAAAAGTCTCCTCCGTTTACCAATAATATATTGCTTTTCGTATACTCATAACATTTAGCCAAGTTAAATAATTTGGTTAATTTTGTAAATAAATTACCGTTGTATTTTACTTTCATCTCCAATATTTGATCATCATGGTGGCATTTATTAACTTTAGCTAAGTAGAAGAGTGCATAACTTTTAAGATTAAGCATCCTGTTAATCTCTCTCTCTCTCTCTCTCTCTCTCTCTCTCTCTCTCTGTGCAGTAATGCTTCTCCATATATGGGAGCAAGACCAATATCCACTTAAATAGCTCTTTCTCAACTTAGGTTCTTTCTTTATCATCTTCTAGTGTTTTGACAAGTTATATTTCTTTTCATTTATCAGGGCAAACATGAGCAGCGTATGGAAGTTATTATTATATACATGATGGGTTATATAATAAGATCATGAAGATCAATTGAGGATTAGCATGTCTAGAATCCTCACGTGATTGATTATTTTGATTTTGTTTAGCCCAGATAAACATTTTTGTTTTTGGCTTTGGCTCGACGTTTTTAAAATCTTCCCATGCGTGTTATTTTAAATAAAACTGTTTGGCAAGGTTATTTTAGAAACTGTTATATAGTCTCGGGATGTATTGCATTTGTGTTTTATAAAGTGTTATATAGTCATTTTGTCTATCTTGTGATGGGAGAGTGTGGCTTTTTTCTGGTAGGTATATCTTAGTCCGCTGATCATATAAACGCATGTTTTGAGTCATCCACCAAATAATGGAGATTACAACTTTTTTTGGATGAACAATTTTTCATGCTTTTAAACTTTGAATGTAATTTAGGATCACCAAAATATTAGCCTGTAAAGAAGCAATCGTATGCGGATTGTTGTCATGGTTTCCGTCACTCTAATATGTCCATTTTGGGTGAAAAATATCACGTGCAATCAGAAGTGAATATTATTTCAGCTCTGGCTTCAACTATACATAATAAATAAATGTTTTGTTTGCAAGACCAAAATGATGAGGGTATCTGATGTAAACAAAGTATCTTTCACCGATATAATTCTCCAATCTCTTATAGAAAAAAATGTCTTTCACCGATATAATTCTCCAATCTCTTATAGGAAAAAATGTCGAAACATAAACTTAAATATGGTACAATGAAAAAGGTTATAATCGAATGCAGAGTAAAGAGGCGAAGAAGAGGCTCATGAATTGAATTTTAAATGGCATATAACAAACAAAATTTCAAGAACTCAAAGCCTATTCAATATGACAAGCCACACGATGACATCAAATTTCATCAGGTTTGTGCTTGTGCTCATCATATTGATTTGAAGAAGTTCATGAAATTTCCACGAGCAATTTATGATGAAAGCTATTTTTATTCACCAATGATCAACATTGTGATGTGAATCTGTCCAATACGATGTAGTCGGCCATCCACGTGATTTCCAGTGCAAGCAAGGACAGAGTTTCTTTCAAACATTTATTCGAAGTCTCCAACGCAATTTCTTTTTCACGTTCCCATTGATCTCACATGGCTTTTCCCACAATCGATGCATTGAATGATTGTGTCGCAAAAGTTCGTGGAAATAAAATAGCTTAATCAGATGTAATCTCGCAGCGCAAGATCCACCGTGGTCAACACTGCTCCGTGCGATCGAGAAAAAGAGTGTCACCCAGGGCGATCCACTTTCTTGCTTCGCTGTTCGTCATTTTTCTGGAGTTCCACGACTCGGCTTGATGGAATTCCTCGGCGCGGCCAACAAAGGGTGCTTCCACCCCCACAGGATTCATGTGTTCTCCCCGTTTCTCATTCTTTCATAGAAGTCAACAAATCCACTTTTGGCCGGAACCCCCCGAATAGTCAAGTTCCTTTTGCTTGCGTGGCTTTTATACGTCCACCGTACGCCTTCTTGAAGGTATTAGATGTGAAGAAACAGAGACCAAAGATGAGATGTATATGAAAGAAAGAACTCTGTATATTGTGATTACTGAATGATCAATACATCAGTCAAGAACATTTCTCTTCTTCTCTCAATCTATACAATCTTACGAAGTTCTACTACTTAGAAAAACAAAACCAGAGAGACTCGAGAGAATAAAAAAAAAAATGTTCATCTATCTTCCTTCCTTGCCATTTTAATGAAGCTTTTACATCAAGTTAAACAATCTTCAAAAAACTGACTTAACAACTTTCAGTTACAAGATTGAACAACAGAATGACTACACTGTTACATTGATACGTGTACAGCTCCTTGTGCAGCTTATTCAACTTTTGTTTCTGGTTTTAATCTTCTATATAGCCAACTTCTTCGTGGATTGCCAACTCAGCTTCTTCACGGATCACCAGCTCAGCCTCTTTTCTTTTCTTCGACTTCTTCATAGATTGCCAGCTCAGCTTTTCTTTATTTCGAGCTTGCTCTGCTTCTACTTCAGCTTGTTCAGCTTCTGACTCTGCTTCTCTACTTCCATCAGCATCTATAATCTGTGTTTTTGATCTTTGATCTTTAACATCCCCCCTCAAATTGGGAATGGATAGAGAACAAATTCCCAATTTGACGCATAGATGAAGATGTGCTAGCCGCGACAGAGGTTTTGTAAAAATATCAGCAAGTTGGCAATAACTTGGAATATATCTCACATGTAATGATCCTGAGGATACATTTTCTCGAACGAAGTGGAAGTCTACTTCAATATGTTTTGTTCGAGCATGTAAGACAGGATTAGCAGTGAGAGAAATGGCTGATTTATTGTCACAGTATAGATGAATGGGAGGAGTAAGAGAACAACCTATGTCTCGTAGTACAAAATTGATCCAAGTGAGGTCAGTTGTAGTGGATGCAAGGGCACGATACTCAGCTTCCGTAGAGGATCGACTTACTGTTGGTTGTTTCTTTGCTGCCCAGGAGAGAAGATTAGAACCGAGGTATGTGCAGAAACTAGTTGTTGATCTTCTGGTTTCAGCACATCCAGCCTAGTCTGCATCTGAAAAACCATAAAGATGCATAGTGCTTTGAGAATGAATGAATATTCCAAGGCTGACAGTACCTTTAACATATCTCAGAACCCTCTTTAATCTATGAAAGTCTGCAATAGTAGGTTGCTGCATTTTCTGGCATAGCACATTTGTAGCATAGGCAATGTCTGGACGAGTTAATGTGAGGTATTGGAGACCACCAACTAGACTTCGATAATCAATTGGATTGGATAGAGGTATAGGATCAGTGATCAAAATATTTGGTCTCAATGAAAGAGGAGTTGAGATTGGTTTACACTCCAGCATGTGAGCTCGAGTGAGAAGATCAATAGCATACTTAGTTTGGCAAAGAAACAAATGTTCAAGAGTACGCTTAACTTCAATGCCAAGAAAATAGTGAAGTGGACCCAGATCCTTCATATGGAACTGAAGACTTAGAGAATTAATGAGATTAGAGAACATCTGAGATGAACTTCCAGTTAAAACAATATCATCAACATACAGTAGTAGGAGGATTGTCTCTATACCAGTATGTAAGATGAATAATGATGGATCAGTTGAGCTACAGAAGAATCCATATTCTAGTAAGAAATTGCTGAACTTATCAAACCAGGCTCGAGGAGCTTGTCGAAGTCCATAGAGAGATTTCTTGAGAAGACATACATGATGAGGTCTCTGTGATTGTTGAAACCCAGGAGGCTGTTCCATATAAACTGTTTCACTTAGTGTACCATGTAAGAAGGCATTTTTAACATCAAGTTGATGAATTTGCCACTGTTTCATCATTGCTATAGACAAAACTATTCGAATTGTAGCATGCTTCACCACAGGGGTGAAGGTTTCTGTGAAATCAATGCCTTCTTCTTGATGAAAACCTTTAGCTACAAGTCAAGCTTTCAGCCTATCAAGGCTCCCATCGGGTGCAAGTTTTGTTTTAAACATCCATTTGCAGCCAATTACATTCATTTGATCAGTTCTAGGAACTAATTCCCAAGCTTTATTCTGGTACAGAGCATCCATTTCATCTTGCATTGCTTGATACCATCCCTTGTCTGCTAAAGTAGATTTCACTGATTTCGGTTCAATAGGAACTTGGTACTCAGCCAGGCATGCATATTTTGGATTTGGTTTAACAATTCCAGATCTTAGTCTAGTTTGCATAGGATGGATAGGAAGAGTACCTTGTGTATTTCCTGATACAGAACTGACTCGAGCTTGATCTATATTACTCTGTGGTATTAGGATAGATTCTTGACTCAGAGATACTTGTTCCTCAACACTTGTAGATATCTGTGGAAGTTCAATATTACCTGATGCATTATCAAGAGCAGTCTGCATCTCATCATAAGGTACTGTATTCATTTGTGGTATAACTGTAGGATCGATTGTACTGATTCCACTGTCTTGTACATCAGGAATTGTTTGAATTGATCTAGTATTCTGCAAGTGTCCAATAGGCTTATGCACTTTTGATTTGTCCTATTTTGTAGTATTGGATCCAGGAAATACTATTCCTCTTATCCATTGTTTGTACAGCTCAGATCCTTGTTGATACTCAGCTGTTATTATACGAGTGAAAGGAAATACTGTCTCATCAAATACTACATGTCTACTGATATAGACATGTCCATTAGTAGGCAAGAGACATCTGTAACCTTTATGTCTCTCACTATATCCCAGAAATATGCATGTGAGAGACCTTGGATCAAGTTTATGCTGTGTATAGGGTCTGAGACAAGGGTAACAAGCAGATCCAAAGACTCGTAGGTGAGCATAATATGGTTATTGTTTATACAATTTATAGTGAGGTGAATTCATGTGTAGCTTTGTTGTAGGAAGAAGATTGATTATATAGACTGCTGTCATAAAGGCATCTACCCAGTATTTCAATGGTACTCTAGCATGATATAGCATTGATATGCCCAATTCAACCACATGTCGATGCTTTCTCTCAGAAATACCATTTTGTTCTGGTGTATAAGGGCAGGAAATATTCTGCTTAATGCCACACTGTTGCAAGTGGTTCTGAAATTTGGTGCTAGTAAACTCACCTCCTCCATCACTCTGAAGTATTTTGATCTTGTGATCAAGTTGATTTTCCACTAGCTTTTGAGACATGACAAAAACATCATAAACTTCTAACTTCTGTCTCATTGGATATATCCAACTATATCGAGAAAAATCATCCACAAAAATGACATAGTAACGAAACTTCTGAACAGATTGAACTGGTGATGGTCCCCAAACATCACAATGTATCTTTTCTAGGGGAACATTAGATGTATAGTCTGAGAATGGAAAAGGCAAAGCTGAGCTCTTAGCAATCTGACAACTGCTACACATGTTTTGAGCTTTTAAACTATACTGAATTAGATGTTGGCTTTGCATAAGTTTCACTGTTTTTAAACTGGTGTGAGCAAGGCTTTGATGCCAGACATCTTCTCCTACTTCCTGTTGAACCTGAGTGAAGAAAACTTTTGTGGCCTTAGGATCCACTTGATACAGCCCCTTGATTTTCCTTCCTAGCTTCACTGTTGTATGGTTGTAATTGTCCTTCATATACACCCCATGTTTGTCAAAAATAAGAGAACAGGGATAGTCATCTGTTAACTTTGATACAGAAAGGAGATTCTTCTTGATTTCAGGAACTATTAAAACATCATTTAGTGGTACTATGCTTGTTTTTGTATGTAGTATTCCATTACCAACACATGAGATTGACAAACAGGATCCATCTCCTATCATAACAGTATCAGTACCACTATATGCAGAATAGTTATGAAGCATACCAGGTTCTGCAGTAATGTGAGATGTAGCTCCTGTGTCTAGGTACCATTTTGTACCATTGGGTTCTTCGATATGCATGGCTGCCAATGCAGTTGGTATTTCATCTGCTTGATATGAATTATCAAAGCGATACCAACATCGAAGTGCTGTATGTCCTGGTCTTTTACAAATTTGGCATTCTAGAGGACCATTATTCATTGGCTTTGTGTTCTACACATGCTTGTTACCATTTGAACTTTGTGGTGGATATGATCTAACACCTTGATACCTCTGAGAAGAATTTGTATATGGTTTAAACCCTTGTCCATAGTTAGACCAGTTATCCTTAATAGCCTGATCTTGCTGTGTTAGATTCAGGTTATTCATTTGATATTGGTGATTCCTTCCTACTCCAGTAAAGTCATTTCCACCATCTCTTCTGTTAATGGACTGTCCTCTGCCATAGTTATACCCTCCTCGGATACTTTCTCTTTGATTCCTGAAATTAAACTTTTGCAGACCTGTTCCAGTCTTTCTTTGTCCATAGTATGCTAGGTTAGTATTGTATTGATTCACAGAATATGTTTGTAGTCTAGTCTCAAATCTTTCAAGTTGAGAGATAACCTCATCATATTCTGGCTGAGGTTTGAGACAGTACATGGTTGTTCTAAAGCTTTCATATTCTGATCCTAACCCTTCAAGAACGCCAAACATCCTGGTTATATCATCAACAGGTTTTCCAATGGCATTTAGTTGATCACAAACAGATTTAAACTCTCGAAGATATTCACTCAATGGTCTATCTCTTTTCCTGCAAGCTTGTAATTTTCCTATTAATTCGAATTCCTTTGCTACAGACTTCTGTGTAAAACGATTTATAAGAGTCTGCCATACCTTGAATGAAGTCTCTAAGCCAATTATCCGGCTTAGAATGTTCTCAGATACTGCTCCACTTATCCAGGATGAGATTAACTGATTAGTCTTTATCCAATCTAGATGATCAGGGTTCATCACTTGTGTTTGACTACCCTCAATCTCAGCTTGTATCATTTGAGCTGGTGGTGATGTTTCACCATTAATAAAACCAATCAGATCTTGACTCTTCAAAAACCTGTGAAATTGAGCTTGCCATAGTAGAAAATTCTCTTCTGTCAACTTGATTGTAACAAAATTGGCTATATTCACATGAATCGGAAATGGATACTTCTGCAACCTGGTTGTCATTTTGTATATCTAGAAACTTTGAAGATATGACAGAACAATCAAATAACCTTCGAAGATCAGCTTTCTGAAGATCAACAAGATCTTGATGTTGACTTGATCATGCAATCTTTGTACAATCTTCCAGCAATGCAGAAAGAAGATCTAGAACTCCCAAGAGAATGCTCTGATACCATGTGAAGAAATAAAGACCAAAGATGAGATGTATATGAAAGAAAGAACTTTGTATATTGTGATTACTGAATGATCAATACATCAGTCAAGAACATTTCTCTTCTTCTCTCAATCTATACAATCTTACGAAGTTCTACTACTTAGAAAAACAAAACCAGAGAGACTCGAGAGAATCAATATATATATATATTCATCTATCTTCCTTCCTTGCCATTTTAATGAAGCTTTTACATCAAGTTAAACAATCTTCAAAAAACTGACTTAACAACTTTCAGTTACAAGATTGAACGACAGAATGACTACACTGTTACATTGACACGTGTACAGCTCCTTGTGCAGCTTATTCAACTTCTGTTTCTGGTTTTAATCTTCTATATAGCCAGCTTCTTCGGGGATTGCCAACTCAGCTTCTTCACGGATCACCAGCTCAGCCTCTGTTTCTTTTCTTCGACTTCTTCATAGATTGCTAGCTCAGCTTTTCTTTATTTCGAGCTTGCTCTGCTTCTGCTTCAGCTTGTTCAGCTCTTGACTCTGCTTCTCTACTTCCATCAGCATCTATAATCTATGTTTTTGATCTTTGATCTTTAACATTAGATGAGAGTTTTGTTAATATAACTGTTTTTGAATAACTGTTAAGAGTAATGGATGAGGAATGTATCTTTTAATAATTTCGAATTATTTGTTATCTATTTTTTATGGTCCAGAACATACTGTTTTTTTATCACAGTGAATTAAAGATAGTCACTTAATCATTTCTCATAAGATAAAGCCAATCAACTAAGAAATAAACCTGCAATCAGAGCAAATGTACTCTGTTCCCGCCTAACAAAATCCAAACTTTAATCGGATTAATGGGCGCATCAGATTTGAACAAATTGAGATCTTCCAAATGGTCTAGATTTTGTACACGTGCTAAAAGTTGAGACATAATATTACACATTTTGTTTGCAATCAGAAAAGATATTTTGTTGATGCCAGTGCAGTAATCTGCGGTGACATGCACTCAAAAGAGATGTCATCACTCCCTCTGTATTATCCCACCAAAGTGGGTGATCAACAATATTAAAGGAAATCTTCAATCCATAATCAAATTTAACTTAGGATAACATTAGGGTTAATACTCTAAAAAACCTTAAACCGGTACACTTGTGACAAATTTACCATAAACTATTTTTTTTACCACAAAAAACCCCAAACTGGTATACCTTTGACAAATTTACCTTAAACTGGTATACTTGTGACAAATTTATCATCTGTTAGTTTTTGTTAAATTTTAATTAAGTTAAATGACACGTGACAATTGACTAGTATATTAATTTGAGATTTTACACTTCGTTTGTCACAGTTTACAATTTTTGTGATTTTTTTGTGGTATTAATCCAATTTAGCAGAGGGTATAATTGTCAAGAATTTACCAGTTTGGGGTTTTTTATGATCGAATAAATTAGTTTGGGGTAAACTTGTCATAAATGTACAAGTTTATGGTTTTTTATTGTCAGACGGGGTAAATTTGTTACAGATGTACCGGTTTGGGATTTTTTATGGTCAATAAAATAGTTTGGGGTAAATTTGTCACATGTGTACCAGTTTGGGGTTTTTCAGGATATTAACTCATAACATTATGAGCTGCCCCAGAGACAACTCAATGTTGGATAATAAAAGAAAAAGATCAAATGACAAAGGTCACATATTTTTTAAAAACCCTATTATCGTATCTTTTTATCATGATATATCAATTCCAACTCCAAAATCCAACTCAACATTTGGGAGTTGGCCATCTCGATCTCGTCCTTATATAATCACCACCAACAGACAACGGTCATAAATCTTTGTCTGTGTGTAGAACATTTAGTGTAGTTGTTCTCTGCTAAGGTGATGTAATTAGAATGGATGCAATGTTGACAGTATGAGAGAGGATACAATAAGGGCATATTTCATGTAGTTGATTACGGTGTACACAAATCGGTATTAATTTTGTACGCCGTACTACTTCACTACCCTCGCAAGGGAAAAAAATGTGTTGGTTTGATTTCAGCACAGGCGTATTTGCACCAAACTCAAGTACAACTGTTCCAGCAAGAGTATCAATATAAATCAGGTGGATTCGAATGCAAAGGATAAACCGAGTTTTGCATATACCTACAAATGAGTGTTAAAATGAACACATGATAAGAGAGCTTAACCTCCTTTTTTTTTTTTTTTTTTCAAATGATTTGCAGTATTTCACTTTTCTTATAACTTCCCAAATTCGATAAAATTAGCAGGCATTGGAAAGGCAAAGGCATTATTAGTTTCGCTCATCTTATAACCATTCTCCTTTTAGCTATAAGGGACTTCCTAAATTTAGTACCCCATCATCCACCGGGCATTCGGTTCATATACTACCTAGAATTATGAATTTTTTTAACCTGAACCCAAGAAAGAAAACGTAATGTTACAATGTAGATTACCACGAGAGGTGAGTATCAATTGGGCGATCATATATTGCTACTAGGTAAATGCCTCGCAAGGTTACCCAAGAAACGGGTAAGGGACTTTTGAGCCCTTTGCAACACCATGCTAGCTTCTCTCCCATTTTCATTAGCAGTGGCTAGCTGTTCTTGAATTGTCTGTACACTCCTCACAAGCTTTCGTAACTCCTATTGGAACTACAACATAGGAAAATATTCACCATAAAAATGTGAACCCAATACTAATTTTGACAATGTGACATAGTAGATGTCGACCGCGCTAAGTACTGGCAATTGGCAAATGCAAATCTCATCGACAATGTGTTGCATCGTGCACTGAAGAACAATCGAAACATAATGAAATTTGTGCATGACAAGGGCAAGCACATACAAAATGTTGTGCACGTTATAGAGGAATGAATTAGCCCGACTAGCTATAGGCTTGTGCCAATGTTACCTACATGCCTATGAAAAACCATCAATTTGGTTTACATTGTCAAGAGCAGAATGTCAAATGAGTAATTACTTTCTATTTTCAGTACATAAAACTATCGACACTTGAGATTTAGCGCTTATTTTTTAGTCTTATCAAACGGGCTTTTAGGCTTTGAATATGTGGGCCTAGTTAAGCGCCCAAGATCACCCATAAAAGAGAGCATGTGATGCAGGTGCAGGGTGGGTTAGTGTCGTTTTGAGTGAAATAATGGATGGAATCAAAGTGTGTTGGAATGAATGTCGATGGGTAAACGCAACACGCACATATCGTGCTGTGAGATCTAATGTATCTAATTCGATGAATAAGGATTCCATGGTTGAGAACACTTGTAGAAATCAGCAGCTCTCAGTAAATATGAAGCCAGGATTTTAGTGTATGCTTAAAAGATTTGTAACCAGCAAAGAGTGTTTCCAATGATTTTTTTACAACAACTAAGGAACTAGGTATCGAATCAATGACGTACTGGTGAAACTTTCTTCTCTAGGTGATTGGGAAGTGGACTCCTCACACAGCCCGTACATGCTGAACTCGTTTTTCCTCTAAGAGGATGCAAATGAAACTTTGAGTAGCAGCGGGAGGCAATGGAGATCTTTTTTTGAGCAACAAAGTTAAAAAACCTGGTACCCCCTCCTCTTCCCCGTGTTCATGTTCAAAATCTTCTTTCTCCTTCGTCATTATTATCTTTGCCAACCCAGGCCTCCAATACCGATAAAGCTCGAAGCCTGCGCCGGTCACCATCTTCTGTGGCCTCAATTGAAGCATCCATTAACTCAGGTTCCACTTCTCGCAGCAACTTCCCTAACAAATGTGATTCATTAAGGAAGTTACATTGCACAACGAATCAATGACACCTCTCGTGCGTATTTTGTAGAATACAACTCAATAAAACTGCTTTAGCAAAAAGAAAGAAAAACAAAGACATTTATGTTCCATCTGGAAATGAAAAAAAAAATCGTTAGAGCAAGCAAAATTCCAGATTTTTCACACGGCTTGAGCTTTCATCTACAACTTTCCCGAGCACATAATTAGCAGTTACTGATCATTCATCAAATATGCTCGAGGAACTATACTGCAAGTACCATCCAAGCATTTTAAAAGTACAAGCGAACACACTCAAACTTAATCTAAGTGGGAAAAAAGCGGCAGTTGGGAAAGAGCTGCTTACTCCAAGAATTATTTTGCCCAGAAAGAACTCATCGTGCAATAGCCAAACGAAGCAAAGAAGATACCAGGTGAAGCCGCGAGAAAGGTGAAAAGATTCTCACAAACACACAAGTACACACTCGCAAAAACATGAATAAAAATGTGATGGTACCAATGAAATTGAACTGCCTCCGCTTTCCTTCTCGGACATCCGGTCCCAGTCTCTGCGGCAAATCAACAAACATCTCAACGGCAGGAACAAGTGACAACTCAGACCAAAAGCATCAAGAGAAACAGCCACGCATTGCAGAAGCATCACCTTCGCAAGCATCTGAGCGTCCAACGCCGCTTGACTCCAGAGAAGCCATTCTGCAATTCCCCTTTTAAAGAAAGGATAATGAATCTACAGTGCTACGTTATTGAACATCATTATATCCACGAAGCCCGTGAAAGCTCAAAATCGCGCCGCCTCCAAGACGCATTTTTTTTCCCCAGCGCTTGGATCTGGGGATGGGAAAAGGAAGCGAGTTCAATGCCCCAGGGGACGTCGCGGCCGAGCCTCGCACTTCCTCTGGTTGAGGCTCTTCTGGGTGTCGGAGTCGGAGTCGGAGTCGCTGCCGTCATCTTCACGGGGGATCGTACGGCGGCGGATGGTTGGGGAATCTGAGCCCGCGCGGCCGGTGAGGGACGTCGCGGAGTGCCGAAGGGACCACACCGGCTGGAACAGACAACGGTGAGGACGCGACGTTGTTCCAAAGGGCGAAAGAGATATCTGTAGCAAATAATGGCTCTCGCTTCATTTTCCTATTTGGCTCTTTTTTTTTCTTTTAAAGCTGTGTGCTTGACAAATTTCATTGTTCATCTTTTCAATTCATCTCATACACCATTACTCCAAGATACGAAAGCAGAAGACATCAGAAACAAGCCTTCATAGGGGAAATGAGATTTGATGCTGATTAAGTGACATCTTTACTCACTAAGCCTATGTTACATAGTTTAAAGAAACAACACCTCAACAATTTCACTGTCCATGAAACTTGATGGTCCTCTGCTTTGGCTTCTCCATCCACTGAGTTGCACTTCTCTCCAACATTCTCACGCCTCGTGCAAGCCACTTGGGCCATCCCATTTCAATTGCAATGTATGCTGCAGAAATCCCAACGACAATTCCAGATGCATAACCCATCCACACTACTTTCCGTTTGAACCAACTCTCATGTCCTTCGCCATCAAGAGTTGACAAGGACGACGGTAGAGGAGGTTGAGTCTCGCCATGGCATGCTTTTGGCAATGGAGTTCCACATAAGCCTGGATTCCCACTAAAAAATTCGCTTGAAAATGTGCTCAAATGCTTGTCTTGAGGAATTCGCCCGGTGAGTTGGTTTTTTGAGAAGTTTAAGTAACCTAGAAATGCCAAATCTCCTAGTACTCTAGGAATCCCCCCACTAAGCATGTTCGAAGATAAATCAAGCCATTCAAGATCGGTCAAGTTTCCTAAAGTCAAAGGGATGGAACCAATAAGGTGGTTATGCGAAAGGTTGAGCCCTATGAGAGAGTGAAGATGGCCAAAAGCTTTAGGAATCTTTCCTTGGAAAGAGTTGTGTGACAAGTCAATGGTTGTGAAAATGGTCAAGATCTTCACTAGTTTTGTCTCTTTCCCTTTGAACATCACGGTCACGGTATTTTCATATCCCACATGTGCGGGCATATACAATGGTTCGCCTTGCCCAACTATTGTACTCTTCATGCCTTTAAGGTTCACTATCAAGTCGGTTGGTAATGGACCACCAAAGTTGTTGTTGGAGAGATCCAAAATGCGTAATTTAGGAAAGATGAGATCTCCCTTTGAAATGTTTAAAAGACCCTTAAAATTGTTAGACTGCAAAGTGAGAACTTTCAATTCTGGAAGTTTTCCCAACCATCTCGGGAATGTATCCTCTATCTGATTGCTACGGAGATCTAGAATTTCCAGATTTGTACAATTGACAAGGGATCTGGGCAACGTGCCTTCAAACCAATTTTCGCTCAAGTTAATAGTCGTCAAGTTATTTTCGAAAGAAAATGATTGAGGAATTGTGCCATCAAGGTGATTCATTTGCATATCCAAAATTGACAGGTTGGTGCTAAAATTTGTTATGCATCGAGGCAAGCTATTTGTTAAGCCGTTGTTGGACAAGACGATGAGCTCGAGCTGGGTGGCATTGCACATCAAACTAGGAATCTTTCCAGTTATATTGTTACTTGCAATGAAATAATATAATGTGACAGGTGACGGAAGTGGGATTTGGCCTCCAAACATGTTGTTGGACAAATCTATCAAAGTCAATGTAGTGTTTGAGAATACCTCTGTGGGCCACCGTCCTACAAAAATTTTATCAAAATGAATAAGATTCAAGAACAAGCAAGGAGAGTCTAAAAGCAGTGAGGCTAATCTTATCATGAAATTTGTTGGATTGCAAATCAAGGTGCTCTAGATGCGGTGCTTCTAGCCATCTTGAGGGTATATCACTAAACTCATTGTGACCGGGAAGTAGTGTTTCTAAGTTCACGCATTTGACTAGAGAGCACAGTAATGGCCCTTGTAATTTATTGCTTCCTAAATTTAGCCATCTTAGTTGAGTTATATTAACAAAACATGCCAGTATATTCCCTAAGGAGAGATTATTGTTAGACAATTTTAGAGACCGGAGTGAACTCAACTGGCAAATCAAACGAGGGATCTCACTAGTGAAACCATTGTTTGAGGCATCAAAGTCAAGTATAGAAGGTGGAGGGATCAAGAGTGGTTGTTGGAATGAGTTGTTTTGAAGGCCCATATGTGACAGACTCTTCCAATGCATCTGTTGTATACCTCCCTCTAGAAAGATATGAGAAAGATCCAAGGAGCCCAATGTATCATGACTTATTTTCCAAAGCCACTTTGGGATCTCCCCACCAATCCTACTCCTAGAGAGGTCTAAGACCATTAATCTTTTTAACGAATACGAAAAATAGGGAAACACGGTCAAGTTGCAAGAAGTCAACTTCAACCATTGAAGAGAAAAAAATGAATGAGAGAGATTCCGATAAGTCGTTTTTGGAATTGCACTCAGATTGAGCAAAATGTGGGAGCGAGCAAGGTCATTACTAGAAAAGTTGAGCATCCAAAGATGGCGAAGGAGAAGGAGGGAGCTATTAGAGTAGAGAGCGCCACGAAGCCAACTACAAGCAAGATCGAGACTAACAACGTCATCAGTAACATTGTCATAATCGACACCATCCCACGAGCAGCAATTTATGTCCTTATTCCATGAGTTTGTCTTTGGATAAGATTGGTAACAAGAGTCCGATGTCATGCTATCAAGCATGAAGGAGTTGTTAAAATGCAGCAAGGCATCACGCTCGTTAGGAGGGCAAGGGGGCATGGGAAAGGGAGGGGAGGAATTCACAGGGGGGAAGGGAGAGGAAAGGGAGGAATAGTTATTACTACTGATGATTAGTTTTGCTAGATTTTGTAGATTCCCCAAATTTGAGGGTATACTACCTGAAAGATGGTTGAGATGCATAGACAATACATCTAGGTTGACAAGATTCCCGATTACTTCTAGAGTCTCACCGGATATTTGATTCTCTTCTATTGAAAGTTTCGTGAGTAGTAGATAAATTACCTATGCATTTTGGTAACACCCCACCAAACTTGTTCGTTGAAATAACCACTTGCTATAATTTGGTGTTGTTGGTCAACGAGCAAAGGAGGCTTAAGTCTCCGATTTTCCACTTCCAAGGTGATTATCAAAGATTATAATCGAAAAAAGCTCATGCATAGTTTCAAAAGAAGGTACTTTCCCAAAAAATTTGTTAGATGCAAGTTGAAGCCCCCATAGTTTTGTGGAATTCGATATCGACGGGGGAATCAGCCCCTCAAGTTGGTTCATGTAGATGTCCAAACGTTCAAGAACTAGGAGTTTGAGGCCTATGTCCGCAGGAAGAGTACCTAGTATCCGGTTGTCTCCAGCAACAAAAATAGCTAGCGAAGAGAGATTGAGTAACGAAGATGGAATTGTACATGACAATCTGTTTCTTGAAAGGGAAATGAATCGCAATTTTGTCATGTGGCCTAGATTTTGTGGAATGCTCCCGCCCAAGTTGTTGAAGCCTAAAAAATAGAACACTAATGAAGATAAGTTTCCAATGGAGGAAGGCACACTCCCAATCAAATTATTATAGGCCAAAGAGAACGCTCGTAGCTTTGATAGTGAACCGAGGTCTCTAGGAATCTCTCCGGTTAGTCGGTTTTCTCGAAGAATGAGGATGACAAGGTTGGAACAAACCGATATGTTTTTGGGAATTTCGCCAACCAGTGAATTGTTGCCTAGGTCTAAATAACGAAGGCGGTTTAGCTGGCCAACTTGTGGGGGGATTTCATGATCGAGACAATTGTTGGAAAGCAACATTAACCTTAGGAAGCTAAGATTCCCAATATGAGGAGAGATTGATCCGGAGAATCCTTGTGATGACAAGTTTAGGACCCTGACCCTCCGGTGCCTTCGGCCACATGTAACGCCATACCACTGGCAAAATCCAATGCTATTATTCCATGAGTTGAGCACATTGAAAGGATCTGTGGTTATGCTGGCCTTAAATGCAAGCAATGCGACTCTGTTTGTTTCATTGGTGGTGGACGAGACTTGGTTAAGGCACAATGCAAGAGCGATACCAAGAAGCAAATGGTGTGATTGAAACTCTATAGAACTCGTGCTTATGAGTTTCATGACTCAAAGCTCAAGGAAGCAAGTAAATATAAAAGCAAGGCAAGAAGAAATGAGATGCAGGATTGGTACTAATGGAAACTGTGAAGAGATTTATAAGAATGTGTTGATTTTTCTAGACAGCTTTTTGACGGGCTTTTTTCTTCTTTTTTTTCTTTTTGACTTAGAAGTCATGGAACCGCTTTTTTGCTTTTCCTCTTTCTTTTTCTCAGGGATCATTAAAGAGCCTTTTCCCTTTTCGAAGGGGTGGAATTCTAGCTGTTCTTTTTTTATAACTCAGTTGTTTCTTGCCCCTTGCCCTGACCAAAAAACAAAACAAAAGAGAAAAAAAAACTCTGGCCCCATGCAAATTAAAGAGAAATTCCTCGCTCACTTTTTAATTAATATCTAGAAGATGATGTAACAAAGGATGGCACTTTGAGCCTAACCAATAATGCCATGTTCTTGGTATTGTCCAAAAATCTATCAATAATGCATAAATTATGGATCCGCGAGTCCCACAAATTTTGATAGTGAAGATTGCACGGGGTTCATGGAATCTTAGCGAGATTATGCCCCGTGTTAAGGGTGGAGATGTGAGAATCCTGAGTGGTTGGGATTAAAATGGAGACTGCTGGTTTATGACATAAAATGGAGACTCAAAAGATCACCGCTTCGACACATCCCAAAGATATTACCTAAAAAATTAACCTTGCATGATGAGATGGTGTTATGCTGATGAATCTCTGTGCTCCATGGACAAACCAGTGGCAAAATCCTTCCATTAAAAGTAGTTCCTTTTGGTTAATCTACGGTATGATGTCCACTACTATCTAAAGTACTTCGCACACAGCAAACAGAACCACTCATATTCCAAAGAAGCATGAGACGACCAGGAGCCACCCAGAAGCACCCTCAACATCAACTTGTTCTTTCCACATTGCTCCTCACTGGACGTCATTCATCATTAATTTGGTCAAGACAGACAGGTAGCGTGTGAAAAAGTCCATATGAGTCGTTAGAAAACTACATAATTATGGCATTGTAAAATGTGTAATCCTGAATTGTCATTTTCCTTTTTTACTTGCTGAAATGAGCAAATCCCCATTACATTCAGGGAAAAAAAAGAATTTATGGACAGAAAATACATACCTCTTCCTTAATCTTCACTTTCATCATAATCCATGGATGAGTAAGCAGTAAAAATTCAGTCCTTTACAAAATACAGATATAAAGATAATATATTAAAAAAGTTTATTATACTCTTATTCTACCTAAGGGCCTTGCAAAGGAATTCTTTTAATAAAAATGTCATCATTTTAAACAGCTTAGCAACTTAGAACTTTGTAAGAACCTTATTATCGGCAGTCGAATACTGTCAAATAGAATTTCAAGAAATTGATTTATGTAATTTCATTGCAACAGTTGTCATCGCAAGCCTCCTTCCTGCATTTGATATGGAAAACAGTAAAACTTGTTATAACGTCAACATAAATGGGCAAACTTGTCACGCCCCGATCCTCCGAGCGCGCGAACATCCCACTCTGGTCGATACAAATGCGACTTCCCAGGACACGTCGCCGACCCATTCAATTTTTATTATGCATGCGGAAGCGAAACAAATCCCCTGACAACATTTAACTAGGGATAGAAAAGCAGGCAATCAATCACAACCAAACAAGCTTTCTATAAACACATAGGTTTATATACAACATTGGATTGACTACAAAATAGATAGGCTCAACAACTAGGGAACTGTCCTATGACCAACTTGTCAGACACGTTCGCTGATTCTTCAGCCTCCACCTTCCGAACTCCAGGACTTCCGGTCCTCCACGACCGTCATCTAGGGACCTAAAATATTATCCCACAACCGGGATGAGACTACGTCTCAGCGAGTCCTACCCTCTAAAACTCAATTAGGGAGAAAATACGCCTCAGGGCGCTCTAGCCACACAAATAGAATAGAGGACTTACCTCGCCTCAGTCCCTTTCCTGCACGTCAGTACAATTCATATTCAAACAATGCTCGCACAAGCTGAAACTACCGACATACCCATCGGTCTATCAATTCAGTCAATCCAATTGATATCATACGATCCACACATCTATCAATTCATATCATCTATTAAACCATACCATCTATTCATCCATCAATACAATTACGGCTCGCACAAGCTGAAATGGATGCAATGCTCTCACAAGCTGATATAGATGGTAGCTCGCACAAGCTGATATATGCATAGATGATAGCTCGCACAAGCTGATATATGCATAGATGATAGCTCGCACAAGCTGATATATGGATCGTTGCTCTCACAAGCTGATAAACGATCATTGCTCTCACAAGCTGATAAATGATCATTGCTCTCAGAAGCTGACATACAAAGGCTCACACAAGCCGACAATGATGCTCACACAAGCTTATACATATATAAACCAATTGCTCGCCAAAGCTGATAATTCAATAATAAACCAACTCATATCTCAATTCAATCAATCAATCAATCCAATCGATTCAAACTGGTCATACAAATCAATTACGGTGCTAAAAGCCAACACCGGGTATTTTCAAGTTAAATACCACAACTTCATCAATATCACTCAATTCCACATTTTTGGAATAATTAACCATAATCATCAATCACTCAATTTCTCAATTTAAACATACAATTAACACAAACCGACCACACCGCCGTGATCGACGCGAAATTTTAACGACCATCCATCCCGGATAATTTTCGAAATTATTAAATAATTAAATTTAATTCCGAAAATTAAATAATTAAATATTATATTATAATAATATAATTTAATAAAATAATATTTATAAATTCGAAATAATTAATTAGGGCTTAAACAAGATTACACTAATTTAATCATACAATTAGCCCTAATTAAACACCCATTAAACTAATCATACAACTAATCGAATTTACATTAAAATAATCTAATTTAATCACATAAACCTAATTAGACTAATCTAAACACCCCTTAAGCATCATTAACTCACTAAGCAAGAATTAGAGGATAAACTCACCCGATTAACGAGCCGAACGGTTCAAAACGACAAGGACGATGCGAGGATCGATAGTCTCCAAGGCGGGCCTAGCTTTCGGGGTCGGGAAGCCGGCCAAAACGGGCCAAATAGCCGCTGCCATACCCATTTTTCCAGCTTCTGTCCATTGCTGGTTGAGGGCGGATCCGGCACCGGTTGAGGCGCACAAGGGCCAAGATGGACGGAGGAGACCAAACCGGACCTAGGCGGGGCTTCACGGTGGCCGGAGTTGAGCTGGACGGCTCCGGCTGAGCTTCCCCAGATCTGGAATGGCTGCTGGACTCACGGAACAGCAGGGACGAGCAGGCGCACGGCTGCTGGCTTCGTCTACTTGCGACGGCGAAGGGGAGGCTGGACGGGAGGCTCCGGCAAGCAGGGGCGACGGAGGCTGGCTGACGACGACGATGGAGCTCCTGCTAGCTTCAACGAAGACGGACAGAAGCAGCTCGGACGCGCGGACATCCAAGACCACGCGGCTGGAGCAGCTTGCACGAGCGGGCTTGCTGCTGCGCGCGACGGCGACTTCGGCCACTCCGGGGACAGGACGGCGGACGGCGATGGACGGGGCTTCTCTGGTTCGCTGCTGGGTCCTTCGAGCAACAAGGAGATGGGGGAGAAAGAGCTTCGACGATGCAGGAGGAAGAACAGAAGGCGGAGGGCGAGCGGCGAAGGCGGAGCAGCGACGGTGGCGTCGTGGTGGCGCGCGGAGGCTGCGACGGCTTCAGCTGATCTTCTGCAGCTGCTGAGGTCTTCTTCGGTTTGCTGGGTTCCTCGCACGACCAGAAGAGATGGGGGAGAGAGAAGCAACGATGGGAGAGAAGGAGAAAAGGGGGGTCCGGTTCTCTCTCTCTCTCTCTCTCTCTCTCTCTCTCTCTCTTTTTCTCTTTCTCTTTCTCTTTCTCTTTCTCTCTTTGGCCCCACCATGACCTCATGGATGATGTCACCTTCCACTATCTCCCACAACCTCATTCCAATGGGTTCAATTTCATTTTCCGCCGTGGCATAAAATCTTGTACACTTAATTCCATCAATTCGCAATTAATTCCATCCAATTGAAGCTCAATTAAATTAACCCATGTGTCCTCGGCCTTCTCATGACATTTCCCCATCAAATGATCCAACTTGCATCCCAAAGATTCGATTAAAAACGGCCCTCGACAATCCCGAACAAAACGGCATTACTTTGCTTTTCCGCCAAAAATCTCGGTTTGTAGAAAAATCTTCGGAGATGAGTCGACATTCCTAAAATGAATTGTGACTTGACAGAACTTCCAATTTCTGTAATCGGGTTCAATTTCACGGTTAAATTCAATGGGCGCGACTTTAGCGCGTCCTAATCTACCGGGTAGCTTTTAGGAATTTTCTGTGCAATTGACCTGTGGTTGATTATTCTTAAGCCACAAAGTACATCTTCGACACATTGACGACTCTTGGTTGTCATAGAAATCTCAAGGTTTCAAATACGGACACAGGATACCAAAACGACAGAGAAATCGATCTAGTGCCGATCAACAAGAATTATGCAATTAGGTGGAATCACCCACACTGAATTACATGGTTCTGTTGAATCGACCTATCTCCGGTCTATAATCGGTCTGTGCCGTAATGACCCTTGCAGATTAGTACGGTCGAGCAGTCGGTTCCTGGTCGAATTCTCAAGTCTATTGCGTTTAGATTCCTTAACGGCTTCACCTGATAGACTAGTTATCTCGTGAGTGGCCAACTCAGAGAAGAAAGCTATAGACGCGAAGATGAAATGCCCGACTTATTTAATTGAAACCAGAATTGGAAAATCGGGATGTCACAAAACTTCTCTATAAGTTATTTACTAAGAAGGATCATAAAAAGGCAGAGAAAAGATTACAATGGTTTCTTCAAATGGCTACGTGACGTTCCTGTATTTAAGCGTCAAGTTGTATAATCTGCACGGGTAATTGCAATTTGCAATCATAGTCAGAAAGAGAGAGACACTAACAATGTGTTGTTAAAGCAAATGTACAGCCGCTGCAATTGATAAAATTGATCAGAAAGCATCATCTTACTATTACGAAACCATCAAAAAGAAAATAAAAAAATTATAGAGTTATATATACATGCCATTAGGAAGATGTTTATCGCACACCGTATACCTATTTTGATAAGCATTTAATTAACAAGATACTTGTTAAACACGAAGTCTAGCATTTCCTATATAAGTTTGGAAAGGTACAGCGATACTTGTCACTTGTTTTCGTCGGTTTTTTTTTTTTTCGTCATGAAATAATCATTAAATCTTAAATTACGAATTTAATAGCTTGTGGGTTACTTTGAGACGGATGCCACACGCCAAGGTCTACTTTCCAAGTCTTTAAAGTCAAATGTGAACCGCAGAAATTACAGAAAAGTTGGACTTTAAATACAAACAGAAGAGACTTTTAGTTTTTGGCGTGGTCGTCACTAGTCAGAATGGAGTTTTTTTTTTTTTTTTCAAGAGAATGGAGTCATTTGGATGCAGGATTCATGATGGATTTGCGTGATTTTAAGGGCGTGTTTGGTAACGTTTCTGTTCCGGTAAACAATTTTTAAACAGAAATAAGTTTTTTTTTATTTCTGTTCCAGGGAACAATTTCTGAGTATAACAATTTCTACTCCAATAATAGAAATGCGTTTGGTAAACTTGCATAATTTTTTTGTTTCTTTTAATTTTTCAATCTTTTTATTATATTTTTCCTTTTTTTCTTTTTTTTATTTTTTTTCCTTTTTCTTCCTTTTGGCCGGTCGCCGCCTTGGCCATGGCCGTCCAATGAGGGCCGGCAACCTCGTCGTGGCTGGGCGAGCTCGAGCAACACTTCCGAGAAACACTTCTTTTTCTTCTCCTTTTTCTTCCTCTTTTTCTTTCCTTCTTCTTCCTTTGGTCGGTCACTGGCCTTGGCCATGGCTAGTGACTGGCCGTCAAGGGCTGGCGACCTCGCTGGAGCGTCGCCGGCCCCTGGCGAGGCCAAGCTCGCCTCGCCGGTGGCCTTGGTGGCCAGGCTAGGTCACCGGCAAGGCTCGACCTCGGCTCGACCTCGCCTTGGTGCGAGGTCGGCCTCGCCTCGGTGTCGGCTAAGTGAGCTCGAGCTCGCCCACCACCCGCGAGGCTCGGTCTCGGCCGGCCATCGCTAGGCGACGCCAACTTGGCAAGGTGGCTGGGCGAGCTCAGCCTCGCCAAATCTGGGCAAGCTCGAGCTCGCTTAGCCAAGGTGAGGCCGAGCCTCACCAGGGCGGGCTCGAGGCTCGACCTCGCCAAGCCAAGGCGAGGTTGACCTCGCATTGCCTGGGCGAGGTCAAGCCTTGCCTGTGACCTCACCTGGCCACCGGCGAGGCTCGGCCTCGCCGGGCCACCGCTGGGCGACGCAGACCTAGCGAGGCTGAGCCTCACCAATGGCTGGGCGAGCTCGGCCTCGCTGAGGGCTGGCGACGCTCCGGCAAGGTCGCCGGCCCTCAACGGTCGGTCATCAGCCATGGTCGAGGCCTGCAACTGGCCAAAGGAGGAAGAAGGAAAGAAAAAATGAGAAGAAAAAAGAAGTGTTTCTCGGAATTGTTCCCGGGAACAAGAAACAACTTTTTTTTACTTCTTATTTCTGTTCCAAATCTATTCCTAGAAACAAAAGTTTTACCAAACGTGTTTCTGTTCTTTTTTTATTCCCCGGAACAAAAGAACAGAAATTTTTGTTCCAAGGAATAGAAACAAAACTGTGTATGAGATCCAGATAAATTTATTTCCTTGGGGAATTGACATTAGTTTATGAAGTATAATTTCTCCATTTCTCTCGAACTAGATAAAATGTCGTTCTTAATATACAAGGAGAGATATGATAGTTATGCGTCATCATAGATTATATTGTTCATATCTTGTGAAATTTGCATCACAAGTTCCTTGGGAAAATCGGCCACAATTGACCCTTGAGCCTTTCTACAATGCCGTGGGAAAAAACTGCGGCAAAAATATCAAACTCATTAAAAGAGGTTGAACAACTAATGGTGATTGTAAGACATTGATTGACAAACATTATAAGCTATTGGATCAATAGTCGCGTTTGATTGTACCCGATAATTTTATTATGAATTAGCCCTTGACATGGCAAAAATGCCCATAAATATTTACTTGCACAAGACATTTAGATGTAGATCTATTGTTCTATAACTAATAAATGTCCATCCTAACGAAAATCTGTAAATAGAAACCAACATCAAGTATAGATATATTTAGTCCATGAGGTCTTAAAAATTTTAACCCTCATTGTCGTGTAAGAAAAAGAAAACATTGATGGGAAAGTAGATGATTGGAAATGATATTTTCATTTTCATTCTTTCTTAGCCTAAAATGAAAAAATGATTTTCAATATCTCCATTCTCATTTTTTCCACAAACCAAATATATATTAAAAAATGGAAAAAATTAGGTCTTCACTCTCTTTTTTTCTTTTTTTTCTTTTTCTTTGAGAATCACAACTAATTTTTTTTTTTCAAAATTTACTCAAACCTACCAATATAAAATTAAAAAGAAAGAAGACAAGGACTAAACATTAAAGTTTTCACCAGGAAAACAGCCCTAAAAAGATGGAAAATAAAAGTTTTTATAATATAATTTATACATGTGTCTTATCATAATTTTTTAAGATGCGATTATCAACTAATGTCCATAGGGAATAACACATATTATTTACACATGACTTTTTCGAGTATGTGATTATAATAATTATATGGGAAGACCCCTAATTTCAAGGTAGGTGCTGATTTGCTCTTCCTTTGACCAATCAAAGAAAAGACTAAATAAAGAGATTCCAAAAGACACACACTGGGCTCGTGCTGTTGATTTACATGTGTTTCACCTGGAATCCTTTAAGATGTCTAGTCTGAAAAGCATTTCCATAGTTAATTAAGCAATGTAGACACGTACTTTGATTTTCAAAAAAAACATATTTGACCCAAGCGGTCCTTGAATTGTCCAGGAAAGTCTCTGCCGATCAAGACGGCTTTGGATTAAAGTATGCATGTAGCGTGTTGGAAGCGGCAGCACCCCGATGAACAAGTAAAGCTAGGAGTGGCTGGAATACCAAGATTACAAAGTAGGTCAAATCGCTTCTTCTTGTAATGCAACTAGGATCCATTTGCTTCCATCTCTAATTCCTTCCCCGTTCTTTTCTGCCACCACTGATTTTGGCTTGCTATTATCCTCCAAGTATTTATTGAATAACAATGCTCGAGATGCATTTTGCGGGCATATTTTCTTGTGAATAATTTGACTTCATGAATGACTTTTAAATGCAAATGAGAATGAAACTGTACAAGATAAACATTATTACAAGTATCTTTCTTGTGGACTATCGACAATTGCTTGGAGTTACTACTCTCCATAAGTAGAAAAGTGGTTTTCATCCTTGGCGGTGTGGAAGTAAAGAATGCGAAATGTTTACAAGTTTTGGGACAATTCTTAATCGTGAAATTAGTCACACACGATTACATCACCAGAATTGAGTAAGGCTAATTCTACTAAACCGTTGTTGGACAACCCCTGGCATGGAAATTAACCTTCCATAGATTCTACACGAGAAAGCTGAATCCAAAAACAGTACCTTCTTATTCCAGATTACCATATCTGTGTCCCTAAATAGTGGAACATTGCTCGTATAAGAAGCTTGTAACTGACTTAACTTTGCTTTCTTACCCATATCTAATTATTTCATACATCAAATTTACATAGGAGAGCAATTCCTAGTTAAGTTGTAGAAACCAAACATTGACAAATCATGAAAAATGTTTAGAACTCAATTGATAAAATTGAAAGGTTTAGGACTGAAATAATACATGTACAATAAATTTATGAATTTTTTTTAATTATCTCGTTAACAATATTCTTGTTAAACACCCAATTACAAAAAGTCCGTCATTTCCAATAGAAGTTTGGAAAAGTATGGCGATACTTGTCATCTATTTTGGTAGGTTTTTTTTCTTGATACAAAATAACCATTTAATTTTAAATTATGAATTTAATAGCTTGTGGACTACTTTGGGACGTATACTATTTTAAAAGGAAAAACGAAAGTGTGGCACGGACTAAGGTCTCCTTTCTAACTTTCCGAGTCTGTAAAGTTAATGTGAAAAAGGAGAAATTAGAAAAGTTGGATTCTAAATTCAAACGAAAGAGACTTCTAGTTTTCAGGATGGATATAACTTGTCAGCATGGACTGGTAACATTTGGACGTAGGCTTCACGGATGATTCGCATGTCAATTAACTTATGAGGAGCAACAGTGTATGTGGTCCGGATAATTTATTTTCCTTGGGGAATTGACATTAGTTTATGAGGTATTATTATGCTATCTCTCACTTGAACCAGATAAAATATTGTACTTAATATACAAGGAGAGAGATGAAAGATACTCATCATAATAAATCATAGATTTTAAGTATGTCGAAATTTGCATCGAGTTCCCGAAAAAAAAAAAAAAAATCAGCCCCTGTAGCCCCTCAGGCTTTTCTACCATGCTATGGGCAAAAACCACTGCAAAATTACTGAGCACATTACGAGAGGTTGAACAACTGAAAATGATTGCTACACATTTATCGATAATCATTATTACTAGATCAACGGTCTCATTTGATTGAGCTCGATAACTTTTTTGTGAATTAGCCGACGGCATGGGAAAAATGCCCATAAATGCTACTTGCACAAGACAATGAGATGTAGATCTATTGTTCTATAGTTTTAATAAATGTTCATCCTAATGAAAATCTATTGTATAGAAACCAACATCAAGTATAAATATTTTTAGTTCTTAAGGTTCGTAAAAATTTTCCCTTTCATTGCCGTGTAAGTAAAAGAAAACAACAATGGGAAAAGTAGATGATTGGAAACAATATTTGAATGAAAATAAGAAAAGCAAGCTTTCATTAAATCTCTCATAATGTAAATATTTATTATTGTCATTCTTTCTTAGCCTAAAATATAAATATGATTTCCAATATCTCAATTCTCGTTGAATTTTTTTCCACAAACCAAATATTTATTAGAAAAATGGGAAACAAAAAATGGGTCTTCACGTTTTTTTAGGTGGAATCACAACTGAAAACGTTTTCAAATTAACTCAAACCTATGTCCACTTCAAATTAAAAAGAAAGAAAATGGGGACTAAATGTTAAGTTTCTACGAGAAAACGGCAAATTAATAGCGGTCAATAAGATGGAAAATAAAAGTTTCCATAATATCTTTAGACGTGATAATATAAGTTTCACACATATCATTTAAGCAAGACTTTTTCGAGTGTATGATTATAATAATTATATGGGAAGACCATTAATTTCAATGTAGTTGCTGAGTTGCTTCTCCTTTGACCAATCGAAGAAAAAGCTAAAGAAAGATATTCCAAGAGGAGTGCAATTTAGGGTGCGCATGGTAATACTTCTATTCCGGGAAATAATTTCTTTTCAAATATAGTTCTTTTCTATTTTTACTCTGGGAATAATTTCTGAGTAAAATAATGTGCTTGATAACTATTCAAAATTTCTATTGTTGAAATAGAAAAATAATAGAAATGCATTCGGTACGATTTATAAATTTTTGTATTTATTCATTTTTTTCTTCTTGCTCATGAACCATCGCCCGCCGCAACACAACCGTCGCCTGGTGTCGCACGATTGCCGACCGCCGACCGTCGCCGCCATCCACCGCCGCATGATTGCCGCCCACAGCCCACCGGCCGCCGCCGGCTGGCCACCGGAGGCGGACATGTGTTTCACCTGAAATCATTTAAGATGTCTAGTCTGAAAAGCATTTACACAATTAATTAAGCAATGTGGACATGCCCTTTGATTTTCAGGAACATATTTGACCCAAGCGGTCCCTCAATTGTCAAGAAAAGTCTCCACCGATCAAGACGGCTTTTGATTAAAGCATGCAGGCAGCGTGTTGGAAGTGGCAGCACCCCAATGAACAAGTAAAGCTAGCGACGGCTGTAATACCAAGTTTATAAAATAGGTCAAATCGCTTCTCCTTGTAATGCAACTAGACCCATTTGCTTCCATCTCTTATTCCTTCCCCGTTCTTTTCTTCCACTACTGATTTTGGCTTGCTGTTATCCTCCAATTGATCAACGATGCTCGAGATGCATACTACGGGTAGATTTTTCTTGTGAATGATTTGACTTCATTGAGCGACTTTTATATGCAGATGAGAATAAAACTGCCCAAGATAAACATGATTACAACTATTTTCTTCTGGACCGTTGACAGTTTCAAGGAATTACTGTTCTCCATTTGAAAGCTACATATGAATTTTTGAGATAAATTTTGGACAGGGTCACCATGCCCGGCCAAGCTTTATTCTGGTATGTGTTCACAATTTGGTCGTCGATTTGGAGGCCGTTGTTACTTGTTTATGGAGTTTTGGTCATTGGAAGCTTGCAAAAGGATTGGGTAAGGAATGAGGGATGTGAGGAGACGAAGAATATGAGTTTTCTCTTCAGAAACTGAGAGCATCACCATCGATATCACACACCTGGGATTATGTCCATCATCTAATGAAACGGCTATAGTTCGTTCTCATCTTAAGCCAATTAGTCTTCTCCTTGATGAGGACATGATGGTACGTCCCGGTGATTTCTGGTTGGCTAGAATTGATAGCAGACAGAACGCATTTTGTATCAATCGAACAAGTTCTATTGTGAAAAGAAATGAATGAACGAGAGAAGGAAAAATTTTGGCATAACAAGAGTAATGAAATTAGCATACTTTAGGATTAGCAGTTCTGGAGATCCATTCCCCATTGGAGAAACACAACTAGCACAGATTGCACGATCAGAATTGGGATAAGACTACTTAAGCTAAACCATTATAGCAACCGTCCAGATCTATTCGAATCTGTTCTCGACTTATTGCATACAAAGAAGCTGAATCAGAAAGCTATATATTCTATTCGTTTCCAGACTGTCATTTTTGCTTCGCAAACAGAGCATTTGCTTATTGAAGCTGAATCTGAAAGAGATACTTGGCTCGACAGCAACATCACTCATCTTCAACTGTCTCGCACAACTTGGCGACGCATAGTGATTCCTAGTGAAGCTGTAGAAAGAAACCAAGCACTCCTCTAAGTTAGAAAGCCTGGAGAAAAGCTAGGATTGCAAGGGGAAAAGATAAATTTCCGGTAAAAAAGGAGACAACGTCACTGCGTTAAAATAAGTTAGAAAGCCTGGACAAAAGCTAGGATTACAAGGGGAAAAGATAAATTTTCAGTAAAAAAGGAGACAATGTCACTGCGTTAAATAAACTGCTAAGAGCAACTATTCATTCATTGGAAAAGGATGATCATGGATATCAATTGAAATAGCTGATGGTAATCAATTTTATTTGTCTTAATGAGCTTCATATTGATAAAAGAATTTTTTCTTTTTTTCAGACTGATCTTTTAAAATATCAAAGCAATGCTCAAGACTGTGCATCATGGGCTACATGCTAGTGCAATAATCTGTGCAGATGAGGAATGATAATCGACTGTTATTTCCTAACAGAAACGACTGCTCCTCTCCAATTAATGCATTTTCAAAGTCCAATTCCGACTTTTTCTTTATACGGCCTGACTATCACACGCTTCGATTAGGGTCGAGTTGTGTCCGTATTTTCAAACTCGAGGCAAATTTTAACAGATATTACTTAAGGCCCTGCACTATCGGACATATGCTAGCTTATTACATATACATATGAGGAATGACAATCAACTATTACCTTATATTGAAAATGCAAGATTGATTTTCTATTCTGCTACACATTTTACAATGTCTATTTGCACTAGCATAAGCAAAACTAAATATTTAAGACAAGGGAGAGGTTAAGAAATTGTCATATCACCTGCGATAGTTCATCATGTTCATGAAAACCCAATGCAAAGAGCTGTTCCCTAATCTTTTGCAACTGATTTGCAACACCGCTGATGCTCATCCGTCTTCTAGGCACTTCATTGGAACAAGCCACTCCGATATTATATACCGTAACCAAACACTCTTCAAATATGTCATTGCTTTTAGAAAGCCAATGCTTAGGACTATTGGGATTGAAACGACTCTCTCTTTCTAGAAGTAGAATGTGATCTGTAATTTCCAAGGCTCGTTTAGGCAAAGCTGTTGTGACAAAACGATGGAGAGTCAAATTGTCCTCGAATCTATCATCAGTGGGACTCAATCCCGTGAACATCTCTAGTAAAAGGATACCGTAACTATAGACATCTCCTTCTCTTGAGACCTCGCATCCCATTGCATATTCTACCACATATTTAGATCGCAGTGAAGATAAAATTAGGAGTGCCAATCATAAAAAAGAATGTGGAGTGCATATCATTAGAATAGAAAGTAGAGAGATTACCTGGTGGAGCATAACCAATTGTCCCTCTAAGACTCACTGAGCTCGTATGATTAGCTGGAATATCAGGGGATGCTCCAAGAAGGAATTTAGCCAATCCAAAGTCGCCCACATGTGCGACCATCTGCGCATCTAAGAGGATATTGCTCGGTTTTAAATCACAATGAACAATGGGGATGTGGCACCTGTGATGAAGATAATCTAGCGCAGAAACAACATCAATAGCAATATTTATCCTCCAAATGAAATTCAACTTTTTCGGAAGCTCATTACTATGAGATGATGTTGTGTTTCGATGTAGCCACTGTTCCAGGTTTCCATTGTCCATGAATTGATAGACTAAGGCCTTAAAATCATTTCCTTGATAATCAATACTCGAGCAAACTGTCAGTATCTTCAAAAGATTTCGATGTTTGATATTCTTTAATGCCTCACACTCAACTGTGAAGCTTTTCAGAGCACCATGACACACTAAATGAAGCACCTTCACGGCAACAATAGTTCCGTCACCCTCGAGTACCCCCCTATATACAGAACCAAAGCTTCCAACACCAATCAAACACATTGAAGAAAATCCATCGGTTGCTTTTAAGAGTGTTCCATAAGATACGTTTGGAAACGAATCGTCTGTCGAACTTGAAATTGGTTTATTTGCTTTTTTCCTCAACCAAAAAAGACATATAAGAGCAAGAAAAAGAGATGTTCCAAGAAATCCAAAAATAACATAAACGGTCAATATCATCATATTAATCTTTCTTCTCTTGGAGCCTTTAGAGATGCAATTGGGGAGGTGAAATTTTGACAGTCCGCCACAGAGCTCATTGTTGCCAATGATGGAAGTACCAGTAGCATTCTTAAAGACTCCTTCACATGGTAGCATGCCTTCAAATTTATTATATGACAAATTCAGGACTTTCAAGGAATGAAATATTGCCAAGAATTCTGGAATTTGACCTGACAAATTGTTGCGTGAAAGATCCATCTCTTCAATGCCTCCTAATGATTTGATTGATTGAGGAATGGACCCAAGGAAGAAGTTGCCCCACATCCTCAATTTTGTCAACGAAGTGCAATCACCTAAACTATTGGGGATTTCACCTCCCAACAAATTGTCCGAGATGTCCAACTCAGTCAAAACTCTCAAGTTACCAACTTCCATGGGTAGAACCCCAGTCAAATGATTATGAGACAAGTCCAAAATGATCGCTAATGATGAGAGACCTATAAGCTGCGGGGGTATGGCACCACTGAGATTGTTATAAGACAAATCAAGAAGATCAAGAGACCGACAATTTGATAGATGGGAAGGAATTTGCCCTTGCAAGTTGTCCTCGTAAAGAATCAGTTGAATCAACTTGGTTAGATTTCCAAAAGAAGATGGGATGGTCCCTTGCAAGTTGTTTCCACTTAAGTCCAGTTGCACTAGATTCTGTAGATACCCCAAGTTTGAGGGTATACCACCTGAAAGATCGTTGAGATGCATATACAATAGATCCAGGTTAACAAGATTCCCGATTTCTTCTGGAATCTCACCGGATATTTGATTCTCATCTATTGCAAGTTTCGTGAGACTAGTAGATAAATTACCTATGCATTTTGGTAACACCCCACCAAACTTGTTCTCCGAAATAAGCACATGCCGTAATTTGGTGCTGTTGGTCAATGAGCAAAGGAAGCTTAAGTCTCCAGGTTTTCCACTTCCAAGCTGATTTCTAAAGATTCGAAGTGAACGAAGCTTATGCAAAATTTCAAAAGAAGGTACATTCCCAGAAAACTTGTTAAATGGAAGTTGAAGCAACTCTAGTTTTGTGCAATTCGATATCAACGAGGGAATAGGCCCCTCAAGTTGGTTCATGTAGATGCTCAAATATTCAAGACCTGGGAGTTTGAGCCCCATATCCATAGGAAGAGTCCCTACTATCCGGTTTTCTCCAACTTCAAACATAGTTAGCGAAGAGAGATTGAATAACGAAGATGGAATTGTACCTGATAATCTGTTTCCTCCAAGGGTAAAGAGTTGCAAGTTTGTTGGGTCGCCTAGAACTTGGGGAATGCTCCCGCCCAAGTTGTTGCGGGCTAAATAAAGGGCCTCTAATGAAGATAAGTTTCCAATGGAGAAAGGCACACTCCCAGTCAAATTATTAATGGACAAAACGAACGTCCGTAGCTTCGATAGTGAACCAAGCTCTCCAGGAATCTCTCCGATTAGTCGGTTGCCTTGAAGAATGAGGGTGACAAGGTTAGAGCAAACCGATATGTTTTTGGGAATCTTGCCAACCAATGAATTGTCATCTAGTCTTAAGTGTCGAAGGCGGCGCAGCTGACCGACTTGTGGAGGGATTTCATGATGGAGACTATTGTTGATAAGCCACATTTCCCTTAGGAAGCTGAGATTCCCAATATGAGGAGAGATTGATCCAAAGAGTCCTTGTGATGACAAGTCTAGGGCCGTGACCCTCCAGTGCCTCCGGCTACATGTAATGCCATACCACTGACAAAACCCAATGCTATTATTCCATGAGTTGAGCACACCGAAAGGATCTCCGGTTATGCTGGCCTTAAATGCGAGCAATGCAACTCTATCTGTTTCATTGGTGGTGGACAAGACTTGGTTAAAGCACAATGCAAGAGCAATACCAAGAAGAAAATGGGGTGATTGAAACACTACAAAACTCGTGCTGATGAGTTTCATGACTCAAAGCTCAAGGAAGCAAGTAAATATGAAAGCGAGGCAAGAAGAAATGAGATGCAAGATTGTTACTAAAGGAAAATGTGAAGAGATTTATAAGAATGTGTCGATTTTTCTTGGTAACTTTTTGACGCGCTTTCTTCTTCTTCTTCTTCTTTTTGACTCAAAAGTCATGGAACCGCTTTTTTTATTTTTATTTTTCCTCTTTCTTTTACTCAGGGATCATTAAAGCGCCTTTTTCTTTTCTGATGGGGTGGAATTCTAGCTTTTCTTCCTTTTTCATAACTCAGTAGTTTCTTGCCCCTTGCCCTGACCAAAAAACAAAACAAAAGTGAAAAAAGCTTTGGCCCCATGCCAATTAAAGATAAATTCCTCTCTCACTTTTCAATTAATATGTAAAAGATGATGTAACAAAGGATGGCACTTTGAGCCTTACCAATAATGCCATGTTCTTGGTATTGTCCAAAAATTTATCAATAATTCACAAACTATGGATCCGCGAGTTCCACAAATTTAGATAGTGATGATTGCACGCAGTTTATGGAATCATAGCGAGATTATGCCCCTTGTTAAGGGTGGAGATGTGTGAGAATCCTGATTGGTTGGGATTAAATTGGAGATTGCTGCTTTATGAAATAATATGGAGACTCAAAAGATCGCTGCTTCGACACATCCCAAAGATATTACCAAAAAAATTAACCTTACATGAGGAGATAGTGTAATGCTGATGAATCTCTGTGCTCCATGGACAAAGCTGAGGCAAAATCCTTCCATTAAAAGTAGTTCATTGTGGTTAATTTATGCTATGATCTCCACTACCTATCTAAAGTACTTCGCACACAGCAAACAGAACCACTCATATGCCAAAGAAGCATGAGACGACCAGGAGCCACCCAGAAGCACCCTCAACATCAACTTGTTCTTTCCACATTGCTCCTCATTGAACGTCATTCATCATTAGTTTGGTCTAGACAGACAGGTAGCGTGTGAAAAAGTCAATATGAGTCGTTAGAAAACTACATAATTGTGGCATTATAAAATGCGTAATCCTGAATTGTCATTTTCCTTTTTTACTTGCTGAAATGAGCAAATCCCCATTACATTCAGAAAAATAAAATTTATGGACAGAAAATACATACCTCAACCTTAATCTTCACTTTCATCATAATCCATGGATGAGTAAGCAGTAAAAATTCAGTTCTTTACAAAATACAAATATAAAGATAAAATATAAAAAAAGTTTATTATACTCTTATTCTACCTAAGGACCTTGCAAAGGAATTCTTTTAATAAAAATGTCATCCTTTTAAACAGCTTAGCAACTTAGAACTTTGTAAGGACCTTATTATCGGCAGTCGAATACCGTCAAATAGAATTTCAAGAAATTGATTTATGTAATTTCATTGCAATAATTGTCATCGCAACCCTCCTTCCTGCATTTGATATGGAAAACAGTAAAACTTGTTATAGCGTCAACATAAATGGACAGACTTCTCTATAAGTTATTTAGTAAGAAGAATCATAAAAAGGCAGAGAAAAGATTACAATGGTTTCTTCAAATGGCTTCGTGACGTTCCTGTATTTGAGCGTCAGGTTGTATAATCTGCACGGGTAATTGCAATTTGCAATCATAGTCAGAAAGAGAGAGACACTAACGATGTGTTGTTAAAGCAAATGTACAGCCACCGCAATTGATAAAATTGATCAGAAAGTATCATCTTACTATTATGAAACCATCAAAAAGAAAATAAAAAAATTATAAAGTTATATATACATGCCATTAGGAAGATGTTTATCTTACACCGTATACCTATTTTGATAAGCATTTAATTAACAAGATACTTGTTAAACACCCAATGAAGTCTAGCATTTCCTATATAAGTTTGGCAAAAGAACAAGGATACCTGTCACCTGTTTTGGTCGGTTTTTTTTTCCTTGTCATGAAATAATCATTAAATCTTAAATTACTACTTTAATAGCTTGTGGCTACTTTGAGATAGACTATTATAAAAGAAAAAAAAAAGATAGTGTGCCACACGCCAAGGTCTACTTTCTAAGTCTTTAAAGTCAAATGTGAACCGGAGAAATTATAGAAAAGTCGGACTTTAAATACAAACAGAAAAGACTTAGTTTTTGGCGTGGTCGTCACTAGTCAGAATGGAGTTTTTTTTTTTTTTTTTTTTGGTCAGAGAATGGAGTCATTTGGATGCAGTCACAAAGGATTTGCGTGACATTTAACTTTATGAGGAGTAACCGTGTATGAGGTCCGGATAAATTTGTTTCCTTGGGGAATTGCCATTAGTTTATGAAGTATAATTTCTTTATTTCTCTCAAAACAGATACAATGTTGTTCTTAATATACAAGGAAAGATATGATAGTTATCTGTCATCATAGATAATGTTGTTCATATATTGCAAAATTTGCATCACAAGTTCCTTCGGAAAACCAACCACAGTAACCCCTCGGGCCTTTCTACAATGCCGTGGGAAAAAACCACGGCAAAATTATTAAACTCAATAAAAGATGTTTAACGTCTAACAGTGTTAGACGTTGATCGACAAACATTATCAGCTATTGGATCAACAGTCGCATTTGATTGAACTCAATAATTTTATTATGAATTAGCCCTTGACATGGCAAAAATGCCCATAAAGATTTACTTGCACAAGACATTTAGATGTAGATCTATTGTTCTATAGCTAATAAATGTTCATCCTAACGAAAATCTGTAAATAGAAACCAACATCAAGTATAGGTATACTTAGTCCATGAGGTTTTAAAATTTTCGCCCTCATTGCCATGTAAGAAAAAAAAAACATTGATGGGAAAGTAGATGATTGGAAATGATATTTTCATTTTCATTTTTTCTTAGCCTAAAATGAAAAAGTGATTTTCAATATCTCCATTCTCATTTTTTTTTTTTCCACAAACCAAATATATATTAAAAAATGGAAAAAAAATTAGGTCTTCACTATCTTTTTTTTTTTAGAATCACAACTGAAAAAGTTTTCAAAATTTATTCAAACCTATCCATATAAAATTAAAAAGAAATAAGATAAGGAATAAACATTAAAGTTTTCACCGGGAAAACAGCCCATTAGCAGCAGCTAAAAAGATGGAAAATAAAAGTTTCCATAGTAAAATTATTCATGTGTCTTATCATAATTTTTTAAGATGTGATTATCAACTAATGTCCATAGGGAATAACACACATTATTTACACAAGACTTTTTCGAGTATTGTGATTATAATAATTATATGGGAAGACCCCTAATTTCAAGGTAGGTGCTGATTTGCTCTTCCTTGACCAATCAAAGAAAAGCTAAAGAAAGAGATTCCAAACGACACAAACGGGGCTTGTGCTGTTGATTTACATGTGTTTCGCCTGAAATCCTTTAAGATGTCTAGTCTGAAAAGCATTTTCACAGTTAATTAAGCAATGTGGACACGTACTTTAATTTTCAAAAAAACATATTTGACCCTAGCGGTCCTTGAATTGTCAAGGAAAGTCTCTGCCGATCAAAACGGCTTTGGATTAAAGCATGCATGCAGTGTGTTGGAAGCGGCAGCACCCGAATGACCAAGTAATGCTAGGAGTGGCTGGAATACCAAGATTACAAAGTAGGTCAAATCGCTTCTTCTTGTAATGCAACTAGGACCAATTTGCTTCTATCTCTAATTCCTTCCCCGTTCTTTTCTGCCGCTACTGATTTTGGCTTGCTATTATCCTCCAAGTATTTATTGATCGACAATGCTCGAGACGCACTTTGCGGGCAGGTTTTCTTGTGAATAATTTGACTTCATTGAACGACTTTTAAATGCAAATGAGAATGAAACTGTATAGGATAAACATGATTACAAGTATCTTTCTTGTGGACTATCGACAATTGCTTGGAGTTACTACTCTCCTTTAGTAGAAAAGTGGCTTTGATCCTTGGCGGTGTGGAAGTAAAGAATGCAAAATGTTTACAACTATTGGAACAATTCTTAATTGTGAAATTAGTCACACACGATTACATCACCAGAATTGAGTAAGGCTAATTCTACTAAACCGTTGTTGGACCACCCCTGGCATGGAAATTAACCTTCCATAGATTCTACACGAGAAAGCTGAATAAAAAAATAGTAGCTTCTTATTCCATATTACCATATCTGTGTCCAGAACATTGCTCGTATAGGAAGCTTGTAATTGACTTAACTTTGGTTTCTTACCGATATCTAATTATTTCATACATCAAATTGACATTGGAGAGCAATTCCTAGTTAAGTTGTAGAAACCAAACATTGACAAATCACGAAAAAGGTTTAAGACTCAATAAAAGGTTGAGGATTGAATTGATACCTATACAACAAAATTATGACTTATATATATATATATATATATATATATATAATTATTCTGTGATATCCCGAAATTTGGCCCTATTTCGAAATATAGGAAATGGTTATTTCGTCGCTGCACTTATAGTTATTTTACTCTGAACTGATCACTCACAAGTTAACTAATCTATTAGGTGAGGCCATAAATGGTTAAAATGTGAAAGACTAGAGAATTCGATCAGAAATCGACCGCTCGACCATAAGAATTGACAAGGGTAAATACTACACTATTATAAGTCAATTAGCAAACAGATATAAATCGATTCGACGGAAGTGTGTAGTCAATTGACGGATGATTTTGCATGATTACGTTTGCGTCGAACGCAATAAACCGATTTTCTATTGATATTATATTCAGTGTACGTAATTGAACCCTCGCGATTACATGACAACCGAGGGTCGTTTGCGATTCGAAGATGTACAAACATGGATTGAAAATTATCAGCCACAGGTCAACCGCGCGAGAACCCCTAAAAGCCACCCAATAGATTAAGTTGTACTAAAGTCCTGTTCGATTGATTTTTAACCATGAAATTTAATTCAACTTCGAGTATCAAACTTTTGAGGATTTTGAGATTGAATTATTGGACGTCATCTCATTGTCCGTCGAATTATTGGCAAGTTTGAAATTTGTGGAAAAGGGATTATTGGACGAAAATTGGGACCAGAAAGGGAAAATTTGGACCTAGTGGCAAAATGGTGATTTGTTGGCCAAGATTTTGATTTTAAAGGAAAATGGAAATAAGTTGGACCTAGTGGCAAAATGGTGATTTGTTGGCCAAGATTTTTATTTTAAAGGAAAATGGAAATAAGTTGATATTGTGGGGGACATGATGCTTGTCATAGAGGGTTTTTAGGAATAGGTGGTGAAGAAATGGTGGGATTTTGAGAAAAGAAAATTGGGAAAATCATTTTCTTTTCTTTTCTTTTCTTTTCTTTTCTTTTTCTCTCTTTCTCTCTCCCCCTCTCTTTTTCCCTCTTCCCTCACGCCACTCCCCACCCCCTCAGCCGAACCTCCCCTTCTTCTTTTTTTGGATGAAGTATAGCCCAAGTGCCAAAACTTAACACGAAGGGACACTTAAGTGCCAAAAGTTAGGAAAGTGACGCTTAAGTGCCACTTTTTTTTAAAAGTGACACTTAAGTACCATCTCCAGCGAACTCCACCGGAAATCCTACGTGGCAATTTTTTATTATTTTTGTTCGTCTACGTGGCTTGCCAAAATGCTGACTCAACAAAAAAAAAAAAAAAAGGCAAAAACGACGTCGTTTTTTAGCGGATTCAAATGTTAATATAAAAATTAATTAAATTAAATTATAAAAATAAATAATTATTATTTTATTTTATTTTATTTTATTTTATTTAAAAAGGTGGGGAGAGGAGGCGGCAGCTGAGGGCCGAGCCCTCACCGCCGCCGCCTCCCCGTCATCACCGAGAAGGGGCGGCGAGATCCGGGCGAGGGCTCGCGGGCCCGCCGCCGGTCAACCGAGGGCCAGCGACCCCAACCGACCCTCCCCTCCGTCGCCGCCCCTTCTTGGCAACGGCGAGGAGGCGGCGAGGGCCCGCGAGCCCTCGCCGGATCTCGGGCAAAGGCTCGCGGGCCCTCGCCGTCAATTGGCCGGGGTTGGCGACCGCGGCCAACCTTCCCCCCTCCTTCACCACCCCTTCCCGGCGACAGCGGGAGGTGGCGGCAGCGAGGGCTCAGCCCTCAGCCGCTCCCTCCCCACCCTTTTCTTTTTTAAAATATTTGTATTTTTATTTTAAAATGTTTTAAATAAATTTAGTTTTAAATTAAATTTTATTAATTTTATTAATTTTTTATCACGTTAGAAACAAAACGACATCGTTTTTGCATGTTCTAGTCACATTAGTGTGCAAAACAACGTCGTTTTGCACTTACCTTGCCGGAAAATCGCAACATTAGCATTTTGGCCGGATTGGCACTTAAGTGAACCATTTTGCTTCGATTTTGGCACTTAAGTGTCACTTTCCTAACTTTTGGCACTTAAGTGTACCATTTTGCTTCGATTTTGGCACTTAAGTGTCACTTTCCTAACTTTTGGCACTTAAGTGTCCCTCCGTGCCAAGTTTTGGCACTCCAGGTGTCCGACACTCTCTTTTCCTTACTTAGTTTCTTCGTGGCCTTTACTACCCCATCATTTCTTCGTGGCCTTTACTTCCCCATCATCTTCACGCCCATTGCCCCGCCCTCCCCACCATCATTTTCATCCCACCACCTGCATCACCATCTCCATTGCCGAGTCCCCAAGCCGCCGCTACCGCTTGAGCTACCCCTCCGTCAAGCCACCCGTGTCACCGCCGCCATCCCCAAGCCACCATCACCGCCACCTTGCTGCCGTTGGGCCATCCATTCAGCCGCTGCATGTCAACTCAAGCCACCATTGTCGTCCTCGTTGCCTCAAGCCACCCCTCACCACCAAGCACCCTATCTCCAAGGAGGCCGTGGACTTCAAGTGCCAAGCTGCCGCCTTCGCCATGCTGTTTGTGCCGCTGTCAGTGCTGTGAGACTCGAATTCTCGATGCCGTCACGCTACCGTCGCCACAAGCTTGCCGTTGCCGGAAATCCATGAGTTAACCTCCTAACCGTGGATTAGGGCGTTAATTACATTTAGGAGGTAAATTAGTTTAATATTAATGGCGGTTAGTATTAGTTAATTTTATTTTAGCCTTAATTGCGATTAAGGATGGTTTATATTAAATATGGTTTATATTAAATTTAAGTGCAATTAGTTTAAGTAATTACGATTAGATTAATTAATCGTGATTTATTTAATTAATCATTATTTATTTAATTAATCATAATTAATTTAGGTAATGTCAATTAATTTTTAATTACCAACCAAAAAAATTAATTTTTAATTAATTATAGTTGGGCTAATTAATAGAGTTTATTTTAATTAATCGTAATTAGCCTAATTAATCATAATTAGTGTAATTAATGATGGATTAGCCATTAAGTAGAATTTTATGCCCGTTTTTTTTCTGGATGAGTTTGTGCATAATTCCGACTATTTGCACGTGTAATGCTATGTTATTGATTGTCCAATTATAGATTTTATTTATTATAAAAAAGGGTTTATGGGCAATAAAATAGAGAATTTTGAGGTGCCGGGTTTGGACGCCAAATTTTATATAATATATAAAATAATGGGGTTTTGAATTAGAAGTGTGCAAAGTTTGACGGGTTGATTTCAAATACGTGACCACGTACGAATATTTTACTAGGACTTTTAAAGGTGAAAAATTTGCCAAAGTTAATTATTTGAAAACGAACTTTTTTGTTCCAGGCTAATTAATGGCAATTAAAATTGGTTTGATTGTTGGTGTGCTTGAGTGGTCATTTAAGTGAACTCGTCACCCAACAGGAGTTTGGGGACGATGCCTCATTTTTATCGAATGTCCGGTGGGGGTCCGGATGCCGAGTTGCAGTTGAAGCCGAACCGATGCTCCTTTATGGAATGCCGTCTAAGTGGGGGTTCTAAATGATGCCGTGCCCGATGGGTCGGGACAATGCCCGATCATGCTGGAAGACCGCCAACTCTTGTGTTGGCCGTGGCCTAAGAGGTCATAATAATTGGAACACATGTTTTGGCAATACGTATAGAATTTTTAGAATGTGTTTTGATTATTATTTATGCATGTTGCACTATTGTTGCCATGTGAGATGTGCTAATATGCAAGGGTGTACCAAGGCGAGGTAACTTTGTATGTGGTGCCTGTTTAGGCTGCCTCTGAGACGAATTTGCGTCCTAATCGAGGTTTAGGCTATTAACTCACTGAGATTTATATCTCACCCTGTTATTGTTAAATATTTTTAGGTCTGTAGTATGAAAAACCGTCACGTGCAGTTTGGGGTCTCGATGTACCAAGACACGGGCGTGCCTAGCATTACTTTTGGTTGGCCTCGTCGTTAGTGAAGTTTAAGCTAACCCTTACCCTCTCTGACCCTTTTTGCCTATTGGTCATTAGGAAGTTGTCTTTTGAGGTAGACTTATCAATATCAAACTTCCTGGGGTTAATAAGTGGATGAATAAATGTGCCGCTTTTGGAAATCATGTATTGTGTTTTACTATCTATGTTTTGTTGATTGACTAAGTGTTTATATTAAGTACTTCCGCATGCGTTAATCAAAAGATAAAAATAATGGGTCGGCAACGCATCCTAAGACGTCGCAATTTAATCGACTGCCGAGGAATGTTCATGCACTTGGGGTTCGAGGCGTGACATATTCCGTTAACAGTATTCTTGTTAAACACCCAATTACAAAAAGTCTATCACTTCCAATATAAGTTTGGAAAAGTATGACAATACTTGTCCCTATTTTGGTAGGTTTTTTTTTTTTTTACAAAGTACACCCCAAGTGCCAAAACTTGGCACAGAAAGACACTTAAATGCTAAAAGTTTGGAAAGTAACACTTAAGTGCCAAAATCATAGCAAAATTGATCACTTAAGTGCCAATCTGACCAAAATGCCGACGTGGCAATTTTCCGACGAAAGAAGTACAAAATGACGCCATTTTGGTGCTGATGTAGTAAAAAAAATTAATATAAAAATTAATTAAATTACATTTAAAACAAAATTTATTTAAAAAAATTTAAAAATAAAATTTAAAAGGGGGGAGGGGGGGGGCGGTGGATTGAGGGTTGCGGAGGCAGGGAGGCGACGGCGGCGACGGCCCTTCCGGTAGCGGCGGGGAGGCAAAGGCGACGAGGGCTCAGCCCTCAACCGCTTGCCCCCCACCCCCCCCTTTTAAAAAAACTATTTTTTTAATATTTTTATTTTATTTTTAAATGTTTTAAATAAATTTAATTTTAAATTTAATTTAATTAATTTTTATATTAATTTTTTACCACGTCAGCACCAAAACGGCGTCGTTTTTATATTGTCTAGTCACGTCGCGTGCAAAACTACGCCGTTTGCACTTGTTTCGTTGGAAAATTGCCACGTCGGCATTTTAGCGATTGGCACTTAAGTGATCCATTTTGCTCCGATTTTAGCACTTAAATGTCACTTTCCAAACTTTTGGCACTTAAGGGCGCGTTTAGTAACGTTTATGTTCAAAAATTGTTCCAGGAACGAAATAGAAAAACTATTTCTACTCCAGGGGAACAATTTTTTAACAGAAGAAGGTGTTTGGTAAACTTGTTCTGGGAATAAAAAATGAACAGAAACACGTTTGGTAAATTTGTATTCTTTTTTGTTTCTTTTAATTTTTTAATATTTTATGTTTTTCTTTCCTTTTTCTTTTTTCTTTTTCTTTTTTTCTTCTTTTGGCCGGTCACCGGCCTCGGCCATGGCTGGCGACCGGCCGACAAGGGCCGGCGGCCTCGCCCAGCCACGGCGAGGCTCGCCGGTCCTCGGCGAGGCCGAGCCTCACCGTGGTTGGGCGAGGCTCGGCCTCGCCTTGGCTGGGCGAGCTCGAGCTCGCCGGGAGGCTCGGCCTCGCCGGGCCACCGCCAAGCCGGCGAGCCTCGTCGGTGGCTAGGCGAGCTCGGGCTCGCCGGATCTGGGCGAGCCCGAGCTCACCTAGCCAAGGCGAGGCCGAGCCTCACCAGGGGCCGGCGACGCTCCGGTGAGGTCGTCGGCCCTCGACGGCCGGTCGCCGACCATGGCCGAGGCCAACGACCGGCCAAAGAAAAAAGAAAAAGAAAAGAAGAAAAAAAAAAGAGAAGAAAAAGAGAGGAGAGAGAAAATTTGTTCTTAAAAATTATTCCATAAACAATAAACATGTTTTTCTTGTTTCTCGTTTCTGTTCCAAATGTGTTCCTGGGAACAAAAAAATAGATTTGGAACAATAACGTAAACAAACGCGTCTCTGTTCTTTTTTTGTTCCTTGGAACAAAAAAACAGAAATTTTGTTTATAAACAGAAATAAAGAACATTAACAAACAGGGCCTAAGTGTCCCTCCATGTCAAGTTTTGGTACTCCAAGTGTCTGTACCTCATTTTTTTTTCTTGATACAAAATAATCATTTAATTTTAAATTACGAATTTAATAGCTTGTGGGCTACTTTGGGACGTATACCATTTTAAAAGGATAAACGAAAATGTGGCACGGACTAAGGTCTCCTTTCTAACTTTCCAAGTCTTTAAAGTCAATGTGAAAGAAGGAGAAATTAGAAAAGTTGGATGCTAAATTCAAACGAAAGAGACTTCTAGTTTTCGGGATGGATGTAACTTGTCAGCATGGACTGGAAAGATTTGGACGTAGGCTTCACGAATGATTCGCGTGTCATTTAACTCATGAGGAGCAACAGTGTGTGGTCCGGATAATTTATTTTTCTTGGGCAATTGACATTAGTTTATGAGGTATTATTACTCTATCTCTCACTTGAACCAGATAAAATATTGTACTTAATATACAAGGAGAGAGATGCAAGCTACTCATCATAGTAGATCATAGAATTTAAGTACGTTGAAATTTGCATCGAGTTCCCGAAAAAAAATCAGCCCCTGTAGCCCCTCAGGCTTTTCTACAATGCCATGGGCAAAAACCACTGCAAAATTACTAAGCTCATTACGAGAGGTTGAACGACTAAAAATGATTGTTACATGTTTATCGATAATCATTATTACCATATCAACGGTCTCGTTTGATTCAGCTCGATAACTTTTTTGTGAATTAGCCGACGGCATGGGAAAAATGCCTATAGATGTTACTTGCACAAGACAATTAGATGTAGATCTATTGTTCTATAGTTTTAATAAATGTTCATCCTAATGAAAATCTATGTATAGAAACCAACATCAAGTATAAATATTTTTAGTTTTTAAGGTTCGTAAATTTTTTTCCTTTTGTTGCCGTGTAAGAAAAAGAAAACAACAATGGGAAAAGTAGATGATTGAAAACAATATTTGAAAGAAAATAAGAAAAGCAAGCTTTCATTAAATCTCTCATAATGTAAATTTTTTTGTTGTCATTCTTTCTTAGCCTAAAATATAAACATGATTTCCAATATCTCAATTCTTGTTCAATTTTTTTCCACAAACCAAATATATATTAGAAAAATGGGAAAAAAAAGGGTCTTCACGTTTTTTTTGGTGGAATCACAACTGAAAAAGTTTTCAAATTAACTCAAACCTTTGTCCACGTCAAATTAAAAAGAAAGAAAATAGGGACTAAATGTTAAGTTTCTACGAGAAAACAGCAAATTAATAGCAGTCAATAAGAATATAATTCGTATAGTTGTCCTACCATAACATTTTTAGACGTGATAATATAAGTTTCACACACATCATTTAAGCAAGACTTTTTTGAGTGTATGATTATAATAATTATATGGGAAGACCATTAATTTCAATGTAGTTGCTGAGTTGCTCCTCCTTTGACCAATCCAAGAAAAAGCTAAAGAAAGAGATTCCAAGAGACGCGCAATTTACAAAGCTAAAGGAAGACCACTAGCCTCGCGCTGTTGATATCCGTGTACTTCACTTAGAAGTCCTCTAAGATGTCTAATCAGAAAAGCATTTGCGCATTAACTAATTAAAGGTACATAGAAAGAGTACACAAAGGATCATCAGCTTCCCCTTCACGTCCACGTTAATGGAATTATGCACTGGATTATGATTATGATGGTATTTCGATTTTCCAATAGAATATTAATCGCTAGTCTCCACTGACCTTATCTATTAACTCCAGGAATACATCATATTAAGCTGTCCACTTCCAAAACCCGTCGTTTCCTAGTCCTCTAGCATAATTTAGCTGCTTTTAAAATACTTTACCCATTGATGAGTTAATTTTACACACACACACATATATATGTATGTAAAGAATCGTTCAGTAGTTATATCTACTAGTGATTAATATGCTGTGTGGAAGTCCAATGAAGAACATATTGCCGGCCTAGGACCTTGTAATATTTACCGGTGATACTTGTAGCCTATTTCGGTTGGTTATTTCTTCTTTTTCTTTTTGTTTTTGAGTCATCGTATTGGTTGATTTCAATCAAAGTGGCGTCATATATTTATCTAGTATAGAAAGAGCAAATAAGTTAAATGCTAAAATCGTTACCCTTCTTCCCCGGAAAAGAAACGAGGAATTTAATAGGTTTGTGATTGGAACTTTTACTCCCAACAATTTCCAAGAGGTGCAGAATTCTTCTTAGCCCCAGACATACCAGAAGCATCAAAACCTCGCTAGCATTTTTCGTCTAATATTCACTACACATGTAATAATCATATATGTTGACAAAACTCTATTTTATGCACATACCATAGAATTGACTGTTTTTCATATTTTGACACAATTAATGCAAAACTCTTACTTATACGTAACTATACATTATAACATATCATAAAATGTTGTGTTATATAATATTTGATGAGCCACTAAAGTTTCACCAATGATAATCTGACCTACAACGCCACATCACAAACATGAAGTTTCACCACATGCCGCAACCACCAATACATAAGAAATTACAAATTTTTTAATAAAAAATTCAACAATTATTATTATTTTATTATTAAACGTAAATAACTGAGTAGCCTCTTATTACTCAACATATATAATTAATGACGACCTTTTATATTGCAAACTTTTCTAGCTAATACACAATAAATAGGAACGCATGCTGCTTTATCTTTTTTCTTTTTTTCTTTTTTTTTGGTAAAGCATGCTGCTTTATCTTTGATATTCAAAGATTTCACATTTTAATTGTTCAACATATTTAGCTCGTGAGAAATGACCTCTTTACATATTACATGAACCAATTTTAAATTTTTTTTATTAGGAACACCAATGCTAAATAAGTAATCAATAATTTTTTTTTTATCTAATCAATGTAGAGAAGTGGAAGGGAGTGCAGCTTTGATAATGTGGCTCAACCACAAGACTCCATTCTACCCAACTTTCTTGTTATTTATTTATACACCGTTGATGAATTGTTGATGCTTTCAATTGTTGGAGTAGATCAGCCCTCATTGATGTTCCTGGCTGTTCGTGGATGCTCCGACGAACATATGAATAAGTGAATTTTTTCAGGATGATATGGACTTATATCTCCAAGGAACTGAAATTTGCATACACAATGCATATGGATATGTGAAAACCTTTAAGAAGTCTATAAAGCCAAGTTTGTCTTTTGACAATTTTTAGTATGAAACCATAAGGCGTCCTCTCAGCTTGAGATTGTAATGAGGCAGCGGATGAAGGCAGTTCTACAACTCCAAAATGATAACTTAAATCAAGGATCGACTGATCAATTTTTTAGGATTCTGCTATTGTCGTGCATATATATGGCTATGTTTGATTCAGGAACGTTGACATGTCCTCTCATTTTCAGCAAACATATTTAACCCAAGTAGTCATTGAACGTAACATAGTTTGGGCTTATGTTCGCCTAGGAAAGTCGCTGCCGATCAAGACACGGCTTTTGATTAAAACATTCATGCAGCGCACTGTAAGTGGCAGCACCACGATGAACAAGTGAGCTAGGAGTTGCTGTAACACCAAGATTACAAAGTTCGTCAAATTACACTTCCTTATGATGCAACCACTCACGCTTGGAATCGGTCTTGACCCATTTGCTTCCATGCCCAATTTCTTCCCTATTCTATTCTTCCTCTACTGATTTTGGCTTGGGTTTGTCCACCAATGTTTATCTATCAAGGATGCTCGAGATGCTTTTTGCCTGTCCAAAATGCTCCTCATGAATAACTTGACTTCGTTTCAGACACTTAGATGCAGATGAGAACAAAACCACACAAGTTAAACATGATTGAAAGTATTTTCTTGTGGACCGTTGACAGTTGCTCGGAGTTACGGTTCTCCATCAGTTGGAAAGGTGGCCTATGGAATAAAAAAGGCGAAATGTTTACAAGTATCAGAACAGTCCTTAAATTGTGGAATCGGGCACACAATTAAATTACCAGAATTGAGTAAAGACTAATTCTACTAAACAATTGTTGGACTGCAGCGGGCACGAAAATTGACCTGTGAAGTATTCTACGCGAGAATCCATAGCAGGAGTTTCTGATTCCAGAGTACCATGTCTTTGTCCCGAAATTAGAGGAACATTGCTCATTCAGGAAGCTTGTAACTGACTTAACTTTGCCTTACTGCAACATTACCGATCTCCAGTTATTTCGCACAACAGAGTGGGAATGGGCATTGGAGAGCCATTCCTAGTCAAGCTACAGAAGCCACGAACTCTCCTGTGAGTTAGGAATCCTCTGAACAAGAATGCGTGAAATATAAATTTCCAATAATAGAGGACACTAATTAGGATTTCACAAGAATGCAATTCCAAACTCTGTCACTTCATTAAAATGAACAGAGTACACAGCAGGAGGCATCCAACAATTATTATCAATGATAAAATGACTTTCGAACTTCAGCTTCTTTTATTTTTGTTAGATATTTACATAATTACTATAGTGAGATTAAGTGAAATCTGAGAACAACTATTTCTACAGGGAAAAAGCTCGATCATGAATATCACCTTAAGATTTCCCGTAGGCCATAGTTGATTGATCTTTTACTTCCAAAGTATCAACACCAACAAAGGAACTTTATAACTAATAGATTGACTTGGAAACATGATAGCAATGCTCAAGACTGTGCATCCCAGGCCTTGTGCTAGTGCAATATCAATAAAGATGAGGAATTGTAATCAACTATGATCTTCTTACAAAAATGATTTTCTCTCTGGTTATGCATTTTTCGTGTATGTCTGCACTCATAAACAACACACTAAACATGTCATAGCCAGAGCAGAGAAAAGTTAACGAATCATAAGACCACCTGTGGTAGTTCATCTTATCCATATAAACCCAATGCAAAGAATTTCTCCCACGTCGATGGCAGCTGATTTGCAACTCTGCTGATGCTCATCCATCTTCCAGACACTTCACTGGAACAAGCGACTCCAATATCATTTACCATGACCAAATACTTTTGAGATAAGCCATACTTTCAGAAAGCCAATGCTAAAGATGTGTTGGTCTCTTTCTTGAAGCAGAATGTGGTCTGTAATTTCCCGCACTCATTGAGGCAAAGATGCTGCCACATGACTATGAACGTCAAATTGTCCTTGAATGTGTCATCGGTGGTGCAAAATCTCATGAACATCTCTAGCAAGAGAATGCCATTAACTGTAGGCATCGCCTTCTCTTGATCAGGCTTTCGATTGCATATTCTGCCACACATCTACATCACAGTGCAGATGAAATTAGGAGTGCAGATCACCAAAGAGGAATTTAATGCGCATTAGAGTTATCATGCAGCTACAAACCTCACAGAAAAATCCTTCGATAGCTTTTAGGTAAATAGACTTTCTTGGTTTGACAGAGGGAGGGAGGAAGAGATTGCCTGGCGGAGCATAAACAATTGTCCCTCTTAGACCCATTGAGCTCATTTGATTAGCTACAACATCAAGGGATGATCTGAGGAGGAACCATGCCAATCTAGAGTCACCAACACACTCGACCGCCTCAGCATCTATGATACTGCCAGGTGGAGCAACCAATTGTCCCCTCTTAGACCCACTGAGCCTATCTGATTAGCTACAATATCAAGGTATAACTTCAGGAGGAACTATACCAATTGAAAGTCACCAACATGTTCGACCATCTCAGCATCTAAGAGGACATTGCTTCACTTTAGATCGCAATGGATGATGGGGATGTGTCATTGGAGATGAAGATAATCCTGTGCAAAAAGCAACACCAGTAGCAATACGTATCCCATGAATGAAATTCAACTTTTTTGGAGTCTCGTTTCAATGAGATGGTGTTGTGTAAGCATATTGTGGCCTTAAAATTCCATGATAATCAGCACCTGAGCAAACGGTCAGTATCTTCGAAAGATTTCAATATCTGATATTCTTGAATGCCTCCCAATCGACTATATTGTGGCACTAAAATGGTGCAAAATCCTTCAACTGTATAGAACTCTAAATTATTACCTGAAAAACATTAGCAAAAACAGGAATTGCCACATCAACTAGAAGGAAAGAATAAAAGGTAAGTGCTGTAACTAATGATACTCCCAAGCAATGCCTATACAAGTCTATTTACGATGGCATATCTGACTTAACTGGATTACATACGTTTTGCATTTCATAATATTTGTTTGTTGTTGGGATAGAGTTTTAAAAACTCAAGGCTAAGGCTTTATTGATGATCAAAATGACAACAACAATGACACCTACGACGACCATGAGGGCAACAACAAAGAATCTCTCAGGCATGTAAACATCGCAACAGACCAAAATGAAGAATTATTATGTGTTTGCCAGATTAGGAAGAGAATGAATTTCATGCGGCAACTTACATGAAGCTATTTTCATACGTGTGATTGCTCACTCATCTAAGTCAATTTGTCTTTCCTCTTTGGGAAAAATAGCTGATCCTATCACTTTCAGACAATGTGTTTCTTCCGCACCACATTTAATAACTCTACATCGAGTAAAGTCAAATTCTCAACTCACACATCTTCCTCTCACTCTGGTCTTGTTTTAAGATCTCAACCTTACAAAATTTTGTAACTTTAGTTATACCGAGTCAGATTATAAATCACTCGAAGCATCATTACAAGAATGTTAAGACAACTGACCCAGCTGCGATGGATAATAGCATCTCGACGAGCACACAGAAAAAGGACAATCCCAGAATACATGAAGCTCGAAAGGCATTCGAATGGACTAACTCATCAGACTTACCAAAACTACTATGTACTCTTTAGTCACTAAAATTCAGCCTTAAGACATGCAAGCAAATAGGTAATTGGCCCAAGATGCAATGATATGGAGCGAAAAACACAATTATACACGGCTTAATTGAAGCAAAAAGCTTACTGTCAAGATAGCTGGCGAGGGAAGTAGATAGATAGACATCTTCAGGTCCTGCCCAAGACATTATACTGTGCAAACCTTTTCGGTATATCAAAAAAATTTCACCGAAAAAATCCACCCAGTTGCCAATCCACAAATGGGATCAGCAGCCACAGATGCCTCCTGTTCGATCCCGCCAAAAACCACACCCACTCTCTGCAACCTAAAGACACCACCGAAGTATCAATCCCCAAACCATCTACAGACCTCAGATTTGGCCCCTCCAAAGCCCTAATCCCAAAATTTTACCTACTCTAAGAATTAAAAAAGAACCCAATTCGCGAGCTTTCAAGTGGATACTTTCTCCTTCCTCTACACCAGATTAGGAAAAAAAAAAAGGATGGTCGAAAACCCAAAGCCTGAGTTACCAAATCAAGAAACGTCAACGGAGACAAAACGGAGAATTCAGCCCAGCAATATTTACGCGCTACAAAAGGGGCAAATCCTCAGTGTCAGATCCAACCGCACCGCAATATTTACGGGCCAGAACTTGAAGCGCGAGAGTGACCGAGAGAAACAGGAGAAGCGAGAGAGGCAAAGACGGTGAATGTGGTGGAAAAAGTGGGGTCAGGACTTGGGAGCGGAGTTCTTCTTCAGAGAAGAGAACTCCGACGGGAGTGACATTGGTGAGGGATGGCAAGAAGGTTAAAAGCTTGTGGCTTGAGGAGTTCGTCCAGAGGAGTTCTCCTCTGGATTGGGGTCTATGGCCCAATGCAATCATAGCCGTTGATTGAGTAAGCCTCGCGTGATCGACCATTATGATGGGTGTAGTCTCACTCGCAAGAACGTGCCATACTTTAGGGTGTCAACTTATGACCAAGTAATTTTCGCTTTTGATCAGTAAACTTCAATACATGTTAGCGGACTTTTAGCTTTCGTTAATGCTATATGAAGTTGGTATTTCTTTGCAATTAATCAAGATTTGAATCATTTCTTGATAAAGTGCTTATGTGACAATCATATGGCATTAGTTTACGGTTCAAGTAAGTCAAAATAAGTTCAAAGTAGGACAAAAAAAAACATGTGATATCCACTTAGATTTCATGAGGCATATTGGCCATGTTTGCATTGAACTCCAGTCAATACACATTAATTGCAAAAGATTAATATTCAATAACTTGGGTCATTAAAATCAGAGTTCAATAACTTCATCGTAATATATATAGCGAAGCTTTGTGACTACAAGTAAAATGCACTTAAATTACACTTACCTAACAAAAGGTAGTTCGAGGTGGTTTAAGGTTTTCATTTGAAATTTAGTTTTTTAAAATTATAAATAAAGTAATCATAGAAAAAAATTTAAATGAGTTTAATATAGCTTTGTTTATGATTTTTTAAAACTATAAATAAAGCTATCCAAGAAGAGAATGAAGGCACGACCTTGTAACTGGTCGGTGCCTAATTTTTGCTGTGCCGTCAAGAGTAACGTTGTTGATGGTCATCAGTATAGATTTCTCTTTCAGTCGTTTCCTGCCCTTTTGAAAGCTACATATGAACTTTCGAGGTAAATTTTGGCCAGGGTCACCATGCCCGGCTGAGCCTTGTTCGGGTATGCGTTCACAATTTGGTCGTCCATTTGGAGGCGGTTGTTACTTGTTTATGGAGTTTTGGTCATTGGAAGCTTGCAAAAGGATTGGTTAAGGAATGAGGGATGTGAGAAGACAAAGAATATGAGTTTTCTCTTCAGAGAGCATCACCATCGATATGACACACCTGGGATTATGTCCATCATCATAATGAAACGGCTATAGTTCGTTCTCATCTTAAGCCGATTAGTCTTCTCCTTGATGAGGACATGATGGTACGTCCCGGTAATTTCTGGTTGGCTAGAATTGATAGCAGACAGAATGCATTTTTTTATCAATCGAACAAGTTCTATTGTGAAAAGAAATGAATGAACGAGAGAAGGAAAAATTTTGGCAAGCAAGAGTAATGAAACTGGCATACTTTAGGATTAGCAGTTCTGGAGATCCATTCCCCATTAGAGAAACACAACCAGCACAGATTGCACGATCAGAATTGGGATAAGACTACTCAAGCTAAACCATTATAGCAACCGTCCAGATCTATTCGGATCTGTTCTCGACTTATTGCATACAAAGAAGCTGAATCAGAAAGCTATATATTCTATTCATTTCCAGACCATCATTTTTACTTCACAAACAGAGCATTTGCTTATTGAAGCTGAATCTGAAAGAGATACTTGGCCTGACAGCAACATCACTCATCTCCAACTATCTCGCACAACTTCGGCTACGCATAGTGATTCCTAGTGGAGCTGTAGAAAGAAACCAAGCACTCCTCTAAGTTAGAAAGCCTGGACAAAAGCTAGATTGCAAGGGGAAAAAAAATTCCAGTTAAAAAGGAGACAATGTTACTGCGTTAAAATAAACAGCGAAGGACAACTATTCATTCATTGGAAAAAGGTTGATCATAAATATCAATTGAAAATAGCCGATGGTAATCAATTTTATTCATCTTAATGAGCTTCATACTGATAAAAGAACTATTTTTTTTTTTTTAGAGTGATTTTTTAAAATATGATAGCAATGCTCAAGACTGTGCATCATGGGCCGGATGCTAGTGCAATAATCTTTGCAGATGAGGAATGATAATCAACTCTTATCTCCTAACAGAAACGACTGCTTCTATCCGGTTAATACATTTTCAAAGTCCAATTCCGACTTTTTTTGTATGGCCTAACTATCCTGCACTTCGATTAAGGTTGAGTTGCGTCCATGCTCTCAAACTCGAGACAAATTTTAACAGGTTTTACTTAAGGTCCCCGTGCCATGGGGCAAATGCTAGCTTATTACATATACAGATGAGGAATGACAATGAATTATTACCTTATATTGAAAATACAGAATTGATTTTTTATTCTGCTACACATTTTACAATGTATATTGGCACTAGCATAAGCAAAACTAAATATTTAAGACAAGGGAGAGGTTAAGAAATTATCATATCACCTATGGTAGTTCATCCTGTTCCTGAAAACCCAATGCAAAAAGCTTTTCCCTAGTCTTTTGCAATTGATTTGCAACACCGCTGATGCTCATCCGTCTTATAGGCACTTCATTGGAACAAGCCACTCCAATATTATATACCATAACCAAACACTCTTGAAATATGTCATTGCTTTCGGGACTATTGGGATCAAAACGACTCTCTCTTTCTAGAAGTAGAATGTGATCTGTAATTTCCAAGGCTCGTTCAGATAAAGCTGCCATGACAAAACTACGGAGAGTCAAATTGTCCCCAAATTTGTCATCGATGGGACTCAATCCCGTGAACATCTCTAGTAAGAGAATACCGTAACTGTAGATATCTCCTTCTCTTGAGACCTCGCATCCCATTGCATATTCTACCACATTTTTAGATCACAATGAAGATAAAAATAGGAGTGCCAATAAATAAAAAAAAGAATATGGAGTTCATATCATTAGAATAGAAAGTAGAGAGATTACCTGGTGGAGCATAACCAATTGTCCCTCTAAGACCCATTGAGCTCATCTGATTGGCTAGAATATTAGGGGATGATCCAAGAAGGAACTTTGCCAATCCAAAGTCGCCCACATGTGCGACCATTTGAGCATCTAAGAGGACATTGCTCGGTTTTAAATCACAATGAACGATGGGGATGTGACACCTGTGATGAAGATAATCTAGTGCAGAAGCAACATCAATAGCAATATTTATCCTCCAAATGAAATTTAACTTTTTTGGAAGCTCATTCCTATGAGATGATGTTGTGTTTGGATGCAGCCACCTTTCTAGGTTTCCATTGTCCATGAATTGATAGACTAAGGCCTTAAAATCATTTCCTTGATAATCAATACTCGAGCAAACTGTCAATATCTTTAAAAGATTTCGATGTCTAATATTCCTTAATGCCTCACACTCGACTATGAAGCCTTTCAGAGCACCGCGGCGCATTAAATGAAGCACTTTCACTGCAACAATAGTCCCATCACCCTCGAGTATCCCCCTATATACAGAACCAAAGCTTCCAACACCAATCAAACTCATTGAAGAAAATCCATCTGTCGCTTTTAGGAGTGTTCCATAAGATACGTTCGAATGCGAATCGTTTGTCAAACTTGAAACTGGTTTATTTACTTTCTTCTTCAACCGAAAAAGACATATAAGAGCAAGAAAAAGAGATGTTCCAAGAACTCCAAAAATAACAGAAATGGACAATATCATTATATTAGTCTTTCTTCTCTTTGAGCCTTTAAAGATGCAGTTGGGGAGGTGAAATTCTGGCAATCCGCCGCAAAGCTCATTATTCCCAATAATGGAAGTACCAGTAGCATTCTTAAAGACTCCTTCGCATGGTAGCATGCCTTGAAATTTATTATAGGACAAATTCAAGACTTTCAAGGAATGAAATATTGTTAAGAATTCTAGAATCTGACCCGACAAATTGTTGCGTGAAAGATCCATCTCTTCAATGCCTCCTAACGATCTGATTGATTGAGGAATGGACCCATGGAAGAAGTTGCCCCCAATAATCAATGCAATCAAAGAAGTGCAATCGCCCAAACTATCGGGGATTTCACCTCCCAACAAATTGTTCGAGATGTCCAATGCAGTCAAAGCTCTCAAGTTGCCAACTTCTATAGGTAGAACCCCAGTCAGATGGTTATGAGACAAGTCCAAAATGATTGCTAATGATGAGAGACCTATAAGCTGTGGAGGTATGGCACCACTGAGATTGTTATTAGCCAGATCAAGAAAAATAAGAGACCGGCAATTTGATAGATGGGAAGGAATTTGCCCTTGAAAGTTGTTCTCGCTGAGATACAGTTCAATCAACTTGGTTAGATTTCCAAAAGAAGGTGGGATATTCCCTTGCAAGTCGTTTCTACGTAAGGCCAATATCACTAGATTTTGTAGATTCCCCAAATTTGAGGGTATACCACTTGAAAGATGGTTGGCACGCATAGCCAATGCTTCCAGGTTGACAAGATTCCCAATTTCTTCTAGAATCTCACCGGATATTTGATTACCTTCTATTACAAGTGTCGTGAGAGTAGTAGATAAATTACCTATGCATTTTGGTAACACCCCACCAAACTTGTTCTCCGACATAATCACTGTCTTTAATTTGGTGCTATTGGTCAACGAGCAAAGGAAGCTTTAATCTCCAGGTTTTCCACTTCCAAGTTGATTAACAAAGATTGAAAGAAACCAAAGCTTGTCTAAGTTTTCAAAAGAAGGTACTGTCCCAGAAAACTTGTTGGAGTGAAGTTGGAGCTTGTTTAGCTTTGTGGAATTCGATATCAATGGGGGAATCGGCCCCTCAAGTTGGTTCATGTGGACGCTCAATTCCTCAAGAATTGGGAATCTGAGGTCTATGCCCGCAAGAAGAGTCCCTCGTATCCGATTTTCTCCAACTTCAAATAAAACTAATGAAGAGAGATTGAGTAATGACAATGGAAGTGTACCTGACAATCTGTTTTCTCCAAAGGAAATGAGTTGCAAATTTGTAAGGTGGCCTAGAACTTGGGGAATGCTCCCGCCCAAATTGTCGATGCCTAAATATACGTCCTCTAATGAAGATAAGTTTCCAATGGAGGAAGGCACACTGCCAGTCAAATTATTATCAACCAAAGCAAACACCCGTAGCTTTGTTAGTGAACCGAGCTCTCCAGGAATCTCTCCGGTTAGTCGGTTCATTTGAAGAGTAAGGGTGACAAGGTTAGAGCAAACCGATATGTTTTTGGGAATTTCGCCGACCAATGAATTGTTGTCTAGTCGTAAGATACGAAGACGGCGTAGCTGCCCGACTTGCGGAGGGATTTCATGATTGAGATTGTTGCCAACGAGCCTCAATTTCCTTAGGAAGCTAAGATTCCCAATATGAGGAGAGATTGATCCAGAGAATTCTTGTAAAAACAAGTCCAAGACCGTGACCCTCTGGTGCCTCCGACCACACGTAACGCCATACCACTGGCAAAACCCAATGCTATTATTCCATGAGTTGAGCACACCGAAAGGATCTCCGGTTATGCTGGCCTTAAAGGCGAGCAATGCGACTCTGTCTGTTTCATTGGTGGTGGATGAGACTTGGTTAAAGCACAATGCAAGAGCAATACCAAGAAGAAAATGGCGTGATTGAAACTCTACAAAACTTGCGCTTACGAGTTTCATGACTCAAAGCTCAAGGAAGCAGTAAATATGAAAGCAAGGCAAAATGAAATGAGATGCAGGTTTGGTACTAATGGAAATTGTGAAGAGATTTATAAGAATGTGTCGATTTTTCTAGACAGATTTTTGACGCGCTTTTTTCTTCTTTTTTCTTTTTGACTCAGAAGTCATGGAACCGCTTTTTTGTTTTTTTCCTCTTTCTTTTACTCAGGGATCATTAAACAGCCTTTTTCCTTTATGATGGGGTGGAATTCTAGTTTTTCTTCCTTTTTCATAACTCAGTAGTTTCTTGCCCCTTGCCCCGACCAAAAAACAAAACAAAAGAGAAAAAGTATTGGTTCCATGCAAATTAAAGAGAAATTCCTCGATTACCTTTTAATTAATATCTAAAGATGATGGAACAAAGGATGGCACTTTGAACCTTACGAATAATGCCGTGTTCGTGGTATTGTCCAAAAATCTATCAATAATGCACAAACTATGGATCCGCAATTCCCACAAATTTTGATAGTGATTATTGCAAGCGGTTCATGGAATTTTAGCAAGATTATGCCCCATGTTAATTGTGGAGATGTGTGAGAATCTTGACTCGTTGGGATTAAAATGGAGACTTCTGCTTTATGACATAAAATGGAGACTCAAAAGAGCGCCGCTTTGATAAATCCCGTAGATATTACCAAAAAACTACCTTGCATGATGAGATAGTGTTATGCCGATGAATCTCTGTGCTCCATGGACAAAGCAGAGGCAAAATCTACCCTTTAAAAGTAGTTCCTCGTGTGGTTAATTTATGCTATGATCTTCACTACCTATCTAAAGTACTTCGCACACAGCAAACAGAACCACTCATATTCCGAAGAAGCATGAGATGACCAGAAGCCACCCAGCAGCACCCTCAAAATCAACTTGTTCTTTCCACATTGCTCTTCATTGGACGTCATTCATCATTAATTTGGTCAAGACAGACAAGTAGCGTGTGAAAAAGTTAATATGAGTCGTTAGACAACTACATAATTATGGCATTGTAAAACGTGTAATCCTGAATTGTCATTTTCGTTTTTTACTTGCTGAAATGAGCAAATCCCCATTAAATTCAGAAAAAAAAAATGAATTTATGAACAGAAAATACATACCTCTCCCTTAATCTTCACTTACTTTCATAATCCATGGATAAGTAAGCAGTAAAAATTCAGTTCTTTATAAAATACAAATATGAAGATAATATATCAAAAAAGTTTATTATACTCTCATTCTACCTTAGGACCTTGCAAAGGAATTTTTTTAATAAAAATATCTTCCTTTAAACAGCTTAGCAACTCAGAACTTTATAAGAACCTTATTATCAGCAGTTGAATACTGTCAAATAGAATTTCAAGAAATTGATTTATGTAATTTCATTACAACCGGTGTCATCGCAAGCCTCCTTTCTGCATTTGATATGGAAAAGAGTAAAACTTGTTATAAGGTCAGAACATAAATGGACAAACTCTCTATAATTTATTTAGTAAGAAGAATCATAAAAAGGCAGAGAAAAGATTACAATGGTTCCTTCAAATGGCTCCGTGACGTTCCTGTACTTAATTGTCATAATCAGAACAGGTAATTGCAATTTGCAATCATAGTCAGAGAGAGAGAGAGAGAGAGAGAGAGAGAGAGAGAGACTTAACAATGTGTTGTCAAAACAAATGTACAGCCACTACAATTGATAAAATTGACCAGAAAGTATTATCTTACTATTACGAAACCTTCAAAAAGAAAATAAAAAAATAATAAAGTTACATTACATGCCATTAGGAATAAGGGTGTGCAATGGGAACCATTCGGACCGGATCGGACCGGACTGGACCAGACCAACCAGTTCTAGGCGTTTACCGGAGAGAACGGTCTAGTTCCCGGTTCCCATTCTTGGAACCGGTGGCCAGTCGGTCTAGTTCCTCATTCCAAGGTGGGAACCAAACCGGACCGGTTGATATTAAAAAAAAAAAAACTGAGAAAAATCCTCTGCCCTTAGGTTTTGTTTTCCCCCTCCTTCGTCCTTCCCTTTTTACTTTTTGTTAGTGCTTTACCTTCTCTTTTCGCCTTCCGCTTTACCTTCCGACCACTGAAAAAATCGAAGCTCGACCGTAAGCTCAGCCGGACACAGCTTTCGTTTTCATTTCCATTTGTATTGAGCCCCAAGTCCCTCGCCAATGGTCCGAAATCTAAGATTCAAATTTCCTGTATTTCTGAATTTAAATATTGCCTAACTTATCCATGGAGAGATTCCTTTTCGCAATTTATTTTTGCCCCTGAACAAAAAATTATTGGTTCCACTGGACTGGACCGGTCGGTCCGTCCGATTCCTGGTTCCAATGACTAGTCGGTCCTGTTCCAGGTCCTAGAATTTGGGAACCGGTCCTCCCATTTTCACCTTGGAACCGGACCAGACCGGGAACCGATTAGTCCTAATTAGGAAGGTGTTTATAACACACCGTATACCTATTTTGATAAGCATTTAATTAACAAGATACTTATTAAACAACCAATTACTGGAAGTCTAGCATTTCCAATAGGGAAAATGTCACAAATGGTCCCTATACTATTACTTAATATGCAATTTGGTCCCTGAACTTTCAATCAGCTTAATTTGGTCCTTGAACTATTGATAAATGTCTGATTTGGTCCTTGAACTTTCAATCGGCTCAATTTGGTCCCTGAACTATTTGATAAATGTCTTATTTGGTCCCTGAACTTTCGATCGGCTCAATTTGGTCCCTGAACTATTGATAAATGTTCGATTTAGTCCTTAGTTACTGTTTTTTTCCTTTTTTTTTTTTATTTTAAATTTTTAAATTTTTTTTTGCTTCTTCTCTCTTCCCTCCGCCGGCTCCGGTGAGGGTTTCCCTCGCCGGACACAGGCGAGGGCAGCCCTCGCCGGCGTTGAGCGAGGGGCTCCCTCACGATCTAGCGAGGGAGCCCCTCGCGATTTGCGAGGGAGCCCCTCACCAAAGATCGGGCGAGGGTCTCCCTCGCAGATCTACGAGGGAGCCCCTCCCGGCGTCGGGCGAGGGAGCCCCTCGCCCAACGTCGGCGAGGGGCTCCCTCACGGCCGGCATCGAGCGAGGGCTCCTCGCCGGATCCGCGAGGGAGCCCCTCGCGAGCCGGCGGAAGGAAGAAAGAAGAAGCAAAAAAATTTAAAAATTAAAATTTAAAAAATAATAAATAAAAAAAGGAAAACAGTAACTAAGGACTAAATCGAACATTTATCAATAGTTCATGGACCAAATTGAGCCGATCGAAAGTTCAGGGACCAAATCAGACATTTATCAAATAGTTCATGGACCAAATTGAGCCGATTGAAAATTCAGGGACCAAATCGGATATTTATCAATAGTTCAAGGACCAAATTGAGCCGATTGAAAGTTCATGGACCAAATTGCACATTAAGTAATAGTATAGGGACCATTTGTGACATTTTCCCTTTTTCGATATAAGTTTGGCACAGCGATACTAGTCACCTATCGTGGTCCTTTTTTTTTCCCTATAATGAAAAATCATTAAATATTAAATTAAGAATTTAATAGCTTGTGGGCTACTTTGAGACGGATACAATTATAAAAGAAAAAAAAGATAGTGTGCCGCACACCATGGTCTACTTTCTAAGTCTTTTAAGTCAAATGTGAACCGGAGAATCTATAGGAAAGTTGGACTTCGAATTCAAACGGAAGAGACTTTTAGTTTTTGGCGTGATCGTCACTAGTCAGAATGGAGTGTTTTTTTTTTTTTTTTTGGTCAGAAAATGGAATCATGTGGATGCAGGATTAAGAAAGGATTTGCGTGTCATGTAACTTTATGAGGAGTAACAGCGCATGAGGTGTGGATAATTTATTTTCCTTGGGGAATTGACATTAGTTAATGAGGTATAATTTCTCTATTTCTCTCAAACAAGATAAAATATCGTTCTTAATATACAAGGAGAGATATGATAGTTATGCATCATCATAGATTATATTGTTCATATATTGCAAAATTTGCATCACGAGTTCCTCGGGAAAATCAGCCATAGTAGACCCTCGGGCCTTTCTACAAGGCCGTGGTAAAAAACCACGGCAAAATTATAAAAGAGGTTGAATGACTAACGGTGATTAGACGTTAATTGACAAACATTATTATTGGATCAATAGTCGCGTTTGATTGAACCCAATAATTTTTATTATGAATTAGCCCTCAACATGGCAAAAATGCCCATAAATATTACTTGCACAAGACATTTAGATGTAGATCTATTTTTCTATGGCTAATAAATGTTCATCCTAACAAAAATTTGTAAATAGAAACCAACATCAAGTATAGATATATTTAGTCCATGAGGTCTGTAAAAATTTTCGCCTTCATTGCTATGTAAGAAAAAGAAAACATTGATGGGAAAGTAGATAATAGGAAAAAATATCTGAATGAAAATAAGAAAGGTGAGTTTTCATTAAATCTCGCATAATGTAAATGTTGTTCATTTTCATTCTTTCTTACCCTAAAATGAAAAAAAAAATGATTTTCAATATCTCCATTCTCATTTTTTTCCACAAACCAAATATATATTAAAAAATAAGAAAAAAAAAATTAGGTCTTCACTATCTTTCTCTTTTTTTGGTGGAATCACAACCGAAAAAGTTGTCGAAATTTACTCAAACCTATCCATATAAAAAATTTTAAATAAAAAAAAAAAAAAATAATAAAAAGAAGAAGAAGAAGAAGAAGAAGAAGAAGAAGAAGAAAGAAGATAAGGACCAAACGTTAAAGTTTCACCAGGAAAATAGGCCACTAGCAACAGTCAAAAAGATGGAAAGTAAAAGTTTCCATGATATAATTTATTCATGTATCCTATCATAACTTTTTCAGACGTGATTATCGATTAACGTCTATAGACAATCACACACATTATTTACGCAAGACTTTTTTGAGCGTGTGATAATAATAATTATATGGGAAGACCCCTAATTTCAAGGTAGGTGCTGATTTGTTCTTCCTTTAACCAATCAAAGAAAAAGCCAAAGAAAGAGATTCCAAAAGACATGCACTGGGCTCGAGCTGTTGATTTACATGTGTTTCGCTTGAAATCCTTTAACATGTCTAGTCTGAAAAGCATTTGCACAGTTAATTAAGCAATGCAGACATGCCCTTTGATTTTCAAAAAAACATATCTGACCCAAGCGGTCCCTGAATTTTCAAAGAAAGTCTCTGCCGATCAAGACGGCTTTTGATTAAAGCATGCATGCAGCGTGTTGGAAGCGGCAGCACCTGAAGGAACAAGTAAAGTTAGGAGTGGCTGTGATACCAAGATTACAAAGTAGGTCAAATCGCTTCTTCTTGTAATGCAACTAGACCCGTTTGCTTCCATCTCTTATTCCTTCCCCGTTCTTTTCTGCCGCTACTGATTTTGGCTTGCTATTATCCTTCAAGTATTTATTGATCAACAATGCTCGAGATGCATTTTGCGGGCAGATTTTCTCGTGAATAATCTGACTTCATTGAACGACTTTTAAATGCAAATGAGAATGAAACTGTACAAGATAAACATGATTACAAGTATTTTCTTGTGGACCATCGACAGTTGCTTGGAGTTAGGGTCTCCATTATTAGACAAGTGGTCTTTCATCCTTGGCAGCGTGGAAGTAAAGAATGCGAAATGTTTTCAAGTATCGGAACAATCCGTAATTGTGAAATCAAACACACCCGATTACATCACCAGAATTGTGCAAGACTAATTCTATTAAACCATTGTTGGACCACCCCGGCACGGAAATTAACCTTCGAAAGATTTTACACGAGAAAGCTGAATCCAAAAATAGTAACTTCTTATTCCAGACTATCATGTCTTCATCCTGAAATCAGAGGAACATTGCTCATTTAGGAAGCTTGTAACTGACCTAAATTCGCTTTACCGCAACATTACCAGTATCCAATTATTTCGTGCATCAACTTGGGGATGGACATTGGAGAGCGATTCCTAGTCAAGGTGCAGAAACCAAACTCTCCTCTGAATCAGGAAAAAAGCCTGAAATATAAATTTCCACATATAAAAATAAAAAGGAAACTAGTTAGGATTTAACAAGAAGGAAACCCCACACAATGTCACTTCTATATTCACACAATCGTGGAAAATCTAAGAGAAACTTTCTATATATTGAAGAAGCTAAGAACTTTCTATAAAGTGAAGAAGCTTTATCGTGGAAAATTCGAACAAATTTTCATAAATTGTAGAAGTTGTGTCGTGGATCTTACTTTAAGATTTCCCAAGGACCACGGTTGATTTATCTTATTCTTCTAAATCGGTATAAACACCAACAAAAGAAATTTATGACTAAGATTGACTCGGAAACATCATAGCAATACTCAAGACCCGTGCGTCACGGGCCTTGCCATGACTTTCGGAGAGCCAATTGCATTGCCGTAGCTATTAGACATTGCCTTCTGTTGACTTTCCAAGAAGCTACGTCGTGGATCTTACTTTAAGATTTCCCAAGGACCACAGTTGATTTATCTTATTCTTCTAAATCGGTATAAACACCAACAAAAGAAATTTATGACTAAGATTGACTCGGAAACATCATAGCAATACTCAAGACCCGTGCATCACAGGCCTTGCCGTGACTTTCGGAGAGCCAATTGCATTGCCATAGCTATTATACATTGCCTTCTGTTGAGAAGAAGCTGTGTCATGAATCTTACTTTAAGATTTCCCAAAGACCACGGTTGATTTATCTTATTCTTCTAAATCGGTATAGACACCAACAAAAGAAATTCATGACTAAGATTGACTTGGAAACATCATAGCAATACTCAAGACCCGTGCATCACGGGCCTTGCCGTGACTTTCGGAGAGCCAATTGCATTGCCGTAGCTATTAGACATTGCCTTTTGTTGACTTTTGAAGAAGCTATGCCGTGGATCTTACTTTAAGATTTCCCAAGGACCACGGTTGATTTATCTTATTCTTCTAAATCGGTATAGACACCAACAAAAGAAATTCATGACTAAGATTGACTTGGAAACATCATAGCAATACTCAAGACCCGTGCATCACGGGCCTTGCCGTGACTTTCAGAGAGCCAATTGCATTGCCGTAGCTATTAGACATTGCCTTTTGTTGACTTTTGAAGAAGCTATGCCGTGGATCTTACTTTAAGATTTCCCAAGGACCACGGTTGATTTATCTTATTCTTCTAAATCGGTATAAACACCAACAAAAGAAATTTATGACTAAGATTGACTCGGAAACATCATAGCAATACTCAAGATCTGTGCATCACGGGCCTTGCCATGACTTTCGGAGAGCCAATTGCATTGCCGTAGCTATTATACATTGCCTTCTGTTGGGACCTCTCATCTAATTGCATATTCTGGCAAACATTTAGATCATAGTGCAAATGACATTAGGTGTGGGGATCATCAAAAGATAATCATATTGGGCAGCAGTTAGGGAAGATATGGATGAAATTGGTGTATCATCGACATGGAGTAAGAAACAAGATAAAGGAAGAACAAAGAAACTATTAAAATATCCCTCGAGTTTGAGTTTGAGTTTATGAATAAAATTCAACCCAAATAAAGTATGCGAAAAAAATACGGAAATTGTATCCACGTCAAAGTCATGATTCAAGAATAACGATTGTCTCCGTGTTGGAATCAAGATCAAGAATGGAAATCCTACTTGAATTTTCATCGGATGCAAGATCGTCTTAAAATATACATGATACGCTTTCCTGATTAAAGTTGTGGCTAGGAAAGGAAAAATTTGTCCAAGAAGTCTTAAACTTATTGCATTGTTGCCAATTCAATCTTAAACCTTTCAATTTTGTCAATTGAGTCCTAAACATTTTCACGTTTTGCCAACTAAGTCCATCTAGCTAATTTTGGCTGAAAATAGGTAATGTGGACACCAACCGTACAATCGGCGCTAACTTTGATCATTTTTAATAATATTATTTCCTTTATTCTTTTCTTCTTCTTTTTTATAGCCCTAGGCTAGCGAGGCGAGGGTGTTGCGGCCCTCATCGGCACCATAGTTGAGAATGTTGGGAGCGCACACCAATGGCTCGATACCTTCACTTGAGAGGTCGCTAAGAGGAAGCCCAAATAATAATATATTTCTTTCCATGAGATATTTACCAAACACCGAGACACATTTGGAGTGGCCGCCAATCACTCTTAATTCCTAAACATCGCGACTAACTACCAATCAACCTCGACACCTTCACTTGGAGAGATGGCCAAGAGGTAAACTAAATTTGAGCCCATTAACTCCATATTCAATCAAAAACTTAAGCCAACGAATTATAGACTAATTAAAATATACTAATGGCTCCATCCCCCACCAATTCCCTGAAGTAAGACATGCATCTCAAGTGGCTGGAAACATAGGCATGGCCACGGAGGGTGGGAAAAATGCTCAATAGGAAGGTTCAGGCTTAGCATTGACTACTGGATGATGGGTGGCTCAACAGACAATTGTGACAATTTCGTGAGGGACGAGGTGAAATTTTGTTTATTACCACTGCGAGGGCCATATTTCCACTTCGAATATGTATTCACTCCACCTTCACTTGCATTAGTCATTAAGATCTATCATTCTTGAAAATAGACGCATCAACATTAGCCCGTCTCAGGTTCCATGTATTCTCTGAGAAACTATACATTATTATTGACTATGATACACACAAGGAAGAGACGAGTAACACTCGCCAATATGACATAACACAAATCTCTATACATACTGGTCAACATCACTAGAGACATGAACAACATTCACAGAGATCGAAACAACAATCGATGCACCCAAAACAAGCGAGGCCGGTGCAGAGTTGCGAAAGAGCGACTGCGCACCGGTCATTCACATAGGAGCAAGTTTGGATGAAGCACATGCAACAGATGCGATCCATCAGCTTGCCGCAACAATTCGAAGCTGCCTTGACCAAGACATTAGCAGCATCCGACGTCTTCTCTTCGACTCCTGGTGGAATATTCTTCACTGTTGCAGTCAAGTTACCGAAGCCTTTACCCAAATTTCCCAGCAAAATTACCCTCTGGCCCTTCAAGTCCAGCATCTTCTTGAAATTTACTTTTTCAGGCACCTGTTTTAAAGTGAAGATAATGACCTTATGTTGATGAAGAGAAGCAGAGATTTGAAATCAGCTTCATCACTTCTAATACATTCCAAAGTTTGCTACATATACGTATATGGATGGGATTGAAGCATCTCAAGGTGCATTTGGTTAAGACAGTTTTCAATTCTTAGTTTCACTATTAATGTTTATATATATAAAGGATTTTCTTCTATTTAATTTTCACTTTTGGAACATGTCTGGTACTATTAACAGAAAATCTTGTCTGTCTCTTGTCCTATTTAGGTTTTAACATTTAAGTCTTTCCAGAAATTTTCCTTCCTCTTCCACTTGCAAACCAATGAAAACAACATTGTGTTGCCTTAATTCAAAAGCAGGAGAAGCTGGATTCATTTTGACCACTTTCTGTTGTCATTGGAAATGAAAACTGCAAAGCTAGACACAGTTTTAAGTTTTCCAGATGATACCAAAAACCACTCCGTAAATATATAATAAAAAGTACAGAGGTAAAAGGATACACAACAGAGTATAGAAACAAATGTTAAAATTTACGAGTTCTGCAGGAGTCATACTTATTTAAATTAGTTATAGCAAAAACAGTTTTTTTTTTTTTTTTTTTTTGGCCTGCAGGATTTGTATAAGCCTATAGGTCAACAGTAGAAACTACTAGGTCAAATAGTGCTTGATTATACCTCTAGTGTAACATCAGATGTTATTTTCTCACGGACAGTTTCGAGTAAGATCATCCATGTATACTCCGATGGAACCCGTGATTGTATGCTCATTCTTGCAACCTATAATTAGACAGCACATGAAAGTGTAAGTAAGCTGAAAGTAACAGCAGCATGAAAATGGCCACAATGCCAATCCAGATTTGCCGCCCCACTGCAACATTCCATGCACTCATATTATGAATTAACCAACGAGAGGCCAAGTCAGAAAACTTCTGTATGACCAGATGTTATTAACTAAATAGTCTTAGCAAGAATTCTGGTTATAACAGGTGTTAATAAATAACAATTGATTTTTCTGGTTAGAATGATTTCATGCATCTTAAGATCCAAGGGTCAATATGTATAAGGCACCTTTCTTTTCAAAAAATGTCCCCTTCCTGCAAATTGTCATCCAGTCAAAACTTCCCTTGGGAAACTAACATGAGTGACGCTACTGTAACATCTAGATTAAATCCTTCCATGCTATAACAAATTTAATGTAGTTCGATGAGTTAAGAAACGAACCTTCTCCGCAAGCTGTGTATTTTTTTGAAACCAAGCCTGTGCTGTGAGGTCATCAATTTGTCTCTTTGCAAGTAGCTGACAGGATATTCAACAAAGAACTCAAAAAAGTGAATGTCGTTCTGATATCTCCATTTATATGCATTCACTAAACTAGATCGATTTCAGGTAGAACATGGAGGCATAAGAGGACCAACATAAATATAATACAAGTTCCTATTTGAGGCATTATCAACAAAATTTCTGCCACAATTTCATTAGAAAAAAGCATTCCAACAAAGTATGGATTGTAAGAGAAAGAAAGGCATCATGGTGAGCTTTACATCAAAGGTCACTACTCATTAATCAAGATGTTAGACTTTCAATTCGAAGTGTAAGTGAGGCCGACAGTATCCTCTAGAAAATCCATAGCAAACTTGAGAATTTGGAAGAGCTTCATTAATCCAAGAGTTTGTATTCAAGATCAAATATTACTCTGTCAATAGGGACATCCTTCACATGTTGCACTTTCAGATCTATCGTGCAGACGCTCCTATCCGCCAAAACACCACTAACTCTTGCAAGCTCCGGAAATTTCCCAGAAAATCTGCCTGATACAATTAATGGACTTCCCGATGAAAGGTCTGGAATTTGAGAGGGATATATCTGCCAATAGAATGGAAAGCAGCATATGACCACTCTGTCAGGGATGCATCTCCACTTAAATGAGTAACTTGTGATTCTATGAAGATAGAAAATTGCAATTTCCAAGATTATCACTCCTCAAAAGCTTTGATATCTGTTGGCGATTGAATTCGGAAATGAATTGTTGCTTGGAGAGGAAATTATTACCTCAAGTGAATCAAGATTTTCCAGAGCGTCCACTGTGATATCAGCCATCATGATTGACAACGCATTGGCAAGCCACCTTTGCATTCTAAGTTCAACTAACTCTGCTTATGCGAAAACAAACACAACAAACAAAGACAAGATTAGATTTTTTTGCCTTTAAAGAACTTGACAATTTTAAAACCCACAGATCTTTATTTGGACTAAGCAGAGATTGGATATCATAACACGCTTTAGAGAAGCTCCATTATTGCCCTTCTGGATTAAAACAACCTCATGTCAGAGATCTTGTAGGCAAAACTCCATTAAATATATTGTTCTAGAGCCGGACGGTCTCAATTTCTCCATTTTCAGATGTGAATGCCTTTTCCACATAAGAAAGTTCCCAACTCCACTAACATTAGCTAATACAAATGAATTGTTTCAGAGGTATATTAACCCATAAGAAACTTCATTCACTTTGAAACCAAAAAAAAAAAAAAATCAGTCACCTGCATCATAGGCAGCATCATGATAACCCCTTCCAATTTGAGAAAGCATCTGGAGAAAGTAATTGTTGCAGTATGCACCTGAAAAGAAAATTAGTTCACAGTAATTAACATAAATTGGTAAGCCCCCCTTATATGGTTCCACCGCAATATGCCTTTGACAAAAAATTGCAACTTAACACAAAGCCTAACCTCACAATCATAATGATTTTCTAGGTTCATATTATAGATCCAAATTCAAGCTGTATCCAAATTCTAGGTTCATATATAACATAGAAATAGCTTTATCAAAAAATTCGTGGCAGACAATTTGTGATAAAGTCAATATATATAAAAACTCTTCTCTTGATGTAGTCACCCGTAGAATATTTAAAGTACTATGATATAGTTCAAAATTGACTATTTTTCAATTTTGGTTTATCTGACCTAATGACTGCACTCATACCAGGAATCATACTGAAGTTATTGTCCTTTATGGGTAAGTATTAACTGATCGTCTTAATGACAGTTATCATTATATGTTGCTCTTCTGATTACATAGTTTGACTGCCAAGCGATGAAAGGTAAAAAGTAGTGATAGGCTTGCCATGTTTCCACAAATGAATGCATTCCAAACCCAACATTCATCAGGCTAGATTATTTAAAGTATTATGATATAGCTCAAAATTGACTATTTTCAATTTTGTGTATATCTGACTTAATGACTTCCTAAAGTCATTGTCCTTTATGGGTAAGTATAAATTGATTGTCTTAATGACAGTTATTATAAGTTGCTCTTCTGATTACATAGTTTGACTGCCAAGTGATGAATGGATTGTCATTGGAAAGGTAAACAGCAGTGGTAGGTTTGCAATGTTTCCACAAATGAATGCACTTCAAACCCTACATTCATCAGGTTTCTTGCTTGTATAATTGCATAAACACTTATATTCCTTTTGTTGCAGTGCTTCACACAACTCTAATCTAGAAACTTGAGAGGTTGCAACCAATGCTTTATATGTCACCCAATGCAAAAGTGATCAACTTCGATACTCTTTTGCACTTTTTAAAGATCGCTTACCTATTCCAAAGGTGCATATGCGAGGACAAATTGGTAGTCCACTTGAGCAATGATCCTTCACTTTATTGCAGATCTCTCGCTCATTTTCAACAGCCCCATCTGTGACTAGGAAAATGAATGGTATTGAACCAGTGGTTTCCGCCAACAACTTCATTGCCTGCAGTTGAGTAGATAAGTCAGTATGGTAGGGAAGTATTCCAAACTAGTATGTGAAAGTGACAAGGCAACTGAAAAATAAGAACGGCATTGAAGTTCTTAATGAATTTAGAATTCAAGCACCTTCCGGTGGCAATGGATGTTCATGTTCAAACCTGTTCTAGAGGAAACAAGATGTCTGTGCCACCATTAGCTGCAAAGTTGGCACTAATCCATTGGGTCGCATTTGAGATCGCCTCTGGTGTCGCTGGCTCCATCAACGAGGAGAATGAGTGAACTTCATTGTTGAAAGCTATTATGTTGAAAGAATCCTGCTGAGTGAGCCTTGAAAGCGATTCCAATATTGCGTTTTTTACATTCATCAGAAGGTTTTCCATGCTCGCACTTATATCAATGACATACACAACTTCTTTTGAATAGACCTGTCAAATGACTACTCCGAATTAGTGGATGCTGCCAAAGGGAGTGGCAATGCCATACACAAAAAAGGAAGAGACTCATAGAATGGCAGAGGCAAATAGAGCTTTTGCGCATTTTCATTAATCCATGAACAGAGGATCTACATAGACACATAGATCCGTGGATCCATATATCTCAATCGGAAAAGAATCAATAGAAAAGGAAATAATCGGAATTGATCGATATATTTCTCGAAACAAACAAAAAAGAAACGAAAGATAAAACATAAATCATGGATCAACTAAGCCCTCTTGGGGGCCTGCTTAAGAATAAGAAAGAGGAATCTCATGTAAATACCATGAAATAAGGTTTGATCCTATTCATGGCTACATAGGACTTAGTAAACCAACAATACTAATGCATCTGTTTACGACGAGGTCGGAATACTGCAGGTTCTTTACATAGCATGCCCCAGCTTGCATAGAATCAAAAAAAGGAACCATTAGTTCATTCAGACGAAACTTTAAATTCTTAATTTTGACAGTAAGTTCAAGAATGAGTTACTGGTCACCTTTCATTCTATCCTTTCAAATACGTTTTTAATGAATATTAGGTTTTTCCGAAATTTCTTATTAATTTTTTCAACTCGGCATTTTCACCATGTTTCTAAAAGCGTGAAAAGGCAACTCATAGCTTTTGCTATTACAACCAGTAGAGGAGACTGACAGGAAGTTTATTCATTACGACATTGAACACCAACTAGATTAGGAATGAAAGTAATATTCCTAAAAAAAATATCCAAGCATAGGTACATTAAATACAAGTCAATAGAAAAAACCTAACCAACCTTGCCACTCTGGTTTTTTCCAGGGTAAAAATAGAAGCAGAAGATGTCTCGTTGGTCAGTATCATGTAGAGATGGAGATTGCAAGAGCACACCCCCTGATATGTTTGTCGTTGAAACCTTTAGGCACGGGGAAGATAATGAGAGATGAGAACACTTGCATATCAAAATAGCTAATCATGGTAAAGTATGGCCCAGATATCTTTACATCAGACTTGGTAATATAATTCCCGGAAGCCTTGTTATTTTGAGGTGCTATATAGTAGTAGTCGAGAGAGAGGAGATAAAGGGTCATACGGAATAAGAAAATTTGAAGTCCTGACTCGACCATGTTGGAGCTTCTGCTTCATACAAGCAACTTAATTTACCAGCCTCGCGCCGCAAGTCCTATAAAAACACAGTAATATCCTTATTCCAGCTTTTGCTTGAAATCTTAGAGCATGAGAGAATTTATTGGACTCACCTTCAGCGGGTGGCTGATATGATTATGTAGCAGTTCTATGACAGTACCAGAGTTCACATTCAACAGCACCTTTTCTTTCTTCGGCATCTTGCTAACGACGGGATTTACATATGAAGGAAAGGTAAAAGGTATGCGTAAGGAAAACTGGTATCCTTGATATGTTAACTTCTGAGACCAATTTGCCTTCACTGATATCGTTGACCCTCCATAAACCTACAAAGTTAAGATGGTTGGAATATATTAGTTTCTCCATGGTTTAGAGTAGAAGACCAACCTGATGCTAGAAATCAATATCTTGAGTGGGATGGTGGAGAAAGATAAAAGAGACTACCTGTGGAACTTTAAACATGAAAGTCTGGGAATTCAAAAAGTTCCCATCTTTAGCTTTTCCCACTTCGGCACTCATATCTTCTATATCTTCCACAATGATCAGTTGACTGTTATATGATCTTCCAGCAACATCTACCTCAATACCTAGAAGCAAACCCTGTTAGCCAAATCATGCTTCTTTTGAGAACATAATTAAGAGAAGAAGGGGTAAAAGAAACTTTAGACATTTACAAGTTTAGCACAATTACATAATTGAAAGATACCATCAGCACCATAGAATGTAGAAGTGGTAAATTTAGTTCTGTTATTCAATGTGCTTATACAATGCCACAAAAATAGAACATTAGAGCTTACAAAATTTTTATTTGCTAGCTAGGTATAATACAAGGTATCAAGGTTGAAACTTCTATTAGCAGTTCCAAATGGTCGCCAAGAAATTGTCAGCAAAAAAATTCAAGAAGTGAAAATGGTGATAGACAACAGAAAACATTTGAAGTATGATTATGATAATTTCACCACAAAGAAATTGTAAAAGAAGGGATAACCTCTCCTATCACAAGGACAGTCACGATCCAAGAAGAAGGTGTCTCAGCAGTAGTCAAAGAGGTTCTGTCTTTGTTCCTTTAATTTCCAATGTAATTGCAATGTTAACAGATGATCGGCACTCGTTTAGGCTACTCTAGTTGGCCCTTGGAATAGAAGAAGGATCATTGAGCATCCTTGCATCTGAATCTAATGTACTTTGCTAATGATGTTGTAGAAAAGTAATTTTCCTGTTTTTAGTAATGCATATATGGTAAGCTGCAATGGAACCAATTTATACAAACAATACTCTGGAATAGGTAAACACTGATCTTCTTGGACCATTTCTCCGCATGGATGTGAAGAAGTGATCCGGCAGCTCATGCTCACTGATTTTGCCTAATCCCTATCGAAGCTTTGCTTGACAGTAAATTATCTTCTAAACTGGGAAAACAGATTTGTAATTACCACGTCCAGATAGCAAAGTTCCTTTCTCTGTTTTCTTCTCTAATCTGTTCATCAAATTTCTAACAACAACTTGCCTTAATCTTCTGACTGCTTGTCTAGTCAACGGTTCCAAGAACCAAGACAGCTTTGACTCCCAACACATATTAATAGAAAGCACTGAGCTGCATGCACATGGACGTGCTCTCGGATGCTAATTTACTTACATGATATAACAGACATTCTGTATGAACCCAACCATCCCATATATTATTTTTCTAAATCACTGCCGACCAACCCGGCCACTGGATTCCTACCAAATTCATTAAGAGAAAAAGAAACTTATCATTTTCGCTTAAAGGTATGCGCGCCCTCGCTGCCCAGATTGTCGGTGCAACTATGAATACTGTTATTTTCTAGTCTACGAAATTTTCGTCTAAAAAGAAATTCTTATTTTTTCTCCGTCCAAATCTAACTTCTGCGTTCCCATTGTCCAGAAATTCCCAGTTTATTCCCAATTTCCATCTGTCGTAATCTTTCCATTATTAGCGGCAACAGAGCATGAAAACCTCGATTTTACCAAAAAAAAAAAGAAAACCTCGAATGAATATGTCTCCGCATGGCTCCAAAACCAAATTGCACAAGCAAGCATAAAAAGAAAAAAAAGAAAAAACACGACCAAAACAAATGCAAGCTTCCAAAAAAAGCCCATTAAAAAAAAATGTAGGTGAACCTACTAAACTCGATCGTGACGACGTGACAGGTCACTGATATGTGAGAACATGTTTGAACAGTTGAAATAAAGTCAACTTAATATGGAAAAATAGCTCAGTGAAGAAACGACGAGAACATCATTCTAAAGCTAACCGACAAATTCACAAGGAGGAAAAAAAAAGTTGGAGGAGGCATGAAACTTTTTGCATATCGAGCTCTTTACAATTTCAGAAACGACATAACATTTCTTTTAGCAAAATCGATCCGAGCTATCTACCTGCTCTCCCATCGGTATCGCGACTTGACAATCGCACCTCCTGCTGGTCATTATGCAGTGCACGCGCCACCGCCCGGTCATGCTCACGAACGCCGTGTCCAGGTAGCAATCCACCTCCATCGCCATCTCGTGCATCTGAAGCGGCACCAGCGCCGGCGGATCGCACCGGCCGTGGACGTACGGCTGGTAGCTCGGCACGTCGGGGTTGTCCACCGCCGTCGGGTCCGGCACCACGGCGTAGACCATCGGCGCCGTCGGGAGGTAGTCGTCGGGGGACCTCGACATGGCCGGCGGGTCCGGGGCCGTGGCGGCGCCCTTGCCGTAGTAAATCCGCTTGGAGAGCGCGAGGCCGTAGTCGACGGAGCCCGCGAACTTGCTGGCCATGTCGCCGGCCGGCCGGAGGAAGGAGGCCGCTCCCGGCGAGGGACGTTCCGGCGACGGGAAGGGAAGAGGCGGAGAGCCGGCGAGGGGAGATGATTGGGAAGCCTGCACTGGTTTTGTTATCTTATGCACAGATGAAAAGATGACTGATTTATAGTCGTGGTTCGGTGAGACAGAGATAGAGAGAGAAAGAGAGAGATAGAGAGAGAAAGTGATGGCTAGGCTTTGGCTTTTGGGCTTCGGAAATGAGGTTGGAAGAGTGATGAAGACGACAGGTTGGAGAGCTCGGGGACTACGTTATTAATGGCGGTCTGGCGTGTAAGAATATTACACGTGGACCCCAACTGATAATTCGGAAAAAGACCAATAACGATTATTTCGGACTAGCTAATTTGGTGATTAAAGGAGCGATGGTCCACATTCTTCCTCAATTATATGTAATTCATGTTGTGAAAAATGTAAAATATACTTTAGAATGAATAATAATAGTGCCTCGATTATATTCGATAATAAAATATTGATATGACCTCTGTTATTTTTTATAATAATGTAATTGAGTAATTCTGATAATTTTGAAAGTATGCTCAAATTGTAGTCAAATCAACTAAGAAAATCTATTTTAAATATTTCCAGCCCATTTCCATAAGTAATTCTGTTGAAATAAGGATACAACTTTGATATTCAAAACTTAACAAAGGACTGAAGGGCCTTTTTAGTGACACTATCGATTATAGGTAAATTAAAACGACAGTTTTAAGCCCTTAAAAATTCTAAGAGAAAATAAAAGATCATGTGTAAATTACAACTACAATTACTAAAGTTTCTTCGGGAGTGGGCAGTAGACTTTCTCCTCCAAAGTTGTCAAACCCGATCTCTTGAATTTTATGTTAAATGATTATGCCAATCTTCTTTTTAGCTTTTCTTTAACTGTGTTTGCTTTTTATCATTCTTTTTTAATTTTGATGCACAAGTTTATATAATATAAAAAAAATTGATGAGGAAACATTTATCTGTAAATATAATGATTTATGATCACACAAATAAGAGAATGATGTTTTTCATTCAAGCGAAATACTAGTAAAGCAACCAATTTCCAAAACTTTTTCTCATGGTCTAAGATGTCATTTCCTTAGATGATGATCATCATCATCATATAATAATAATAATAATAATAATAATAATGCAAGTGCATGGGGCTATGAATGGATTCTAGCGGGGATTGTGTTTGGTGAGGGGTTGGCATCTGGACCGGCGCTTTATCCTCCACGCACAGCATGATTAAGCGGACAAGTTAGGCACATGATTAAGTTATGTTTAACAACATTCTTTTCTTAGGATAAGCCGTTACTTGTTGCCTAAATCAGGTATAACCCCTCCCCATTAGTGTCTAAATGGGCCCATTAGGAAAGGTCCCTAAGCACCAATTAGCAATGTATCGATTCCACAACTAACAAAGACAGGATCATGTGAGGAGATGAGGGCAACTGGTCGGTTGTGGAGCTGCCATGGCTTTGAGTTTGACTTCTGATTGAGCCACTCTCTTTGAGCATTAACATTAGGGATAATGACATAATTAGTTCATAACCTTTGACCTAATTTACAATGGAGTCCATGAAATTTTGTCATCGAATATTTTATACGATTGAGAGACTAAATTTAATGTGTAGCAAGAGTCCAAACAATATATTTCTTTTTCAAAAATTTAATGACGACATTGCATATTATGTTATAATTAAGGGACGATGTTACATATAGGGAGAAAATTTAAGAATTGTTTTTGTAATGGACTTTAGCAATTCTGTACGACTAGGCTTCACTCACACAAGAATGGTTAAATAAATTTGGGTAATGAAATACACGATAATCATATTAATCCCGAGTCAGAGAGAATATGTTGACTAAAGGGAGTGAGTAATTATGCATAATAAGCCCGCAATATAGACGACATTGCATATTAAGTTACAATTAAGAGATCATGTTACGTATTGAAACAAAATTTATGAATCCTTTTTGTAATGGACTTTAGCAATTCTGTACGACTAGGCTTCACTCACACGAGAATGGTTAAATAAATGTGGGTAATGAAATACAAGATAATCATATTAATCACGGGTCAAAGAGAATATGTTGACTAAAGGGAGTGAGTAATTATGCATAATAAGCCCGCAATTTGGGGTGGGGTTAGGTGGCCGCGCAAAGGAAGGACAAATCCGGGCCCACGCAAATCGGGCGCATCGGATCCGTAGACGAGAATTTCATATCATCGACGGTCACGGTGCGTTTGGGCCCGTGGACCCGTGTCCAGGCAAAGATTCAAAAGCGAAGGGACGGGAACGGAAAGGAAGTCGAGCCAACAAACGTCGCTGTCAAGCGGGGCCCCTGCTTTTGTGTCGTCATAATAAGCAAATCAATAGTCAAATTAAAAACGTGACAGCAGGCGATCCGGTGAATCGCGGACCACGCTGTGGTCCCTCATCGGACGGAATCCGAGGTGGTCCCCCTCCGCTCGGACAGAGTACGACGCAACTCGGTACCAAGTTTTCCCTGTCTCTCTCGTCCACCGTCGGATGCTCGGGGACGTGTCCATTCGGGAAACGCCCGCCGCAGGATCGACGGCCCCGGTTTTCTACGGATGTTGCTGGGGATGGGTCCGTTGATGTGAGATCGCCCCTTCTTTTTGTTTCTGTCCTGGTGAAAGCTTCGTATTCACTCGTCCGGGTACCTTGGTCAAAAAGTATGTGGGCGATGCCACCGTCCACTTTTTTTTTTTGGATATGATACTACCGTCCTCATTGACATGATATCATTTCATTAGACAAAGGGAAAAAGTCATAAAATTAAAATCCCGTACCACACTTACTAAGACATATTTACTCTAAACTTGAAATCTCCGAATCATATCCATTATTACATATTTATCTTAAACTTTTAAGTTTCATTAGATATTTATATTAGCATTATGTCAACACCGTTACATGTAGACGGATTTTTAATTTTTCTCATTAATAAACTTTGACGAGGTATAAATATGTTATATAGTTATATGTTTTGAAATTTTGGTGTCACGGAAGAAACTAGATCACTTAGACTGAATCGGTCAAGATTTCTTTATTTTTTATTCCAAAGCAAATTCTAAGTAGTAAATTGCTTTTTTTCCTTTCATGTTGGGAAACTCCCACTTGTGAGAAATAGAAAGAAAAAGAAGAAGAAGAAGAAGAAATCACCTTATCAAGAACTAACTCTAGGACCAAACTAGACCAAGTGGGTTGATTCTTGGTTCCACAAATTGGAAACCGATTCTACTCAATTCAATTCTAGGTTACAAGATGAGAATTGATCCACCCTAAAATCGATCGCCCTTTGTATCTTCAAATTATATGTCACATGATCGACATACATCAGGAAAAAAAAAAGCTAGTTATAGATAATTAGTTCAATATTCATATGCAAAGTTGAATTGTGATCAATATCGAGGGAGTCTATCTTAATAAATCATGTGGATGAATAAAATGTTTTGTGATCCCTATGATCTACAGTTATTTGTGCCATCCACATGTTCAAATTGTTATTGGAGGCAACTGATATGCCTTAAAACAATGGAATTATAGGCAGATAAGATCCGCCGCAAATTTGACTTCAAATACAATTATGGATAAGTAAATACCACGATTATTTTATCTACCTGTAGGCAAATGATTTTGTCTCTTCAATGGCTTTTTGTTTATGGGGATTGTAATCATATCTCGGATAGTTAATCATGGCCAAGCGTTGTTATATCATCAATGTCTAGAATTAGCCTATCCCTTTTTGATTTTTTCATAAGTCTGAGTAACCCAATCCAAATTTATCCGATCTACCATGTAATATTCTTTGATCCTATCGATTTATGCTGCAAATCCACTTTGAATTTTCCTTACTCAATACGGGCTGTCAAACATATCACTAGGACTCTATCTTGTCAGATGTCATTGGGTCTTTTGCTGACGTCTTATGGACCTTAATAAATCCACCAAACATAAAAAATAATTCAAGACATATCTCGATAACATATATATGTGGACCACAAGTGCTTACGTACTTAAGAGTGACATAAATGAAGGCTCTATGGACCTTATTAAATCCAACAAAGTCAGACAAATAATTATAAATATAGATTAGGTGCTCACGTGGAGCAGACATGATCATGTTTGTACCGCCACATAAATGGAGGCTCATAGGCGTATTCGACGTGAAAAACGTTCGATGGTCCCGCGAGGAAAGCGCCATGATAGTGCGCATGCTTTAAATACATAAATAAAAAGAAGAAGAATGAGAAATTAAAGAAATGTTAAAATGGCGATTAGGACGGAGAGACAGCGATAAGACAAAGGTAAAGCGATCGTTTTGATATTAGATCACTACTAAGTGGGATAGCGTCCTGATAATGCATGCCGCCCACTTGGTTAAAGACATTCATTTCATTCGACTGAGAAAATGACCATCGGGCATCGGGCGATGGGAAAGGCCAACGACCTTCGTTCATGTATAGCCACAAAGTGGGAAATTGGGAACAGCTGTGACTTTCATAAATCAAGAAAAAGAACAAATTGAGAGAGAATAAGTTGAGGGTCGATACCTTAAATCTAGGGCAAATCGGGCATGCCATTTTATGTCCAAGAAAAAGCAGAAGAAAATAAAACAAAAATCACCTCCGAGTCCAAGAGACGCTAGACGCTCAAGGGTGCGTTTGAAGTGACTGCTCATTTTAATTCTTTTGCTCTTTCAGATCTTGCGGCTCTGTTAGTTTTTACTATAAGTCATGCGAAATACGTAAATCGACCAAAATGTGCCAATATTGACTCATAATTCCACATTACCATTGTTAAATTTTCACGGAATAATTTGCCAAATCGAAAAAATAAGCTTCATGAGATAATACTTATGGTGCTCCAATGTTAGGGGTGAGCATGAGAACGTATAGAATCGGAGAATAGGACCGGTAAGAACTTGTCCTGTTTCAGGTTCCGAAGTATGCATGGTAAGTTCTAAATTTAAAAAATTGGGGAATCTATTTTGATAGGAAGGTTTCAAGTTCTAGGACTCGGAACAATTTTTTGTATTTTATTTGATTTATGTCTTTGTAATTTTACAGTATTCCATGGCATTATGGAATCATCACTCTAAGCTTTCATTTTATGAACAAGGTTTTTACTTTGTTAATATTTTATATTATTCATGTGTTTAAATATAAGTTATGGTCAATAGATTGTAACAACAAGCAATGATTATTAAATGTAATGATTTATTGCAATTATTCAATTAATAATATAGGCAAAATTTGGGTAAAACCTAGAACCAACTTGAAACCTAGACATTCTTGGTTCTAAGGTATGCATGTGTCACGACCCGAAAGGAAAGCCTGATCCAAGAAGGTTCTAAATGACGGCTGTGACCTATTCGTGAAGAAGCGACCCTCAGCTTGTATTCCCAAAACTTAGGGTTTTCTCGAGTCTTCTAGAATACTCCTGGGGCAGGTGATATGGTAATTATACACATATGTAATAAATGCGGGTAGTTGATAGTTGGGGAGATGCGATCTCCACCGTTAGATCGAGGAGGGATCTATGGATACAGTTTGCTTATATTTGTATATATAGGGGCTCCTCCCTCATTGTATTCATATCATTCACGAGTGAAATACAATCCAAAGCTTCTCTCTTTTTGTGAGTCGAGTGTGAGAAAGGCTGGCTCGTGTCTAGCCCATGACACATGGTTGATATAGGTTCCAAAAAATAAGGAATTTTGAGTGAGTAGATTTTAGGTGAAACTCATATGGAATTTAGAACCGCTCACCCTTACCCAACATAGGCTAGTCTTACCCACCCATTGAGCATTGTACCCTCTATCCACTCATTGAAATTATTCCTAATGATATCAAACGTTATACTTGTATGCTTATGGTTCCACATGCACAAAATCATGGAATACGATGTATTGGAAGCGTCCAATCTCAGGCCCACTTGGCCCGATCATTCCACGAACAAATAATCTATTTTCATTAGAATGATCGGGTTTGAACAAGGACTTTGGAGCACGCCAATTGATCCGGTCCAAATTGTCAGCTCAGCCCAAGCCCAAGTCATCTCATTAAGTTAGAATCTTTTCCCGTCCTTCAATTAATCCGCTCTAGTCAGTTGGGCATTGGGCTGGTTGGCTGGTCACCCACTCCACCAAGCGCAAATCAAAAACACGACCCAAAATGACGAGCCATTTCGAGCCTCTTGACCTCTTTTGGTTTCATTTCGAAGCTAGTCCGGGTGAAGGTTTTCTTTCTGCGCACTCCAGCATCCCTCAAGGAAGAAAGAAGAAAAAGGGGAGGAACTAGGAAGACATCGAATCGCCAGCAGAAGCAGCAGCAACGAAGATGAGTCACCCATGGTTTAAATACATAAATTAAAAAAGAAAAGAAAAGAAAAGAAGAATGAGAGATTAAATAAATTTTTAAAAGGGTGATTAGGAGGGAGAGACAGTGATAAGACAAAGATAAAGTGATCGTTTTGATATGAAATCACTACTAGGTAGGACAGCACACTAATAATGCATGCCACTCATTTGGTTAAAGCCCTATTCATTTCATTCGACAAAGAAAATGACCATCTGGCATCGGGTGATGGGAAAGGCCAACTACCTTTGTTCATGTACAGCCAAATTGGGAAGAGTTGTAATTTCATGAACTAAGAAAAAGAACAAAAGGAGATAAAATAAGTTACAGTCGTAGCTAATGTGATTTGCCTCAATGACCACTCTTCTCGCATAAAAAGGGAGAGATGGAAGGTTCGAGGCAAAAGGAATTGGGATGGGGACGATTTAACTTTAGTTATGGATTTCGACTCTTATACCTTATAAAGAGGCAAAACAAAAATTTGAAAATGAGTGTTAGAGTAAGAGTAAAATAGGACCGATAAAAAAGAAAAGTTATAAGCTGACACCTTAACCAAGAAAAAGCAAAAAGAAAAAAATAAATAAAATCACCTCCGAATTCAAGGGATGCTAGAAGCTTGAGGGCGTGTTTGAAGTGACTATTGATTTTAATTTTTTTGCTCTTTTTGATCTTGTGGCTCAACTAGTTATACTATAAATCATGTGAAATGCCTAAATCGACCAATATGTGCCAATATTGACTCATAATTCTACTTTGCTATTGTTAAATTTTCACAAATAAATCATCGAGAAAAAGGCAAAAGTGGCCCATTTTGAAAAATAAGCTTCATGAGATAATACTTACGTTACCCCAATGTTAGGGGTGAACATGATCTCATGGTAGAAATTGGAACTGAAGAATATGATTGTTAAGAATCTGTCTGATTTTAGGTTCCGAGATATATATGGTAGGTTCTAGGTTTCAGGTTTCAAAAATCGGTGAACTTATTTGAATAGATATATTCCAGGTTATAGGTGGGTGGAATCTATAGTAAGTTTTTATTTTTATTTTTTTGTCTATGTTTATGCATTATCCTATGGTACTCCATAGCATTCAATAATGAGTTTATAATCTATAACCACTAATTTGAGTTTCTATTTTGTGATAGAGACTTTTACATAGTCAATGTTTCACATTATTTCGGTGTCTAAATATTAGCTGTGGTTAGCGGATCATAAATAGTAAGTAATGATTATTAAAAGTGATGATTCACTGCAATTGTTTAATTAATATATAGGTGAAACTTGAGTAGAACTTGGAATCGATTTAGTGTAAGTTTATGATTCCAAGATATGTATAGTAGGCACAAGATTCCAAAATATAATAAATCTATTTTAGCGGGTAGGTTTCAAGAAGAATCTGTATGGAACTTGAAACTGCTCACCTTTTAGCTAGCATAACTTGGCCTAACCTATTCATTGAGCATTGTACTACTCTCTATGCACTCGTTAATCTTTTTCCAAATGATATCAAGCATTATGCCTGGATGCTTGTAATTAGTTACACATGCACAAAAATATGGAATACAGGGCATAGGAAGTGCACGATCTCAGGCCCACTCGGCCTGATCATTCCACGAACAAATAATCTTTTCTTATTATTATTTTTATAGGATTTGGACTAAGACTTTCGAGCCCGCCGATTGATCTGGTCTAGATCTTCAGCCCAGACCAAGACCAAGCCCAGCCCAGCCCAAGCCCAGGCCCAGACCATCTCATTTCGTCAGAAGCTATTTCGACGTCCGTCAATTAATCCGGTCCGGTCGGTTGGGCAATTGGGCCGCCGGTTGGTTTGTCGCCCACTCCACCTCCTCTCCAAGCTCAAAGCGCAAATAAAAACACGCCCCGAAGCGACGAGTCGTTTCGAGCCTCTTGACCTCTTTCGCTTTCATTTTGAAGCCAGCCGGGACTGAAGGTTTTCTTTCTGCGCACTCCAGCAGCATCCCTCGAGGAACAAAGAAAAAGAAGAAGGAACCCTCGAGCAGGAAGACGTCGAATCGCCAGCAACAGCAGCAGCGAAGATGAGTCGCGGCAGCGGAGGCGGATACGATCGCCACATCACGATCTTCTCCCCCGAGGGTCGCCTCTTCCAAGTAGGTCCGTTCCACTCTCGCCGCACTCGCAGTCTCGCCCTAGCGAGTAGATTGAACCGAACCGAATCGAATTCGAGGCGCTCCTCCCTCGGCCGCTTCGCGGATGACTGCCTTCGCGATTCCTAGCCATCGCCGCCTGGGCTGGCCGAATTAGAATGAGATCTGCAAATTTCGGTCGTTGGTTTTTTTGATTCGAATCGGCTGGATTGAGTGTTTTCTGGTCTGATGTCTTGCAGAGTATGCTTTCAAGGCGGTTAAGGCTGCTGGAATCACCTCGATCGGTGTCCGAGGGAAGGACTCGGTATGTGTGGTCACTCAGAAGAAGGTCCCGGTAAGTGTCGTGTTTAGGATTTTTTTTTTTTTTTTTGGTTTCCGGGCTGGTCTTGAAGCTTGAGTTGTTGGGTTTTTCTCTGACGTGGAGTTCTTCTTTTACAGGACAAGCTTCTGGATCAGACAAGCGTGACGCACCTTTTTCCCATCACGAAGTTCCTCGGCTTGCTAGCTACTGGAATGACAGGTTTGTTGCCCTTGTTTTTTTCACTTGATTTCCTATATGGTGAAAATTTGCTTGCCTGAGAGGTTGTACAAGCTTAATTAATGGCTTTCTGGGTTTTTGGTACTCTGGCAAGCGAGCTGTGTAGTGTGTGGCATCTGGAGCTAAGACATGTACATTATTTCGTGTTGACAAAGATGCTTTTACAATTAGTTTCGATTGTATGGTAAAGTTGCATTCTTCTCAAGACAGACAAGAAGTCCATTGTGTAGAAGAAATTGTGTAGTTAGTTGTATGACTACCAGTGCTAAGATAGAAAAGGTTATAGCTACTTAGAGATGAAGACACATTTAACTGAATGCAGACAATAAATCAATTTTTTGCTGTATCATCGATAACATATGTTGATGGGCTACTGGTGTCTTGCATGTTAATCACACTATTGGCATGGGATCAATTGCAATTTTGTCTTCTGAAATTTGCTTTGTAGCCTCTGTAACGTTGGCAACGTTGTTTTACAGCTGATGCTAGGACCTTAGTTCAGCAAGCCCGAAATGAGGCAGCTGAGTTCCGCTTCAGAAATGGATATGAGATGCCTGTGGATGCATTGGCAAAATGGTTAGTCGCATGTTTAAATAAAATGAGAAACTGGTACTATATAGTCTGTCTGATCCTGCAAGATACTGGCATTGAGTGTTTGCTTCTTCCCATTGGTAGACTATGGATATGGTCAAACAAAAGAGAAGGGTTATATATTAAGACATACAAGCTCTGTATTCTCCCATTTGGCTTACTTTGTGTTCTTTTGATTATCAGGATAGCAGACAAGTCCCAGATTTATACTCAGCATGCTTATATGAGACCACTGGGAGTAGGTTGGTCTCTACTCATTCTCCCAGTTATTTATATTCCTCTGCTGACTGATTCTGTCTGATGGTGCTCTTCACGTGCTTCAAAACGCCCCCTTTGTTTTTCTTTTCTAATGATCATTTTATTGTATCCCGTGTGATAATTTATTTTTTATGCAAACTGATGCTACTCTTCTGTTGTGATTTTCTGTTGTTGTTGTTGCTGGAAGTTGCAATGGTTTTGGGCATTGATGAAGAGTTTGGACCGAGATTATACAAATGTGACCCTGCTGGCCACTTCTTTGGACATAAGGTATATTATGTTTTTGCTGCATTTGTCCATCACTATTTCGTCTCATAGCCTCGCATCATGCACTACAGGAAGTTCAACAGATGTATATTGATGTGGTTTTATGTAATATGGGCACTTTATGGTCTGCCATCCCAGAATATGCATCACCATCTCAGTTGTCTGGTTTTCAGTGTCAATCTCTTTTCCACCCATCTCTTGGAATGTAGCTCATGTCCATGAGATTGTCTTAACATTCTTCCAAATAGACAATATGTGTTGATCCATATCATCCATGTGCCTTGATGCTTATACTGGAGAACATTTTTTGTGCATGTACACCCCCTTAATTTTATTCTCTATTCCATGTCTCTGACTTGTGGTGCAGTGAAGTGAACTGCTCCGTAAATGTACCCTTCTTTGATATGTTATTCAGTGTAAATCACTCCTACTCGGTTCTCTCTTAATTTGACCAAGTGGAGAAGATAATAGCACTTCTTTTTATTTAGGGCTTTAGGACTGCATGTATTCTTCTTATCTGGTTGGTTTACTGCATAGCTATCAGTGGATATGTAGGTTTCCTGATGACAAAGAGAATAGTCATATGTCTGCTGTCAATGGCAGAATTAGACAACAATTTGAATTATAAGTTTTTATTGACCATTATTATGTCATTGCCCATAATGATGCCTCATGTGAGGACAAATGATTAGTTCTTATTATAATGTCTCTGAACCAAATGATATTAAGAGCTTATCAGATTGTTTATTGTAATGTGTTTCAGGCTACGAGTGCTGGATCAAAAGAGCAAGAGGCAATTAATTTCTTGGAAAAGAAAATGAAGAATGATCCTGCATTTTCATACGACGAGACTGTGCAGGTAGATGTTTTTCTTGAAATTTGTAAGATTCATTTGGAGGATGCATTAGGTGCTTTTTGTGCCGATTTTGGTTTTCTTTCTCCCTCTTACAATTTTTTAAGAATAGGAGAGTGACTTTTTCCTTTCCCAGTCATAAAATTCTTTGTGAATATAGCAGATGGATGATTCATTGTTAAGCTTATTCAAATGTATGTGTCTTATAAATGTTCTTGTTGGAAGAGTCATACATTGAAATTATCGTTCCATCTATCTCATAGTTTGCTCATTTCTATAATTGAGGTCTGATGTTAGTTGTACCTTTTCTTTGTAGACTGCAATTTCAGCCTTGCAATCTGTTCTACAAGAGGATTTTAAGGCGAATGAGATTGAGGTACATCTCTGTTTGTTATGTGTGTTGGTAGATAGGGTTGTTTCCCTGCTGTTGCTTGAACATATTTTGCTTGATGGATGGTTGGCGACAGATCGTAGTCATTCTCAAATTTTCAACATTTGCATACTTTGGATCAGTATAGTTCACTTCTGCTCCAATGGTACATGGGTTAGTGGCAAGCAGCTGCTAGACATGGAAAATAGGGCAAAAGATCACTTCCTAGTCTTCCTCTTAGACCTGCCTTTCACAGTGGCAGTTACATGCTCTTTGTATAAAATACATAAAAATGGTAATCTTCTTGTAAAGGCAGGCATGGAAATGGCAATGAGAACACACTGTCAAGTTGACATCATGAGTATAAGCCATGCTAGTAACACTGAACTTACACCTAGGCTGGTTTGATGTGGAAGAGCTTTGTCGAGAATTTTTTTAACAGAAGCTGTTGAAATGCATGCTTTTCCTGTGATGACATGAGACATCCAGTTTGCAAGACGAGTCCTCATATTGTGTTTGTGGAACATGTTATTCCATCGGAAATGACAATTATGATGCAGCTCTTTTATTATCGGATGATAAGTCCTTTAATGTTTATTTGTAGGTTGGAGTGGTGAGGAGTGATAATCCAGTCTTCAGGGTTTTGTCCACTGAGGAAATCGATGAGCACTTGACTGCAATTAGCGAGCGCGACTAAGCGTGGGATGAACCTGTTTGAGAAATACATGCCTGACTATTTCATGTTTCCAAAGATCTTACGGAATCTATCTGCAATTATCCAGGGGATGCCCTTTGTTAGTTTCCCATCTCTGTTATTGCAAAGTTTGTAACATTTATTCATGAAATTCTAGTTTCAGTTGACAATTCTAAAGCGTGCTGGATGGTAAGGAAGCAGGAGTAAGAACTCTTCGATCTACTCGGTTTCCTTTTTATCTTTAAACGGCCAAGCTGTAGAGGTGATTGGTTTTCAGATCATTTACCTTACGTTACGTAATAGTTTTTAGCTAGGTACACCTAAACATAAACGGTAGACAATTTAACTTTGTAGAACACAAAACGTCATTCATACCGAAGATCTACATAGATAGACGACCAGTGGTCGGTTCATCAATAGGGTCATAAGGTTCTTTTGAGTTTTATTTCCTAGACATCCTATTCATTCATGTGAAATCTAACTTGGTTCTTTGACTTGGTATTAGTCAGGTTTTTTTCAAATAGACCTTATCATGTAGAGAACACGAACAAGTGGTACTTTGTCGCGTTACGCAGATTAAAAAAGAAAAGAAAAGAAAAGAAAAGAAAAAAACAGGTGGGGATATGTTATTGCGTGCATCGGTCTCCTGTTAGGTCAAAATATATAATCCCGTAACGAGTGACGCATTGGGCTACTTGGTCTAAAAATTGTTGATAATGTCTCGATGAATCAATCCCATGTAGAAGAGGTCCCGAAAGAGGTGTGATCCAAAAGTCTCTGCATTAGGTTCGACTGCAGGGTCAATTGCAGTTATGATGTCTAGCAAAAGGGCAAACATCTTAGGTGCCAAATCAAAAACGAAAAAATTGCGTATCGAGGCACCAACGAACGAATTGGACCATCGTCGGATGAGACTTCATTTTTGGGAGGTCGCGAGATGTCAGAATTCTGTTCTTTTAACGCGGGACATTGCGATCTTCTGCTCTCCAGGCAATGAGAAAAAAAAAAAAAAGAGGAGGAGAAGAACGAATTCCTCAAAAATGGCGTGGCGTCAAGACTTATTCTAAATCTGGTGCGCAAAGTCGAAAGTCGGTTGCGACTTTTCGCATCACGCCGCCGACTCAACCCATCACATCCGATCTTTCGCATTTCCCCCCAACCCCCACGTTTGTTTTCTTTACTTCTCCTGAAGCCACGTGGCCGGCACGCCCGGCAGATTGCTTCACGCCGCGTTTCCCCGCATCATCAAGTGACGGATCCCATCCCCGTCCCCACCGAGATAAAAAAAAACCTGCAATAAGCAAAGAAACAAAAATGGTAAAACAAAAAAGAGATAATGACGTAAATAATTCTAAACCTTTTTTTTAATATTTAATTTAATTTCTAAAATTTTAATTTGTTTAATAATTTATAAAATTTTAATTTAATGTATGACGTAGTTTTTGAATTTAAATTTATCTAATATAATCTCTAAATTTTTAATACATATTTAAACAGTTGAGATAGGAATTATATTGAACATTTTTATATACTTTAAAGACCGTACAGAATATATACTAAAAAGTGTAAGAATTATATTAAATAATTTAAAATTTTAAGAATTATATTAAATAAATTAAAATGTAGTGATTAAATTACACGTCGAATCAAAAAAATTCATCAACTTATTAGCTTCAATTTCTCGGGGAAAAAAGAAGAAGAGAGAGACGCGAAAACGCGGAAACAGAGAGAGAGGGAGGGAGGAGGGAGGAAGATGCTGGGAGCAAATTAGCATATCTCTCGTGGGATTCCTTCGTAGTGAGAAAGACAAAGCTTTTCTGCGGTTTGGGGATTTGCTGGTTGGAGTTCAGACCAAGTCATTCAGGTTCCCCCACACGATTGTCCTTCTTCCTCCTGTTCCATTCTTTCCTTTTTCTTCCTCTGTTGGTTTTTGGATGATTAGGGTTTTACGCCATCATCATCTTCATCATCATGTTCAGGTCTTCAATCCTTCTCCCCCTCCCCTTCCGTCCTTCCTCCGTTTCGTCGATCGTCGTCGCTTGAGTCGGCGGCCGTTGCCGTTTTCGGAATCGAGTGTTGTCTTCTTCTTCTTCTTCTTCTTCTTCTTTTCGGTTTTGGAATTTGAGCGGTTCGTTCGCTCTGCGTGATCGAGATCTTCTTCCGTTACGCGCGATTGATTTCGGGAGAGTGATTTGCAGGCTCATGGCGACGGCCACCATGGCTACCGCGGCCGGCGCCGCTGCTCTGTTGTACTACACTTTGAATCGCAAGATACTGACGGAGGCGTCGTCGGGGGATGACGACGACGACGGCGGTCATGTCGGGTCGGATCATCCTCCTCTGGGCATTGATCGGGTTTCGCACCGGCTCGTCCAGGCGCCGGGCACTTGGCTGGAGACCATCGCCACCTTGTCGGAGACTCTGAGGTTCACTTACTCGGAGACTCTCGGCAAGTGGCCTATCGGGGATTTGGCATTCGGGATCAGCTTCCTTCTCAAGAGGCAGGTAATAAAATTATTCCTTTGCTTGTTTTCGAATCGGCGTTTGGCTTCATTTGATCTTTGTCGCTTCTTTCTTTTCTGTTATTTACATGGAAGACTTCATTATGGTGTGCTGGCCAGTAGAATATGCATCTTTATTTTAAGGTGAAATGAAGTGCTTCGTACATGTTTAACATATGTGACTATGGAACGATGTTAGATATGAAGAAGCCAAAAACCGAGTGATTGAACTTATTGACTTTGAGCAATAGAGGAACAGGTAAGAATAAGCATGCGGTGAGGTGTAAAATCATGGACTGACATTGCTTAATATTTTGTCTTCTGGGCCAATTTGGTAGACATATTTGGATTTTTGTGGATGAGGAGCGTATAGGATTCTGGAGGTACGATTGATTCACACAATACTTCTGAAGTTTTTCTGGATAGAATGCTATCTAATCTCATCATGACTGAGAAGGGGTTGTTAAGCTCAATAGATATGGGGTAGCAAGATGTTAGCAAACATGAATCATGTGCATAGCCTTGACAGTCTTCTGTTGCGGAATGTTCATGCATATTGCTGTTCCAATGGAGGATAAGGTTGAGGGAAATGTGATTTTGACAGAAGGCCAGCCAGGAAGACATTTATAAAGATGCTTCGAAACAGAAATTAATGGAAAACTCATCGAGGTTCACGTTTGTTCATACACTAAATATCCTTGAACCCTTTGGGTGCTTGTTGCGATTGAAGACTTTGTATTAGCATAGTTCTTCCTGTTGAGTTTTTTAAAATTTAGGCATGATTTGAGCGAGGCGTGAAAAACTATATTTCCTTACTTTCATGCTTCTAATTGTACAACCACGTTTTGCAGGGAAACTTACCAGTTAGCACCGTATTTGGTGGTAAAGATAGCTTACAGCTAAAAGGCCGTGAAATTGTTGTTGAGCTTAGATATCTCCTGAAATTGTTGACTCTCTGTTGGCATTTTTCCAAAAAGACTTTCCCCGTGTTTCTAAAGGAGACTGGGTACTCTGAAGAGCAAGTACTTCTTCAGGAACCAAAAGCAGGAGTAAGCTACTTTGCAACTTGGATAACTTTAGCATAGCTTGGCCTATTAGCGAAAACTGTACAGTATATGTTCTGTGGTTATGATTTGTCCATATACATTTTGCAGATTTTGAAGCCAGCTTTTACCATTTTGGTTGATCACAACACAAGATGTTTTCTTTTAGTGATTCGTGGAACGCATAGCATTAAAGATACTCTGACCGCTGTTACTGGAGCTGTGGTACCATTTCATCACAGTGTTGTACATGAGGGGGGAGTTAGTAACTTAGTTCTGGGATATGCACATTGTGGAATGGTTGCAGCTGCTAGGTGGATTGCCAAGCTTGCAACTCCTTGTCTCCTCAAAGCACTTGGGGAGTACCCTGATTATAAGCTCAAGGTAAGTGTCTGCTTGTATTGATCATTCCTTTCCTCATAGAATCAAATGCAAGATCTGTAGGGGAAAATGAGTGTTCAGAATTTAGAAGCAGCTCTCTTCATCATTTATCCCTTAACTTTGTAATATATGTTCTTGTTGTGATTATGGTGACGGTCGAATTAATTGCAGTAATTCTAAAGAAAAGAGATTGTAGTAACTCCTTTTGTGAATTGGTAGATCATTGGGCATTCTTTGGGTGGAGGCACAGCGGCAATTTTAACTTATGTTTTGCGTGAGCAAAAGGAATTATCAACTGCTACGTGCTATACATTTGCTCCAGGTTGGTTCTTCTGATGTGGAAGCCTTACATTTTTTTCTATTCTACTTGGTACTAAATTTTGATGAAACAACTTGTTTTGGGATATTCTTGTTCTTCAATAAATTATTTTTGTCCACTGCATTAACTGAATATAATATTGGCAGCTGCATGCATGACGTGGGAATTGGCAGAATCTGGCAATGACTTTATCACATCTATAATAAATGGAGCAGACTTAGTGCCTACATTTTCAGCGGCTTCAGTGGATGACTTGCGAGCAGAGGTAGTGTTTTATGTGACATGCAGTTTGTGGGAATAATATTTCTTCTCATCTTTGTTGCCCTTGATCGACTTGTTTGGTGCTATTTCCAATTGGCTGTTCTATGCCAGTGGTTATAATGATTTTTGGCATGCAAAGCTAGATAGGAGTTACAGACCAAAAAGATTAAAAAAAAGAAGCTAGAAAGGAGTTGATTTGTCCTTCATATTTCAATTGTTAATGCTTATCTTAACAATTGACTGAAGAAAGTTAAGAAGGCGTAATTTCACAATAGATGGGAACAGTGAAAATCAAGACTGTATTCTCATGCATTTGGTGATCTGCTAATGGTTGAATAAACTTCAGCATTGTTGGTTTGAGGAAGTTATTGACTAATCCCCCATGCAAACTATAGTTGTGTGTATCTTTGATGAGTTGTCGATTCACTTTGATTGAAAGCTAGGTTTTAGGTCTCTACTCTACATGAGTATTTAGCTTGATCCATGTGACCCTAGAGATAAACAGGCAGAACAGGGGAACACATTTTAAGCTTACCCTTTTATTATGGTGTATCCTACATGAAACTCATTTTTACTGGAACAATAGTTAAGAGTAATTAGTCTAAGAATATCTAGGAATGAGGAAGTTGTAAAGTTTTTATACTTCTGCTAGACCCGTATGATTAAGTTCATTCTCCATGTGTTAGTTGTATCGTATGAGCTTTTTATCTGTGGTATCGTGCTTGATCAGGTTATATTCTTGGTGTGATTAATCCAGTATATTCCTGGTGTGATTAATGCCTGCCAAACACTGGAGGACCTTCTGTTTGATTCTTTCTCATTGTCTTGAACCAAAATCCAGTTTATAATATTTGCACAATAAGGACCTTATGTTCGATACTCTCTCATCGTCTTGGACCAAAATCTGATTTCTAATATTTCAAAGTCCACTTTGATCTCTTTAAGGTTACTGCATCTGCTTGGCTGAATGATCTGAGGAATCAAATCGAGCGCACTCGCATTCTTAGCACTGTTTATCGATCTGCGTCAGCTCTGGGATCCCGTCTTCCATCGATGGCCAGTGCAAAAGCAAAAGTTGCTGGAGCTGGAGCTATTTTGCGTCCAGTTTCAAGTGGCACTCAGGTAATCCTCTCTTGGTATCAATTTGTTTGTTTCAATATGGATCTGTTGATGGGTGAAAACATGAGTGTTTTGTTTGCATGTTCTGCAATGTGCGTCAAGTGATTTCTGCTGTGGTTTTCCATGTCAAAGGTGGTTATGAAGCGAGCACAGAGCATGGCCCAGGCTGCATGGACACGTCCTAGCCTTCGTTTATCGTCATGGTCATGCATGGGTCCCCGTCATCGAGCCACTACCTCTCGTTCAAGTTTCAAGGAGGAAAGTAACCTAGAATGTTCAAGCTCTGAGACAGCAAATGGCGAGGCTCTTCTTTCTTACCAGCGCAAAGCCACGGGGATGGGAACTGTCGAATTTCCTGTATCTTCTGCTGAAGGGGTTGAATGGACATCCGAAATTGAATGTTCGTGTTCTGAAGAAGTTAATGGACTTGCCGATGGTGATGCTGATGGGGATGGTGGCGAGGACCTCAACGGTGACAATAGGCATGAGGACCATTTGACTGAAGTTGAGTTGTGGCAGCAACTAGAGCATGATCTATACAGTAGGAGGGATGGCATGGAGACGGATGTGGAGAAGGAATTTAGAGAAGAAGAAGCAGCTGCAATGGCCGAGGTGGGTGAAGCACAGCCAGAGAGCTCTGCCACTGAAATGAAGGAAGCACACAGGTTTTTCCCTCCAGGGAAGATCATGCATCTAATAACCCTTCACTCTGATGAAGCTGCAAGCGACTCCCCTAACACGAGTGAATCAGACACTAGTTTGGAAAGCAAAGTTGGGATTTTCCTTACTCCGCGTTCATTATACAGTAAAATCAGGTTGTCTCAAACTATGATTGCTGACCACTTCATGCCGGTCTACAGAAGACAGATTGAAAAGATCATAGAAGAACTTGAGAAGGAAGGAGTAGGTGATAAAGGTGATTATAGCTTCACTGAGAACACAGGAGAGGTTGTATTATAGGGAATGAAAAAGTATCCATTACTTCAGATGACCCTTACGCCACAACCTCGAGGTTTTTGCAAATTTCACCCTTACTTTCTACATGGAGGGAAAAGTAGCTGTAGCCTACTGACAGTGTTTTTAGTAGTTGTGCTTTAGTTCTTCTCGGCAACAAAGGTGCCGGAAGGTTCAACAGGTATGACCTCAGTACAGTTTACGCTAACCCATTGTAAAGTTTTTGGATTTAAATTAGATCTCTTTATTTTTCGTTTTCTTCTCGGTCTTCTTGGTCACTTAAATAACATCTCGGAAATGCGATTATATTGGTTTTCGTCTGTACCATCCCTTTTTGCAGAAATCGCGAGATGTATTTTAAATTTGTTTCTGAAGTCCAATTGGTTACTGGTTGATTTGTTGGGAGTCTTTAGCATTTCAATCCCTAGAATTGTACGGAGGTTCAGCGTACATTGACTCACACAATCTCCTTTTAGGCTTGTAAGTGTGCCAAGTCACTTGCGATCGCGAGAAATGGATGGTAATTACTGCGAAGAATTCCATAATTCAACCCTATTTGAAGGGAAGTGATTTGTCGTGGTCTTGATGGGTATATGATAATTTTAATGAATGGATAGTCACCTGATCAATGTGCAGGTATCGTAGAAGCATATCTAGACGCATATCATAACTATACAACTTGGGCAATACCATTAAAGTAGGACCTAGCATTTATTGTGTTGGGTTAGCGTCGCACTCGGACCTCGACTTGGTCTGTTGCATTTCATCTGAATGAAGTTTGCAACTTGTTGTGTCGACTAAATATCTCTATTTGGATGCTGGATCGTTCTTGGAACTTTTCGAGACATAAATACATGCGGCTACTCCATTGACCAAATTGATTGTGTGTTCATACTTCTTGATTAGGTAGACACTCGTTGGGGATTACGACCAAGTCGACATGATGCATCTCTGAGGCGCGCAATAACTTAACCTAATAAGCCAAACTGACCAAATGTTGAGGGAAGCTATTTTTGATGAATGCTGATAAATTTCAAAGGATGTAAAATAATCCTTGCGGCTCTTTATATCTATTTTAATCTAGATTATTATGCGTCACTCTGCGGCAAATTATTGGAGTCAATGCCATTGATGAAAACGTCGAAACGTGATTTATGGGGGTATGTACCGGTTGCACGAAATCTCCTTATGAAGGAAATAGCTTTGTTGGAAAAGAACTAGAAACATGGGAAGAGAGGGATGCACGTATGAATGTGGAAATGGTGTTTGATTGGCGTTGTGGCTAACTTAGCTGGCTAGGGCATAACTATAAGAGTAACATTATGATGTACAGTTTTCCCACGAGCTCTATTCCTTTCGATTATAACATGACATGACATGAGAGAGATGAGACTTAAATTATGACATGACACGACACGAGGAAGAGGAGACGGTATCTACTCAAAACACGAATTTCCAAACTGAATTTAATGAGGTGTTGGGGGATTCGAAGTCACAACACAACACGAGAGAGAGGAGTCGGTATCGACTCAAAACACGAATTTCTAAACTGAATTTAATGAGATGTTGGGAGGTTCGAAGTCACAACACGACACAAGAGAGAGGAGACGGTATCGACTCAAAATACGAATTTCCAAACTGAATTTAATGAGGTGTTGGGGGTTGGATATGACTTCAAAGGCTGAATGTGAAAGGAAACTGATAATTGAAATGGGAAAGCAAGATATTATGTTTCCGTGGACGGACTTCAATCTTGGGAAGTTGGCTTTATATTATAATATTACTTCATTCTTTTCTTGTATGTATGGTCTTAACGATGGATGGGATGATGCCTGATGAATGTGGATGGTTTTACTTAATTGGCCTGCTATCGAGTAAAGGTAGACGACCCTGTATATGCGTGTTCTAAATAGAGAGAGAGGATTGCATGGGCCAGGTGCAAGAACCTTAACTTTGATTGAACTAACCACGAATAATCTCTTGCGTATTTTACTTCCCTAAGCATTTGTTTTTATAGAGATGAAATTAACACGGTGGTAAGGTCACATCACATGAATGCTCGAGGCTCATCCTCAATGAGTAGATTCGGATCCTCTCAATATCAAATCCGAGCGATAAAGATCATGTCAATCATGTGGAAAATAGATTATTGAGATTATTGACTAGGGAGATCCATTTCTTTAAATTAATCTAAGCCACGGTCTCGATGGGATTGATAAGAGTTCTATTATTTTCAGTGGAATCCGACGGTCGTGATCCTATAAGAAAATCCTGGTATGGCGGCCAAGAAGAGATGTGTTTTGCCTGTGTATCCTAGTCTCCTGTTGAAGTTGACTTTTCCATCCTTCCTTCCTTCCTTCCTTCTTATTTTAGGTAGAATCCCATTAGTAACGTACTGGTCAAAGAGAACCAAATCGTCTGGCAATGTTCTAGGCATACCTAAAGCCAACCAACAAAGTTTTGTTTTCGATGTCCAAAAGCAGGTCATGAAATTCGGCGACTCCGATTTGATGCTTACTAATTCGAAAGAGTTCTCAAAACTCGAATTGCTTTCGAGGAAAGAAGATCTCTCACCGCATCCACATATCATTTTGAAAAAAGGATTGCCATGTCCCTTTGTGGTTGTGGCTGTAACCAAATCCCCGCGAAAAGATGCTTCACGATCACACTAAAAAAAAAAAAACACCGATTGCCAAGTGTCATTCTGATCTGTCAATCCACTTGCTACATGCCATTTCTCCCTTCCCCTTTCCTTTCCTAGTCAGCCCAAAACAATTTTTATTAACATCTGGCAGGCTCTTAGCCAGGGAAAGGGAACAGAAAGCGAGCGCGCACCGCTCGAATAATCATTTGATTGGCCTCGGCCTCACGTTTATCGCTCCCTCTTGTTAGGATAAAGCATAAAATGGTGACTAACACGTAATTCGGAGTCACCTTCCTATTCCCACATCAGGTCCCGAAGGTGATAGCCCCGTTGGCAACGATTCAACATGTGGTGCACATTCTCTTTAGATTAGCTTGGTTATTATGGCAAGCAACCATCGACAATTTCTGACCCCCCCACGAAGGAATTACTTGGTTGACCTTCAATGATTAATTTAAACAAAAGAGGGATCGCGTGACTCGCAAGCTGTAGCACTTCTAATTTCGCAAGCAAATGGGGACAAAAATGACATATTCATTTCCACCAACAAAAAGAAGATAAAATCTTTGCAAAAGCATGAACGCTATATATTAAAATGTGGGTTTGACTCGCTTTTGCATTGTGTAATTGATTTGTGTGGGGGCAAACATTGTTTTGGTGTAGATTGATTGTTTGGAGTAATTATATATTAAACCATATCTTTATCTAATGACTTAAACTTTTAAAATTGAGGATAATCTTATAAAATTTCACATGGTATCAAAGTAAAAGGTCTTGAGTTCAAAACTCTTCGAATCATTATTTACCTCATCAATAAAGTATATCCATGTTTAGTGTTAAGGAAAAAAGAAGAAGACCAAATTAGTGTTTGAATATTTAAAATAATAAATTATACGTTTAAAATACTTGGCAATGATGTCGGATAATCTCATATAGATCATGTGAAAACAAGTGTGTGCGTAGACCATTATGGCGATTCTTCCATGTGCTACAGGCTAAATTGCAGCATCCAGATCAGGGCTAAGTTACGAGACATATGTGATGCGAATTCTCTTTCGTCTCTTCGATTCCGGGCTTTCTCGTTTCATGACGTTTCAAGTATCATTTAAGGCGATCGAAGAGTCGGATAGGATGGTGTTATGGGAACCTCTCGGGTCGACTCTCTTTAGGCCCGTGACAATGGCACGTGGGAATGCTCGACCGAATCAGGCATGCAGCGGGCTTTCAATGTGTGCAGTGTACAGAGCTCAAAGCTACCTGAGAAGACAGTTTTCTCATTTGCAGCACTGAATACCACCCGTACATGGATCTGCCTTTTAATGTTAACAAATCCAAGAAGAACACGCCAAAAATGTCCTCGAACTTTCGGACTCTGCATGTTTCACGTGCACCGGGAGTTCCCAACCATGTGAAACTGGCGGATGTTTTCACACCGAAACCGACCCCTTTGGAGAGGAGGAAACCAACTTTCAGATTACGAGTGTCACGTGAAAATTTAATTAATAAGATATATAGATATGGAAAAGGGACAGAACCTGATTCCGATATCACGCAAGAAAGCTAATACGTGGAGTGAGATGATATGTGTATAAAGAACATACAAATTTCTTCGTAAATCGATGTAAGGTATTTTGATGGGCTTAATCGAGAATAAAATAACGTAAATTAGAATGAAATGAATGAGAAATGAGTGAATTAAGGGTGGGGTTGGGATTTGATTGGTGGTGTGGCCGCTGGCCTATGGCATTGTGCAAGTCCCTTTCGCAATAATGTTCCACAACTTTGCTTTTCTTTCCATGAGACTCGAGCAGTGTTTGGTCCATTCACATTAATTAAACCAAATTATTTGATTGCGACTGGTCGAGGCTTCAGTTCTCTCTCTCCACCATTCAGATCGTTGAGGAATCTCCATTACCCCAAGGGGGCATGCATATCCACCTTCTTCCTGCGTAGCTATAATGTTACGTTTGTTTGATATCATTACATCGATCGAGTAATTTCGATTGTTGGTTTACAATTATAGAAAATGCTCATTTGTTCGACACGTGATGCCGACACATCATCGGGTGATTTGCGCCTTTTTGCAAAATTGTCCGATTGAAGATTTTCGACGAGCATGCCGATGTTACGAAAGGGGCAAAAAAAATGATGGGTGTGGTTGTATGATTTCTTGAGAATGTGGCGATGGAATTTTGGCTTGCGTGGGATGCACATATCGCTTGCTAAGTATTGTGAGCCCCAAATTGATAACCCCACCACTGGCCACTACACCTTGCCCTCATCACCGCCACCATCATGGGGTCCCCTTTTATTTTAGAATTTTTAGCATGACCATAGTTCAATCATTCAGCTTAATTAACTCCTTTTTATGCATTTGGACAAGAAAAAAGTAAGATATTTTCATTTTTTTAATGATCTTGTGGCGATGTGCTCTTCTTGAGAAGATCATTCCGGTTGTATAGCTTGCAAAGGGATTTCATGCAAAAAAAGAAAAAAGAAAAATATACACACGTGAATAAGGCGATCAGTTAACAAATTCAATCTCAAACAACGAGTTATGAAATATATCCATCATCAAATCATTATTTATATGGGTTTGTGTTCACACACTCCTCATATTTCAACAGACATGATAAATTTCGAGAAAGCGGATGAAAAATCTTTACCTCATTAGATAAACTTGCACCCAAATTCTTTGGTGAAAGTCGACGTCTACCGTAACATGACTAATTTGGTGATTTTTTTTAACAAATAATATATACAAACGGCAATTCAAAACCTTCATAAAATATTTTGTCATGCTATTTTCAGTAGGAACTCTAAAGATTCTAAATTCACGTTTGTCTTTCGCATCATACATCGAATTAAATCATGCTCTCTCTTTCCAGGCTAATTTTTGTTGTCTTTTCGCTTGGGGATACCACTCTCCTGTTCAGCTACTGATTGTTCAGTTTTCCCCATATAATTAGGAATTCTGAAACCGATTTTCTTCTTCTTCTTTTTTTTTCGTCATAAGTGATTCTAGAACTGCTTTTTTTTTTTTTTTTTGTGGTCGGAGGATTCTAGAATTAATTCCCTAGAAATACTCGCTTTACACAGTATAACAAAAAAAAAAAAAAAAAGAGCAGAATAACAAAAATACCGACGCGTACACGTGGGGCCCGCGCATTGGCCAACCGCCGAAGAGAGGGAATTCCCAGGGGAAAACAGCACTAATATAACTCGCTAGAAAAAGCGTCCGTTGCCGCAACGACTTTGATAAAAAAAAAAAAAAAAACGGAAGAGGCGAGGCGGGGGGAGGGTGCTTGCGTTGCTGTGCTGCTTAGCTGGCAGCCGATCAATCGGACGGACAGGAGGATCCGCGCAGACAGCGAAACGGCCCCCCGCGTACGTGGATTCACACCCTATTCCTTCGCCCCGACCTCCTCTTTAAGAATTGCTCTAATCATTGAGAGCCTCCCTCTACTCTACTACTAGTCTCTTCTCTTCTCTTCTCTTCTTCTCTTCTCTTCTGCACTTCCTTCCTGTTCATAAAATTCTTCATCTTTGCTCGCTGCGTCTGAGGGAATCGTGTGGACTGAGCATCCGAAAGTTATCTTCTCTCTCTCTCTCGCCGACTGCTCCTTCGATCAGGGATTCTGGGAAGCTTCCGGTTTTTCTTTTTTTCTTTTTTGAGATGGTTGTGATGTGCCGCGAGGCTTTCGTCGCCGAAGAAGAGACTATCGAAGAAGGCGAGTGGGAGAAGGAGAGGTGACGCAGGGTGTGAGGGAGTCTCTCGGTTCGCCGCAGCGGCGGACCACTTTGGGAAATTGAACAAAGTAGGAGGAAGCGGACGCCCGGCGGCGGCTTGGGGTCTCTCTTTCGAATTTAGCTTGTGCTGGTAATTTCCGATCGCGAGCTCGATTTGGGTCCGATTCTAGTAGGTTTTGCTGATTTTGGGTTGAGGGTAGTTGGAAGAATTGGAGATTTGAGTTTTCTTTTCTTTTCTTTTCACTTCGATCATGAACATGGAACCGCGGAGTAGGTGGTTTCTTTTGCGTAAAGACGTTTCTGAACTTCTTCGTGAAGTTTCTAATTTTCAGTTTTTTGGTTTCTCCTGCTAATCTCAGTGAAAAGTTTGGTCTTTTTTCTTCCCCGTGTTAGCTACTGGCCAAATCTTTGAGATTGATTTCGGATATGTTAGAATCCATTCCGTGTTCTGCTTTCGAAAATTGCGGTGTGATTCGGTTTCCACAGTTTAAGCTACAGCTGCGATCAATTTGAACATGAAAAGAAAACATTTTGGGTACTTAAATGGGACCAGTCACCTGTCCTGAGGCTCCATCTTTGATGCAGCTGAAGACTAGGCTCAGAATTAACAGAAGTCACTAATATTGATTCGATTTCCTCGTGTTGTGTTTCTTAACTGTTTTTTACATTGATCGCAGGGTGTTAACCATGTCTGCAACCGTGGTCAGTGACCCTTTGGTGATCTCGACCCCGGAGACTCAACCACCTGCCGTACTCGTTGGCACGGCTCAAATTGAGGTGGAATTCGTGATGTGCGAGTGCTGTGGGTTGACGGAAGAATGCACGCCCGCGTATATCGAACGCATCAGAGAACGGTATCACGGTAAATGGATATGCGGGCTATGCGCGGAAGCCATAAAGGATGAGATCGTAAGAACCGAGAGGCTCGTGAGCACTGAAGAGGCCATGACCAAGCTTATGAACTTCTGCAAGAAGTTCAAGTCCCCAGAGCCGCCTCCAGATCCTACAGTGCACTTGATCTCCGCCATGAGACAACTTCTGAGGCGGAGTTTGGAATCGAGATCCACCCCAAGCAGCCCCATGAGAAAAGAGACGCGAATGCCTGGTTCCGCATTGACTCGCTCGGAAAGCTGCTTTTCGACTCTAACTGGTTGATTGGGACATGCAGAATGGAAATGGAAATGGAACAGAGGTGGAAGTGATGCATTAAGGGTCACATCTAGTACAAAATAATGGAAGAAAGAAAGGAATCGAGGATAGACTCTTGTTACAAACGTTGCTATCATGAAATACACAAGTTCTCTGTCAAATTGTCAATGGATATCTAATCTCTCTTTAAAAGATTTAGGCATCTCTCGGTTTCATTAATCGTCTCACTTGATTTTTTTTTTTTAGATAACTTGATATCGGATCCCTCTTATGCTTATTAGGTCAGATTAAATGAAATATTAGGAAATTGGAATGATAAGGTGCTTGATACTGTGATTTTGAAGGAAAGGACTTATCGTTGCTTCACTTTTTGGGAGAATCTTTTTGCAAGTAGCCACACGGGGACATCTTTAACAAAATTCTTTGTCATCGGGAAAACTTTTTCTAATTTTCTACGTGAAGTTCCCCAGTCCTGAAGTCACAACCGAAATCTAGTCCAGAATATCGGAATATATCAAGAGCTTAATAAAGGAAAAAGCGAAAGCTCGAATACTGAACTCTGCAAAATCTCCCAGAACCTGAAAATGGAACGCTGTATCCCCTGCCAGAATTTGGTAGCGGATGCCTGCTCTTGTGACTGATTGATCAACCTAACATGCCTTTTGATTCCATCTTGAATTTGAGTTTCAAAGATGGCTTTACGGGCATTGATTTTTGAGTGATGGAAAGGAGAAGCCTACTTTTGGTTCTGAGAGGGAGTACTATTCTTCATGCACCGTCGCTGAAGTTTCACTGGAGGACAATATAAAATGGAGATTCTCCAAGTATGGCTAGAGAATATCACGGGTCTCGAAAGGCCAAGAGAGAATTTTTTTTCTTGTCAAATAATGCATAGGAGAAAGACCTACTTTGGTTGTCCAGTTGTGTACCGACTCTTCAGGCTGCGGGTGAGATGCTCTGGTTGAGCCACGTTTCTAGTTAATGATTGGAAAGAAGCAAAAAAAAAAAAAAAAAAAAGGATTGTGTGTGCATAATACATCATACTGAGACAAAACAAAACAGTGCGATGCCTCGTGAGTCATTGTTTAGCGCGATTCATCGATTCGTTAGTAGGCTTTCGGTTGCTTTGTTTAAGTCAATCAGCAATTGGAGAATCTAGGTAGGATGATGACCCTGGCCTTAAGAAATGGCGGTGCATGTGATTGGCTGCGAACCTTGACGTCATCGACACCTTATGCGGTTCAATCAATGGATACTTTTAGGCGTGAGGAATCCTTAAAGCCATGGCGTTTCTCATTACTTTTACTCGCGAATACTCAAGAATTACTACGAATGTTGGGAAAATTACGGTCGCGGAAATCTTCCAGTAACCGGAAAATGGAAAAAGTTGAGTTTTTCTCTTTTTCCTCCGATGGATTCATTGAAGCAGTGATGTGAGGCGGTGAGCAATAATGTGGGTGTGGTGAGCAGCGGAAGCGGCAGCATGAGAATTTGGACAATCTGATCACTGGTCTGAGTTCAGGATGGACTGCGGAGAGCAGAGATGGCAAGAAAGTGGATTGCAAGATAAGACTGAGTTGGAGGTAGCAGACACAAAATTCATCTGTTGTGTGGCTTCTCTTGCAGTGCCAGATGTGTGTCTAGCATGAGCTTTCCTGTGCATGAATTTGGCAGGGGACAGCATGTGGCCCATTTGCTTTGCTTGATCAGGAACGCTCCATCTCCCGCAACACCTATAAACGGATTCGTGTACATAAATGCACGTGCCTTGTCTTTCTCCCCCTCCTTGAGATGGGAGGTGCCAAGTGCTCCTCCATTTTGTCGTCAGCAACTGAGACTACAGACTCGGTTTGAAACCAGTTGTTTGTGAAGCGTCAGTATTAGTGGTGTTCAGAAGGGGATGGAAATATGCATGATGCATCCACGTCACTGAGTCGTGTTGGACGTCAAAAAGAATTGTCTCAGCTCTCAAGATATCTATGGTCATCTCCATTGAGTTAAAACCCGGCTGAGATTTTCTCATTGCTAATATAGAAAGGCGCACACATTCGCCTAATAAACTGGAGCAACATTAAATCGAAATGATTTCAAAAAAACGGGAAGATCCGAAAATGGCGAAAACCGCCAACAATTTTTCTATTTAATGGAGGATTTTCAAATCCGTTCTAACAATGACCTTTCTCCCTTTGTTTTTTTCCATTAATTTTGCTGATAATTTTGATGGACTTGTTTGAGAAAAATCATCGAAGATTGCGTCTTCGAAATTGGTGATTGGTTGCCTCAGAAAGAGCGCATCTAATATGAACCAACCCCAACGTGCATGATGCATCTACACTCTTCCTAAAAGAAGCAGCTCTCACCTAATCCAATAATTTCTTATTACACGTCACGAACGCTTCTCGCCAACAAAACCCTTTTTAATATGCGGGGGCTTATGACCACAGGATCACTTGCTGTTGTCGTCTTTCGGATCGTAATATTCCTGTGATCCGAGCATTTCGATAGGAAATGCTGGAAAAAAGATGTCATGATTAAGGCCAAGTTGGTGGAGCAATTATTGGAGGAAGCTTCTGCGAGTTATACGAATATGCCTATCTTGTCATGACAAATTGCTTTTCTTTGCCACTTTCCTTGCCGGCGAGGCCAATTTGGCTTATCCGGACTGAATGATATCATTAGCTAGTCAAGTACGTATAATTTTTTTTCTTATTGAATAGTAGCCACGTAGCTGTTGGCTACCGCAACACGAGTGTTATACGGATCGAGTTGACTAGTTGAACCTTTCACTTGTCGTTTATCCATACCCTTTTGGTGGGGGAATTCTACAATTGGAAGTCTCCCCCGAAGGAGCCAAAAGGACTCCTCTCATGTGCTAAGAATGACTTTTCGAAGTGACAATTCATGTGGAAAAACAAAGTGCTGAGTCTGCACCATGCAATATTGAAAAAAAATAATTCTGTCGTTTCTGATTGGAAGCCACTAGAACAACTTCTTTCTGTTTTTAATGTCTAGGGTTGGAACTTAGACAATTATAGGGTAGATGCGAACTCTCGCAAGCGTAAATTTGAGCTATCCTCATGTGGACATTAACTCTTTCTTTTTCCTTGCGAATTAGTTATGACAAGATGTTTGAGATTTTCAGGTGGACTATTTTTAAGATGACTAATTCAGTCATCACGGGCAATGGAAAAAGAAATAAGTTTGCACATTGCACTCCAAGCATAGAGTTTCGAGTTTGTTAGTCTCGAGAGGGGAGTGAGAGCGACCCCTTTCGTAGGACACCAAACCAATGAGGACTCAAATGGAGGATTTCTTTATTGAATGGATACTGGTATAAACCATTTATTTGTTTCGACAAGAGTTATTGTCTTCTTCCAGTTAGGCAAACAGCTCGCTGTGACTGCAAAAACCCATTCGCAGGAGTGATCTTGGCGACAGCCCAAACCACCAAAGCAAGTGATTGGTTCTGCAGCTCGGGAGAGGCCCATCCTGCATGTTAAAAGTAGCACAGCAGTGAATAGGCCGATAAAATCAAATAGGAGTCCACTACAGTGAAAGAGGTGCATAAACCTCACGTGCTTACCAGTTGGGTGAATCGACTTAACCAAAATTAATCCCTTGTGCCAACGGCAATTCACTCCCATAGTTGATAGTGCTGCACAGAAAATTAACATAGGTCAGACTGAATCGCGAAGTATGGGCACTTCTTAGGATTGATAAAAAAGAAACTGATAACATTGTGTCATATGGAGAATCAGAAGATACCAAGTTGATCGTCGCATGTATTGCTTCCATGAGTCACTCCCAGCTTCACGACCGCCACCTGTTGCCTTCTCGCCACCAAAAGCGCCACCAATCTCAGCTCCATTTGTTGGGATATTGACATTTACAATGCCACAGTCACTTCCTTGGGGTCTGCAATGCACATAACGGACAGATAATAAATCTGAAGGGCAAGTGAAGAATGATGCCAAAATCTTTGACAGCAATGTTAGACGGAACAAAGAACCTCGATGTCTTCACAAATATTAGTAGGTGCTCTGTAGATTTTTCTTTTATAATCAATATCTTCAAAAGGAAACTACAAGAAATAGAACAAAGGCATCTCTTCAAAATTAACATCTGTGGGGTTCAAATACATACCCAATCCATTTGAAGATGACATCAGGTCTGCGGGAAAAAATGGAACTGCTTAATCCTTGGGGTACAGAGTTGTTTATCTCGATTGCTTCCTTCAAAGTCTGCATGACAGAGACGTGTGCTTGAGTTTAATCACAACCAGATTGCAAATGGACAATGTCTAGATAATTCAACATAAAATTATTTTCTATCCTGAAAGAGATACCTGAAATTTCATGACATATAAGACAGGAGCAAACAACTCTTCTTTAACAACAGCAGCATTTGGGGAAATTTCGACTATTGTGGGCTGCACAAAGTTGCCTTCAGACTCTATAACTGAGCCACCTGTAAGGATCTTCCCTCCCTGCAAATAGCCAACCACGTAGAGCTTCAGCATCAGGCAGCAAATAAAGAGCTACGCCATTGCTCCTAAGTAGCAATTGGACAAAGGTTTAAACTGCAGGTGTTGTGAAAATAGTTGTAGAGGAAGATATCCAAGCAGATATTGAGATAGTTGCTGAAAGTGGGTAAGGGGGTCAAAAGATAATATGTACCTGAGACTTAATGATCTCTATTCCCTTCTCAAAATTCTCCCTTGAGGCAGCAGTGTGTAACGGTCCAAGCAAGGTACCTTTCTCTAAAGGATCCCCTATTTTAACTTGCTTATATACATCAACAAGTTGATCTAGTACTTTCTTGTATATGCTCTCATGGAGGAGCTTCAATGCAAGCAAGCATACATAGTATTAGTCTTAAATTTATTCGAGGGTGTCTACAGCAAAATATTTGCAAGAATCTAAAAGTCTCTCAAATACCAGTCTACGGCATGTTGTGCAGCGCTGACCAGCTGTGCCAACAGCAGCGAAAACAACAGAGCGAACAGCTAACTGGATGTCTGCATCATCCATAACAATTATAGCATTGTTTCCACTTAATTCTAGCAAACATTTACCATATCTTGCATTCACTGTCTGCTGAACCATCAAACCAACCTGTGGATGAGCATGAAGAAACCAGTTAAAAATTTCTAAAGAACGATCTCAGGTATCACCCAAGAAAAATAAGCAGAATAAATGTGATCATATCATGTTACGAGCTGAGAATATCAGCTCGCACAGTAACCTAGAGAAAGGGATGAATTGTTTTTGTTTAATGTTGCACCTCTACTAGAAGAGAACAAAAAATAATGATTCGAATATGCTAGTGGACCCAGGTTCTGATAGGGAACGAAAGAGATAGGTACCTTGCAAATAAGTGAGCAAGAAGAGAATACAGTAAGAATACAGTGGTACCTTGGAACTTCCAGTGAAGGAAACCAGAGGGATTCGTTTATCCTTAGCTATTGCTTGACCAATTTCAGCCCCTCCACAAAGTGAGGTAAAAATAGAACCAGGTAAGTTGTTCTTCTCCAAAACACCAGAAACTAGCTTCGTCATTGCAATAGTCACTAAAGGAGTCGTTGGTGCACCTTTCCTATAATGACATTGAATGGGCAATTTTCTTAAACTGGTGACCAGCAAAAAAAAAAAAAAAAAAAAAAATTATCCAACTTGGGAGATGTTCAACAAATAAAGCAAATGGTAGAATTGGTGCTTTTCTTTCTGTAGGTTTTCTTTTCTTTCTTTTTTTTTTCTTTCCCCCTTGGGTATTTTGAGGGATCATCAAAGCAACATTTCATTGAAGATACATGAAGATTAGGACACATGAAGATGGTGATTGTTGTCCAAAAAGTAGGAGAGAACAATGGCTGCTGTTGCTTCCCTATCAATTCATGTCAAATTCATGTCTTGAAGCCCCAGATTCATCACAAACTGCAGTTCCTCCATGGAAACGTCCAGTTATCCAAAATCTATATATTTAACCAAGATAAACTATGGGCACAGTTAATTGGCAAATACCAGGGCGCAGAGAAAAGATCAGGCTGGATATTGTAAAAAATCTGAACAAGAGGAAACTATTGAGAATATCTGGCTGTTGAAGAACATGTGCACCAAGGAGCAGAAATTGGGCAGAGTATTCACGCAACGAGTCAATAACAGCAATAACTGATAATTCCAAGCGAATCATATGGCAACTCTAGTTCAAGTACACATCCTAAAGTCCACACTTGCAGTCTAGAATACCCATGGAGTAGCAGTAGAAATTGAAGCCCCGGTTCTACAACTGATAAAAAGTAAAAGATAAAAGAAATTGGAGCTCTTACCAAACAACACAATTGCCACAGACAAGTGCAATGCAAGCATTCCATCCTACAGAAAACATAAAAAGGAAAAATGGATGAAAAAGGAGAAATTGGAAATGTTCAGCACAAATTCTATAAAAGTAATATTATAAAAGCAAGAGCTGCATAAAAGTTAGTTAAAAGTAAATGCCTGGATCACAACAACAAAATAAGTCTAAAGGTACGTATGGAATGAAATCAGTGGAATTTGATACATCCCAAGCTTAGTCTTTGATAGCAATAACAAAGTATATATACCTCCACAGGTCCACCTTTCCTATAGCCACAAAATGATTAGCCATGCAACAATCCAGAATGTTGGCATTGTCTGAGCAAGGTATATTTCAGTTTTAGTTCTTCGTGGGTTAGTTAACCATTAATCCAACCCATCACCAAAAGTCAGCCTAAATACTTTAGATGGTGCACCTAATAGATATGAGACTATGCCTGCGAAAATTATTGAAGAATTTAGTAGTTATAACCATAAAACTTCCACATTTCAACACCAAGTACATTAAGGCTGACTTTAAATAACCTTAGTTTTCTCTTTAGTGCACCAGTTGACCGCTGACATTACGCCTAAATGATCTAACCTCAGCAGTATCAAATGCTTCGCCAAGAACTATGTCCAGGACAAACCCAACTAAATAGAATACAAATTATTTTAAGACTGAAATTGCAGGATGGATCCTGGTTGTACTCTTTTTCCGATTTCCGTCTATTAAAATTTGGAAGCATGCAGAATATGAACACCAATTTAGAAAACCAGACACACTGCTCACCAAGCACTGCACATGGGAAGTTGAAAGCTGTAATTACTCCCACAACCCCAAGAGGATTCCACATCTGTCCAAATATTTCACATATGGCAAAGTTATTACTGAAGCATCCTGAAGCACTACACCAACTTCCAAGGTAAGATCATGAAGCTTACCTCCAACATCATGTGATTAGGACCTGCAAATAATGCGCACAGAGTTATTTTGCAGTACAATGTTATTGTAACCTAGAGCAGCTCTTCTAAGCCGTTGAAGAAAAAAATAATCGAATTCAATTTACAAAGGAAAGAAATGAATGACGGTTTCCTGGACTTCATTAACTAAGATCATAACTAGCATCAGTTTGCAGATAGCGATATTAAACTTTGAGCTCACGTTCTGAGGGTACGACTGATCCATTTAGTTGCCGACTTAACCCCACAGCAAAATCGCACATATCGATAATTTCCTGTAGAAAGTATGATGCTTAGGGGATCAGAAACCAAAAAATGTAGATCCAAGTAACTCAATATAAATTAGTCCACATGGCATCGGATAGTCAAAACATGTCATATGTAGAGCCATATAGCTAAATTCTACGGGGGTCCACAGAATGTTAGATATGCACTGGAAATCAAGTGACAGATAGCGAGGCAAGAGGAATAGCATCGAGACTGAAACGAAGATGCAAAGATGTCAACCCCGGTAATTTCATAGATTATGAGCCACTAACTTTAGGGGGCAACACATCCATTTGCGTCTTATATATACCTGGGTTATAAAAAAACCTATTGTATATGATGGAACCATAACACTAAGAAATCATGACCTCTAATACAGTTGACGTTATCTGCCAAAAGAACTAAACATTAGTTCTCGCATTTATCCTCTCATGCTATCTGATACGCCACCAATTGCTCCCGAAGTGGCTAATGAGAGACTATACACTGACAAATAAATGGATGAAAAGAAAAAATATGAAAAGCCAGACATAGAGCTAATGAAGAGACATTTTCTTTTCAACACACAAAAGAGAATTTGATTTGTTAATATATTACGCACTTGAACTTCCCCTATTCCTTCAGGAAGTATCTTTCCCATCTCAAGTGAGACAAGGCGACCGAGTTGCTGTAGTTTGCCTCTCAATGCATCACCTATTTGTCTAACGATTTCACCTCTCTTCGGGGCCGGTACCTGAAATGAAGTGCCAAATTGGTTGTTAAAAAATGGCATTTTCTTCCTGGTAAGCATTTCCTATGCAGATATCTCAGGGAAAAAAACTAAAGATGCAAGTATGTCATGCCAAGTGGCAGTCACGTATCTAAAAAAAATTAGACATATCTTTAGATAAAAGAGAGACAGAGATGGTGATTTTACTTGCATCCATATCTTTGCTGCATCAAAGCAAGCTTGCACGCCTTCCTCATAATCTTCAAGGGATCCTTCAACAACTTCAGCAATCACCTATATTAAATTCACGTGTTACAGACAGTAGATCCCATGTTAAAACAATGATCTAAAATTTTACAATAATAAGAAATTACTTAACAGACATGAGCACTTTAAGCAAAGACCAAATTCAGTTCAATTGCTTCTATAACCCTCAATGATGCTCTGTTGTATAATACGGGGAAGAAACAGACACATGCAGCCAAAATGCAACCATAGGCTCAAAGTGCAACAATTTAATCAAAATGAATTATGCAATCCACTTCCTCCGGAAACAGTTCACAACTTCCAATGGTTTCTTCTACAACCCTGAGCTTCTTTGGCATCTATCTATACAAGAGGTCCTAAATACAAAACCATCAGATAAAATGCCCATTGATTTTACAAATCACATGGAGCAGATGTCGAATTATTCTAAACTGTGGAGCTAACTTATCAAAAATCACAAGTTCTAACTCCCAAAGAAGAAAAAAATGACAATGGCAGTCGGAAGTCACTGTATCTGGACCAAATTGTGGCCATGCTTCTAATATTTAAAAAAAAAAATTATTCGACATAAAAGAATTAAAGAAAAAAGGACCTTGCTCTCACTTTAGACAAAATGCTTACTCCTAAACATATGCAACATAAATCATTACAGCACATCGCCTTATCGATTACGACTACATCGCAACGATAGCATAGTAAAGCATCAAAGTCACGCCACCAAAAGCTACAGCAACACCAGATGAATTCTAATCACTCGGGACAATGTAGTGCAAGTATTTTTTTTTTAATCTTATTCTATTCCTACTCTAACTCTCACTTTCCGACTTTTGCTCTATCTCGTAGTAGACTATAGGAATCAACACCCACTCCTGAAACTAAATCATCCTCACCCTTTCATGTCGGAAGGATGCCCAGTAGTTATGTAGTGCAAGTTAGACTGTCGCAAGATGTGCAAGCATGCCAAGGTCCAATTTTGGCCTCACAGAACATATGTAGCAGCGCCATCAACTCGAATATAGTTTCCACGACTCAAATTCGACGCACAATAACACGCTCGCATCCAGTTCGGAAAATTTCACAAGCACGAGAAAGCGAAAGATCGCGCACGATCCACTTGAATTTCCAAAAGAGGAAAAAAAAAATGGATGAAGGAAAGGGAAGGGACGGGTGCCAGCGCAATCCACGAGGAGAGGATCGAAACATTCAAACGCCATTGCTACAAGCACCAGCTCCACCGCCATCGCCACGATATCACGGCCGAAGCGACGAGCTGGCGCGCAGGCGCGTACGGAAGGAGCAGGGAGGGGAGAGGCGGGGCCGCACCTGATTGCTGGCGGGATTGGCAGTGCCGACCACGGGGCCGCGCCCCTTCCAGACGCCATTGACGTAGCATCCCAAGTTACGAGGGCCGATGCCGATCTCCCTCAGGAACTCGTATCCTTTCTTCGCGAAGCTCATCCCTGCCGTCGCCCCGCCGGCCAGCCAGCCAACCAGCCGCCTATTTCAACACCTCGAAACGCGAGCGCGCCCGCTTGATCGCCCCCGGCCGGAACACGTCGCCGGGCTGTTCGATCGTTAGCTGCGGCGAAATCGACGGAAAGAGGTGGAGGGAGGGAGGAGAGGGAGTCGTGAGCGATTTTGGTGACGTTGAGATGGGGAATCTTTTTATAGAGAAGAGGGAGACACGTGTGGGGAACCCGCAAAGGTTTCCCAGGATTGGATTGAGTTGAGTTGAGGAGCTGCCGCTGAGTCGTCCTCACACTTTGGTAAGTCCCTCTCCACGTGTCGCCCGCCTAATGGGCCGGACCCGTGGTGACGTGGTCGGGCCCGGCCTACCTCATATAATTGAGCGTAGTGTAGGGGGTGGGCGTGGGCGTGGGCCCGGTTTAGTGCATGCATGATAAGTATGCTCGATAAAGTAAAAATACCTGATGATGACATTTTTGTGGGCCCGTTCGGGGATAAGGAAAACTCGTTTTTTTCCCCCTCCTCTAATCAATGCGCAAATTCATTATTATTTTATTTTATTATACTAATAAACAAGAGGACTGTGCGTCGAAAGTTTGTTGTTTAGGTCCCGCAAAAGTATTCATCTACTCGATAAGTGGGGCGGAATTAAAAATATATAAAGAAGAGAGGGGAAAATAATTTTAAAAATGAGTATATAATAATGAAGTAGAAGAACTCGCGAATTCAAACTTGAGAAGGATTTTTCTGACGTCAAAGAATGAGGGCGAGAAGATATCTTTAAAAACGTATCCTTTCTTTATCCTTCTCCTCCGTAACTCTCATTCGTATAAAGTTTCGTAACTCTTCCATAATTCTTTGATTTGCGTCAAAACTCCATGTAAACGACAAGAGAGTTCATAACTCTTTGATTAAAGTCGCAAGAGACACTATACTTTTTGAAAACACAAAGATGAATGATTACACTATCTGTCTCTCATTAGATTTACCATTTGCTGACTGATTTCTCCCATCGATGTCGTTGTAGCCTGTTTGCATTCTTACCAAGGTCAAACTCACGACTCTAAAATGTTGCAATGAGCTCCTTTGCTAAACTGGACAATAATCATGGATTAATTATTGGAAGTTGTCTCTATTTGTACATTTGTGATTTCATTAGTAATGAATGATTCTTATCCATCCTTTCTTGGGTTTCTTTTACATTTACATTGATATGCAATTCTATTAAATAATGGATATAATATGATATGAAAATATCCCAATTTATTATTACGATTCACCAAACAATTGATAGAAAATGACAAAACCTTGAATTTCATATTATATCCCATTTAATTCTATCATAATTAGAAATTTGGACAACCAAATGTAACATTTGAAGTTGGATATATCTTCAATGGCAAAAAAATTCGCAATCACTTATCTTTTAAATTTTTGAGGTTGGGTATGTTTTTAGAATATATTGAGTTTAGATGATGAGTCTATCATACCCCAACTCAACAAAAACAAGGGCATGACATGACCGTCATTTCATCAAAAGATGCAGCATTAACATAACCAAAATTCAATATAATATTAACATATATACATCTACATATATATTTGACAAAAAAAGGCATTTTGTTATATTAGAGTTTTTCTATAAAAAAAAAAGAGAGTATATACACCCCGAACAAAAACTGACTCACAATTTGTCCAACTATATACAACTCATACCAAAAAAATATCCACTATCGAAAAGCCCTACTTGATAGTGCAACATTCATGTCCTACTTGCGGCTTGCCAAAGAACCTATAAAAGCAAGTAGATAAAAAGAGTGAGCTATCACGGCTCAGTAAGTGATACTATTTTTCTTATTGATCCACCATAAGTTTTCTCTCAAATTCCCTGTCCGAATTGACATCAATGACCGCTTGGATCCAAAATGAGACACACATCCTAATATCTAACAAAAGATTAACATGTTATAAACTAACACGGAATCTTACAACATCCCAAACATCTACACCCAAAAGATAAACTTTGGTACCAATTAACGTCACGCCCCAACTCAACAATAACAAGGACATGACATGATTATCCTTTTTGTTCATCTTCCACACCATGCAATACATCAGGTCAAATGACCATAACAGCCCTTCCTCACTGCAACAACTGTATTAGAAGCTAGTAAAGGCTCAATCCTATTTCATGTAACAAAAATGCTCTATTTAGTTCAATATATGTATATGGTTATGCTAAAGTGAAAAAAGATGGGGTGGTGAACATTTGGAAGTAGGGGTGAGCATCACCTCAAAGACAACCTTGAACCAGCCCAACCCAATCGGTTATGGTCTTGTTCCCAAGGGGACTAGATCTGTCCTTAGTCATAAGACTCATTGACCTTGCACTATGTGGATTGGTCACCGATCCAAAGAGTTTAAGATTGATCCCGGACCAACCCTTTACATAATATATGTTATATATGTTATATATATATTATATGCTTTTTTATTCTAAATTTTAGCTCCTCCTCATCTATTCTCTTCATAGTTTAGTTTGTCTTGTAAATTATAAAATAGAAAGAAACCCAATCCTAACTTGACCCAAAAAAAAAGGAAACCCTCTTCTCTCTCCTTGGCCTTGCTCGCCTACTCACCTTGCTTATCACTCCCCTCGCCCCTCGCCCCTGCTCCTCCTTATTTGTTTGTTTTTATTGTTTATTGCTTTTAGTAAGTGTAAATTCCTATTGTTACATTATCTTATATTTGTATTTTATATATATTGGTGTTTATAGTTTAGTTACTCAATGCCGCATTCTTAATGGATACGTAATTTGAAATAGTATGTTTATCATTTTAAAAAATATAAAAATGAATTAAAAAATAATTGGTTCGGTCCTCGATTCCAAACTCAACAGGGTTAGTTCTCAATTCCAAAATTTGGGGATCAATACTATGCGCGTTGGTTTGTGGGTATATGTTGGACTGGTCTAATTTGGACCTTAGCCTTTATTTTTTATTTTTTTTCTTTTCTCCTTTTTAGTATTTTAAAGCCCATATTTTATAGTAATTTCCTTTTCGATATTTCTAAGCGCCACGAGATGAATGACTTTTTATTTCACACTCATTCTAATTCGGGTAATTGACTAGCAAAGACATAGCAACGCACATATATCGACCACATGGATGTGGCAAACTTGAAATTGAGAGTATCATGACTTTTGTACCGTAGAAAACTATCCCAAAAGATCATTTCATAGCTCGACTTTACTTCCATTCGCAATTCATTGCGAAAGAACGAGCAGCTATGACAAACGGAAACCCTTAGTTACGTAGAGTTGAGGGCAATTCGCCATCACCAAGAGATGGGGACATTCATCGAGATCGAGATGACCGGGAGGCCACCGACTGAGGCCGACCATCAGACAGCGGTCAACGGCGGTGCGACATGCTGCCATCGCTCGTCCTCATATGCGATCAGAGGAGAGCTGACGGTCGGTCGCCGTGTTAGTATCCCCTCCAGGCAGCCTGCTGATTACTTGTCCCGACCTTGGATTATGGAAAATAAAATATCATGGTCTTCCAAAATTCTCTGTTTTTCACATTTCAAACACCCGGTTCAGAATTGTTCAAGAGAGACGCTTGGGCCATTTGAGCCTTCAAACTTAGAAACCGCCGATGAGCTACACCACATTCATCGGGCTCGTTTAAGCCCAATCTGGGCAGGCCCGTGACTTTATAATCTTTATAAGATAGCAACAAATAAATTTTTATGTACACAAAGAACATCGAGCGTCGCTTTGGCCGAGTGGTTAAGGCGTGTGCCTGCTAAGTACATGGGGTTTCCCCGCGAGAGTTCGAATCTCTCAGGCGACGTCTCTCTTTCTTCACCTTTTCGCCTTTTTTTTTTTTTTTAAAATATATATTTTTCCCTCTCTTCCTCAATAATTCCTCTTATCTTATTTTTCCTTTAGGGTGGTTTCTGCGACGTGTTTGATTTGTTAGAGAATGAGCTCTACGATTCGAAATTTAGAAGACACTCTCTTGTTTTTTTTTTTTTTTATTTCATTTCAAATGCATAGATGATTTACTCATTTGTGTGATCATTCTTGAAACCGGACCAAAAAAGGGAACTGGGCATAATCAATATTACTATATCCATTTTTTTTTCAATTGAAGAAATATGAAGTGAAAGGTAAATAATTAAAAGCAAAAAGCTCGTGTTATGATTTTTATATTAAAAACAATAAAGCGACAACATTTTATTAGGTTTTCGGCCTAGAGCATGGCCAAAGCTAATGAGAGTCGTTTGAGCCGAACGGCCATTTGTTTTGTTAGGATTTTGGATGTTACTCGTAGAGTGATTGGTTGCATGATTTTGGAAAAGAAATACACGGACAAGTTAGTGAGCCCAAACATCATGTCACTTGAGTTGATAGATGGACATCTTCTGGATACCTCAATTGAATTGATCAAATTTGAATCCCTTTTTTGATGAATACTTGAAAGAACCAATTGAACAACTAATGAATATTATTCGGACTTAAAGCCAAAAGAAATCCCTTCGTCCTTTTTGTCAAAAAAGAAAATCTTTCACAAAAAATAAAGGGTCAGCTACCTAGAGTCATAGTCCAAGAAAAATGGGGAGACATTTATGAAAGACTGCACTTGGAACCAGAGTTGGACTGATTGTCAACTGTTCTGAACCAGAGTTGGATTGATTGTCAACTGTTCTAAATTTTAGATACCAGGAATTGAGATGGTTTTTGGGTTGGAACCAGACCAGTGCTCACCCCTAATATGCCAACTACACGAAACCATGAAGTAGACGTTTGGTTAATTTATGCCTTTTGAATGTGTTATAAATGATGGACTCACTTGTTTGAAAAATCTTAAAACTAAATCAGAAACGGAGCTGTGCATAATTATATTAGTATGTCCAATATTTTTTAAAATTTTCTATAACGAAATTAAATTAAAGAAATATGAGATGAGAGCTTAATAAATTAAATGCACGAACCGCATAGGTTATGGATATTAATCATAAGAAATTGATAGCGGCACAGTTTACAAGGTTAATTAAATTACGTAAATACCACCACTTAAAGTTGTCGGTTGAGAAGTGTTGATTACCTGATCACAATTAATAAGTCAAACCCACTTTGTAATCTAACCTATGAATTGACACCTATCAACATCGTTGTCCACCTAATACACAATCTGACCAATAAGGTATTTCTTGTACGACATTTAAAAAAATATATATATTATATGGGCGTTCTTCTTGTGTACCATTTTCATCTTATCGTGGGTATCAAATCAAAAAGACTGTCTCGAATTATCTCAATGCTTTTGTTTGTCGCAAGGAATCGGACGAAACGTGACCTAAATCCTGAATTCTTTCAGAGCTATCCGATTCGGCCCGCCTTTACGTTCCAATTGAAATTGTATTTATTTCACAAACAAATCAACCGATTCTAATTTTTTTCTATAAAATCAATCGTTTATGTCACTTATTAAAGTAATAATAAAAATATTTTTAATTCACTAATTATTTTCAACGATACAAGTTATTATTTTTAGAAAGATATTCTTTAAATTATTTATTTTTCATGAGTTTAAGATCGTGAAAAGCGTATTGGGTGAAAAATTGAACTCGGCTCTCTCAGATAATGTTACCCCTCAATCATTTGGATTGATCTATTTTTTTTTCTTTTCAATAAAAAAAAAAGTCAACTACAAGTCTTGGGCAATTAGGGTAACGTTTACATTCAAAAATTATTTCGAGAACGAAATAGAAAAACTATTTTTATTCCGGAAACAATTTTTGAACGAAGAACGCGTTTGGTAATTACACAAAATTTATGTTCTGGAATAGAAAAAGAACGGAAACACATTTGATAAACTCGTATAATTTTTTTAATATTTTTATTTTATTTTATTTTTCCTTTTCCTTTTTTCTTTCTTTTTTCTTCCTTTTGGTCGACGGCCTGGCCTTGGTTGGGCAAGCTTGAGCTCGCCTAGATCCGGCAAGGCCGAGCTCAAGCTCGCCCAGCCAAGGCGAGGCCGACCTCGTGCTCGAGCTCGCCGAGGGCCGGTGACGCTCCAAGGCAAGGTTGCCGGCCCTCGACGATCGGTCACCGGCCATGGCCGAGGTTGGCGACTGGCCAAAGAAAAGAAGAAGAAAAGAAGAAGAAAAGAGAGAGAAGGAAAAAATACGAGAGAGAAAAATTGTTTCTCGGAAGTGTTCTCGGGAACAAGAAATAAGTTTTTCTTGTTTTTTGTTTCTATTCCAAATTTGTTTCCGGGACAAAAAGATAAATTTTTTGTTTTTGGGAACAAAAGTGTAAATAAACGTGTTTTACATTCTTTTGTTTTTGGGAGCAAAAGATTTTTTTTTTGGGAACAAAAAGATAAATTTTTTGTTTTTGGGAACAAAAATTGTGTTCCGAGGAATAGAAAAAAAAAAAAAAAAAAAAAAAAAAAAAACCAAACAAACAGCCCCTAGACGACTCGGGCTGCCTCACATACAACAACATTGGGAGAACTACTAAAAAAGTTCCAAGCTCGTTGTCTTAAATCTTTTACATTTGTACTAATTTAATCCATTCAGTTAGATTTGGCCAGCTGATGCTGACATAGATATCGATGGTCTTACGTGGCATAATTAATATTGATGTGGACACTTTTAATAATATTTTCATATTTTATATAGTTTTTTATTTTTTTTTCTCTTTCTTTTTTTTTTCCTTCTTCGGTTGTTCGTCGGACCTCAACGATCGACCGGATGTGAGGACCAACTAGGCATGGTCTCGCCCAGCAATGGTGAGGTCAGCCTCACCGAATCTGGTGAGGACTTGCCCAGCTATGGTGACTTCTAGCTAGTTGCTAAGGTTTAGAGACGAGTTGGAGGAAGAAGGAAAATAAGAAGAAAGATTAAAAAAAAAAAAAAAAGATAACAATTTTCAAAAAATATTAAATTATTAATAAAAATGTCTATGTCAATGACGGTCGTGCTACATTAGTGATTTTTAGCCAAAATTGATCGGATGGAATGACTTAGCATAAATATTAAAAAATATTTATAATTCAGTTGGCAAAAAAAAATGTTTAGAACTAGATTGTCATAATTATAATAAGTTTAAGACTATTTTTGTAAGATAATTGTGGTTAATACCTTTGAGAGGTGGATTAAGATTTCTTTTAATCTCCGTCCCAGTCTATTAAGGGAGGACATTGTGAGTATAGTCTCTCTTTTAATTTCCATAACAAGCCTTGCGACAAGATTTGAAAAAGAAAAAAAAAAGCAATCAAACATTGAGAGATTAATAAGTCAAACAGTGGATTTGCCGATACAAATGGTGGATGAAATGCAGAGGTAGAGTGGATCATTTTCCACCTCACATCCAACGATTGCTACCACTGACTTTTAGCGTTTTCTCGGTAGACCGCCCCCCTAAAAAAACAAACGTTCTACACTCATTGGTTTTCTTCTTTCTTCCTCTTGCCTGAACAAATCGTACAAATAGTTGGACGGTTGGATTCTAAAATGAGTTAAAATCTTAACAAACACAGGACACTCATCTGTATCATACAAATTATTGACTCATTTGGTTGGAAAGTCTTGAAATCAAACAAGACACGAAACCGAGCATAATCGATACCAGCCCATTTGTTGTAAAGTTGACAAAATGTCTTTTGTGTGTAATGAATCATTCGATATGAATTTGTGTGTAATTGATCATTTGATATGAATTGATATTAGGTGTGTAGGGACCTTCGTAATTTTGGATAAGAAAGTAAATGACAAGGACTTTAAAGGTACAAATATTAGGAACAATCATTGCTAACGATGTAAATTGTAGGATAATAAATATAAAGATAAATTTGTAAAAAAAAAATTAAGTCAGTTTCTTTAATGTGGTATTTATAACCCATAATCAACAATTACAATTCAACAATACTTACCTACAAACAGTTACGTTTGAAATTGTCGACTTCAATACTAGATGGTTACATCGATTATACTACCTTAACGATTACCTAATTCCACTACTTTGATAGTTACGTTGACTCCATTACATTAGCTTCACTACATTGATTATTTCTTATTGAAACCTCTCTCGACTAAATTGAGTCTTCTTGCCAACTAGCTGCATTATATCAACTAATTATCCTCAACATTTGGCCAATTTCCACTATTCCAATACCTCAAATAGGTTTCCATCAACCAAATTATCAACTACCCACACATGGATATTCTTAGTTACTAAAATTGCTACAACGAAGTTAAATTAAAGAGATATGAAATAAGAGCTCAAACAATGAAAAGTGCAAACCCCTATCTAATAAGAGATATGTGTACTAGAAATCCTAAGACTTCTCAAAAAAATGTAATTGAATTCTACAACTTACAAAAAATTGCAATCAAGTTCTAAAACTTATCAAATTAGTACAATCGAGTTCTTTCGTTAATTCTATCAATTTAGACTAAGGGAAAATGATTAAGTGACTCTTTTTAAATATTTTCTCTCCCAATGTAGTGATAATTTTGATTAAATTCTAATTTTTTAACCAAAATTTTAATTAAATGAAATAAAAAAAATTAAAAAAGGGGGGAAATAAAAGAAGCCAAAGGCAAGGGCGGTAGGCCCTAGCCATTGTTGCCTCCATCATCAAAAAGGGCTTGGTGGAGGCTCAATAAGGGCTGACAACCCTTGCAAACCGTAGGTGAGGACTTGGCGAACCTTCAACTAGATTTGGATGAGGGTCACCAACTCTCACCCAGCTGTGGTGGCCCTTGGCCAAACCGTGCTGAGAGCAGGCAATCCTCACCTAGATTTAGGAGGCGAGTTACGACCCTTGCCTAGATTTGAGCGAGTATCACTTTGGGGGAAGGGCACCGGGCCCTCGCTTATGGTCAAGGAGGGTCGGTAGTCTTGGCCAACGTCCCAATGCCCTCGTTGGCCATCGCAAAGCCCTTGTTGGCCATTTCCAGCGATGAGGGTGACAGTGGTAAGGGCTTGCTGTTCTTGCCCTTAGCTCTGTTTTTTACAGTGGTAAGGGCTTGTTGCCCTTGCCCTTAGCCCTTAGCCCCCCCCTTTTTTTTTTTTAAAGTTTTGTTTTATTTTATTTTATTTCATTAAGACTTTGGTTAAAAAATTAGAATTTAATCCAAAATGTCGTTTTAGCCTTGTATTTCATGTTTTAACCATGTCATTACCTAGGAGAGAGAAAATATATAAAAAAGAAGAAGGCATGTTAGCATATTCTATTAATCTAAACAGATGGAGTTAACGGAAACACTCGATAGTATCAATTTAATAAATTTTAGGATTTGATTACATTTTTGTAAGTTTTATAATTCAATTGTACTTTTGTAATACGTTTTAAGATTTTCAATATGCTAAAAATAAAAAGAGGTAGCATTGTAAAAGGCTACGGTATGATTAACGTTGGCTCATGTACCATTTGGTGTAATAAACTTTTCGTGCGGTTTTAATGTTGATATTACGACTGGATGAAGTAGGAGTCTCGTCACTAAGTATGATTACCTGGCGGCCCCACGCTACCGCATCTGGAAAAACGTGGCTAGTTATATCAATTATTTACACCCTCATTGCTTGCTTATAAATAGCCATGGACAGATAGAAGCCTCTCGTTTCCATTGCAAAACCATCATTCCCTGGGAGCTTAACAGCTCAACCCCTTCAAAACGCCCCATGGACGCTCCTTCTTCGGCAGCATGCGGCATTGCTTGCCTTGCCGTTGCCTCCTTCCTCCTTCCTCCTCCTCTCCGGTCACCTCCGCCGCCGCAAACTTAAGCTACCGCCTGGCCCAAAACCTTGGCCCATCATCGGAAACCTCAATCTCATTAGCCCACTCCTGCACCGCTCGCTCCACGAACTCTCTCGCATATATGGGCCCATCATGAAGCTCCAGCTCGGCTCCTGCAATGTGGTTGTGTGCTCTTCTGCCGACATGGCCAAAGCCATTCTCAAGACTCACGACGCGGTTTTTGCCTACCGGCCCAGAAACGCCGCGGGCAAGTACACGGCTTATAATTACTCCGGCATGACGTGGTCGCCCTATGGCCCCTATTTTCAACAGGTCCGTAAAATCTTCCTAGCACAACTATTTAGTGCTGCAAGGCTTCAATCGTCTGAGTACATAAGAGTGGAGGAGATGAGGGTGCTTACGCGAAATTTGTTTGAGGCGAAGGGCCAGTCGATTAATTTGAAAGACCATCTTTCGGATCTTAATCTCAACGTGGTCTGTCGCATGGTCTTAGGGAAGAAGTACACAGACAAGTCTGAGAACTCCAATATTGTGTCGGCTGAGGAGTTCAGGAAGATGGTTGATGAGTTGTTCTTGCTCACCGGGGTTCTGAATTTGGGCGATTTCCTACCTTTGTTGGATTTTCTTGACTTGCAGGTCGTAATTAAGATACCGCGACATGATCTGATTGATGCATGAAATGAAATTTTTAGTTTGTGTAATTTAGCATGCAAAATTAATTGATATGATTTGTCTCTTGGATTTTTTAGGTTTATTATCGGTGTAACGATTAACATATGCACTCACCATCGGATTATTGACATGCACAAGAATTTAGTTACACAATTAAGTTTAACATTGATAATGTAAGCTCTTCGTTACTAATAACAATCCTTCTCTCTTATTCGTCTCTTTCAGGGTTACATAAAGAGGATGAAGGCCGTGAACAAAAAGTTTGATAGGTTCTTGGAGCATGTTTTGGGTGAACATGAGGCGAGGAGAGTCGAGGGTTATGAGGCCAAGGATAAGGTGGATGTTCTATTGCAACATGTGGACGATCCTAATCTTGGGGTGAAGATTGAAAGACACGGGGTCAAGGCCTTGACCCAGGTAAAATTTTTGACTGTCTTTTAAAATTGGTTCATTTCACGAGAAACATTTTCCAAAAAGATGTTTTCCTTATTCTTCGACTTTTGGATCACCTTAGCAAAATGAGTTAATGGAAAAAAAATTTCTGTGTCAATAGAAAATAGTTTCCTACCAGAAATTAAATTCAAATAAATAATTTTATCTTTAAAAAATCAGAAATCATTTTCCTAAATATGATTAGGTATCGAAATTTGAGCGAGGACTTTGCACGTGAGTGCGGGAAATCCAACGCTTGTTCCTTGGCCCTTGGCAATGAGGCATGTCCATGATGCCCGCGCCCAGATCTATTGAGGCCTAGCCCAGGATCCTCATGCCTTGGCCTGAGTCCATCTAGGCCACGCCCGGGTCCATTGAGTCCGGGGTCCATAGATTCTAACGCCTATACTATGGTCCCCAACTTTCGAGCCCAAGTCTTTGAGGTTGGGCCGGGATTCCTGTGCCCTTGCTTGGATCCTTGAGCTCACGCCCTAGTCCATTGATGCAAGGCTCGGGCTTGCATGCCAAGGCCTAGCCTCAATGGACTTGGGCATGGGCACCAAGGTCTTGGGCCTAACCTTAATGGACCAAATCTGAGTGTAAGGGATTGGGTCTTGGGCATCGAGTTTGGGGCTTGGCCTTGATCAACCTTGGTGCCGGCCCTTGTACTGATGTCCCAAGCCTAGGTTCTATCGAGGCCTAGGCATTGGGAACTTGGACCCGATCTCTATAGGCCAAGGCACCAGTGACTGGGGCACGGGCATCAAGTTCTCATGCCTGGAAGTCGAGGATCCTGAATTGAGATTCGTTGCTCATGCCAGGTACCTTGGCTACCCATGCGCAAGGCACTAGTGCCCAAATAGTATGTCTATTTTCCTTATAAAAAAATGGTAAATATTTTCCAATTCAGTTTTAAGTCTAGGCCAAATATCGAAAAATATTATCATTTTCTTAGAAAATGATTTTTCATATTTTTTTTAGAAGTCACATTTTTTGCGAAACCAATAGAGCCTTAATACTAAACTGATTTAAAGAAAAGAATCATAATGATAATGCACATAGAGAGATGCTTACACATATTCCTTCCCTCAGTTATTATTATTATTATTTTTCAGTATTGTCCTGTATGTTTACGTTGATTTTCCAATTTTTATGTACATGTATACACCCCAGGGCAAAATGTTGATGATGTAAGGAAAGTTATATGGTGGAAGTTCCTATCATTTATTCATAAAATAAAGTATGACCAAATCCTTTTCTGTTCATCAAACAATATGTGTCAAGTTGCTTCTAGACTTGCGCAAAATTATCGATCACGTTTCATCATGTGAATAAACAAAATATGGTGTGATTAAACATCCCCATACACTCCTAATAGCATGATTGTGCTTTCATTCATCATGTAGGAGTTGATAGCTGGTGGAACAGAGGGTTCGGCTGCGTCGGTGGAGTGGGCAATGTGCGAACTCCTAAAGAACCCTTATACATTTAACAAGGCAACGCAAGAGCTCGACAACATTATCGGAAGGGAGAGATGGGTCCAAGAAGCGGATGTTACGAACCTGCCTTATTTAAATGCTGTTATTAAAGAAATGATGAGATTGCATCCGGTGGGGGCATTTCTCGCGCATCGCTTTGCAAGCCAGGATTGCAAGGTCGCTGGCTACGACGTACCGAAGGGCACGAGAGTCCTGGTGAGTAAATGGAGCATTGGGAGAGACCCCGAGTTGTGGGACGACCCTGAAAATTTTAGGCCTGAGAGGTTCATTGGAAAGGCAATCGACGTAAAGGGACAAGACTTCGAGCTCTTGCCGTTCGGGTCGGGCCGGAGAATGTGCCCGGGTTATAACCTTGGTCTGAGAATGATTCAGACAAGTCTGGCTAATCTTATTCATGGGTTTTCATGGAAATTGCCTAAGAACATGACAAGGGAGGAGCTAAACATTGAAGAGGTTCCTGGGCTATCCACGCCCAAGAAGATCCCATTGGTCGCTGTTGCTGAGCCAAGGCTGCCACTTCATCTTTACTGAATCTGTGTGACAGCGCACGTTTCATCTGCTATGTTCTTTCTTTATTGCAATTTGGATTTAATGTTATTGTGGGTATCAAATCAAAAATCCGTCTGTGGTTCTTTCATGCTTCTCTAAGTCTTATATGTGGCTGAAATGTTAATGTATTGTTATGTAGACTTCATATGCTAAATCCTATGAATGTGTTGCACGTGGTATGAAATAATAGAAGCAAGAGAAGCAAGAGCGAACTCTCTTTGTTTGAAGCAATAAATTTTGTCGAGTTTCATGAGCTTGTATATGAAAATTTATTTCACAGTCTAGATTCAAGTGGGTCGTGTTACTTTTCCATGATTTTCATGGCCGTGCAAATGGAGGTCAAAACTCGGCCTCTGACGCGTGAAAATGAGTGTGACGCAATCAAAGATGGCGGTTCTCACTTGCAATGGCAAACATAGTATTTTACCTTCAATTAAATGAACTGAAAAAGTCGACATAATACAAATTTATGCTCAGCTCGGGTACACTTGATCAATCTTGATCTCCTACAGATGTACTATCAAATTAGCTTTGGTTCGTGCGATACAGGACGCATATTTATTTCTTTTTTTCAGAAACAAATAGTACAAATGATTGAATCATTTGTTGAGAAGTTATCTTGTACATGAGTTAAAATTCAACACTTCCAAGACACTATTTGCTTTTGTGTAGAAACAAATAGTACAAATTATTAGCTCATTTTGTTGAAAAGTCTTGAAATCAAACCAAACACGAAACTCTCATAGTCAAAACTAATTATTTTATGAAAATTCGACGAGATTCCTTTGGAGCATAATGGATCTTTCGATCAAAATTGACAAAGGGTGTGTGAGGGCCTTTGTTGATCTTTGGCAATGATTGAGGTTGTATCTTATCACAACCAAGGAGCCCAGGAGTTCCGCCAAGGGTCAGCTCGCTTGCCAAGTAACCTTGGTGAGTTGATAGGTTTATATTTATTATTTTAATGTGTCGATATCCGCATCCAAGAATTTGATCTGCTCCCAATGGGTGTCGGTCCGGTTCCCTAAAATCGAAACCGATGAAATCAATTTAGTTCTCGGCTATCCGAACCAGACCTCATCAATTATTTTTTAAAACTAAGATTTTATTTCTTTAAATTATTAAAGAAATAATTTTAAATCTTAATTATTAATAGTTTTTAAAATATTGTTGAGATACAAACATTTAGATAGAAAGCCAAGAGAGGCATGTTTTGGTTGGAGCGAGTTTTGGTGGGTTTTATGCACAACTCTTCTCACATTCTTTGTGTGCCCATTTGATGTGGGACTCTTGGCATTCATTATACACAATAATAGAGACAAGCTAAGAGTCCTCCATTAAAAATGTTTGCATAGAAGGTTTAAAACCACAAGAGACTAGAGACAAGCTACACACTAAGAACCTCATATCGAATAGACACATAAAGAATGTGAGGGAGTTGTGCACAAAAGCTAAGTCATGCTCCAACTAAGGCATGCCTTTCATTGCCTCTTGGCTAAGATTAAGTGTTATATCTATTAAGTGTGTGAAGTTCAAACAATTTTTGTAGCATTTTGTTCTTTTCATGAGTAAAGAGCAATTTTTTTTTTCAAAGGGGATGGGAAATAGATTACGATCGATTTCCTTGAGCCGCTCGAGAATTGGAACTGAACTAGATCCAGTCCGATTCCTGGTCCTATGATTAGTCAATTTGCTTCTCGATCTTAGAACTAGGGAACTGGTTCTACCGGTTCGATTCTCAGTTCATAGGTGGAACTGGATCGGATCGGAGATTGATCACCCCTACTGTACGCCTTAGTCCCCCAATTGGGGAGAAAGCTTTTCTTCTCTCTCCCCAAGAAATAACCTTGTATTTTACGTCTCAAAGTTTAGATGAAGTAGTTTACTCATAACTAATTGAATCATTTGTTGAGAAGTTATCTTTTAAATTAGTTAAAATTCCACATTTACAAGACACTATTTTCTCTTGTGTAGAAAAAAATCGCGCAAATTATTAGCTCATTTCATTGAAAAGTCTTGAAATCAAACATGGAACTCGCATGGTCAATACTGGTTGTTTTATTGAAAAGTTGACGAAATACCTTCTGAGCGAATGGATCATTCGATCTAAATTGACAAAGAGTGTGTAAGGGCCTTTGTTGATCCTTGGTGGTGGTTGAGGTTGGACCTCACCACAACCCAAGAGCTCGAAAGCTCTGTTGAGGGGTGCTTGGCCTGTTAGGTAACCCTAGTGGGCTTATAGAATTGCGTTTCTTATTTTAGCGTGTCAGTATCTGCACATTTGGACTCCCAATTAGGGAGAAAGCTTTTCTTCCCTCTTCTTAGGAAATACCCCATTATTTTACATTCTAGAGTTCAGAAGGAGTAGCTTAAAGGTCGTACTCAGCATCAATTGAATCATTTGTTGAGAAGTTATCTTTAAAATGAGTTAAAATTTAACATGTACAAGATTTGCTTTTGTGTAAAAAAAAAATCAATCAAATTATTAGTTCATTTGATTGAAAAGTTTTGAAATCAAACCAAACATGGAACTCGCATAGTCAATACTAGTTGTTTCATTGAGAAGCCGGCGAAATGCCTTTGGAGCGTGATGGACCGTTCGATCAGAATTGACAAAGGATGTGTAAGAGCCTTTGTTGATCCTTGTTGGTGGTTAAGGTTGTACCTCGCCACAACCTAGGAGCTTGAGAGCTTTGTTGAGGGCCGCTCTGCTTGTCAAGTAACCCTAGTGGGAATATTTGACTGCATTCTTTATTTTAACGTGCTAGTGTTCACATGACTCAGCTTCCTCCCCTCTCCCCCCAATGGGAAGAAAGCTTTTCTTCCCTCTCCCTAGGAATACCTGTATTTTATATCCCAAAGTTCAAGTGGAGTAGTTTAGGGTCGTACTCAAATCCAATTGAATCATTTGTTGAGAAGTTATATTTTAAATGAGTTAAAATTCAACATCTACAATACACTATTTTCTTTTGTGTAGAAACAAATCGTACCAATTATTGGTTCATTTGGTTGAATTGTCTTGGGAGTCGGATTCCTTTATCATCTCTTATGCTGATTGTGGGCTGACTGGCTAGGCGTCTTGTTCTAGGTCGTTTCTGGTTGTCGATCTGCTTTGGCTTTTGATTATTTTCGGTTGCCTCTTGGGTTTTTCCTCGTCTTCCTTCCACTCATAATGGGCATGTCCATCTTGAGTGTAAGTTTTTGAAGCCGATTGGTTGTACAGTTTGACCTCTTCCCAATTTATATCACTTACCTTCACCCAAAAAAAAAAAAAGTCTTGAAATCAAACCAAAGACGGAACTCACATGGTCAATACTAATTGTTTCACTAAGAAGTGGACGAAATACTTTTGGAGTGTAATGGATTGTTCGATTAGAACTGACCAAGTGTGTGTAAGGGCCTTTGTTAATCCTTAGTGGTGCTTAAGCTTGTACCTCACCACAACCCAAGAGTTCGAGAGCTCCGCTGATGGCCGCCTCACTTGCCGAGTAACCCTTTTGGGATGACCAGACTACATTTTTTATTTTAACGTGTTAATGTCCGTATGTTTCAACCCCCATTTGGGAAGAAAGCTTTTTCTATCCTCTCCCCAAGGAATATCCCCGTGTTTTATGTCATTGAGTTCACATGATATAAATAATTGATTTTATAGGAAAAGCATATTGGGTGAAAAATCAAACCCGGCTCTCTCAAAACATGTTGCCCCTCAATCATTTGGATTGATCTATGTTTTTTTTTCTTTTCTTTTTGATAAAAAAAAAATTTAGCTTCAAGTCTCAGACGGTTAGACGACTTGGGTTGTCTCACATATGACGACACTAGGAGAATTACTAAAAAAGTCCAAACTTATTGTTATTGTACCGATTCAATCTTAAACCTTTTACATTAATACTAATTCAATTTATTCGACTAGATTTGGCCAGTTGATGTTGACATAGACGTCAACGGTCCTACGTGGAGTAATTAATATTGATGTTGACATTTTTAATTATATTTTAATATTTTTCAAAGTTTTTATTTTATTTTTTCTCTTTTTTTTTTTTTCCTTCTTCCTTTGGCTAGTCATCATATCTGGGCGATCAACTAGATGTGAGGGCTAGTGAGGCATGGTCTGGCCCAGCAATAGTGAGGACTTGCCCAGCCATGAGGACCTCTAGCTGGTTGCCGATATTCGAAGACTAGTTGGAGGAAGAAGGAAAAGAATAAGAAAGATTAAACAAAAAGAAGATAAAACACTCAAAAAAATATTAAATTATTAATAAAAATATCCATGTCAGTGATGATCACGGCATGTCAATGATTTTCAGCCAAAATTGGTTGGATGTAATAACTTAGCATATATATTAAAAAATGTTTATAATTCGGTTGGTAAAAAAATGTTTAGAATTAGATTGACATAATTATAATAATTTTAAGACTATTTTTATAAGATGATTGTGGTTAATCCCTTTGAGAGGTGGATTAAGATTTCTTTTTATCTCCATCCCAGTCTATTAAGGGAGGACATTGTGGGTATAGTCCTTGCAACAAGATTTGAAGAAGAAAAAAAAAATGCAAACATTGAGAGATTAATATGTCAAACAACGCATTTGCCGGTACAAATGGGAGAGGAAATGGCAGAGGTAGAGTGGATCACTTTCCAGCTCTCACATCCAACGATTGCTACCACTGACTTTTAGCGTTTTCTCGGCAGACCTCCCCCCTAAAAATGCAAACGTTCTACACTCATTGGTTTTCTTCCTCTTGCATGGACAAATTGTACAAATAGTTGGACGGTTGGTTTCTAAAATGAGTTAAAATCTTAACATTCACATGACACTCATCTGTATCGTATAAATTATTGGCTCATTTGGTTGGAAAGTCTTGAAATCGAACAAGACAAGCATAATTGATACCGGCTGTTTTGTTGTAAAATTGACGAAATGCCTTTCGTGCATAATGGATTGTTCAATACAAACCAATATTAGGTATGTAGGGGCCTTTGTAATTTTGGATAAGAAAACCACCGGGGCAAACCCCAGTGGCCACCTTCCAACTTAGAAGGGAGAGATGAGAGGTTCGAATCTCTACCTTTTCGGGGGGTTCGAATCTCCACATTCTCAAAGAGTTTTGGGGGTAAGGACGATTTAGTTTAAGGAATGGATTTCGACTCCCATGCCCTGTAAGGAGGTAGGGCAAAAGTCTAGAGTGAGTGTTAGAGTAGGAATAGAGTAAGACCAACAAAAAAAAAAAAATTGGATAAGAAAGTAAATGACAAGGACTTTAAAGGTACATATATTTGGAACAATTATTACTAACGATGTTAATTGCGGGAGAATAAATATAAAGATTAATTTGTGATTTTTTTTGAGTCAATTCCTTTAATAAGGATATTGTATAACCCATAGTCAACAATTACAATTCAACAATACTTACCTGCAAACAGTTACATTTGAAATTGTCGACTTCAATACTAGATGGTGACATCAATTATACTACCTTGACGATTACTTCATATCACTACTTTGATAGCTACGCTAAATCCATTATATCGGCTTCACTACATTGATTATTTCTCATTGAAATCTCTCTCAACTAAATTGAGTCTTCTTGTTGACTAGCTGCATTATATCGACTAATTATTTTCAACATTTGGCCAATTTCCACTGTTACAATACTGCAAATAGGTTTCCATCAACCAAATTATCAACTACAACATACGGGCATTTTTAGTTACTAAAATTGCTATAGCGATTTAAATTAAAGAGATATGAAGTACAAGCTCAAACAATGACAAGTGCAAACCCCTAGCTAATAAGAAATATGTGTACTAAAAATCCTAAGACTTCTCAAGAAAGTGCAATTGAATGTTACAACTTATAAAAAGTGTAATCAAGTTCTAAAAATTATCAAATTAGTACAATCGAGTTCTTCTGTTAATTCTATCAATGTAAACTAAGGGAAAATGATGACGCGACTTTTTTTTTTTAATATTTTCTCTCCCAATGTAGTGATAACGTGGATTAAATTCTAATTTTTAACCAAAATTTTAATTAAATAAAATAAATAATATTTAAAAAGGGGGGAAACAGAAGAAGCCAAAGGCAAGGGCGGTAGACCCCAGCCATTGTTGCCCCCATTGTCGAAAAGGGCCTGGCAGAGGCTCAATGAGGGCCAACGACCCTTGCAAACCGTAGGCAAGGACTTGACGAATCTCCAACCCGATTTGGATGAGGGTCACCAACCTTCACCCAGCTGTGGTGGCCCTTCACCAAACCGTGCTGAGAGCGGGCAACTCTCACCTAGATTTAGGAGGAGGGTTGTGACCCTTGCTTAGGTCTGAGCAAGCGTTGCTCTGGGGCAAAGTCGACAGGCCCTCAATTGTGGTTGGTGAGGGTTGCTAGTCTTGGCTAATGTCCCAATGCCCTCGTCTGCCATCGCAAAGCCCTCGTTGGTCTTTCTAACTAGGGCGTGGCAGTGGTAAGGGCTTGCTGCCCTTGCCCTTAGCTTTGTTTTTTTTTGTTTTTGGGTGTTTTTTCAAAGTTTTTATTTTTATTTTATTTCATTAAGACTTTGGTTAAAAAATTAGAATTTAATCCAAAATGTCATTTTAGCATTGTATTTCGTGTTCTAGTCATGCCATTGTCCTCTAGTAGAGAGAAAATATTAAAAAAAAAAAAATCATGTTAGCATATTCTATTAATCTAAATAGACAAAGTTAATAGAAAGACTTGATTGTATCAATTTGACAATTTTTAAGACTTGATTATATTTTTATTAGTTTTATAACTTAATTGTACTTTCATGATAAGTTTTAAGATTTTTAATATGCTAAAAATAAAACGAGGCAGCACTGTAAAAGGCTACGATATGATTAACGTTGGCTCAAGTACCTTTTTGTGTAATAAACTTTTCACGTGGTTTTAATGTTGATATTAGGAATGGATGAAGTAGGAGTCTTGTCAATAAGTATTTGATTACCTGGCGGCCACACGCGCTACTGCATCTGGAAAAACGTGGCTAGTTATTTCAATTATTTTCACCCTTATTGCTTGCTCATAAATAGCCATGGACAGTTGGAAGCCTCACACTCCCATTGCAAAACTATCCTTCCCTGAGAACTTAACAACTCAACCCCTGCATAACGCCCCATGGACGCTCCTTCTTGGGCAGTATGCGGCATTGCTTGCCTTGCCGTTGCCTCCTTCCTCCTCCTCTCCAGTCACCTCCGCCGCCGCAAACTTAAGCTACCGCCTGGCCCAAAACCTTGGCCTATCATCGGAAACCTCAATCTCATTAGCCCACTCCTGCACCGCTCGCTCCACGAGCTCTCTCGCATATATGGGCCCATCATGAAGCTCCAGCTCGGCTCCGGCAGTGTGGTTGTGTGCTCTTCTGCCGACATGGCCAAAGCCATTCTCAAGACTCACGACGCCGTTTTCGCCTACCGGCCCAAAAGCGCCGCGGGCAAGTATACGGCTTATAATTACTCCGGCATGACGTGGTCGCCCTATGGGCCCTATTTTCAAGAGATCCGTAAAATCTTCCTAGCACAACTATTTAGTGCCGCAAGGCTTCAATCGTCTGAGTACATAAGAGTGGAGGAGATGAGGGTGCTTACGAGAAATTTGTTTGACGCGAAGGGCCAGTCAATAAATTTGAAAGACCATCTTTCCGATCTTAATCTCAACATGATCTGTCGCATGGTCTTAGGGAAGAAGTACTCAGACAAGTCTGAGAACTCCAATATTGTGTCGGCTGAGGGGTTCAGGAAGATGGTTGATGAGTTGTTCTTGCTCATTGGGGTTTTGAATTTGGGCGATTTCCTACCTTTGTTGGATTTTCTCGACTTGCAGGTCGTATTTAAGATACCGCGACATGATTTGATTGATGCACAAAATGAAATTTCCAGTTTTGAGCAATTAATTTAGCATGCCAAATTACTTGATACGATTTGTCTCGTAAATTTTTTAGGTTTATTATCGGTGTAATAATTAACATATGCACTGACCATCGGATTATTGACATGCACAATAATTTAGCTACACAATTAAGTTTAACATTGAACATGTAAGGAGGATGCAACAGAGCTGGAGCCTTAGCCCATCTATCTTTTCTTGAGCTGAGGCCTCCCTTGTTTTTTCGGTCTCTTTTGGATGAGGTTGCTGTGGTGGCCTTACTTGTTTGTATATTTGTTCTAGTGGAGGACGTGTAACTTTTGGGTCTTAGGTCTTTCCTGTTTTCATTTTGGAGGTCGCCGCTATTTGGCTCCCCCTCTTTTCCTTTTCTTCTCGGCACCCTTCCACTCGTTTTGACTTGTTTGTCTTTGTGAATGCAAGTTTTGTTGGTGCCGAGGCTTGTTTGCTGTATAGCTTTCTTGGTTAAAAGTCAATATATATCTTACCTTTACCCCAAAAAAAAAAAAAACATTGAACATGTATGGTCTTGGTTACTAATAACAATTCTTCTCTCTTATTCGTCTCTTTCAGGGTTACATAAAGAGGATGAAGGCCGTGAACAAAAAGTTTGATAGATTCTTGGAGCATGTTTTGGGTGAACATGAGGCTAGGAAAGTCGAGGGTTATGAGGCCAAGGATATGGTGGATGTCTTATTGCAGCATGTGAACGATCCTAATCTTGGGGTGAAGATTGAAAGACACGTGGTCAAGGCCTTGATCCAGGTAAAATTTTTGGACTTTCCTTTAAACTTTGTTCATTTAATGAAAAACATTTTTCAAAAAAATATTTTCCTTATTCTTCGACTTTTGGATCAGGTTAGCAAAATGAGTCAATGGAAATTTTTTTCCACATCCATAGAAAGTGGTTTCCTACCAAATTTAAATAAATAATTTTCTCTTTAAAAAATTGGAAATAATTTTTCAAAAAATGATTAGGTATCGAAACATAAACTTGAAACTTTGCACTTGAGTGTAGGAAATACAATGCTTGTTCCTTAGCCCTTGGCAGCGAGGCATGTCCCCCATGGTCGGGCCCGTTTATTGAGGCCGGTCCCAGGATCCCGATGCCTTGGCCTAGGACCATCTAGGCCACGCTTGGGTCCATTGAGTCTAGGGTCCCTAGACCCCAATGCCCATACTTTGGTCCCAAACTACCGAGCCCGAGTCCTTGAGGTTGAGCTAGGACTCTCGTGCCCTTGCTCGGATCCTTGCACTCAAGCCCTAGTCCATTGATGCAAGGCGTGGGCTCGCATGCCAAGGCCTAGCCTTAATGGACTTGGGCTTGGGCACCAAGGTCTTGGGCCTGACCTCGATAGATCGGATCTAACCGTAATGGACCAAGTCTCGGGCATCAAGTTTAGAGCTTGGCCTTGATCAACCTTGGTGCATGCCCTTGTACTAAAGTCTTGGGCCTAGGTCCTATCTAGTCCTAGGACCCTATCTCTACAAATTAGGGCCAAGGCACTAGCGAGCAGGGCACAAGCATCAAGTTCTCATGCCCGAAAGTCAAGGATCCTTGCTTGAGATTCAATGCTCGTGCCAGATACCTTGGCTATCCATGCGCAAGGCATTGGCGTCTAAATAGAATGTCTATTTTCCTTATAAAAAAAATGAAAAATATTTTTCAATTCATTTTCAAGTCTAGGTCAAATATTAAAAAATATTATTATTTTTTGGGAAATGATTTTCCAAAAAAGATTTTTTTCAGAAATATCATATTTTTCATGAAACCAATGGAGCCTTAATACTAAATAGATTTGAAGAAAAGAATCATAATGACAATGCACCTACATAGGTACTACACATATTCCTTCCTTTAGTTATTTTTTTAGTACTGTCCTATGTGTTTATGTTGATTTTCCAATTTTTATGTACATGTGTATACCCCGAGTATGGTGGAAGTTCTTATCATTTATTCATAAAATAAAGTATGACCAAATCCTTTTTTGTTCATCAAACAATATGTGTCAAGTTGCTTCAAGACTTGTGCAAAATTGTCGATGAAAAGTTTCATCATGTGAAAAAACAAAATTTGGTGTGATTCAACATCCCCAGACACTCCTAATAGCATGATCGTGCTTTCACTCATCATGTAGGAGTTGATAGCCGGTGGAACAGAGGGCTCGGCTGCGTCTGTGGAGTGGGCAATGTGCGAACTCCTAAAGAACCCTCATATATTTAACAAGGCAACACAAGAGCTCGACAACATAATCGGAAGGGAGAGATGGGTCCAAGAAGCGGGTGTCATGAACCTGCCTTATTTAAATGCTGTTATTAAAGAGATTATGAGATTGCATCCGGTGGGGGCATTTATCGCGCATCACTTTGCAAGCCAGGATTGCGAGGTCGCTGGCTACGACATACCCAAGGGCACGAGAGTTCTGGTGAGTAAATGGAGCATTGGGAGAGACCCCGAGCTGTGGGACGACCCTGAAAATTTTAGGCCTGAGAGGTTCATTGGAAAGGCGATCGACGTAAAGGGACAAGACTTCGAGCTCTTGCCATTTGGGTCCGGCCGGAGAATGTGCCCGGGTTATAACCTTGGTCTGAGAATGATTCAGACAACTTTGGCCAATCTTATTCATGGGTTTTCATGGAAATTGCCTGAGAACATGACAAGGGAGGAGCTGAACATGGAAGAGGTTCCTGGGCTGTCCACGCCCAAGAAGATCCCATTTATCGCTGTTGCTGAGCCAAGGCTGCCACTTCATCTTTACTGAATCTGTGTGACAGCGCACGTTTCCTCTACTACGTTCTTTCTTATTGCAATTTGGATTTAATGTTATTGTGGGTATCAAATCAAAAATCCGTCTGTGGTTCTTTCATGCTTCTTCTAAGTCTTATATGTGGCTAAAATGTTAATGTGTTGTTATATAGACTTCATATGCTAAATCATATGAATATGTTGCACGTGGTATAAATGTTAGAAGCAAGAGAAGCAAGAGCGAACTCCTCTTTGTTTGAAGCAATAAATTTTGTCGAGTTTCACGAACTTGTATATGAAAATTTATTTCACTGTCTAGATTCGAGTGGGTCGTGTTACCTTTTCCATGATTTTCATGGCCGTGCAAATGGAGGTCGAGACTCCGCCTCTGACGCGTGAAAATGAGTGCGACGCAATCGGACACGGTGGTTCTCACTTGCAATGGCAAACATAGTATTTTACCTTAAATTAAATGAACTGAAAAAGTCGACATAATACGAATTTATGTCATATCAATGTTGAGATGTATCGTTGGAAGAAGTAAAAGAGCAGGCTTAGCTCGGGTACACATGATGGATCTTGATCACCTAAAGATGTACTAACAAATTAGCTTTGAGTCTTGCGATACATGACACATATTTGTTTCTTTTTTTCAGAAACAAATAGTACAAATGATTGAATCATTTGTTGAGAAGTTATCCTGTACATGAGTTAAAATTCAACACTTCCAACACACTTTTTGCTTTTGTGTAGAAACAAATCGTACGAATTATTAGCTCATTTGGTTGAAAAGTCTGAAATCAAACAAACACGGAACCCCCATAGTCAAAATTAGTTATTTTATGAAAAGTCGACGAGATTCCTTTGGAGCGTAATGGATCTTTCAATCAGAGTTGACAAAGATTGTGTAAGGACCTTTGTTGATCTTTGGTGATGATTAAGGTTGTACCTTATCACAACCCAGGAGCCCAAGAGTTCCATTAAGGGTCATCTCGCTTGCTAGGTAACTATGGTGAGTTGATAGGTTTGTATTTATTATTTTAACGTGTCAGTGTTTGCATGCTTAGGTTGAGTAAAAAGAATTCGGTCTACTTCCAAGGGGCGCCGGTCCGGTTATCTAAAATCGAAACCAGTGAGTGAAATCAATTTAGTTCTTGGCTGTTCGAACAGACGATTGATTATTTTTTAAAACTTTAACTTTAAATAATTTTAAATCTTAATTATTAATAGTTTTTAAAATGTTGTTGAGATGCAAACATTTAGACAAAAAGCCAAAAGAGGCATGCTTTGGTTGACGCAAGTTTTGGTGGGTTTTATGCACAACTCTTCTCATATTCTTTGTGTGCCAATTCAATGTGGGACTCTTGGCATTTACTATACACAATAATAGAGACAAGCTAAGAGTCATCCATTAAAGGTGTTTGCATAGAAGGTTTAAAACCACAAGAGACTAGTGACAAGCTACACATTAAGAATCTCACATCGAATAGACACATAAAGAATGTGAGAGGAGTTGTGCACAAAAGCTAAGTCGTGCTCCAACTAAGGCATGCCTTTCTTTGCCTTTTGGCTAAGATTAATTGTTATATCTATTAAGTGTATGAAGTTCAAACAATGTTTGTAGCACTTTGTTCTTTTCATGAGTAAAAAGCAAATTTTTTCTTTTTCCAAAGGGGATAGGAAATAGATTATCATATTTTTCCTTGAGCTACTTGGGAATTGGAACCGAACTAGATCCGATTCAATTCCTAGTTCTATGATTAGTCGGTTCGCTTCTCGATCTTAGAAATAGGGATATGGTCCTATTAGTTCAATTCCCAATTCCTAGGTGGAACTGGATCGGATCAGGAATCAATCATCTCTACTGCATGCCTTAGTCCCCCAATTTGGAAGAAAGCTTTTCTTCTCTCTCCCCAAGAAATAACCTTGTATTTTACATCTCAAAATTTAGATGAAGTAGTTTACTCATAACCAATTGAATCATTTGTGAGAAGTTATCTTTTAAATGAGTTAAAATTCAACATGTACAAGATTTGCTTTTGTGTAAAAAAAAAACATACAAATTATTAGTTCATTTGGTTGAAAAGTCTTGAAATCAAACCAAACACGGAACTCGCATGGTCAATACTAGTTGTTTCATCGAGAAGCCGATGAAATGCCTTTGGAGTGTGATGGATCGTTCAATCAAAACTAACAATGGATGTGTAAGGGCCTTTGTTGATCCTTGGTGGTGGTTGAGGTTGTACCTCACCACAACCTAGGAGCCTGAGAGCTTCATTGAGGGCCGTCTTGCTTGTTAAGTAACCCTAGTGAGCATACTGGATTGCATTCTTTATTTTAATGTGTTGGTGTTCACATGATTCAACTTCCTCCCCCCTCCCCCCAATTGGGAAGAAATCTTTTCTTCTCTCTCCCAAGGAATACTTGTATTTTATATCCCAAAGTTCAAGTGGAGTAATTTAGGGTTGTACTCGGATCCAATTGAATCATTTGTGGAAAATTCAACATTTACAATACACTATTTTCTTTTGTGTAGAAACAAATCGTACCAATTATTGGTTCATTTGATTGAAAAGTTTTGAAATCAAACCAAAGACGGAACTCGCATAATCAATACTAGTTGTTTCATTGAAAAGTGGACGAAGTACCTTTGGAGTATAAAGGATCGTTTGATTAGAACTGACAAAGTGTGTGTAAGGGCCTTTGTTTACATCGCCACAATCCAAGAGCTCAAGAGCTCCGCCGATGGCCATATCACTTGCCAATTTACCCTATCGGGATGACCGAACTACATTCTTTATTTTAACGTGTTAATGTCTGCATGTTTCAACCCTCAATTGGGAAGAAAGCTTTTCTACCCTCTCCCTAGGGAATATCATGTATTTTACATCATCGAGTACACATGGAGTAGTTTAGGATCATACTTAGGTCCAATTGAATCGTGTGTTGAGAAGTTATCTTTTAAAGTGAGTTAAAATTCAACATTTACAATACGCTATTTGCTTTTGTGTAGAAACAAATTGTACAAATTATTAGTTCATTTGGTTGGAAAGTCTTGAAATCAAACCAAACACGGAACTCGCATAGTCGATACTGGTTGTTTCACCGAAAAGTCAACGAAATACCTTTGGAGCATGATGGATTGTTTGATAAGAACTGACTAAGGATGTGCATGCGCCTTTGTTAACTTTTAATAAGAAAATAAATGACAAGGACTTTATATTAGGATTTGACGCACAATCACAAAAAAAAAAAAAAAAAAAAAAAAAAAAAAAAAAACAGAAATAATACAAGTGGGACTCCACATCTTCCTGTCAATGGGGAGTATGAATTACACCTCAACTTTTTAAAGGTACAAGTACTAGGAACAAACATTGATAACGATGTAAATAGCATAAGAATAAAGATAAAAATAAATTTGTAATAAAATGTTGAATTCTGTAATTGAGGAAGTTCCTTTATAAATAGTGCAATGTGGGTATTTATAACCAAAAATCGATAGTTACAATTCAGCAAAACTTGTCTATAAATGGTTACAATTGAGATTGTCAAACCCACTTACATTGACTATACTACCTCGAAGGGCTTACCTCGATTCCACTACTTTGATGGTTATGTTGACTCCATTAAATTGACTCCATTACATCGACTATTTCTTATTGAAACCTCTACTGACTAAACTAAATCTTCTTGTTGACCAGTTGCATCATATCAACTAATTGTTCTTAACACTTGGCTATTTTCCGACTCCTGTACCTCAAATAGGTATATGTGGATCAAACTATTGATTACAATACCAACACTAGAATATTCAATTTCCAAATTGCCAAAGCGAAGTTAAATTAAGGCTACATAAACACAATTAGATAGAGAAAGATTTTGTCGCTTAAACGTTGGCTCAAGTACCTTTTCGTGTAATAAACCTTTCATATGGTTTTAATGTTGATATTTGGTCGGGATGAATTTGGAGTCTCGTCAATAAGTATGATTACTGGGCGACCAGACATGCTATTGCATCTGGGAAAACGTGGCTATTGGTTTCAATCATATTTACCATCATTGCTTGCTTATATATTGCCATGGACAGATAGCAACCTCTCGCTTCTATTGCAAAACTATGCCTCCCCGAAAGCTTAACACCTCTGCATAACTTCCCATGGATGATCCTTCTTGGGCGGCATGCGGCATTGCTTGCCTTCCTGCTGCCTCCCTCCTCCTCCTCCTCCTCCTCCTCCTCCTCTTTGGTCACCTCCACCGCGGCAAACTTAACCCCCAGGCCTAAAACCTTGGCCCATCATCGGAAACCTCAATCTCATTGGCCCACTCCTATACCGCTCGCTCCACGATCTCTCTCGCATAACGGGCCCATCATCAAAAGTCGAGTCCCACGACGTGGTTGTGTGCTCGTCCACTGACATGCCCAAAGTCGTTCCCAAGATCCATGATGCCGTTTCGCCTATCACCCCAAAAACGCTGCAGGCAAGTATACAGCCCAAGTGGTTTTATATTGGAAAGTGCAGAAGTAGTCTTGTCAATAAGAACTGATTATCTATTTAATATCATATAATCTGATGATTCAATTTTCTTCTCTTTTTATTATTATTATCCAAAGCATGTCATTAGTAGCTTGCTTTTTATTCCCATATAAAAGTCTAGTTCCAATTGCAACATCCTAAACAACGTAGCTATTCACACTCATTGCTTGGGGCACTCACTGAGCGCCTAAAAAGCGCTTGAGTATTCAACCAGGCAACACGACAGCTAGACAATGCGATCAGAAAAGAGACACGGGTTTAAGAAGAGGATATTGCGAGCATGCCTTGTATATATGCCATTGTCAAAGAGACGATGAGGTTGCACCCAGTAGCACCATCGCCAGCGCTTCGCTGGGCAAAATGAAGACTCTGAGATCCGTGGGTTCCGGTATACAAGGGAGGCCTCGTGAGCACATGGGCCGTTGGTGGAGATTCCGAATTGTTGTAACGACCCAACTGAGTTTAGGTCCGAGATGTTTGATGAGGGGCATTCGATGTGATTGGATAAGGTTTTGAGCTTTTGCAGTTTGGGTCTGGCAGAAGAATGTGCCCGTCTTCTGGACTTTTCCCTTTCATTTCTCTAAACCGATTTCTGAGAGCAAAGGGCGAGAGTGATTCCGTCTATTTTGGCTAATCTCTTGCATGGGTTGACATGGAAATTGCCTGAGGACACATAGGAAAATCACACTGGTTGCTCTCGCTAAACCAAGATTGCCACTTCACGTTTATCGAACTCTCTGTAAAACGGCAGGTTTTGTCTACTACAGTCTTTCTTTTTGTGTTCGATGTCTTGTATTTTATTTTGGGTATCAAATCAAGGGACTTTCTTTATCCTGACGCTTCTCCCAAGTCTTTTCACGTGGCTGTTGTTGTTTCTGTCAATCTTACTTCCAGGTGAAGACAAAAAATAATTTGTAAAGCTTTTGTAGGTTAAAAGAAATCCGAGTCAACGCGACCCAAATCTATAAAGGCTACGGAGCTACCGTCTTGCAGTTCAAAGTAAAATTGTGAAAAGAGTAATGGGTTAAAAATTGAACTCTTCTAATTGACAACAAGTCATCCCTCAATCATATGTTCTCGGCCAATAAAATGATTGATAGAAATAGAGAGACAGAGGGCTATGATCCACAAAAGTTCAGTCCTAACGAATGATTGCACTCGTTCAAGGACTTTTAACTATTTTCTAGAAAAAAAGCCAATTTAGAAGGCTAACCATGAGCGACTTATTCTAAGTGTGTGGAAATAGACAAGATCAGGTGACAGATTCGCAATACTATAATCTAAATTTGTTGTAGTTTTTTCACTTGCCATATTTTTTTCTTCTTTTTGGACTTTCTTTTGACGACTGTTAGTTGGCCATGCGAGTAATCATCTTATTTAAACCTAATTTTATATTACCTACATGAATAAAATCAAATATGAGGCGTGCATCATGCTTTCAATAAAATATAAAGTTCCAGTTCCCATTCCAGTCTTGAAAAGTCTATCAACATTTTCTAACGTATGAAGACAGCCGGTTTGAACAACGTGGCTATTTCTTGGAATCAAATTCACCCTCATTGCTTGCTTTTATATTGCGATGGACGAGATGGAAGCCTATCGCTCCTATTGCAGATCTAACCTTCCCTCAAAGCGCAACGACTCAACCCCTGCATAACACCCCATGGATGCTCCTTCTTGGGTGGCATACGGCATTGCTTGCCTTGCCGCCGCCTTCCTCCTCCTCCTCCTCCTCTCCAGTCACCTCCGCCGCCGCCAACTTAAGCTACCGCCTGGCCCAAAACCTTGGCCAATCATCGGAAACCTCAATCTCATTGGCCCACTCCCTCACCGCTCAATCCACGATCTCTCTCGAACATACGGGCCCCTCATGAAACTCCAGTTTGGGTACTACGATGTGGTTGTGGGTTGTTCCGCAGACATGGCCAAAGCCCTTCTCCAGACCCACGACACCGTTTTCGCTTATCGCCCCAACCTTGCTGCAGGCAAGTACACGGCCTACAATTACTCCGACGTGTTGTGGTCGCCCTACGGCCCCTATCTTCGACAAGCCCGTAAAATCTTCCTCACCCATCTGTTTAGTGCTGCAAGGCTTCAATCATTTGAGTATATAAGAGTGGAGGAGACGAGGGTTCTCACGAGAAATATGTTCGAGGGGAAGGGCCAACCGGTAAATTTGAAAGACCATCTTTCAGATCTTACTCTCAACGTGATCAGTCGCATGGTCTTGGGGAAGAAGTACACAGACAAGTTCGAGAGCTCCGATATTGTGTTGCCTGAGGAGTTCAAGAAGATGATCGCCGAGTGGTTCATGCTCAATGGGGTTGTAAATATAGGCGATTTTGCACCTTGGCTGAATTTTCTCGACTTGCAGGTCTTAATTTAGATGGCGCGATGTGATTCGATTGATTCCATGAAATGAAATTTTAAAGTTTTGCATAATTTATTTAATAAGTGAATTATTGAAATGTGCAAAAATTAAAATAAACGCACATATCATTCACCTAACAGTTAATGTATTTTTTTATATTAACAATAATTCTTCTCTCTCATTGGTTATAGGGTTATATCAAGAGAATGAAGGCCCTGAGCAAAAAGTTTGATAGGTTCTTGGAGCATGTGGTGGATGAACATGAGGCAAGGAGAGTCGGACTCAAGGGTCATGAGGCCAAGGACATGGTGGATGTACTATTGCAACATGTGGACGATCCTAATGTTGAGGTGAAGATTGAGAGACATGGGGTCAAGGCCTTGATCTAGGTATAATTTTAATTAAGTTCTTACCACTAAACTCCTACTCAAGTCGTTATTTCGTCTTCCCTAAATAAATGATGAAATCGCTCCCACATTTGGATAGATTTTATTTTTAACATTTCATTTTATTACAACATATGCACTTTGAATATTTTTTTAGTTTGAAACATCCAAATTTTCACAACATATAAATATCGACACTCAAATTCATATATAATTTCTTTTTTATAACTCATTAAAACTTCAATAATATTTTCAATTTTGATGAGAAGTAAAACCATGTTACTTTCCCTTAATCCTAAACAAATTTCAAGAAAAGAATCATCATGACCATGCACATAGATAGCCGGCTCAATATGTTCCTTCCCTCGACTATTTTTTCAGTTTATGTTTACGTTGTTTTCCCAACTTCCCTGTTTATGTATATATCTTCTGGAAAAATTCGGATGATATGAGAAAAGTTATACTAATGAAATTTCCCACAATTTATTCACAAAATAAAGTACGATTGTCCATCAAACAACTCCTGTCCTCACTGGTTCAACACTAGTCCAAAAGAACTAATTGAGTTCCGTCACGTGAGAAAACAAAGGTTACCACAATTCAACATTCCCAAATGCTTTTATAATAGTGACCATACCTTTGTGCATCATGTAGGACTTGATAGTCGGTGGAACGGGGACCTCGGCAATGTCCGTGGAGTGGGCAATCTCTGAGCTCCTAAAAAACCCTTGGGTATATGACAAGGCAACACGAGAGCTCAACAGCATAATCGGAAGGGAGAGATGGGTCCAAGAAGCGGACCTCTCAAACCTACCTTATATAAATGCCATTGTCAAAGAAACAATGAGATTGCACCCGCCGGGAGCATTCCTTGCTCCTCGCTATGCGAGCCAAGACTGCAAGGTTGCTGGGTACGACGTACCTAGGGGCACGAGAGTCATAGTAAGTGCATGGAGTATTATGAGAGACCCCAAATATTGGGACGAACCCGAAAAGTTCAGGCCCGAGAGGTTCGTTGGGAAGGCAATCGATGTGAAGGGACAAAACTTCGAGCTCCTGCCATTTGGGTCCGGTAGGAGAATGTGTCCGGGTTATAATTTCGGGCTCAAAGTGATTCCTACAAGTCTAGCCAATCTCATACATGGGTTCACATGGAGACTGCCCGGGGATCTGATGAGGGAGGACCTGAACATGGAAGAGGTTGCTGGGCTATCTGCTCCAAGGAAGATCCCACTGGTCGCTGTTGCTGAGCCAAGGCTGCCACTTCATCTTTATTGAATCTGGGTAACATCATTAGTTTCGTCTAGGAATATGTGTATTTGAAGTTCTAAAACTTGTTAACAAAATGCAGTTTAGTCCTAAAACTTATCAAGAAAGTACAATTAAGTTTTAAAACTTTCAAAAAGTGCAATCGAGTCCTACAACTGATCAAATTGGTTAAATAAAATCATTGTGTTGATAGTACTTTTTAAAAAAAATTAGAACTCGATTGCACTTTTATAACAATTTTTAAGATTTAATTGTACTTTTTGAAAATTTTAAAATTTTAATTGTACTTTTGAAAATTTTAGCACTCAACTGCATTTTCATGACAATTTTTGGTACTTCAAATGTACTTTATCCCTTTCATCTTTTATGGCCTTTTTCCTTTTTTGCCATTTGTGTCCAGTGTTATGATGGGCATCAAATCAAAAAAGTGTTTTAAGCACTTTCGTGCTCCTTCTAAATCTTATATGTTGCTGAAAAAAATAATTGTATTGTCATAAAGATTTCCATGTTCTCAATAATATGAATGGTTTGCCCGTGGAATGAAACAATAGAGGCATGAGCAAGCTCATCTCTTGTCCAGAGCAATTCAAGTCTAGATCCGACTGGCCCATTTTACTTTTCCATGATATCATTAGCATGCTAATGGAGGTCAACACCAAGCCCCCAGTGCATAGAATTAGGTGCCAAGCAATCCAGCTCGGTGGTCGTCGCATACAACAGCGTGCACAAATATTAACTAGAAGTGAATAAATTAAAAAATTCAGACACGATGTAAACTTAGTGAGAAGGAAGAGAGTTTTATATATTTTACATAGCGCGGTTAACATTGATAATTTTTAATAATATTTTAATATTTTTGAAAATTTTTATTTTTATTTTTCTTTCTCTATCTTTCTTTCTTTTCCCTTCTTCCTCCTCTAGGTCACTTGGTCACTTGCTAGAGGCAAGGGCTGATGAGGTCGTCCTTGCCTCACCGACTTTTGACAAAGCTCACCCTAGTCAGCCCTTAGCAAATGTGAGCCTTGGTTGACTTTGTAAAATTGGGATTGGATCTAAATTATATGACTTTTTATGAGAAAAAAAAAGAAAAAAGTTAAGGTAGAATTGAGACTAGAGCTAAAATCGGAGGTTTTTTATTAGACAAAAAAAATGTTTAGGTTACAATTCGGATTGAAGCTAAAGTTAGTAGCATTTTAGGATATTATGCGTAATTTTGTCTCATTGGACTTTTTTGATGATTGGTTATTTGAACAAAAGTGAATGATCAACAAAGCTTGAGTGGCCATGGCTAGAATTGGGAGCTCAAAGAAGCTTGAGAGCCCATGGCCAAGCTCACCAAGCTCAAGTAGCCAACAACACCTCAATTTAATGTGCAACTCTTTTTAACCATGGCGGGAGCACCTTCTTTCAATTTCCCTAATTGCACTTATTCGATTGAAATTAATTTGAAGATTTTAAAACTTAATTACATTTTTTAGAAACAAGATGCCTTCTCGTATCTCATCTTTTCGTGCTTTTTGCCTTTTCTATACGGAATCCTGTCAATATTAGTGGAATCAGTAAGTAATCAAAGCCCTCCCCCATTCGGGCATTATTATGAATCCCTGTCGTTATCACCACCGCACAGACCATCAAATGCTGTCTTTCCCACGAATCTGTAATAAAAAGAGTGCCCGTCCAATCACCGATTTCCCAAAAATTGACAAAATCCACGAAAGCGCAAGATTCCTCCGACCGCCAGGGCTAGTCTCGTCTTTTCCCTTCGGGCTCCTCGAATTACTATTTTGTTCACCATTTTTTTCCTCTCTGAAACTAAAACTATAAATACCCCCAAAATCCTAAGCCCTCCTCCTCCCAACACAAACCCTACTCTCTTCCTCTCTCTCTCTCTCTCTCTCTCTCTCCAGCGCGCGATTCGCCATAAACCCTAATTCCCGACACCCGCGCGAATTGGGGGACGTCCCCCGATCGATCCGAATTCCCGATTCGGTGAAGCCGCTCGATCCGTCCCCGCAGCTACTTCGTCTTCTCGCGCATTTGAACCCCGAAAGTCGAAATTTTTCGCTGAGATTTCTAGGTCAGCTGAAGTAAAAGAGGACATCAAATGGTTATGAAGTTGTGAGGGTTTGGTTTTTCTGGGGGAAAATGGACGATGTCGAGAAGGCAATCATCCTTAGTTTCGACGAGTCGGGCAGCGTCGATTCGGCGCTGAAATTGCGGGCCATCGGTTACTGCCAGCAAATCAAGGAAGCGCCGACCATTTGCAGGGTCTGTGTGGAGAAGTTGCGGTTTTGCCCGATTATGCAAGTCCAGTTCTGGTGTCTCCAGACTTTGCAGGAAGCTATACGCGTTAAGTACGCTTCGATGAGCTCTGAGGAGAAGGAATTCATTAGAAAGTCGGTGTTTTCCATCGCTTGTTGTTATGATGAGGAGAGCGGTGGCATTCTGGCGGGCCCTGCATTTATTAAGAATAAGCTGGCCCAAGTGATTGTCACTCTGATTTACTTCGAGTACCCCTTAATTTGGCCGTCCGTGTTTGTCGACTTTTTGCTGCACCTCAGCAAAGGCGGCGCCGTGATTGACATGTTCTGTCGTGTTTTGAATGCTCTGGATGACGAGTTGATTAGTCTGGATTACCCACGGAGTAATGCAGAAGTGGCTGTTGCTGCGCAGGTTAAGGATGCAATGAGGCAGCAGTGTGTGCCTCAGATTGTCAGAGCGTGTTATGACATTCTGTCCATGTATAGAAATTCTGATAGCGACATATGTGCCGCTGTTTTGGATACTCTGAGAAGGTACATTTCCTGGATTGATATCGGGTTGATTGCTAATGATGTTTTCCTTCCCTTTTTGTTCGAGTTGATGTTGTTTGATGGGTTATCGGAGCAACTCCGTGGGGCTGCGGCCGGATGTGTATTGGCTGTTGTTTCTAAACGGATGGATGCACAATCAAAATTGTCTCTGTTGAAGAATGTTCAGATAAGTCGTGTTTTTGGTTTGGTGTCTGATGATAGCGACTCTGAGTTGGCATCAAGAGTTGCTTCCCTGCTCACGGGATATGCTGTGGAAGTTCTGGAGTGCTCTAAAAGGTTGACTGAGGAAACAAAAGGAACTTCATTTGAGCTTTTGGATGAGGTATTGCCCTCTGTTTTTTACATAATGCAAAATTGTGAGGTTGATACGGCATTCGGCATTGTGCAATTCTTTTCGGGTTATGTTTCTGCTATGAAGAGCCTTTCCCCATCGACGGAAAAACGACTTTATCATTTGAGTCAAATTTTGGAAGTGATCCGTTCTCAGATCTGTTATGATCCTATGTACCGGGATAATCTTGACACACTGGACAAGATTGGGAGAGAGGAAGAAGATAGGATGACGGAATACAGGAAAGACTTTTTTGTACTACTCCGAAGCATTGGAAGAGTAGCACCTGATATTACCCAGGCATTTATTAGAAACTCATTGGATGCCGCTGTCACCTCTACCGGTGGGAATATTGAAGAGGTGGAAGCTGCTCTTTCTCTTCTCTATGCTCTTGGAGAATCATTAAGTGAAGAAACGATTAGAAGTGGGAGAGGACTTTTGAGGGACATGGTGCCTATGCTTTTGGCGAGTAAATTCACATGCCATTCAAATAGGGTAGTTGCACTTGTTTATTTGGATAGTATTACGAGATATGCAAAGTTTGTCCAGGAAAATACCCAGTACATACCCATGTTACTGGCTGCTTTTCTCGATGAAAGAGGTATACATCACTCAAACATCAATGTGAGTAGAAGGGCGAGTTACCTCTTTATGAGAGTCGTGAAGTCGTTGAAATCGAATCTTGTGCCCTTCATAGAGACTATACTGCAGGTAGTGGCACTAACCTCCTTTTCTCCTTTGGAATTATTCTCATTTTATTATTGCCACACATAGATTGGCAATTCCCCTTTATCTGTTCTTTATCTGAGGTTTCTATTTGTTGACAGAGCTTGCAAGATATAGTAGCTAAATTTACAAATGTTGATTCCTCAAAAGCACTTTCTGGTTCTGAAGATGGCAGTCATATATTTGAGGTAGTTATTCTGCCTCGACATTTTTTTTTAATTATGTGAAGACATGCGCAGATGCTCTTTTGAATGTGCTTGACTTGGGGGAAATATACCCACCAAGCTTATTTTTCGTGTTCTTATTTCGATGAGAAATTTCACAGGCAATTGGTATATTGATTGGGATGGAAGACGTGCCTGTGGAAAGACAATCTGGTTATCTCTCTTCACTGCTGACTCCTCTTTGTCATCAGGTTATTTTCATAGACTCTATTAAGGAGCTCTCTCCCATTGTTCTCCAGCTGAAGTTCTCCTTATTTATTAGTTCGTAGTTGGCCTTTGAACTTGTTATGTGATGATACCAGGTTGAGGGTTTGCTGTCAAATTCCAAAACACTGATTATAGAAGAGGCACCTGGGAAAATTGCCACTATTCAGCAAGTTATAATGGCTATTAATGCCCTTAGTAAGGTCTTTATTTCTTTTTCGACCTCTTGATTTCAACTATCGAATCAATTCTCTGTTTGCAAAACCTCAGGGTATTTTTGATATTCTCATCTTGATTTAAAAAATCTGCTAGTTTTTATGGACAGCCTGGTTTGTAAACGTCAATATTCTTACACCATTTCAACTTCTCTCCTATATGCTGAACTTATTTTCAGTGAATTTGAGCAAGCATTCAAGCTCTATAGCTTCTCTCTTCTGTGATGTTGGGATTTTCCTTAATTTGGAGTGGTCAATTTCAGGGTTTTAGTGAGCGCCTTGTGACTGCTAGTCGCCCTGGAATCGGTTTTATGTTCAAAAGGGTAGGTTGTATTGTTTATCTTCTCTTTTGCATTGTGTTTCCATTGCTGTATTCCATGCATGATGTGGAAATATTCTGATGTTAATGGTTAGAGGTGTATCAGGATTTTAGGATAGGTCCCATTTCTTGATTTTATATGTATATCCTTTGAGGGAACCGAGGCTGAATGTTGTACTGCCTAATCTTTCTTTTGCAGTGGGCTTTTATTTGCTCCTAAATTTTTATGTACCTTCTTATAGAAGATTATGGTTCAATAAAAGACCTCAACATGGCTGAAGATGATAGTCACTGAGTGCGATGTACTTTAGGCTGCATCCCAATCCATATATTGATGGCCTTTCTTTGGCTGGAAACTCACATATTGATGACTTGCTGAATGCAGACATTTACGTGTCCTTTTCTTTTGACTATCATATACTCATTTCACTTGAAATGCATTAGCACAGACAGGGTTGTGTATATTTGATATTGACAATATGACTTGTTTTGGTGTATGTCAATCCAGACATTGGATGTTCTCCTCCAAATTCTTGTTGTATATCCAAAGATAGAGCCTTTGCGGTCTAAGGTAAGATTGAAAAGTAGAGGTGAAAAGGCTTCATTCATCAGGTGAAATAAATGTGATGCGATTGTTCATTCTTACTCAGGTTATGTCATTCATTCACCGCATGGTAGATACGCTTGGAGCATCGGTTTTCCCTTATCTTCCGAAGGCATTGGAACAGTTGCTTGCTGAGATTGAGGTACAAAATATTTTCTATGGGCTGGTCATTTTTGTTTGCTTTTATTTGAATGGAGTTTGTGGAATTTCTTCATAATTAAAACCTCAAGTGAGCTTGTATAGGGTGGCCATTGAGCTAGGTGATTTAATTATAACTGCAAATTGGTAAGCTAAGATTTGTTGGGTCTCCTCAAAAAATTAGTCGATTGGATACATTTGCCTAATGACTAAGAACTACCCCAGGTTGAGCTGTCATGGGAGATTTTACTAAAATTTATTCACGAAAGAACTGACTCTGGTTGTACACTTTGTATGACTGGTTTAGTTCCTGCTGGATTCTTTGAAGTTTTAATTTCAGGATACATTTCTTTTTTCTGTTTTGTTAGCTGTTTACTTTAAAGGGGTCTGTTACAGTGGCTTCATTAAAGCTTTTGATGGATAAATGGAAACATCTGTCATGCTTTACTATGACAGATTGTGGAGATGCGAGTTATTTCATTGTTGGCATACACAGATATTTCTTTGAATTAGATTGGGTTCATGTGTGATATGAGAGTCCTTGCTAGTCTATAGGGATTATTCTTTCATCTGTCTTAGTGCCTCAAACATGGCACAGGCTTGTGAAATCAGCTTGGAACCATCTCCATTATGTTTGCTCTGTGTTTTGTTGGTTTGTTTGTTTCCCAGAAGAACCTTTGCTGGGGTCTGAAGGTCTGCCTGAGGCAATCTAAGCATGATCTATTGATTTGACTGCCTTAAAGTAATGCTATATTTATAATGGGGTTTGCATGGTTTTCTTACCAAGGAGCCCAAGAACCCTAAATCTGCACTTTCAATACAAAGTGTTGAAAATTGCTGGTTTTACCTTTGTTTCTTCAGGTGAACCTGAAATTATGTAAACTGAATTGGATTGTGTAACCAGTAATCATTGGGTTGTGTTTGGCCTCTTGAAAGTTGGAACAATTATTCAGATATCCACTGTTTTTCTCATGTACAGTTGGGCGACTATAGTAGCATAAAAAAATTGAAATATTAATATTCAGTTCTATCCGGTGATTGGCATATGCCATATGTACACTTGATTACTTTTTTCACTGAAAATGACAACCTTACTAACTTTGCAGAAAAAGTACTATGCTATATAAATAGTTTCTTTTATAGGAGATCATGTAATTGGTCCATGACCAAGGTTCTGATTACTTTTGGTGGTTGGCTCATGATGGTACCCCACAGAAATCTGTGGCCTGTCAGAAAAGGAAGAATTTGTGGTGGGTTGCCACCAAGCTTGGTGACCTGATGAGTCTTTGTCGAAGAAAAGAGACTAGTGGTCGCATATAATCAATTTGAGAATAGGTGCAGTCACTGACTGGCCTGAGGCATAGCTTTAGCTCCAGGCTGGTGGAGGGAAAGAGAGAGGATTATCTATCCATATGATATGATATTCCCACACATCAATAGAAGATCTCACATCATAAAGTGCGCTGTTTATATGGCAATTTTGATTGGACAATGTCCGTGATTATACTGTCGCTATAAGACAGTTAAGCTCCCTCAGTTTTCTGTTCAAATGGGTTTGTAGACCCTTTTTATTAACTGTTAATATTCACAATGTTTTGTCTCCATCTAAATTTCTCCTATTACGACTTATTTTCTACTCTTGGCTATGTATTTTATTAGGCATATATATGGGCTACATCCACCCTTTTAGTATGTCCAGCATTCACCAAACACTGGATAGGGATTTAGAGATGATATGTCTGATTTGCGAGGGACTACCTATATAAAATAGCTGAAAGCAAAGAAGAGACTTTGTTCTTAATTAGGCCTGCCTTGTGGTCAAGTGAGCCTGCTTATGATAAGTAGCTTCCACATGCTCATGCATTGCTAGTGAACACAGTTCATCTACTAAAGTTTGGGCGTTAGTCATTTCATTGTCATACTCAAGACGATTGATTTTAGTCTGATTTATCTTGCAGCCTAAGGAGATGGCTAGTTTTCTTTTGTTACTTAATCAAATAATTTGCAAGTTCAACAAACTGGCACATAATGTACTTGAGAAGTTGTTTCCTGCCATTGCTGGGAGGGTATTCAGCATCATCTCAAGGGAGGCAATTAAATCAGGCCCTGGCGTCAACACTGAGGTAGGGAGACGCATCACCTTCTGAGATTTTATGGATGTTATGCTCAGTGACATGGAACAGTCACAATCACTATACAATTTTTTTGGACTTCAAAATTGACAGTTTTAGCAGGTATACCTCTGTAGTGATTAATTTCTTCATGTTCTGCACCCCCTTAAGTTTGCAATGGTAGAATCTATTATTTGGGGGACAGGGCCACAAATGCAGTTAGTTCAGCAATCATAAGTGTATCACCTTTGTAAACTTCTGCACTTTTCATGGCGAGGGAAAGGTCTTTAAAATGTGGAATGATCATCTTTCTCGAATAATCCTAAGTAAATTCAGTGCAATGCTATGGTAAAAGGAAAAAGGTAGGAAAAATAAAGTATCAAGAGGATTTATTTTTTGGGACAAATTAATTGTTCCATCAGGGGCATTTCCTTTGAAAGATAGGTTATTAGTTGAAATTGTTGTGCACTAACGTCTCTCTCTCTCTCTCTCTCTCTCTCTCTCACACACAGGAAATCAGGGAAATTCAAGAGCTTCAGCAGACTTTTTATACCTTTCTCTATGATATTGCTACACATGATCTCTCTTCAGTTTTCATTTCACCCACAAGTTGCCAGTACTTGGAACAGCTGATGCAGTTGCTACTCTACACAGCTTGTAATCATCAGGACATTCTTGTGAGGAAGGTATGTGATGTAATCTTATATCTCACTTAAGCTCTCGTATTCACAGAACTGTGAAGACATAGAACTTTGAAATTCCAATCTCTATGGTTCAGTAATTAGAATCACGGCCAATGGGGCCATGACTCAATTCAAGTGCAATTTGCTTCTGTTTGTAGGCATGTGTGCAGATCTTCATCAGACTTATCAAAGATTGGTGCAGCAGGCCTTATGAGGAAAAGGTTCTTGCACCTTTTCTGCCAGTTTTGTGCTTGTCATATTGTCTTTGGTGAGGTGCTCAAATTAATTCATCTAAAAAATGTTTGATTTTTTCAGGTACCTGGTTTTCAAAAGTTCATGATTGAGGCTTTTACGGCCCACTGTTGCTTGTACAGCGTACTTGACAGATCTTTCGAGTTCCGAGATGCAAATACTGTAAGCTAATGTATTGTTGTTTCTTTTTGATGTTGTGCCATTTCTTTTTAGGGAAAAATTCCGTGGCAATCACTGAGTTCATATACAAATCTCGAGTTACTCTTTATTATCCTGGAGCAATAATAGTTTAATAAAGGGATTGAATTACAAATGGATATATTAGGTCTTACCTGTTGTCAATACTTGCCTTTAATAATTTTATGCTCACTCAAAATGGGATCTTTGATAGAGCTTTTAAGACAAGCCTTTTTAGTTACTTTTACACTGGCAACTTTTGATAGGTTGTTTATTTGGCAGCTCATTTTGTTTGGAGAAATTGTATTGGCTCAGAAAATCATGTATGAGAAGTTTGGAGATGATTTCCTCAATTTTCTATCAAAAGTTTTTCTGACTACGGAATGCCCTCAACATTTGGTGCCTCAACATTTGGTGCAACAGTATTGTCAAAAGTTGCAGGTGAGGAATGTTTCACGGTATAAGTTACAGATTCTGCTGGAAATCATAAAAGTTGTCCACTTTAATGTCTGTATTTTTTGTAAATGTGAAGCTGTTTCCATTACCTCCATGTTCTATTTCCTTTTTCAAATTTGTGACTGTTTCTTGGCCTTCTAAGATTTGTTGTGCCGAAAGTTGCGATGTTGCATTTCATCTTCACCTCAAAACTTATGCATTATGATAATAGTATTCGTTCATCGAGAACTGGAAAAGAATAGGCACAATTATCAGCATTCCAATATAAATCCTGGGACATACAGCTGGTGTATTGCAGACTGTGGTGGAAGAACCAAAAGCACTCATTGTGCTTACTATTGCTAAAAAAACATTCTTGATGCATTAGATGTCTCTACTTTAATTCTAATGCATAAGAAGAAGAGAGAACATTGAGGGAGGTAATTTGGCTTCCCATGTTATTGGGCCTATGTTATTGAGAGGTTGAATTGAAGCATATCTTGCACAATGTGGATCCGTTAATTGCTATCCCTTAGGCACAATGGACAAGCTCAATTAGCTGGGCTATTTCCCTGTTTAACAGAGACTATAAATTGTTGGCCCTGGTTGGGGAAGCCTTGGTAGCCGATGTGTAGTGAAATTTCCTTTTTGATACTCCATTAGTTAAGTCATACCTTTTCTGGACGCGCTCGGTGTTAGGAAGGATGATTCTGCCACATTTTCATATTTGAAGAACCAAAGCTATCACTGGACATTGTTTACTATTGGAGTCTGGTTTTAGATGAAATTCATTGAGGAAAGAGCTTGACTTTTTCTGGTGGTACCTAAGGAAATAGGGCATGTGCTATCATTCAGTAGTGACACAATTGAATGATCTGACCTGTCCACTAGTGGGGTCCCACAGATTTTGTTGTTCCTATGGGGTGGGGAGGATTGGGTCAGTCCATGGATTTTCTTTCCTTCTGCTGTATTTCACTCAAAGTGTTGAAGGGAGATGGTGCGTCAAGCTGTTTGCAAGGACCAACTTAAATTCTCTTCCCCAGGGATACCAGATGCGGGAACCCTAAGAGAGGTGCATCAATTAATTGTGTTAGTCATGCAAGTCATGATTAAGCTAGTATTTTGCTACCTGGTGATATTACTTGTTATCCGCTGCCCCACGTGTAATTTGATTATTATGGCACTAACTTCATCATGAGTGAAGAAAGAGGGTTTTGGGTTTTCCCTTGATGATATGCATGTATAGATAGCTTTTAGTAGAGGCCACTGCTTAATGATTGTAATCATTTTCCTGAGTCTGCTTTCTGCTCACCAATTGTTTTGTCCCTTTCTGCAGGGCGATGACATAAAGTCTATGAAATCATCCTACCGTTCCCTCATTGAGAACTTAAGACTTCAACAGAATGGAAGTCTTGTTTTCAGATAGCATAATTATGGCTAGAGATATAGGTGGCTCTTCAAATCATTATTTCCACACGCTGCCCTTCAATGCGGTAATACAATTTTGCCCGAGGTTGGAACTGAACGTGGCTCTTCATGAACCTTGTCCGGTTTTCTCTAGCTGGAGATGGTGCATCTGGCTTCTCTTCTTTGTATATAGCTTTTTCTGTGACAAGTCCATGACAATGAGGTATACACTCAAGGGTCTGCTTCAAATTGGTAGTTTCCCGTAAACTGAAGAATGAGGAGAGACTAATATGGTCATTTCACTCTATTTTGAACAGTTTGTACATATACGGGAGCACCACCTGAAGGGTATATTCATCAGTGTTGAGCTTTTGACCTGTGAGATGAAGATCAATTTCTTTGGCAATTCTTTCTATTTGAGGTCAAAATATAAGTTTATTGTATCAAATTCATTCCGATTAATGAAAGAAAGAAAGAGAGTGAGCATCTTTTTGGTTCTTTGTCGAAATCATTGTAGGCTACTATCAGTGATACAATCCTTGTTCTCCACCTTATCTTTGGCAATTCGCCACGCATAGTGAATCTACTTTGATTTGATGAAAAGATGGGCTTGCAGAAGATAAAATAGTGCTTTCCTTGATCAGGACTTCTCTATTGGATTTTCGATTTTCGGTTTTCGTGCAATCCAAGAACATTCTGGTTTTTTGTAGTCATTTGAGAGTCGGGAGTGATGGAGAAGCTGATTGCATTAAAGAGCAGAGGATGGATAATGCTTGGGCTGGACCGTCGGCCTTGCTTATTAGGGTTGAAAAAACGCTAGAATTTTTATGTAAGCCATCCGTAAAAGCTGAGATGATTCGGACCTATATTACTTCATTTGCTGAACACACCTTTCCTATATTTCAACACATGTTAAGCAACTCGCTTGTTAGCACCTATGATAGTCTCTAAAATAATCAATCTAAATATCTAACATGATAATCTAATGGCTCTATGATATACCTCAATATGGTTCAGTTACAGAACAATGTATTTACATTGTAATTGCATACGTAAGGCATATAATTTTCATCTTCCAGTGAGCCCAGGAAGCAATCGGATTTTAATTGTCATTAATATTACAGGAACAAATCATCTTTCTTTGTTGTTTTCAGCGAGAATTTTCTCTTCGGTTTGAGGATGATCAGAGGAATAATGCTGTAGATATTTAGAACATTAGAGGGTAATTATGTGAATGGGAAGGACTAAAGGATGCTTGATTTGTCATGCGAATGATACGTGGTGGTGCATTTATTTATTTATTTATTTATTAAACAGAACGGTCCATTTATTTGATGGGTTGGAAAAGTGCGGTGCATTTATTTGATGGGTTGGTAAAGGACGGTTCCTATTCATACTGATCCATCCGATGCATCTCTCAGAAGGAGCCGCTTGATGCAAACAATTTGGTCCGTAGCTATGTCCTAGCGCGTCCTAACGCGTGATATTTTGTGGAGGCAAATGCCAGCTATGTTCCTCCCAGAACATAGTGATACACCCCCTATTCGGACAAACATTAGCGGATCTGACAAACCGTTTATGGGAACCGTGTTTTATGTCGCATGAATTTGATTAATTATTAGTGGAAAAGTGTACTATAACTCCTAAAACTTTGCACGAAATACAATTTTAGTCCTAAACCATTCAATTGGTTGGGTAAGTGTTAAACCTTTTTTTCCAAAATGCATAATCAAGTCATTTCAATGAAATGATTTCTATCGTGTAGCATCTATAAAGTCGCACTTCTCACTATAAATTTTAGGATTTAGTTGCAATCTTCTATAATACTTGATGGAACTAATCAAATGGTTTAATGGTTTAATACTCAATTGCATTCCGTGCGTTAAGGTTTAGTTCTAGAATGTGCAATTTTTCCATTCATATGTTGTACTAAGCTACTGGCCACGTGGTAGCTTTTAAGGTTGTGTCTGCTGTCCTGGGAAACTTCTCAAAAATTAAGTTGACCCGAAGTCTCTTTTTTGGCGTAAAGCGCCTGGCACCTATGATGATTTGAAACTGCTAATCCACATGCTAGTGTTTGGATATATATGGTAGACTTTGAAATAATTTGAAGAAATGATAAATTTCAGGAAATTTGCCAAATTTTTGCCAGACATTCCAATTTTGGGTCTTATCTTTATAACCTGTCAATAGCAAATGTTGATCTTTTGATGGCAAGATGGGTTTGACTTGACTCCAAATTTGCGTAGTGACAAGGTCCCAAAGTTCATCCACAAAATGGAAATCGAGGGGCGATCATCGTTCATTGGCACCTTTCGGGTTGACCGCCTCGTGCTTAGCAACTCGGCTAATTTCTACAGAACCTAAAGCCAGGTTCAGACTTCACCCGTTGAACTCGAGTCAATGGTCCCTCGCTTTTCCCACAGCACTTTCCCAGAAACTTCGCATCGCCAACGTGTTAAGGTAGACTTCATCGACGAAGAACCTTGAGATTATATGAAAGATCAGAAAAGGATTGATTGTCTTCATGCCCATGAACTGCATATCGACTTGCTTCTCGTAATTATGAGAGGACGTGCTCAATAATATATTGCTCCGCCGTGTTCTGCAGAAACTACGCCAATTTATATTCAGTACAATTTGGTCAAGTTTTAAGCATTTGATACCGAGGATTTTTTTTTTTTTTTTCCGGTTACGTGATACAAGAACTTCTATTGTTGCAGTGAAGATTCATTTATGCAAAGAACGAATTCCTTGTATTTAAATGCACTTCTGGTTAGCATATGAAAGTTCTCGTGAGAAATGACACTTCCTATCGACGGTGAACAGAATAACTACTTTATGTAAAACACTTCCTAATAAACTTGTTACCATAATCTAGAGGAAAAGCAAGTTGAATTAGCATATGAATATAGATCGATCATGGTCATTCTATAAGAGAATAGTAGTCTGTTCATGTAGTGTCAAATATTCTGAATCAGCTTTCGCACGTGTCTGTCTTCTCCGTATTTCAAAGTTGATTTTCACGGACTGACTCATCCAAATCACCGAAAAGGAACGGCGAGTGAACTTACCAAGAAGTATCGGCCCAAAACATCATTAAGTAGAATAAAATAATGGAAACAGAAATCTAACTTTTTGCTTCTGGAAAGCAAGGAAATAATTAGGCGGACTTTAACTTGATTCTCCATCTGTACGTGCATTCCACGTCTCAGGACTTCTGCTGCTGATTTTTCAAAGTCAACAAGGGGCAATTGTCCCCCAGCTAAATGAAGAGCATGCATGAATTGATAAACATCTTATGATAACCACATGACTATTACCTTTTATCGTTCACATTTTGATGGAGATTTCCATGTTGAGATTGCAGACTTTTTATTGGGCTGCAAGGAGAAGAATGGGTGGTTATGAAATGATTAGGCCATGGACTTCCTCTCCAAGTCATGGAATATCGGGCAGATCAAGATTTCCGCTGCCATAGGCATCGTTTATATTCAGAAGCAATGAAATGGTTCAAGTACACAATCTTGGAAGGAAAATTCAAAATTTCTCACAAAGTGAGATCAGTCTAATTCCACTAGATTTGGCCAATAATGTAAGGAAGAAAGAGATCATATTGAGTTAGTTTAAGTTTAAAGGAGAAAAATGAATCTCACGTGATTTTCTCTGTGTTTTGGAGTTTGTTTAATGCCTACGCCAATGGGAAAACTCTTCCACCTAACCTTGGGTCTCCATCACTGCTAAGATTAAGCCGAAAGAGACAGAACAAAAGACCGGACTTTTAATTACATCAGTGTTAAATATAATTCAAGTTGCTCTGCACGGAAATTATTGTAGACCTTTCTGAAATTTCATGTTGTCAATCTCTCTGTCATCACGCACATCAACTGAAAATAAAAGAAGGGCCTAGAATTTTTCTTTTTTCTTTAAGGTCCTTGTTGTAGACTTTGAAACAATTCACTGCGGAAGAGCAAATGAATCCTTACTGAGAAAGGAAACCGAGGTGGTAGGTTAGGATTACGCCTAGGACTACGTTTGATTAGTCTGCAAATTACGGAGACAATATCGATCCAGACCCCACACGATTCTTTTCAACTTTTCTTAATTGTGTATTAAACATCTTCTCTTAACTATGCGAAATCTCTGTATAAATACCTCATAACTTGAGCCTCACTTTCCTCAGAAAAATTATGGCTCTCAAGAGGCTTTCCTGGGACTGTGTTGTCCCCAGTTGTCTCAAGGCTCAAACCACATCCACTCAGCACAAAAGCCATATCTCCAAGCAAACCTCTTTTCGGAGATTGTCACTTTCCGATGTTAGCAATCATGGTTCGTCGATCTCTTTGAATGATCTATCCAGTTCACTGGTTGGTTCCAATCTTCATATCTTCACGCTGGCGGAGCTGAAGACAGTAACTCACAACTTCTCAAGGAGCAATTACCTCGGTGAAGGCGGATTTGGCATAGTGTACAAGGGCATGATAGATGAAGGCCTGAGGCCTGAGATGAAGGCTCAAGTAGTTGCGGTAAAGACGCTGGATTTGGATGGCACACAAGGTCATAGGGAGTGGTTGGTAAGTCACTTTAGTCATATCGTCTCGTTAGCTGACATACCTCCATTTAAGTTGTGCATCACAAGTTAAATGAATTGGGACTGGATTTCTTCTTTCTACTTTCCTTAGGCTGAAGTTATATTTCTTGGGCAACTAAGGCATCCCCATCTCGTCAATTTGATCGGATATTGCTGCGAAGACGAGCATAGGCTTCTGGTGTACCAGTACATGGAGCGGGGAAACTTAGAAGACCAACTATTTAAAAGTAACCATCTTATCTTTCACTACTACAAATTTCACTTTTTACGAACGAGATCCCAGAAAGATGACCGTGAGCTACTGAATGTTTATAACTTTGAAATCACATAAAGTTTGGTTACAGAACATGTTCTTATTGCTCTTGGTTAACGCAGAGTACTCTTTGCCCTTGCCCTGGTTAACCAGAATAAAAATTGCGATTGGAGCTGCCAAAGGCCTGGCTTGCCTCCACGAAGAAGAGAAACCGGTCATTTACCGTGACTTCAAGGCTTCAAACGTGTTGTTGGACTCTGTAATGATCTATTCCTCCTGATTTCTTTTCACCAATTGGTGTGATGCTTCACTACTTGATATCCAATATTGGTGATATGCATCCTGATAGTGTCATTGATTTGAAAATTTCAAATTAGGATTACAATGCCAAGCTCTCAGACTTTGGGCTAGCAGTGGATGGTCCTCTAGGCGACAATACACATGTCACGGCTCGAGTCATGGGCACCCGAGGTTACGCAGCCCCGGAATACATCTCTACAGGTGATGACTTAACTGTTCATTTCTGGCAGTTCATCAAGCACACACCAATTTTTTATGTATCCAACGCTGCAGATACATTAAACTTAGATTGCTCAATAAACATTTTCAGGCCATTTGACGACAATAAGCGATGTGTACAGCTTTGGAGTAGTACTGTTAGAGCTAATAACAGGTCGACGGTCAGTCGACATGAGCCGTCCGACCAGAGAGAAAGACTTGGTGAATTGGGCGAGGCCTATGTTGAAAGACACCCACAAATTAGACAAGATAGTCGACCCGAGACTCGAAGGTCTGTACTCGACCGAGGGGGCCAAAAAGGCGGTCCTGCTGGCTCATCAGTGCCTCAGTCAAAACCCCAAGTGCCGATCCACAATGCAAACTGTGGTGAAGACATTGGAGACAATTATGGACTTAGATGACATCCCAGTCAGGTCCTTTTTATACACTGATCCTGCGCTATGCAAAGATGTTTGTGTAAACAATCATGAAGATGCTGCTGAGAAAGTCCAAAATGAACCCGTGAACGAAAACAGAGTCGAAGAGAAGGAGGTGGAAATAAAGAATGTGAAGGGTCACCGACGGCAAAAGAGAGCCCGTAAGCACAGGCATCGAACAAGGGCCTCAAGGTCACGTGCCGTCTTCTCCGACACGGCTTTGTATTCTGCTCTTGGGACAAGTTTGTACTTTCCAAAATCCAAGAATGGATCAAAGGAAAACACAGAAGAATAGAACACTTGGTTAATGATAGAGTTTCTGCTACCTGATAAGGATAGAAGTTTTTCAATCAAGCTCACCAGTATAGCTTTTTTCTTGGCACCACATCTAAAATTGTTGGTGCACGCTTAGAAATTATCTGAAGCGCCCTCTTGGAAAAGAAATGACAATGAAATTGCCCATCGTCTGGGAAAAATTCTTCTCGCAAGTAGCAACCCAGTTCGTGCAAGGCCAATATGTGGGTTAACTGCTGTACTGACCTATACTGTAATTAACATAAACGGACCATGTTCGAAACTGCTAAAGTCATCTCATATCAATTTATTCATGGATTTAATCTGCTCTTTATACATATGTATACTCTCTTCAGAAACTATACTGAACTTTCAATCTCATACTGATTATTTCAAAGCAAACATTCACAAAGATTTTTGAATCCTCGCATGACTTTAATCCCAATGGAGGGATTTCATTACTTCATAAGCTTTCTTTGAAAAATGGAAGAGTCACCGGTCTGGTATTTAGTATATGATCATTCCACATGTGAAGATTTCGGAAGGTGGCTGTTGATAAATCTGATCCTTGCTCATACCACAAAACTCGTCTATGCATTCATAAGTTCCCTAGGAATTGCTCTCTGGTCAAAACAGCTTTGTAGTCATGTCAATAGTGCCCCAGTCAAACAAATAGAATGGTTTGAGTCTCTGGGAAAAGATCGCGTTTCTGATTTCATCAGCTTAAGACTTGTGATGTTCTATTTGACACTAAAAATTATTCAGCCCTCTAACCACCCCACTACAATGCCATTACAGACCGAAAAAGACTACACTGCCGTCGCTCGGCCTAACATTTTTGAATTGGTTCATCTCCAAGGTTGAATAGACAACTTTGCACACTTAATGGGGGTGCAAATGATGCTCCCAGGAGAAAAATATATAACGGATTCGATTGCATGACGTTATAATAGACAGAGTCAAACTAGTTCTGGGCTTCTGGGCTTCTTTTTTGTACCAGGGAATGCGATTGGCTCGGTGCACAATGAGTTTTTACTTCATTTTTATTGTCCTACCCTGAGCACGCTCAACGTAGTAGATTTAGCATAGTAATTTCTCGCCTCATACGTTGCAACATCTAGAAGGTCGATTGCATGTGCACATAGTACGGTCTGTTTGAACAAACCTTCGCATTTGGAGAGATTAATGGAATGTCTCCTAATTTGGCTAGATCATGTGGTCAGAACCCATATTTCTTTTTTCTTTTATTTTTTGACAAGTGATCAGAACCAAGATTTCACTCTATTATGTCAGCAACGGGACTTGACTGCATAAGCAACGGTGGTCATTTTAGGCTCTGAAATTCTGTATTCTAGAGAAATTGGTGACGAGGTGATGCTACTGAAGGAGTCAACTGCTATGAGTACATCTGACTCCTCAAGCAACTCAAGGCCCACAAAAAATTATGAATGGGAGGAAACTGAGAATTTCTGAGAATGACCCAGATTTTGGCGTCCTCCCCGTGATCAAGTGTTGCGGTCTGAATCATCATAAGCAAAGAGAAGCTTCCATGACCATGTAGCTAATGCTGATTTTATTTTGCTGGGTAGCCTTCAGTGCATGGCCCATAGTGACTAGTCTCTCACGGCCCAGTACATGAAATTTCAGGCTGGGCTCTATTCTGGGACGCTTTCTTCTTCTTCAATGCGTGAGATTACAGAGGCGTTCTTACCCTTTTCACTGCGCATTCACTTCTTTTGTCAACTGACAACAGTGTCTTCTTTGCTCAGACCCTTTCTACTAAATTAGCATGGAGATGTTTACAGTACCAGGTATGACAGCAAGCATGTGTGATTCCTTCCATTCCCCTTTCGAACTCTGTACCCTTTTCCAGTTCCTTCAAATCCCCAGCACACCCAATGCGTGAATTGCTATGGGAACAGGGGTTATAAACGATTTGTGAATATCCTCCCGTAGCGTGAAAGAAGGAAAATTACATACGAATTCCGGCAATCATATGAATACAAACTTCCGTATCGCATACAAATACATCACTGACATACGTTACGACAATTGGAGTTGCTTGAGATGAGAGTATGGAGGATGAGGGCAACCTTTTGGAAGAATGTCCAAAATTAGTGAGACGTGCCGTGTGAGCCAAGCCCTGCCGTTCATCCTCAACATCTTTCAAAGAAGCAACGAAAACAGCGTGTCGTTTTGGGGCTTGGCTCGGCTTCGCCCGTTTTCCCTACGCCACACTCTACCGAGCATCGCACGCGATCTCGACGTCTCGCACAACGTGCATGCGCGTGCCCATGCGTCCTTAAAGCAACGTGCACGCACATGTCACACGTTAGCCACGGTCATAGTTTCGACATGCGTACGCCCCGATGAACGTGAGCACTCGAATATAACATAGTTACAAGAGAAATATCAAAGATGTCATAGGACACGAGGATTGGCGCATTGAAAGTATTTTAATTCGGGAGTCAGCTGCACAGGCAAAACGTCTGAATTGAACTGATACACCGGGCTTGTAGCCAAATCTCCATACTCGTTTGTCCTGAATTATAAAAATACGCAAATGATCATAAGAAAAGGAATCTGTCGTTTTCCTTGCATAGGGATAGGAACAAGACAGATTGGGGCGTGGACCCATGCTGTGGACCTGTAAAATTAATTTGGCAAAAGCTAATTGTAGAATAATTCGATGTAGATGCACGATTCTTACCTTGAATAATAATGCCCGTAGGTAAACAAAACTTTCGAGGACATATGTCTAACTTTTCTTTTGTTTTACGTGATAAAAAGAAAGGAAATATAAAAATGAATTACTTTTATATTCGTTTCTCGAAAAATACATGATTTGGAAAACATTTTCCTAAAAATGATCGCTCGTATCGTCTACAAAAATGAATGAACGAAAAGATGTAAATCGTTTACGACAACAATTTAGATTATTGTCAATAATAAAAATATTTATTATTAATTAATTATTTTGAGTGATATAAACAATGATTGTTTATAAATATTTTTCAAATTATTTATTTTCTATAAAACAAATGAATCTTTATATATTATTATCATACTAAAATTGGGTACGAATCTTTATATTTTCTATTACGGTATGGTTGCCCCACGTCGACATGGGTGTGCACGAGCCCAGGGGCGATAACACAGTCCTTTGCGGCAAGATTAATAATCCAAATCTTAATATGATCGGGATGATCAATACTCAATTCGGTTTGGTTCCCAAAAATCGGAATTGAGGATTAGAGTAGTTGGTCCTAAGATCAGGAACTAGACCGCACCATCAATCCGATCCAATCCAATGGAACTGATCACTTTATTTTTTTCTGTTACTTTTTTTCCATTGCTTTTTTTCCTACTACTTGGAACTAGATTGAGATAATATTTCGTTTAATTTTGCTAATTTTTTTGAAAAAATGATAAAATAAAAAACTATATTTAGTCGGTCTAGTCCAGTTTCCATTTGGAATTGGGAACTGGATTGCCTGGATATTAGAAACTGGAATCGAATCGACACTCCCGGGAGCTAGACCAAACAAGCCAGTCTGATTGGATTCAAGCGATTCCCAGTTCAGACAATCCGTTTTGCACACCCCTAAATATGATGCATCTATTAAATAAAATAACTAATAGCAATAATGATATTAAAAATGAGTGTTCTTAGAAAGTGCGGAGTTGGGTTGGAATAAACATTCTAGGGAAAAGTGTTATAAAATTCCTAAACGTTTTGCATTTGTGCTAATTTAGTCTAAACCTTTTGACTCAATGCCAATTCAATTTTAAATATTTTATCGATACCAATTTAATCATAAACGTTTTGACTTGAAACCAATATAATTTTAAAACTTTTGACCTAATGCCAATTTAGTTCTTCCAATTACTTTTGGCCGGATATTACTGACGTGGATACCGGTAGATTGACATGGTATGGCCGACGACTTGGACAACTTTTAATAAAATTTTAATAATTTTTCAAGTTATTTATTTAATCATTTTTTCTTTCCCCCTCTCCTCCTTCCTCTAGCCAGAGGTGAGGGCCGGCGAGGTCAAGGCCAACCTCATTGGCTACCGGCAAGGCTTTAGCCTTCACAAATAGCCGCAAGGGTGGCCTCGAGTTGGGGGAGTACGCCTCACCCTGGTTAGATCTGGTGAGGGTCCAGTCTTGTTAGCCACGAGTGAGGTCAAACCTCGCCAAATCCAATGAGGTCGAGCCTTACCTAGCCACTGATGAGTGCTCGAGCTCTTGTAGGCACAACTTCGTGGCCTCTAGCTAGGGCTCGAGCCTTGCTAGGGTTTGGGTGAGGCTCGACCCTTGCCAGCCCAACGAGAGGCCACCGATGAGGGCTTGAGGCTTGCCGGAGGCCGGTGAGGTTGACCTTGATCTTTGGTTGGTCGACTAGTTGGTGACTGGCTGAGGAAGGAGAAGGAGGGAAAAAAAGGAAAAGAAAACGAAAAAAATATTAAAAATATTATTAAAAACTGCACACGTTGGCACTAGCTGTACCGCACTAGTCGATCGGCATTTACATTAGTAATATCTAACCAAAATTGATTGGAATGACTGAATTGACACTAGATCAAAAGTTTTAAGATTAAATTGGCACTGAATAAAAAATGGCACTGAATAAAAAACTTTAAGACTAAATTAGCACCAATAAAAAGTTTAGGATTGAATTGGCATAAAGTCAAAATGTTTATAACTAAAGTAGTACCGATGCAAAAGATTTAAACTTTTTTTACACTTTTCCCAACATTTTAATATGGTATCGATGTCAAGTTCTACCTTCGGGTTATTTTGGACGTGTGGCCCATCAGTCGTCAAATTCCACATGTTATGGCTAATTTGGTTTGCCCAGTTCTGCCTTCAGGTTATTGTGGATGTGTGATGTGTGGTCCATCAATCTTCAAATTCCACATGTTATGGCTAATTTGGTTTGCCCATGAGAGGGGTGCTCAAATCCGTTGCTTATCTATAAGTTTATACGCTCTTTATATACACATGGTCTCCCTCCACTTATTAACTTAAAACTTCTAGATTTGATATTTTAACAAATCTAACGATGCTTAAGCCCCCCTCTCTTTATTTATTTATTTATTTATTTATTTATTTATTTATGTATATTTAAGGAAAGCTCTTTTCTAGAAAATTGTTTTCCAACTTTCTCGTGTTTGCGTAACTTCTTGACCGAAAACAACAAGCTTAGACTGGGGGAAAACGACTGCCCCTTCTAACAAGAAAAAAAAATCATTTTTCTTAAACCACCAAGCAAATGAGAACTAACAATTTTCTTATTTCCATAGGAAATATTAACTTTTATCATGAGATTTTTGAGCTAAACAAACACATCCTAAAACAAGATTAAAGGAGTAGAAAATGCTTGGAATAGCTAATGCTCCTAATTTAAGAACAGATGGTCCTTAGTTGGAGAACATAACTAGGCCCCTTTTTAAATTTAAGATGACTTCTCGAGTTAATTTGCTTTAAAAAAAAGGAAAATTACCAAAAAGTCTTAAATCTATCGCAATTGTGCTAATTTAATCATAAACTAATTTTTTTTTACCAATTAAGTTTTAAACCTTTTACAATTATTACCAATTGGTCCATTTGGCCAAAAATGGCAGGCTGGCACCGGCAACATTTTTTAATAATATTTTATTTTAAAAAATATTTTATTAATTTTTAAAAATCTTTTTTTCCTTTTTTTCCCCTTCCTTCTCCCTCTCCCTCATTCCTCCTCCCTCCTTCTTCCCTTGGCTCTGGCAATCGGCTAAAGGGGAGGGCTGGCCGGTCGTCGAACTAAGGTGGTCGGGCTAGCTCGCCTCGCGGTCGTCGGGCAAGGCGAACCCTTGCCAAATCCGGCGAGGGGGGTTTGTCGTCGCGTCTGGCAAGGCCCTCCTCCTCGGATCCGCGAGCCGGCCTCGCTCGGCGGCGCGGCGAGCCCTCGCCACATCCGACGGGGGCTCACCCGCCGTCCCGGGTGCGAGCTCGCCAATTGGCAAGGCAAGCCGTTGCTAGATCAAGCGGGGCTCGCCTCGCTAGACTCGGCGACGGCAAGGCCCCCTTGCTGGATCTAGCAAGGGCTCGCCTTGCCAGTGGTTGGGCGAGCTCGCCCTCGCCTAGCGACGACGAGGCGAGCTAGCCCGGCCGCCTTAGTCCAACGGCGGCCAGCCCTTCCCTTTGGCCGGTCGTTGGAGCCAAAGGAAGAAGGAGGGAGGAGGAAGGAGGGAGAGGGAGAAGAAAAATAAACAAAAGATAAAAAAAATTAATAAAATATTTCAAAAATAAAATATTATTAAAAAGTCGCTTGGCGTTGGCCGACTGCCACATTAACGCGAGGCTGGCCATTTTTCGTTGAATGGGTGATCGGGAATAATTGTAAAATGTTTAGGATGCAATTGGTCAAAAAAATAAGTTTATGACTTAATTGACACAATTACAATAGATTTAAGACTTTTATTTATTTATTTATAATTTTCCCCTTAAAAAAGTGATGTGATGAACCAATTCAATGCTTTTGCCTCGTCAAGGACGTCGTTGAATTGTAGCCCGGCCCGAGCATCCTCGGGAGTGAATGAGGTCGGCCGGCTTTGACATTTGAACCCGGCCGTGCCAATTTCCACGCCAACAAAGTGGAGTTTTTGGGCGAGCTGAATAGTCAGCCACTCGATATCGACCGTCCAATTCTCCTCTCCTTGTTGTTTGGTAGAGGGACGAAGAAGAATTGCAGAAGCGCCGGGAAGAAGAGTCGGTCCCCGGTTCTTGGAGGAGCAAATTCCAACTCCAACTCTGATCAAAAGCCGAACCTGATTGAGACCTGTCGGCACTCCCGGCCAACGCACACCCACTGTGCTTGACTGGCGCGACACGGCCGTTCTTTCCGCAATCCCTTCCGTCGCCTCACGCGACCTTTCAAACTTACAAATTATCAAGTTGGCTCGCACGGAACATCGGTGGAACTATATTGATCGGTTCCAACCCATGTCCTTCGTCTTATCGTTATGTAAAATACTCGATGCGACGAGTATAAGAGCAAAGCAAATATGTTGTGCGCAAAATTAAAGCAAAAGGAAAATGCTTGCCAATGCTTAACTTAGTGTTTACTAGGGGTAAGCATGGTTCAAGTGGACGACTTCCACCCTAAAATTGAGAACCACCCACTAAGGACCGGTTTTGAAAAATCAAAACTTGGAACCGCCCATTGATTCATGGATTGAAAATCGGACCGCCAGTTCGGTCCACTTGGGTGTGGGCCCCTGTTCTATCAAACTTCACACACTGCTTGGGTGCAACATTTTCCCATAAGCCAAAGTAAAGCCAAAAAAAAGAAAAAAAGAATTTCTCTATTCTTAATTGCAAAATTAATAATAAAAAAATTGGACTCATATCAAAAGTAAAGAGTTGATGCTGTGAGTCGATGAACATTAAGCTTGAGAGTTAAGGCTGTAAGTGAGAGATGAAGAAACGACTTAAATGAGATGAGAGCAAGACAAGATGAGTACTCAATTAGTGGGTGTTGAGTTTCAAATGAGAGATTTTGCAATTTTAATTTCTCTTAATTTTTTTGTCGAAATTTTTCTTAAAAATTAAATAAATATTTATATATTGCCAATTCGATTCGGGTGGATGAGTGGACAATTCCAAACTTAGAACCAAGAATCAAAACTTTACCCACCAATTTCAATAAATTGAAATCGAATACTGGACCAGTTCTCTTGGGAACCGCCGATTCCGGTCCGGTTCTTGGTGTTTCGGGCAATTTCCGATTCTTTTGCAGACCTTTAGTGCCTACAAATATTTCATTTTCGACAATATTGACTTTCAAGAAGCATGTGTTTTTTTTCCCCTTTTAAACTCTTTTAGGTGGGTACATGTCACTATACATGGAGAAAAAGGGACAATGGTAGAGAGTCAACACATGTTTTTACTCTTCCAATTATCATATTCATCATTAAATTCTCGATTAAATAATGAAACGAGTGGTGACAATTTCTGCGCTTGCTATATTCATTGTAAAACTTCGCAAATTTTCAGAACTTTGACTTTTGATAACGCTGAGCGCCCCAAATTTCATTTTTTTTTTTTTTTTCATTTCCGCGTGCTTGAAAAATAATCAAGGCAGTCTTCGATTTATTGCGAGGAGAGAGAGAGAGAGAGGGAGACAAAATGAATCAGCGACCTAAAGCGAACAGAAGGGAGGGGACATTAGTTAAGCGACAGTTGTGGGGGAGACAACACACGTGTAAGCCGCGGAAGCTGACCAGATGGCCGCGGAAGCTGCTGGTCATTCGCCACGTGCCGAATCAAAAACTGAATCTAGCAGAAAATCCAAAAATTGCGAGGGCGGAGCGGGGCGGGCGGAAGATGCAGACGTCCTCATCAAACTCCTTCTAGACCTTCTTCCCGACAATGTGGGTCGGGTTCAGTCGAGTCGGGTAGGGTCGGGTCGGGTCGGGTCGGACTCTTGTGTGTGAGTGATAGAGATATTTCGTTCCTTCCATTTTACTCTTCCATTTTTGCCCCCACTTCCGTTCCTTTTTCCCTTTCTTTTCATCTATCCGTTACATATATTTGGAATAAAATTTAGGTTTACATGACCCTTTTATTTACACATCTCGCATATAATTTGAGATATAAATAATTCTGCTCGAGCGAGTGACTAATTACTAATTCAACAGCTAGAAATATTCGATTGGAAAATCTCACATAGACTATATAAACAAAATTAATCCGTACCTTCTTTTGCTTTCTACCTTGGAATTTTGACAATAAGAAATTTGATTCAAATAAGTTTCAAATTTCGTATTAAATCCCTAGCTTTTTCTTCTTTTCTTTTTAGGCTGTCGAAACATAAAAATAGAAGCAAGAAAATGAAGGTATTGCTCAAACCTCCAAGAAGATTATTTCATACGAATGCAGAAAATCGATGAGGCTTATTTGAGAAAAATACTGATGATTTTTTTTGAGCATGTACATTTTTTTTCCCAATCAAGTTCTTGAACTTTTAATTTCTGACGTGTTGTTATGCCTTGGAAAACTCAACGCTAATAGTAGCCTCATTTCTTAAGTTTTGAATGCGGTATTTATGTTTGAAATTTTTAAGTCCCATTAATTACCTAATGATCCACGGTAATAAAGAAAAAAAATTCCTCTTCAAATTCTTGCCAACAACAATGGATATGTCGACTCTAATTAATCACATATTGTGTAAAAGGAATTTAATTAGAAAAGTCACGTAAATTCACATAATCAATTAGAAAAATGCATTTGTATTAACTTTAAGCCACCGTCTTTTGAAAATATTCTTGATTTGTTTTGAACTGTAATAATTGGTGAACGTGCATGATTATAATTTTAATGTGCTTAGCCAAAGGAAAGTACCCATTTGTTGTCCATTCCGAAAATCAACTTTACAAAAATTAATTCCCGAAAATCAGACGGGGATTATAATTTTAATGTGCTTAGCCAAAGGAAAGTATATATCATCCACCCATTTGTTGTCCATTTCCCTTCTCCAAAGAACCGCGATATTCTGAAAATCAACTTTACCAAAATTAATTCCCGAAAATCAGACGGGGATTCTTCTTTAGCAGAAAAAGAAAAATGAAAGGTCGATAAATTCTTTTTAAAATATCAACGTGGTGGGATTGTTGCTCGCCTCATCCCGAAAAGAGATTCCATTCTCGGGGGAGGAAATAAAAAAAAACGCAATAATAATGCGCACAAAAAACAAATATCGAAAAAGGTATAACCCAATAGCCTTTTGAGGCCTATCTATTTATTTATTTATATTAATTGTCGAACTATCGTGTCTACTTAAAGCAAAAAGTAAAACCATATGATTAAGGGGGCACGCTCATCTCTTTTTCCATGTAAAGCACCACATCATTATCATCATCATCATTATCATCCTCTAATCTTATTATAATAGTGGACGCCATTTAGTTCGTCGGTCGCTGTCTTTCCAACAGCAGATCCCAAAATTTCTTTAAAAATTAAGAAAAAAAATTAAATTAAAGGAGAAGATAAGTATTGCGATCCGCATTAATTAATATTTTGGGCTACTAATCTAATCCCTTCTTTGAATTTAGCAAATATTCATCGTTATCTCTAAGCAGCCACGGTCTGTGCAGCCCACCTTTCAGAATCCCCCCTTCCCCAAATTAAATACTCCACAGAATTCCTCGGATATATTAAATATTAAACTACGCCATCCCCTTCCATGATTTAATTAAATTATATAATATAAAGTCTTGCCCTAATGTCCGTTTCTAGCTCCCCTATAGGCAACATGTGAAAAGGTCAAACGGAAGAAACCTTCCCTTCTTCTAAAATGAATAATTGATATGTATTCATATGAATTCGTCTAAGATTATTCTTCATAATACTTGTTTCGTTCTTTCAAATGCTGACTCGGTCTCAATAGTGCAATAAAAAAGAGAAAAACAAAATTTAAAAACCTCTGGAGAGTTCTCACGAGTCACGATTACAATATGGTCACCATCATATGAATGACTTGTCGATACTTGATTCCGATTAGCTCGAATAATTTATTTTAAATAAATAACATGAGCACATTTAAAGAGAAAAAAGAAAAAAAAAAAAAAAAGATGTGATGGTACGAATAAAATTGCAATGATCATCATTATAGAAAGTCATATTTTTGTGCATCCAAACTATATGCACATACGATATAAGGAGGCTATCAGTCCTTGCTCTCAAATGTATTGTGAAATCTAATTCATGCAAGAAATGCCTCCTTTTTTGCAATGCTCAATTAGTAGTGCTCTCATCTTAATCCGAATCAAAAATGTTTGGAGATTTTGATTCCATAAAAAAAAAAAAAGGTTGAAAAATACTTTTAAAATATCTAGAAGATGACAAAAACCACTTGTAATATTTAAATTCATGAGATCGTGTCAACCCGTTCAAAGAGAAATGATCAAACAACTTTCAATTATCCAAATCTTCATAGTTAGCACCAACATTAAAATAACAAAGAAACAATGACAACACTAACATAAATCAATTGGAGGAAATAGATCAAGTGGTCCGATACTCGATTGGATCGAAAGTCACGGTTCGATTCTCTAATTTATTCGGGATCTTATAAATCCATCAGATATGTTTTTTTTATAGGAAAATCGAAAAAGAAAAGAGAGAAGACGTACACAGCAAACGAACCAAATGCCGAGAATGCGTTTCTTTCGTACGAAGCAAAGGTTAGGCAACTTAGAATTTTGGCGTGCTCCTCACGAGGGCAACAGCGTAATTTCAAGTCCTCCCTTCTCCTTTCCCCCCCAATGCGGACCGCACGCAAAGCGCAGTTTTTTTAAGAGCAGAGGAGCATCAGCTTTCTCAGGAAAATCAAACGCCAAGAAAATCTCTCTCCCTCTCTCTCTCCCCCTCGCTCTCTACAGAAAAGATCGAGGTTCCCCCGAATCTCCTTCCAGATTGATTTCGGGTCCGATCGGATCACCTCTCAGGAATAGAAAGTCGTGTTTTTTCCTCCGTTCCCGTCCTCGATCGGTCGTCCTTTCGGTGTGATGCCCCGAATTGTTCATACGAACTTCTACTTCATGTTTGAGTTTGTCCACATCGATTCATTTTCTCGGGAAAGCTCTGCGTGCAAGCTCTCGAATCCAAACTCCTTTACGCTTGACCCTATTTCGCTCGTAAAATAACGGTCGCGGAGGGGAACCGCCGGTTTTTCCTGGAAAAGCTGACGGATTTTCCAGGAATACTGTCGATCTCGGGAGGGGAGCGTACTCCGGCCGTGCTGATCGCTCGGGATTTTTTCTGGGAACGAAAAATTTTAGATTCGTTTTGGTGCGATTTGATCTGGGTAGAACTCGGTCAGCTCTAATTTTTTTTTTAGTGATCGATTAGAATACGAAGCTCGACGTCGGAGTTTGATGATTTTGATCTGAAACCCTACGGGAGCTGAAATTGAGCTCGCCAGCGCAATGGCCGGCCCGACGATCGCTCTGTACGCGAGCCCGCCGAGCGGGTGTGCTCCGCCGCGCACCAGATCAACGCGCACGTCTCCTGCGATCTCGAATTGAGCTACAGGTCGTCGCAGGCCACTTCGTCGGCGGCGCCTTCATGTTCTTCGTCACCGTCGCAGAAGATTGTCGGCGGCCTCTCGTGTCTCTTCTCATCGCCCTGCGTCAAGCAAGGTTCCAGCTCTAGCTTCTCTGGTGGAGGAGAAGAATTGGGGCAATTATGGCACGATAAAAGCGACGAATTCAGAGAATTTAGCGGCTCTTTCCGTTATTCTCCGAGTAAATTCATGGGTTCATTGAAGAGGGATCATCAGAGTCCGGTTTCGGTTCTTCAGGGTCCGGTCTTGTGTGGAAATGGGTCGATAAAGAGTCCTCCCACAAGGATTCCGCGAGAAGTTAGAGGTGGGTCGAGAGTTATGTATGATGGTTTTGTTAGGAATGCATTGGGCTCTTGTGTGGACTATGATTCTAATACTTTTGAGTTGAGAGATGCCGTTGATGTGGAGGAGTTGCCATTCAATTTGGAGGAGAATTCATTGGAACTTGATGCTGAGCCTTATGTGAAGGAGTTATTGGTGAGTGCACAGTCAAGGCACAAGATCTTCGGTGAAGATTTCGTGGTGAAGGCTTTCTACGAGGCTGAGAAGGCACACCGAGGGCAGGTATCCTGTTAATTTAAGTTATCTGAGTGCTAAAAAGTTTGGAACTGTTTGAGATTGATTGTTGATTATGTCTTATTGAGTTCTCTGTGGTTATGTTGAAGATGCGCGCGAGTGGTGATCCATATTTGCAGCACTGCGTGGAGACTGCAGTGTTATTGGCACTGATTGGCGCTAATTCTACGGTGGTTGCTGCGGGCTTATTGCATGACACACTTGATGATTCCCATATGACATATGACGACATATGTAGGAATTTTGGTTCTAGCGTTGCTGATCTGGTTGAAGGGGTAAGAGAGAATATATGTGCACTGAATCTTCCCAGATTTGTTTTATTTTTGAAGAGTAACTGTAGCCCAAGACATTTCAATTTTCTTTCGAATGCTGCACTGTAATATTTTTCACTGTGTTCTTGTGCAATAGTATATATAGAGTCCTAGTTTTGCACCATAAAGCGATTGAGGACGGGCTCCTTTATGTCTGATGTTGTAAAATCTGTGAAAATACCATTTTTAATTTCTTTTTTTCTCCAGTTGATTTTTTTGTGATGATTGGATTCACAAATAATCGTCTGTATGGAATGCGATTTGTTCTAACCAATGCGGCAATGTCCCAGTCTTAAAGATATCATGACTCGTGAGGCAGGCCTAGATTTGGGACGCACTTCAAGCAATTTTATCATATCCATCAGTGAATGATTTTTGAATAATGTCGACGATATTCGGAGTGTAACTTGAATTGAGCAGTTTCCTCAAAATGTCGATAAATCAGAACTAGAGTTTACTCTCTATTTTTGTGTCAACCTTTCATTTCTGGGAAATTCCGTAGTGGATAGATCTCCACATAATTGACCGCATTTTGGCAAGGAGGTGTATCCCAATTGTATTATGAACCTGACATGTCTTCTCATCTGTACCTAGTCCTTTCTTTGCAGATGCTATGCATGTTTGCCAATGCTTCAGCAAGATATTATTGTTTACTAATATTTTAATAAACTCTGCGATGTAGGTCTCCAAGCTAAGTCAATTGAGCAAGCTTGCACGGGAGAGTAATACAGCAAGCAAGACTGCTGAGGCTGATCGATTACATACCACGTTCCTTGCTATGGCAGATGCAAGGGCTGTTCTCATCAAATTAGCAGATCGTCTGCATAATATGATGACACTGGATGCATTGCCTCTTGTCAAGCAACAGAGATTTGCTAAGGAGACACTGGAAATATTTGCACCCTTGACCAACCGTCTGGGCATATCTAGTTGGAAGGAAGAGCTAGAAAACCTGTGCTTTAAGCATCTCAACCCTGACCGACACAAGGAACTGTCCTCTCAGCTTTTAGAGTCTTACGATGAGACGATAATTGCTTCTGCCAAAGAGAAGCTTGAGCAAGCTCTTAAGAACCAGTCAATTTCTTATCATGACCTTTATGGGAGGCACAAAAGTCTGTATAGCATTCATTGCAAGATGTTGAAGTAATCTCTCTCTCTCTCTCTCTCTCTCTCTCGGGCACACGTCTGTAGGCATGCTTTTTTGCACTGGCATTTACTCAATGTTAATCAGTGAATGCCAATACCTTTAAGTCTCGAATCCTGATCACATTTAAATTTAGGGAAGCATGGACCTAAAAGTTGGCTATACCTCTTTCTTGTCCTTGCACTTCTGAAGTGATTACTGAGACTTGAAAGGATATTGCTGCCATAAGTGTGAACAACCGTGATAATTGTGATGTGAGATGTTGCAAAATACTGGAGCAAATCCTTTCAATTCTGTACACAAGAGTTTTTTAGTTGGAGTAGTGAATTGGTAATGATGAATAATCTCATTCTAAACCTCTATTTTTTTTTTTTTTAAGTGCTGTGATAGTACTTACGCAGATTTTCTTGTGCAGAAAAAACCTGACTATGGATAATATCCATGATGTACATGGCTTGCGACTGATTGTTGAGAAAAAGGAAGACTGTTACAGAGCTTTAGAAATTGTTCACCAATTATGGTCTGAAATACCTGGAAAGTTTAAGGACTACATAACTCATCCAAAGTTCAATGGGTATGTCTTCAACAAATTATGCAGATTGTATATCCTTATGCTTGTTATGTTTCTTACCCAAGATCCTACATTCAGGTATCAATCTCTCCACACAGTTGTGATGCGTGATGGAATGATACCGCTTGAAGTTCAAATTCGGACAAAAGAAATGCACCTGCAAGCTGAATTTGGATTTGCAGCACATTGGAGATACAAAGAAGGCGAGTGCAAGCACTCTTCCTCTGTTCTTCAGATGGTCGAATGGGCACGATGGGTCATCACCTGGCATTGTGAGACAATGAGCAAAGACCATTCATCTATTGGATATTCCCACTCCTTCAAGCCTCCATGCAAGTTCCCTTGTCATTCTGATGATTGTCCATACTCTTACAAGCCTCACAATGACCAGAGTGGACCTATCTTCGTTATCGTGATTGAAAATGATAAGGTTGGTTCAGATTGCTCTGTTTTTTCCTTTAACTGGCAAACAGTCTATAATGCTTTTTTAGTTGGGCATGTGCTTGGTTTCTTGTTGAAGTCAGGCCATGATCGATGTGTATGCTTTCTTGAGAATGCTTTTATCTGGTCAATGCAGATGTCTGTTCAAGAATACCAAGCGGATTCTACAATGATGGACTTATTAGAAAGAGCAGGGCGAGGAAGCATCAGATGGATGCCCTATGGTTTCCCTCTGAAGGAAGAACTGAGGCCGAGGCTGAACCGCCAGCCCATTGGTGATCCAACCTGCAAACTGAGGATGGGGGATGTAGTGGAACTAACGCCAGCCCTACCCAACAAGTCTTTGACAGAGTACCGGGAAGAAATCCAGCGCATGTATAACCGTGGCCCAACAGTGTCGAGCACAGGTCCTGCTGCTAGTACTGTGGTCGGTTGGACAAACTAACACTCAGCCTGTTGCGCCAACCAAATGTGATTTTTAAATAGTTATGTAATTATGAATATGATAGATACATGTACAGAACAAGATCTGTTTGGTCCTGGGATGAGAGAAGGAGGACATAGATCTGACCATATGGATTCAAAATTCAATGAAGTTATGAAATGATTCTTTCTCTAAGATGAGGACTTCAAGGTCATTGTGTTCTGCTTAGTGTTGATTTCTGCCTGAATAGATCTGTTTATAAAATGGGAGCCTTGCCTTGTGCGGTTTGCACCATTATGGCAAATTGCAGATGGTTCTCTCTTCGTGAGATCTGAAGATCTTTTGGCTTCGAAAGCATGCAAATCACGAATATGGTTCACTGAGTAACACGTCTGAAAGATGTGCGTGTAAGTTGTCTGCAGTCTCGATCTGCAAAGCATGATCTGCAAAAACAGCTTAGCTTTTCATGCTTATTCGTAAATGTTAATGAAAGAAAGACAATTGAATCGTCTTGGACATGATGGGATGGCTCCTCATCCGCTCAAATTTTAAATCTAATGAGGTGCGGAATAACTTGCTTCATTGGCTATAATATGCTTCATTGGTTAAGATCCTTGAAGTGGATATTTCTTGGTTTCTAACGCCTGCGATTTTCCTTTCCAATATGTCAAGTGACATTCCTTGGATTGACTTTTTCCAATATGTTTTCATGGGAGAGTCAAGTTTCAAGAGAGGTCCCGCGTTCGGGTGCGCGGAACCACCAAGAAAAGAAGTTCAGCTGGTTTCCACGAGCTCATTGTATCCAAATTATAAATGCCTGCATCGGTCATTTTGAACCACGTCAACTAATCTTATCTACACCTCAGTCGCCTTCAGCACCTCTCTACCAGAGACTCCGCGATCCTCCGACTCAAGATGAAGGTAAAGACATTGGTTGAATTTTCCTTTGAATTCATACTCTCTTCTCTCACACACAAATACACCAAAAGCACTCATTTTCTCATTTCACTTTTCACTTTAACCATTGGTTTTGGTTGATTGCAGCTCTTAAGCTGGATGCAAAACAAATTGAATATGAGATAGGAGGAGTATGCTTGCAAAGCCGATGCAGTTTTCAGCAACCTCTCACCATAAGTACTATCGTCGACATGCCTTCATAATGGATGATTCTTGACTGCACAATCTTGATTGCAATAACTAGGAATCTACTCAGAGCCTACAACTTTTGTACCATCGTACAAGGTGCCTACTTTTCCAATCCACTTACTTTATATTTTGGAGGAATTCAGAGGAATCTGTTCTTAATTTCACTTCTAGGATATGGGTTTTATTGTGAGTAGACCACATTGATGTAGATATACATGAACTTCATGTCATCTCTTGCATTGGCGGAATTTAATATCTTGTTAAACCGTAATGGTTCAGATCAGACGAAACTAGAGCCTTGAGAAGAGTTCATTAACCGCCACATGGATTACCTTCAGGTGGGACTTTTGGGAAATATGATTTCAGGGGAAGCCGGGGAAACCAATGTCTCTAGGAGAATCATTTTCATCCGACAAAGCTATAGAAAGAGCTAACCAAGCTTTTGTCCTTTAAAACAAGCAGCGAAACAGAAAAACAAATCATGGACCTCCCGCTGGATAGAATCCTCTACTGTCCCTCGAGTTTGGAGGTGGACTGCAGAATTGTCAGTTTGTTTCACAGTGATTGAGATGACTATGATGATGATGGGATTGATATTGAATGGACCATCAGTGCAATACTTCGTAGATGCAAGGAAATTTGCACATACAGTAACAAAAATGATCGGCGAAAGAGTAATTTTCTTTCATTACCAAGAAGATGTTCGTCTGCAGAAGTGGATTCATGCTGGCACTCACTTGGAGAGGTACAATTCATAAATCTAGGAAGCAGAAGGTCTGTAAATGGTTCTGAGCTTTCAATCAGTTGAAGGTCCCTGCATTAAAACTGTGAATTGAACTTTACGGTTGTTAGAAATTCGTGGATTATGGATATTGTAGAACTCTTTAGTTTGTACTAAACCTTGCACATCAGTTTACTCTCCAAAACATAGCCTTCCCTACTCATGATCCAATTTCATGCTTGTCTGTTGCGGTTTAAGTTGGCTTCCAGATGTAACATTTAGTTAGAGATTCTTGCAAAGCCTTGTCCTGTACAATCAGATGAGAATGGGATAATCTTTGTACTCAGTTTATTATCATAATTTTGTGCTGTTTCATTCTCAGCACAAAGTATCATTGTGAACTAAATCGAATTAATTAGTTATCCCTTCTTCATGGTACAGCTTTTGAGGACAATAATTCACCAGAAATCCCATCCCTGAAATGCATCTCGAGCATCATTGGTCAAGAAATACTTGGCACAAACGAATGCCATAATTATTAGAGGAAAAAACAACAGGGAAGATATCCGCAAATTGGTCAAAACAGATTCTGAACTTGAGGAGTTGCATTATAAGGAGGAGTAAATCGACCAATTTTGTAATCTTAGCAGTACAGCCACTCTTAGCTTACTTGCTCATTGTGATGCTGCCACTTCCAGTGCGCTGCATTAGTGTTTTAACCAAAAGCTGTATCTTGATTGCAGCGACTTCCCTAGACGAATAGAAGCCCTACATTCAGGGAACCACTTGGGCCAAATATGTTTACTGAAGATGAAACGAAATGTCCACGTTCCTGAATCTAGCATAACCATATGTGCATGATCGAATAGCAGAATCCTAAAACAGTTAGCTGACCATTGATCTGTCAACCCTTGGTTTCAGATATCTTTATGGAGAAGTAGAACTGCCTCATCCACTGCCGCCTTAAAATCACAAGGTGAGAGGACCCTTATAGTTTCATTCTCAAGGTCAAAGGACAAACTCGTCTCTCTAGACTGTTTATAAGTTCTTACATATCAATACGGATCTATGTGTGTACATTTTAGTTTCATAGAGATACAAATCTAGACCATCTTGAAAATATTCACTTTTTAGGAGGTTTGCCAGAGCATCCAAAAATAGCCGGCATCATCTACAAGAGAAAAAAGGAAAAAGGAAATAAATAAATAAATTGAAAGAATATCTAAATATTATTAAAAATTGTTCATGTTAGTATCGGTCGTGTCATGTCACGTAGGATAGCTAGCATTCACTTCAATGAATTCTAGCCAAAATTATTTTGATATACTTAATTGACAAAACATTGAAATGTTTTAGGACTCAATTGACAAAATTGAAATGTTTAAAATTGAATTGGTGAAAGTGTAATAGGTTTAGGACTTTTTGAATAATTTTCCATGTATTGGAGACTGAACAACTTTTCAATACATGGATATGCTTCTGCCTCTGCCTCTTGTTCTACCATTTTTTGTTTTTTTTTTTTTGTTATGGAGCTAGGAGATTCATTGTCAAAACATATCTCATGCGAGAGTTAATTTTCGCACATGACTTGGCTGCAATTCAAAGCATAATTTTTACTTGTCATTTGGGAGTATCAAAGTTGTAACCATTTGATACTCCACTTTATTTTATGGAGTACTAAAGTAGCAGTTTGGGCTCTAATTGAAAAGATAAATGTCCACCCCACCCCATTAATGGACATGCTTATACTTATCATGGCCCATGATGAATCACGCACAATAATAGCTATTGATCATGGCAAAACATATCTCATGCAAGAGTTAACTTTTGTACACAACTTGACCGCAATTCGGAGTGTAATTTTTATTAGTCATTTGGGAGTATAGAAGTCATGACCATTTGAGACTCCACTTTATTTTATAGAGTACGAAAGTAGCGATGTGGGCACCGAATCGATTGACTTAGAGAGAAACATTCTGACAAATAGGCTACTCCCAAATTTCCAACCCAAATTAAGGGACATGCTTATACTGGTCATGGCACATGATGAATCACGCACAATCATGGCCATTGATCATGGCAAAACATATCTCATGCAAAAGTTAATTTTTGCACTCGACTTGGTTGCAATTTGAAGCGTAATTTTTACTTGTCATTTGGAAGTATAAAAGTCGTGACCATTTGAGACTCCACTTTATTTTAAGGAGTACTAAAGTAGCAGTGTGGGTAGTGAACTGATTGACTTAGAGATAAATGTCTTAAAAGCTAGATTTCTCTCAAATTTCCACCCCAAATTAAGGGACATGCTTATACCGATCATGGTCCATGATGAATCACACACAATCATAGCCATTGATCATGACAAAACACATCACATGCAAGAGTTAATTTTTGCACACGACTTGGCTGCAATTCAAAGCCATTGATCATGGAAAAACATATCTCATGCAAGAGTTAATTTTTGCACACGATTTGGTTGCAATTCAAAGTGTAATTTTTACTTGTCACTTGGGAGTATCAAAGTCGTGACCATTTGACACTTCACTTTATTAGATATAAACATCTCAACAGCTGAGCTTTTTTGAAATTTTCACCCCCAAATTAAGGGACATGCTTATACTGATCATGGCCTGTGATGATTCATGCACAATCATAGCCATCGATCACGGCAAAACATATCTCACGCAAGAGTTAATTTTTGCACACGAGTTGGCTACAATTCGAAAAGTAATTTTTACTTGTCATTTGAGAGTATCAAAGTCATGATCATTTGAGACTCCATCAATGGTTGATAGTTTCTCATTCATTGAATGAATGATACTTGTTGTGACTTGTTTGCAAAAAAAAAAAAAAGAAAAGCCCTTCAAGAGCTCGTCTAAAAAATTGGAACCTTCTTATAAGTCTCTTCCCAGTTTGCAGCAGTAGTTTTGCAGACTAAATGTTATTTGTATATGCAGTCTCTTCCTCACATGTTTTGAAAAATATTTGCAATATATATGAATTTTCTTGCTTGTCTATTTGATATATAAAGAGGTCATTACAAATTAATTATATATGTCAAATAATTACTTACATAATTTTTTGTGTTAACTAATAATACAAACTCTGATTTTTTTTTTTTTATAAAAAGAAGGTGTGATTTTGTATGTATGAGTGGCTGAGCATGAATTATTGTGATTGCGTCATGTGGTGTGACACAAATATCTATGTTGCCACAAAACAAATGATCATTAGTGAAATTTTATTTAGCTCATGACATAAAGAATATGGTACAATATATGATTACATATAAGTATTTTGTGTTGATTGCATCAATTTATTGTTATTCATTTTTATAGTATGAAATATAATCAATTCTATAATGCATGCATTAAATAGAGTTTTGCTAACAAATATAATTACTAAATGCTTAATGAATATTAGAGAGAAAATGCTAGCTAGGTTTTGTCCGTGGCTAAGAATATAGATGCGTGTAATGTCTTACAGCTCGAAGAATTCTACACCTCCCTAAAAAATTGTTGAGAGTAAAAGTCCCAATTACAAACCTACTAAATTTCTCGATTCATGTCCATGGATTAAGGGAAACGATTTTATCATTTAACTTTTATTGTTCTATTTGTGCCAGAGGAATATTTGATGCTGCCATTATGATTATTCAAAAAGAAAACGATTATTGTCACGCCCCAATCCTCCGAGCGCATGCTCATCCATCGGTGGTCGATTAAATAGTGACGTTCTAGGATGCGTGTCACGCCCGAACCCCGAGACACGTGAACAACCCGTCATGGTCATGCAAATGCGACATTCCCAGGTAGTGTCGCCGACCCCAATTTTTTTATTTATTTAATGCGCAAGCGGAACGTACTAAGAAACCCCTTACAAAAGCATACGGGATAGGACAGCAGGAACATCAACTCAAAATCAAACATCATACTTTCATACAATATCAACAGTCCAGGGCTTACATACATCAACTGGATCCAGGGCCTATACACCAAAAATGGGTCGAGTTATGCACATCAAAAGAGGGTTAGCCTACACAACACGAATCAGTCCGCCCAAAAAAGGAAAAGGCACAATCCTAGGACTATTGGTCATCCCCATTCGTCGACCCTACATCCTCAGGATCAGTCACCCAAGAGGCCGGGGGCGAAGCGTTGACCACTCGACCATCAGGATGATCTGCTACCCCTTCTCCCAAAATGGCAGTCATCACCGCCAGTGGAATGTCCATGCTGTCAAGGGGGCCAATCCTAACCCCATCTGCTCCGGTACGAAACCAAGCCCTAAAAAAGTAAGGTACTCTATTATCCACGTTCACCTCGACCCAAATGGTGGTCCTCACCAACGATAGACCCGGGGCTCCCGGTCGGGTACTCTCGGTCGTCCGGTCAATCTCCGTCGGCAGGCCACTCATCTCCGGGGGTCTCGCCATCTACGGTCCTGTAATATTTTTCCCCAAACCGGGATGAGACTTTGTCTCAGCAAGTTCACCCCTCCTAAACCCCTATTAGAAAGTAAATACGCCCCGAAGCAGCTTAGCCACAACATCAAGAAGACTTACCTCGCCTTCTTGGCTTCCTGCAGGTTAGTATAATACATATCACTCAAGCACCAGTAATGATAAGAATGTAAGCCATCGGAACACAATCGATTTCACTTAATTTCACAACCACGGCAAGCATTCCATGTCATCATTATCCATTGCCACACAAGGGCACAACCTACTCAGGTAGGCTATCTACTAACATTACAGCATTTCTAGAAGAATAAAGGTCCGGTCGGTCTCGCCACCATTTGCGACCATGCCACGTCGTTCCATCGACGGCTTTTCTAGAATAATAAAGGTCCCGGTCGGTCTCGCCACTCTTTGCGACCATGCCATGTCGTTCTATCGACAGCATTTCTAGAATAATAAAGGTCCGGTCGGTCTCGCCACTCTTGCGACCATGCCACGGTCGTTCTATCGACAGCATTTCTAGAATAATAAAGGTCCGTCGGTCTCGCCACTACTCGACCATGCCACGTCGTTCTATCGGCAGCTTTTCTAGAATAATAATGGTCAGTCGGTCTCGCCACTACTGCGACCATGCCACGTCGTTCTCTCGACAGCATTTCTAGAATAATAATGGTCCAGTCGGTCTCGCCACTACTGCGACCATGCCACGTCGTTCCATCGACAGCTTTTCTAGAATAATAAAGGTCCAGTCGGTCTCGCCACTACTGCGACCATGCCACGTCGTTCTATCGACAGCATTTCTAGAATAATAAAGGTCCAGTCGGTCTCGCCACTCTTTGCTGACCATGCCACGTCGTTCTATCGACAGCTTTTCTAGAATAATAAAGGTCCGGTCGGTCTCGCCACTCTTGCGACCATGCCACGTCGTTCTCTCGACAGCATTTCTAGAATAATAATGGTCCGGTCGGTCTCGCCACTCTGCGGCCATGCCACGTCATTCTCTTTGACGGCATTTCTAGAAGAATAAGGATCCAGGTCGGCCTAGCCACTATTTGCGACCCGAGCCTTTCAACTAGCACACGACAATTCAATACCGATCCTTGGATACTTTACACGTCACTCACATACTCCAATTTCAATATTAACCCTTCCAAATTCGATTTCGGTGTCAAACCCGACACGTGGAATTTTGAATAAAATTCCTATTTTTCACAATCAACATTCAATTTGCAATATTTACTCATCAAATTCAAATTCTAAACATATATCAGCGATCGGCACGAAGTTCTGAGCAAATAGGATCAAAAATGAATTTTCGAGTTTTTTTTTTTATAAAATAATATTTTAATGAATTTCGGAATAAGATATATTATTAAATAATCCAACAATTTCGAAGCATTTATTTAAATCATAAACAAATTCCTTTAAGTCACATCAAGGTTTATTTTAAAGATAAACATACTTAACCATTAACTAAACACACTTTACCTTAATCAATCACCTTAATATAATCCACAACTAATTAAGCCAATCTATCCACCTAATCTCAATCAATTAAGCTAAACATACTTAGGGCATCATTATCTCGCTAATCGCGGATTAGTGAGGTAAACTCACCGGAATCGCTTTCCGACGGGTCTCCGGCGAAGAGCACGACGACGCCGACGACAAACCTACACGGATCAAGACCAAATGAGCACTAAAAAGGGGACCAAACCGAGCTTAAAGGAGCTGGTTCTTGCTGGTTTCCAGCAACTAACCGAGCTTGGAAGGGGACGGAACGGTGGCTGAACGGGCGGAGAAACGGCGGAGGAGGAGCCGGCGACAGCTTGTGCAACAGCCGGCGGGGCTTGAGCGGACGGTCGGCGGCGGCGGCTTCGGTGGTCGGTTACCAGCAGCTCGGGCGGAGACGGTGGCGACGGACGCGGCGAGCTCGCACCGGGGCCTCACACGCGGACGGCGGCGAACGGCGACGGCGTGCGACGCGGGCGAGGCGGCGGCGGCGGAGACGCGAGCGAAGGCGGACGGACCAGCTGCAACTCTCTCGCTTGGATTCTCTCTCTCCCCTCAATTTTCGAATTTCCCTTCCCAAGGTGCTTTGAGGTTGAAGATGAAGTGGATGGGACACCCCACTTTTGGTGAGCCAATTGGCTTGTGACACTTGTCAAGCTCTCCTTAATTTTGGCCTCCACCATGACATCACCTGCTGATGTCACTCTCCACTAACTCAAATCTTCAACATCTTCCAATAGGTCCAATTCATTTTCCGCCGGGGTCCAAGTTCTTGCACATTTAATTATTTCAATTTCCATCAATTCTCTTCCAATTGAGTCCAAATCAAAGTCCATAAATTAATCCAATGATCCTACTAAGGTATGTGACATGACCGGCTTCCAACTTCTAAGTTCAATCCCAATTTTTACGACTGAATTCAATCCGGTGCAATTTCGGCTCGCCTAATCCATTGAGTAGCTTTTGGGGAAATTTTCTTGCATTCGACCCGAGGGTGATCGGTCCCCAAGTCGCGCGGTAAAATTCCTTAATTACTTCACTCAATAAACTAGTTCCTCGTGAGTGGCCAACTCTAAGAGACGAACTATGATGCACGGATGGTGCCCGACTCAATTGATCGAAAATAAAATTGAGAAAAATCGGGATGTCACAACTCTTCCCCTCTTATAAAAATTTCGTCCTCGAAATTTAAACCATTACACAACTGAAGTAAAAAGGTAGGGGGTACAATCCTCTCATCGAATCTTCGGTCCCCATGTTGCTCCCGGTGCCGTGGTCTTTGCCAGACCACTTGGACCAATGGGATGGTCTTGGTGCGTAAAACCCGGCTCCTTGCGATCCACTATCCGAACCGGGCTTTCAACGTACGACACTTTGTCATCCACGTCTAATTCCTCGAAATTTAGAACGTGTGCCGGGTCAGGCTCATACTTCCTTAACATCGACACGTGAAAGACGTCATGCACTTGTGCCAACCTCGGCGGTAGTGCAAGACGATACGCGAGTCCCTATTCTTTCCAAAATCTCAAAGGGACCTACGTACCTCGGACTCGGCTTCCCCTTTTGCCAAAGCGGGAAGTACCTCTCATCGGTGACACCTTCGAAAAGACGTGCTCACCAACTTGGAACTCCAATGGCCTTCGACGCTTATCGGCATAACTTTTACGCTCGGCTCGAGCGGTTTCAATCTATTTCGATAGCGCAGCTGCCTCTCTTATGGCTTCTGAACCAACTCTGGACCGGTGATCTTTCTTTCCCCGACCTCATCCCAACACACTGGCGTTCTGCATGCTCTGCCATACAATGCTTAAAAAGGAGCCATTTGAATACTCTGCTGATAAGCAGTTATTGTGGCGGGTCGACCCGGGTGTTTGTTCCTCCCGGCTTCCCTTGAAGTCCAAGACGCAAGCTCGCGGCATGTCCTCGGGAGTCGACCGTCCTCTCGGACCGGCCATCGGTCTGCGGGTGATAGGCAGTCTTGTCTTGCTGACTTCGTTCCCAAAGCATTGCAAGCTCTTCCAAAAGCGGCGAGGACCTCGGGTCTCGTCAAGTAATTGAATCGGCACTCCATGCATACGAACTACTTCGACGTACATATAGATGCGGTCTATCCGGACTAGAGTCTCTTGAACTACGCAATGAAGTGAGCCGACTTTGTCGGGGCGTCGACCACTACCCAAATCGAATCGTTCCCTCTCTGGCTCCTCGGTAGTCCCGTCACAAAGTCCATCGTGATATGCTCCCATTTCCACTCTGGGATTTCAAGGGGTCGCAAAAGTCCTCTCGGTTGCAATGCTGAGCTTTCACCTGCTGACACGTCAAACACTTGGCGACGTGCTTAGCGATATCCGCCTTCATGCCACCACCCACGTAGTGTTGACGCCTTACGATACGTTTTGGTACTACTAGGATGTCATCGATGAAAACAATTACAAACTGATCTAAGTACTCTTTGAACACCCGATTCATCAGGTCCATGAAAGCAGCCGGGGCGTTTGTCAACTCCAATGGCATCACAGTAAACTCATAATGGCCGTATCGAGTGCGACGCCGACTTCGGGATATCTTCCTTCTTGATTCTTAGCTGATGATACCCCGTCCTCAAGTCGATCTTAGAAAATATCGATGTTCCTTGAAGCTGATCAAACAAATCATCAATCCTTGGCAACGGATACTTGTTCTTAATTGTCTCACGTTGAGGCATCGGTAATCGATGCACAAGCGTAATGAACCATCTTTCTTCTTCAAAACAATACCGGTGCTCCCAAGGTGATGCACTCGGACGTATAAATCCTTTATCCAACAACTCTTGCATTTGCACCTTTAGTTCCTTAAGCTCGACAAGGCCATTCGAAGGAGCTTTAGAGATCGGCTTTATCCAGGGCTACTTCGATTACAAACTCTATTTCTCTCTCGGCGGTAAACCCTGTAACTCTTTGAAAACTTGTCCCAGGGAACTCTCGTACCCTTTGCGATATCTTCAATCTTTAACTCCCCCACTGTCGTGTCTACGACCGGTTGCTAAGTAACCTTGGCAACCCTTGCCTAACAAGCGGGTTGCTTCGAGCGTGAGATTAAGGAAACCGAGGCCCTCCTCGACTCCCGATAAATCCCGCTCTCACCCCTAACGGTTAAACTGATCGCCTTGCGATAACAGTCCCATCTTGGCTCGCTGCTTGCGCGCCCATCCATGCCAATTATCACATCAAAATCATACACCTGCTAGGAGCCGAGGTCTATCCTCCCCTCTCGCTCACCAATCACTAACTTGCAATCAAGGCAACCTACTGTAGCTAACACTTTATCTTTCAACGGAGTAGATATTATAATCACAGATTCCAACAATTCAGGAATTAATTCTACCAATTTAACAAATCTTTCAGCTATAAATGAATGCGAAGCTCCGGGATCAAACAAAGCATAGCGGGTTGGTCGTTCGGCAAGACCATACACGTGACCACATTAGGCGCATCCTCCGCGTGTCCTGCTCGGTGAGCGCATAAGTCCTTCCCCGAGTGGAGGTCGATTCAATCCACCCCCGCGGCATGATCCTGCGGCGCGACTCCTCTATTCGACCCAATGGTGGCGGTGGCAGGCGGTCTTTGTCCCATCGATTCTGGGCAATATCGCTATATGACCCTGCTGGCCACACTCATAACAGGCACCCGTCCTAGGAGGACACGGGATTGGACCATGTCGTCTTCCACATAGACGACACACACCATTCGATCTCAGCGCCGGCTTTCCTATCCCATCCTTCCTGCTGGGTGGAACAGGGTACCTTCCTCCAGGCACCGGCCTCTTCCCAAACCGATTATCACCTCTGTTTGAATTAAACCGCGACCCAGATGTGGCAGCTCTCTCATTCTGGTCTTTCTCGATCAGTTGTGCCCGCCTGTAGAGGTCATTGTACTCCTTCAAATCTAGGGGTACCAACAAGCTCCTCACCTCCGGTCGGAACCCATCTCTAAACCTTCGAGCTCTGGTCGACGGTCGTTGGACCAACTCGGGGGCATACTCCGACCAGTTCGGCAAACTTCGCTTCATATTGATCAACCTGTCATGGTACCTTGGCGGAAGGCTGGAACTCGCCATTTTCACCTCTCAGCACAATCGAAAAGTACTTCTCATTGAAAGCTTCCGAAAAAGCATTCCACTCACGGAACTACACCTTCGAGGAACACTATCCTTTGTTAGTCTTCCACCGGGTGTAGCGATCCCTCTCTGACAGTAAGGGCCATAGGCGACATTTCGCTTCGACACAACAGCAACTCAAGGCATTCTCTAACTCCAAAATCCATAAAGTGACTTCGGGGTCTCCCGCCCCGTGAACGTTGGTGGGTTCAATCTTAGAAAGTGTTGTACCAGCACGCCTAGGCCTCCCAAACGGCCACATCCTCAAGTGGAATTTCCTCAAGTTCCTCTTACCTGTTCGACTCGGCAACAGGTGCGGCGGCGGTGTAGCGGCGGCATTAGCGGCAACAGCAAAGTGGCGGCATTAAGCGGCATTGGTGGCAGCGGCGATAGCGGCTGAAGCGGCGGCCGCCGCTCTGGTCCGTCACCCATCATCTCAAGCATCCGCATGATCCCAACAAACCTCGGATCCTCGGGGCTCGCATCCTCTCGGAGCGACATTGCACCACTCCGGGCCTCGCCTGTGCTCTTCCGCGGCACCTCGGGCACCAACCCTCATCGGCCCACCCCGAAACATGGGGCCCTCTTTGCTCTCTTCCTGGCTCTCGGCAATCGGTCACTCATGCTACGGGCTCAATATAGATGCCTATTGGCGAATTCCAATACCATATTAGAATTTGAGTAACCTTCCAACCAAGCTAACAAACAACTAACAATCACATGCATTAGAATATGAAAGGTTCTTCCTACTAACTATCCCGTGACTCATCGTCCTTATCACTCCATACACAACCATGCTCTGATACCACTTAAACGGGGTTGTCACGCCCCGAACCCCGAGACACGTGAACAACCCGCCATGGTCATGCAAATGCGACATTCCCAGGTAGTGTCGCCGACCCCAATTTTTATTTATTTAATGCGCAAGCGGAACGTACTAAGAAACCCCTTACAAAAGCATACGGGATAGGACAGCAGGAACATCAACTCAAAATCAAACATCATACTTTCATACAATATCAACAGTCCAGGGCTTACATACATCAACCGGATCCGGGCCTATACACCAAAAATGGGTCAGAGTTATGCACATCAAAAGAGGGTTAGCCTACACAACACGAATCAGTCCGCCCAAAAAGGAAAAAGGCACAATCCTAGGACTATTGGTCATCCCCATTCGTCGACCCTACATCCTCGGGATCGGTCACCCAAGAGGCGGGGCGGCGTTGACCACTCGACCATCGGGATGATCCGCTACCCTTCTCCCAAAATGGCAGTCATCACCGCCCGGTGGAATGTCCATCTGTCAGGGGCCAATCCTAACCCCATCTCGCCAGGTACGAAACCAAGCCCTAAAAAAGTAAGGTACTCTATTATCCACGTTCACCTCGACCCAAATGGTGGTCCTCACCAACTGATAGACCCAGGGGCTCCCGGGGTCAGGAGTACTCTCAGTCGTCTGGTCAATCTCCGTCGGCGAGCCACTCATCTCCTGGGGTCTCGCCATCTACGGTCTGTAATATTTTTCCCCAAACCGGGATGAGACTTTGTCTCAGCAAGTTCACCCTCCTAAACCCCTATTAGAAAGTAAATACGCCCGAAGCGGCTTAGCCACAACATCAAGAAGACTTACCTCGCCTTCTTGGCTTCCGCAGTTAGTATAATACATATCACTCAAGCACCAAAGAATGATAAGAATGTAAGCCATCGGAACACAATCGATTTCACTTAATTTCACAACCACGGCAAGCATTCCATGTCATCATTATCCATTGCCACACAAGGGCACAACCTACTCGCAGGTAGGCTATCTACTAACATTACAGCATTTCTAGAAGAATAAAGGTCCAGTCGGTCTCGCCACTACTGCGACCATGCCACGTCGTTCCATCGACAGCTTTTCTAGAAGAATAAAGGTCCAGTCGGTCTCGCCACTACTGCGACCATGCCACGTCGTTCTATCGACAGCTTTTCTAGAATAATAAAGGTCTCGCCCTCTTTGCTGACCATGCCACGTCGTTCTATCGCCCGGTCGGTCTCGCCACTCTGCTGACCATGCCACGTCATTCTATCGACAGCTTTTCTAGAATAATAATGGTCCAATCGGTCTCGCCACTCTCATGCGACCATGCCACGTCGTTCTCTTGACGGCATTTCTAGAATAATAATGGTCCAAATCGGTCTCGCCACTACTGCGACCATGCCACGTCATTCTATCGACAGCTTTTCTAGAATAATAAAGGTCCAGTCGGTCTCGCCACTATTGCGACCATGCCACGTCATTCTCTTGACGGCATTTCTAGAATAATAATGGTCCAGTCGGTCTCGCCACTACTGCGACCATGCCACGTCATTCTCTTGACGGCATTTCTAGAATAATAAAGGTCCGTCGGTCTCGCCACTACGCGACCATGCCACGTCATTCTTCGACGGCTTTTCTAGAATAATAATGGTCCATCGGTCTCGCCACTCTTTGCGACCATGCCACGTCATTCTCTTGACGCATTTCTAGAATAATAATGGTCCAGGTCTCGCCACTCATCGCGACCATGCCACGTCATTCTCTTGACGGCATTTCTAGAAGAATAAGGATCCAAATCGGCCTAGCCACTACTGCGACCCGAGCCTTTCAACTAGCACACGACAATTCAATACCGATCCTTGGATACTTTACACGTCACTCACATACTCCAATTTCAATATTAACCCTTCCAAATTCGATTTCGGTGTCAAACCCGACACGTGGGAATTTTTGAATAAAATTCTATTTTTCACAATCAACATTCAATTTGCAATATTTACTCATCAAATTCAAATTCTAAACATATATCAGCGATCGGCACGAAGTTCGAGCAAATAGGATCAAAAATGAATTTTCGAGTTTTTTTTTTTTTTTATATTTATTTATTTATTTATAAAAAATAATATTTTAATGAATTTCGGAATAAGATATATTATTAAATAATCCAACAATTTCAAGCATTTATTTAAATCATAAACAAATTCCTTTAAGTCACATCAAGGTTTATTTTAAAGATAAACATACTTAACCATTAACTAAACACACTTTACCTTAATCAATCACCTTAATATAATCCACAACTAATTAAGCCAATCTATCCACCTAATCTCAATCAATTAAGCTAAACATACTTAGGGCATCATTATCTCGCTAATCGCAGATTAGTGAGGTAAACTCACCGAATCGCTTCCGACGGGTCTCCGGCGAAGAGCACGACGACGCCGACGACAAACCTACACGGAGACCAAATGAGCACTAAAAGGGGACCAAACCGGAAAGGAGCTGGTTCTTGCTGGTTTTCCAGCAACGGGCGGAGGGGAAACGGGGCGGAGGAGAACCGGCGAGGAGCCGGCGACGGCTGCAACAACCGGCGGGGGCTTGAGCGGACGGCGGCGACGGAAGCTTCGGTGGTCGGTTACCAGCAGCTCGGCGAGGAGACGGTGGCGACGGAGACGCGACGAGCCGCACCCGGGCCTCACACGCGGACGAGCGGCGAACGGCGACGTGCGACGGCGGGCGAGACGGCAGCGGCGGAGACGCGACGAAGGGGCGGACGGACCAGCTGCTACTCTCTCGCCGGATTCTCTCTCTCCCCCCCTCAATTTTCGAATTTCCTTCCCAAGGTGCTAGAGGTTGAAGATGAAGTGGATGGGACACCCCACTTTTGGTGAGCCAATTGGCTTGTGACACTTGTCAAGCTCTCCTTAATTTTGGCTTCCACCATGACATCACTTGCCCGATGTCACTTCACTAACTCAAATCTTCACAACATCTTCCAATAGGTCCAATTCATTTTCCGCCGGGGTCCAAGTTCTTGCACATTTAATTATTTCCAATTTCCATCAATTCTCTTCCAATTGAGTCCAAATCAAAGTCCATAAATTAATCCAATGATCCTACTAAGGTATGTGACATGACCGGCTTCCAACTTCTAAGTTCAATCCCAATTTTACGACTGAATTCAATCCGGTGCAATTTCGGCTCGCCTAATCCATTGAGTAGCTTTTGGGGAAATTTTCTTGCATTCGACCCGAGGGTGATCACCCCAAGTCTCGACGCGGTAAAATTCCTTAATTACTTCACTCAATAAACTAGTTCCCTCGTGAGTGGCCAACTCTAAGAGACGAACTACATGCACGGATGAATTGCCCGACTCAATTGACTGAAAATAAAATTGAGAAAAAATCGGGATGTCACAACTCTTCCTCTTATATAAAAATTTCGTCCTCGAAATTTAAACCATTACACAACTGAAGTAAAAAGGTAGGGGTACAATCCTCTCATCGAATCTTCGGTCCCCCATGTTGCTCCTTCAGTGCCGTGGTGCTGCCAGACCACTTGGACCAATGGGATGGTCTTGGTGCGTAAAACCTGCTCCTTGCGATCCACTATCTGAACCGGGCTTTCAACGTACGACACTTTGTCATCCACGTCTAATTCCTCGAAATTTAGAACGTGTGCCGGGTCAGGTTCATACTTCCTTAACATCGACACGTGAAAGACGTCATGCACTTGTGCCAACCTCGGCGGTAGTGCAAGACGATACGCCAGAGTCCCTATTCTTTCCAAAATCTCAAAGGGACCTACGTACCTCGGACTCAGCTTCCCCTTTTTGCCAAAGCGGGAAGTACCTCTCATCGGTGACACCTTCGAAAGACGTGCTCACCAACTTGGAACTCCAATGGCCTTCGACGCCATCGCATAACTTTTCCGTCGGCTCCGAGCGGTTTTCAATCTATTTCCTCGATAACCGCAACTCGCCTCTACCGACCGGCCGAACCAACTCTGGACCGTGATCTTTCTTTCCCCGACCTCATCCCAACACACCGCGTTCGCATGCTCTACCATACAATGCTTAAAAAGGAGCCATTTGAATACTCGCCGATAACCGTTATTGTAGGCGACCCGACCCAGTGAAGCCGTTCCTCCCAAACCTTCCCTTGAAGTCCAAGACGCAAGCTCGCAGCATGTCCTCGAGAGTCTGAATTGTCCTCGTCACCGCCATCGGTCCGCGGGTGATAGGCCGTACCGGGCAGCTTCGTTCCCAAAGCAGATTGCAAGCTCTTCCAAAAGCGGCGGAGGACCCTGGTCTCGTCCGAAGTAATTGTAACCGGCACTCCATGCATACGAACTACTTGACGTACATATAGATCTGCGCCTATCCGGACTAGAGTCTCTTCGAACCGCAATGAAGTGAGCCGACTTTGTTGTCAGATGCACGACCACTACCCAAATCGAATCGTTTCCCTCTCGGCTCCTCGGTAGTCCCGTCACAAAGTCCCATCGTGATATGCTCCCATTTCCACTCTGGGATTTCAAGGGGTCGCAAAAGTCCTCTCGGTTGCAATGCTGAGCTTTCACCTGCCGACACGTCAAACACTTGGCGACGTGCTTAGCGATATCCGCCTTCATGCCACACCACCAGTAGTGTTGACGCAGATTCGATACGTTTTGGTACTACCAGATGTCATCGATGAAAACAATTACAACTGATCTAAGTACTCTTGAACACCCGATTCATCAGTCCATGAAAGCAATGGGCGTTTGTCAACTCCAATGGCATCACAAGAACTCATAATGGCCGTGATCGAGTGCGAAACGCCGACTTCGGGATATCTTCCTTCTTGATTCTTAGCTGATGATACCCCGTCCTCAAGTCGATCTTAGAAAATATCGATGTTCCTTGAAGCCGATCAAACAAATCATCAATCCTTGGCAACGGATACTTGTTCTTAATTGTCACCCGGGTTGAGTTGTCGGTAATCGATGCACAAGCGTAATGAACCATCTTTCTTCTTCACAAACAATACCGGTGCTCCCAAGGTGATGCACTCGGACGTATAAATCCTTTATCCAACAACTCTTGCATTTGCACCTTTAGTTCCTTAAGCTCGACAAGGCCATTCGGTAAGGAGCTTTAGAGATCGGCTTATCCCGGGGCTACTTGATTACAAACTCTATTTCTCTCTCGCGGTAAACCGGAACTCTTTCGGAAAAACGTCTGGGAACTCTCGTACCACTGCGATATCTTCAATCTTTAACTCCCCCACTGTCGTGTCTACGACAGTTGCTAAGTAACCTTGGCAACCCTTGCCTAACAAGCGGGTTGCTTCGAGCGATGAGATTAAGGAAACCGAGGGCCCTCCTCGACTCCCAATAAATCCGAAGCTCTCACCCCCTAACGGGTTAAACTGAATCGCCTTGCGATAACAGTCCATCTTGGCTCGCTGCTTGGCGCGCCAGTCCATGCCAATTATCACATCAAAATCATACACGGCTAGGACTGTCAGGTCTATCCTCCCCTCTCGCTCACCAATCACTAACTTGCAATCAAGGCAACCTACTGTAGCTAACACTTTATCTTTCAACGGAGTAGATATTATAATCACAGATTCCAACAATTCAGGAATTAATTCTACCAATTTAACAAATCTTTCAGCTATAAATGAATGCGAAGCTCCAGGATCAAACAAAGCATAAGCAGGTTGGTCGTTCAAATAAGACCATACCACACCACATTAGGCGCATCCTCCGCCCTGTCCTCCGTGAGCGCATAAGTCCTTCCCTGAGCTGGAGGTCGATTCAATCCACCCTGCGGCATGATCTGCGGCGCGACTCCTCTATTCTGACCCAATGGTGGCGGCGGTGGCAACTGATGCTGTCCCATCTGATTCCTGGGGCAATATCTGGCTATATGACCCTGCTGGCCACACTCATAACAGGCACCCTTCCTAGGAGGACACGGGATTGGACCATGTCGTCTTCCACATAGACGACACACACCATTCGATCTCAGCGCCGGCTTTCCTATCCCATCCTTCCCGCCGGTGGAACAGTACCTTCCTCCCGGCACCGGCCTCTTCCCAAACCGATTATCACCTCTGTTTGAATTAAACCGCGACCCAGATGTGGCAGCTCTCTCATTCTGGTCTTTCTCGATCAGTTGTGCCCGCCTGTAGAGGTCATTGTACTCCTTCAAATCTAGGGGTACCAACAAGCTCCTCACCTCCTGGCCTAACCCATCTCTAAACCTTCGAGCTCGGTCCGACGGTCGTTGGACCAACTTAGCATACTCGCGACGCTTCGGCAAACTTCGCCATATTGATCAACTGTCATGGTACCTTGACGAAGGCGCTGAACTCGCCATTTTCACCTCTCTAGCACAATCGAAAAGTACTTCTCATTGAAAGCTTCCCGAAAAGCATTCCACTGAACTACACCTTCAGGGAACACTATCCTTTTGTTAGTCTTCCACTGGTAGTCTGCGATCCCTCTCAAATTGATAGGCCGCCAAGACGACATTTTCGCTTCAAGACACAACAAAGAACTCAAAGGCATTCTCTAACTCCAAAATCCATAAGGCAGCGGCCTTCGGGGTCTCCCGCCCCGTGAACGTTGGTGGGTTCAATCTTAGAAAGTGTTGTACCAACTTTCGCCTAGGCCTCCCAAACGCCCACATCCTCAAGTGGGAATTTCCTCAAGTTCCTCTTTTTCGTTCGACTCGGCAACCGGTGCGGGCGTGATAGTAAAGAAGGCATTAGCGGCAAAAGATTTGCGGCGTTGGCGGCATTAGCAGCATTGGTGGCAGCGGCGAGAAGGGCGGTCAAGCGGTGCACTGTTGCTCTAGTCTGTCACCCATCATCTCAAGCATCTGCATGATCCCAACAAACCTCGGATCCTCAGGGGCTGATGCATCCTCTGGAGGCGACATTGCACCACTCGCACTGGCCTCAGCCTGTGCTCTTCCCGCGGCACCTCGGGCACCAACCCTCATCGGCGGCCCACCCCGAAACATGGGGCCTACTGCTCTCTTCCTAGCAGCTCTCGGCAATCGGTCACTCATGCTACAGGCTCAATATAGATGCCTATTGGCGAATTCCAATACCATATTAGAATTTGAGTAACCTTCCAACCAAGCTAACAAACAACTAACAATCACATGCATTAGAATATGAAAGGTTCTTCCTACTAACTATCCCGTGACTCATCATCCTTATCCTCCATACACAACCATGCTCGATACCACTTAAACGGGGTTGTCACGCCCGAACCCCGAGACACGTGAACAACCCGCCATGGTCATGCAAATGCGACATTCCTGTGCAGTGTCGCCGACCCCAATTTTTTATTTATTTAATGCGCAAGGCGAACGTACTAAGAAACCCTTACAAAAGCATACGGATAGGACAGCAGGAACATCAACTCAAAATCAAACATCATACTTTCATACAATATCAACAGTCCAGGCTTACATACATCAACGGATCCGTGGCCTATACACCAAAATGGGTCGAAAGTTATGCACATCAAAAGAGGGTTAGCCTACACAACACGAATCAGTCCGCCCAAAAAGGAAAAGGCACAATCCTAGGACTATTGGTCATCCCCATTGTCGACCCTACATCCTCGTGGATCGGTCACCCAAGAGGCCGGGGGCGAAGCGTTGACCACTCGACCATCAGATGATCTGCTACCCCCTTCTCCCAAAATGGCGAGTCATCACCGCCGGTGGAATGTCCATGCTGTCAAGGGGCCAATCCTAACCCCATCTGCTCCTAAGATGAAACCAAGCCCTAAAAAGTAAGGTACTCTATTATCCACGTTCACCTCGACCCAAATGGTGGTCCTCACCAACTGATAGACCTAGGGGCTCCCGGGGTCAGGAGTACTCTCAGTCGTCTGGTCAATCTCCATCGGCAGGCCACTCATCTCCGGGGGTCTCGCCATCTACGGTCCTGTAATATTTTTCCCCAAACCGGGATGAGACTTTGTCTCAGCAAGTTCACCCCTCCTAAACCCCTATTAGAAAGTAAATACGCCCCCAGCGCTTTAGCCACAACATCAAGAAGACTTACCTCGCCTTCTTGGCTTCCCGCAGTTAGTATAATACATATCACTCAAGCACCGAATGATAAGAATGTGCCATCGGAACACAATCGATTTCACTTAATTTCACAACCACGGCAAGCATTCCATGTCATCATTATCCATTGCCACACAAGGGCACAACCTACTCGCAGGTAGGCTATCTACTAACATTACAGCATTTCTAGAAGAATAAAGGTCCAATCGGTCTCGCCACTTTGCGACCATGCCACGTCGTTCCATCGACAGCTTTTCTAGAATAATAAAGGTCCGGTCGGTCTCGCCACTATCGCGACCATGCCACGTCAGTTCTATCGACAGCATTTCTAGAATAATAAAGGTCCACCGGTCTCGCCACTACTGCGACCATGCCACGTCATTCTATCGACAGCATTTCTAGAATAATAAAGGTCCAGTCGGTCTCGCCACTACTCTTTGCGACCATGCCACGTCATTTTTCTAGAATAATAAAGGTCTTGTCTCGCCACTCTTTAGACCATGCCACGTCGTTCTCTCGACAGCATTTCTAGAATAATAATGGTCCAGTCGGTCTCGCCACTACCGCGACCATGCCACGTCATTCTATCGACAGCTTTTCTAGAATAATAAAGGTCCAAATGGGTCTCGCCACTATCAACGACCATGCCACGTCATTCTCTTGACGGCATTTCTAGAATAATAATGGTCCAATCGGTCTCGCCACTCATGCGACCATGCCACGTCGTTCTATCGACAGCTTTTTCTAGAATAATAAAGGTCCAAATCGGTCTCGCCACTCTTGCGACCATGCCACGCATCCGTTCTCTTGACGGCTTTTCTAGAATAATAATGGTCCAGTCGGTCTCGCCACTATCATGACCATGCCACGTCATTCTCTTGACAGCATTTCTAGAATAATAATGGTCCAGTCGGTCTCGCCACTCTGCCGCGACCATGCCACGTCATTCTCTTGACGGCATTTCTAGAAGAATAAGGATCCGCCGGCCTAGCCACTACTGCGACCCGAGCCTTTCAACTAGCACACGACAATTCAATACCGATCCTTGGATACTTTACACGTCACTCACATACTCCAATTTCAATATTAACCCTTCCAAATTCGATTTCTGTCAAACCCGACACGTGGGAATTTTTGAATAAAATTCCTATTTTTCACAATCAACATTCAATTTGCAATATTTACTCATCAAATTCAAATTCTAAACATATATCAGCGATCGGCACGAAGTTCGAGCAAATAGGATCAAAATGAATTTTCGAGTTTTTTTTTTTTTTAGAAAATAATATTTTAATGAATTTCGGAATAAGATATATTATTAAATAATCCAACAATTTCGAAGCATTTATTTAAATCATAAACAAATTCCTTTAAGTCACATCAAGGTTTATTTTAAAGATAAACATACTTAACCATTAACTAAACACACTTTACCTTAATCAATCACCTTAATATAATCCACAACTAATTAAGCCAATCTATCCACCTAATCTCAATCAATTAAGCTAAACATACTTAGGGCATCATTATCTCGCTAATCGCGGATTAGTGAGGTAAACTCACCGGGAATCGCTCTCCCGACACGGGTCTACACGGATCAAGACCAAATGAGCACTAAAGCACGACCAAACCGACGCTGGTTCTTGCGAGCAAACCGAGCTTGGAAGGGGACGGAACGGTGGCTGAACGGGCGGAGAAACGGGCGGAGGAGAACCGCGACCTTGTGCAACAACCGGCGGGGGCTTGAGCGGACGGTCGGCGGCGACGGAAGCTTCGGTGGTCGGTTACCAGCAGCTCGGGCGAGGAGACGGTGGCGACGGAGACGCGACGAGCTCGCACCCGGGGCCTCACACGTGGACGAGCGGCGAACGGCGACGGCGTGCGACGGCGGGCGAGACGGCAGCGGCGGAGACGCGACGAAGGGGCGGACGGACTAGCTGCAACTCTCTCGCCGGATTCTCTCTCTCCCCCCCTCAATTTTCTAATTTCCCTTCCCAAGGTGCTAGAGGTTGAAGATGAAGTGGATGGGACACCCCCACTTTTGGTGAGCCAATTGGCTTGTGACACTTGTCAAGCTCTCCTTAATTTTGGCCTCCACCATGACATCACCTGCTGATGTCACTTTCCACTAACTCAAATCTTCACAACATCTTCCAATAGGTCCAATTCATTTTCCGCCGGTCCAAGTTCTTGCACATTTAATTATTTCAATTTCCATCAATTCTCTTCCAATTGAGTCCAAATCAAAGTCCATAAATTAATCCAATGATCCTACTAAGGTATGTGACATGACCGGCTTCCAACTTCTAAGTTCAATCCCAATTTTTACGACTGAATTCAATCCGGTGCAATTTCGGCTCGCCTAATCCATTGAGTAGCTTTTGGGGAAATTTTCTTGCATTCGACCGGAGGGTGATCAGTCCCAAGTCTGACGCGGTAAAATTCCTTAATTACTTCACTCAATAAACTAGTTCCCTCGTGAGGCCAACTCTAAGAGACGAACTACATGCACGGATGAATTGCCCGACTCAATTGACTGAAAATAAAATTGAGAAAATCGGGATGTCACAATGCGTCGCCGACCCATTTATATATTTTTTTAATGCGCATGCGGAAGCGAATAATTAATCCCCCATACAACAATGAGATGGGATAGAAAAACATGACCATAAATTTTCAAAAAACAAACTACAACTTTATACATATCGAGACTAATTCATATACATTACTAGCTGATATTTAAGGTCTACAAATGTCGATTCTCAAACAAGCTATCCTATGACTAGCTAGTTCGACTCGTTCGCCGATTCTTTTGTGTCCACCGAAGTCAAGGCGAGATGGCGGGTTCTCCACTACACCATTAGGAGGGTTAGCTGGATCCTTGTCCAAAGCAAGCATCAATCACCACAATGGATATATCAAAAGTCCTAAGGAGACCTAGCCCAACATCATTGGGAGCGTGCGAACTACGCTTCCGATTTGATCCTCAGAATCACGAGTCAAAGATCAATGGGAATGATTCAGGTTTTATGTTCCTTGTCTCTCAAGGGAGTTCTTAGGACCCGCTTGGTTCAAGCTTTTGGGGAAATGTCCTTAGAGAATGCAAATACTTTTGAGGTAAAGTGCTTCCGAAATGCTAGACTGCTTTGGTAAATTATAAATGAAAAGTGCTTTAGAGAAATGCAAGACTGTTGCAAATATATATATTTGAAAAGCCCTTTAGTGTGGCCAAATTAAATTTTTTAGTTTTAGTATTTTTAAAATTGCAA